>NC_091839.1:46700975-47325975 GCF_037783145.1 Equus przewalskii
TGGAATCGTATCATATGCATGTTTCTCTATTATTTGCATTTTTTTTCTCAATATAAAATTTGAAGTCATGTAGATGCATTTGTCTGTAATGCATCCAATTTCACTGCTCTATTGTATTTCATTGTTTGGTATCTTAAAATTTTGTTTTTATTCATTCTAGTACTGGTGAAGTTTTGAGTTGGTTCTAGTTTTTTTTTTTTTTTGCCACTACTAATAATATTATAGATATTCTTGTAGATGTCTCAGATGTTCATATACAAAATTCTCTATTCTCTAGAATTGCACATAAAAATGAAATTTCAGGGCCCGGCCCCATGCCATAGTGGTTAAGTTCAGTGTGCTCCACATTGGTGGTCTTGGTGTGTGGGTTCGGATCCTGGGAGTGGACCTACACCATTTGTCAGGCATGCAGTAGCAGCAACTTACATATAAAGTGGAGGAGCACAGATGTTAGCTCAGGGCCAATCTTCCTCAACCAAAAAAAAAAAGAAAAGAACAGAAATTTCAGGGTCATCAGGTCTATATATGTTAAAATTTACTAGGTAATGCCAAGAAGTTTTTCACAGTGACTGGATCAGTTTACACTCCCCAGTGACGGAGTATTACAATTCCTGTCATTTCACATCATTGCTAACATTTAGTATTTTCAGACTTTTTACATTTTTACAAATCTTTTGGGTGTGAAATATCTCATTGTAATTTTATTTTGCATTTTTCTAAGTGTTAATATGTTTACTTATATTTTCTTTCCCATAAAAATTGATTCATGACTTTTGCTCATTTTCCTATTAAATGATTAGGTTTAAAATATTAAGAGTTTTCTATATATTCTTTATGCTGCTCCATTTAGAGTTACTTGCATTACAAATGCCAGCTCTCAGATTACATCTTACCTTTTCATATTTTTATAATGTATTTTGAGCAATACAAATTTTAGTTTTCAATATTATCAAATGTTTCAACATTTTTCCTTATGTTTTTCATTCTTTGAATATTAAGGTTCCCTACCCAAGGAGTGTAAAGATATTCTTCTGTGTTTTCTTCTGAAGTGTTTCTACCAAAGTTATTTTATATAAGGTAACGTAGAGATCACATTTTATTTTTTCCACTTGAATAACCAAATGTTCCCATACAATTTGTGGAATAGTGAATTTGCCCCACTGCAAAGTTGACCTGTGTCATGTGGTATGTTTCTGGGCTCTATTCTGTTTTGTTAGCCTCATTCCATATTCCTGTGCCAATAACTTCACCAAATTTTCTTGATTATTATCAATTTATAATATCTTAATGACCATTTGGGCATATCTCCCTCCCCAAGTAGGTAATATTTTTTCAGGACTATTGTCAGTTTTTAGCTTTTGACCTTCACCATAAATTTGAGAATCAGCTTAACAAGATCCGCTAAAACCATGTTGACATTTTATTGAAAAGATCTGAACAGAGATTTCTCCAAAGAAGATATACAGATGGCCAACAGGCACATGAAAAGATGCTCAACATCATTAGCTATCAGGGAAATGCAAATCAAAACTACAATGAGGTATCACCTCGCTTGGGTCATAATGGCTATAATTAACAAGACAGGAAACAACAAATGTTGGAGAGGGTGTGGAGAGAAGGGAACCCTTGTTCACTGCTGGTGGCAGTGCAAACTAGCGCAGCCACTATGGAAAGCAGTATGGAGTATCCTCAGAAAATTAAGGATAGATCTACCATATGATCCAGCTATTCCACTGCTGGGTATTTATCCAAAGAACTTGAAAACCCAAAGGCATAAAGATACTTGCACCCCTATGTTCATTGTGGCATTATACACCATAGCCAAGACTTGGAAGCAACCTAGGTGCCCATCAAGGGACGAATGGATAAAGAAGATGTGGTATTTATACACGATGGACTACTACTCAGCCATAAGAAATGACCAAATCCAGCCATTTGTGACAACATGGATGGACCTTGAGGGTATTATGCTGAGTGAAATAAGTCAGAGGGAGAAAGTCAAATACCATATGATCTCACTCATAAGTAGAAGATAAAAACGACAAAAAAAGAAACCGCATAGCATTGGAGATTGGACTGGTGGTTCCCATTGGGGAAGGGGGGAGGGAGGAGGGCAAAAGGGGTGAGTAGGGTCACATGTGAGGGGATGCACTATAATTAGTGTTTGGGTGGTGAACATGATGTAATGTATCCAGAATTTGAAATATGATGTACACCCGAAAAGAATAAAAGTTAAAAAAAAAAAAAAGAAAAGAAAATGTACTGACTCTAGAGATTAATTTGGGACCATTTAGGATACTGAACCATATTATCCATGACTATTGCAGATCTCTTCATTTATTTGGGACTTTTAAAATTCTTTTACTGTGTATTTTCAACATAAGTTTTTTACATACCTTTTGTAAAATTTAATCCTCTCCTATTTTTTGTTAGATTTAAACCTTCTATAGTTGCTGTTTTTGGTAAAATAACAAATATTTTGTTTGTTGCTGTTGTATAGAAATGCAACTGATAATTATGTAGTGATGTTATATTTAGCAATTCATCTAAGTCTTTTTATTAATTCTATTAATTTCTCATTTTTTTGTCGATATTGAAAATTTTGATTTTACCCATTCCCTTTTATCTATTATTATTTTCCTGGCTAAATGCATTGCTGAGGACAACTGATAAAATTTTGAAAAGATTTTAATAAAGATGCTTTTAATATTTCATAATTGCCAAAAGTATTATTATCGTTATTATTATTTTGTAGAGAGCTTATATCAAGTTAAGAAAGTTACCTTAAATTTCTGTATCATTCAGGGAAGTCTAAGTCTAATACAACAAATACTCCAAATCCCGCTGTCTTAACAGAATAAATTTTTTGCTCAAATCACAATTGACAGCTGGTTGGCCTAAGTGGCCCTCCTTCATGTATTTATTCAATGATCCAGGATCCTCTTTTCTAGTGATTCCTCCGTTCCCTAGGTCTTAGGAGTCCTTTGCTGCATTCTCTGTATTTGGCCGACAGTCATCAAGCAAAACGAGGGAGAATATGAGGATCACATGGGAGTTTCTGGGGTCAGGCCTAGACGTGGCATTCATGGTTTCCATTGGTCACGAGGCCACACAGTTATGTGGCCCCTTTCAAATATAAGGGACTTGCTCTTCAAGGAACTGTCTCTCAATGTGGTTTAGCAACTGCCTACAATGTAAATGTATAGAGCTTTTTAAAAATACTGTTTATAACAAGTCCACAGATGTGTGCATGTTCACTGGCATCCTGTCCATTAGACTGATGGGATGTACTGGAAAGGTAAATGATTTTAAAGTCCAGAAAACTGCATAACTATTCTATTTCTCAGAGCCTCACAAAATAATAGTTTGGGATTAAATGACCTCTAAGTAAATAATATCTAATTTCTTCAGTCACTTGTTAGATGAACATTTATTTTTCACAATGATGAGTTCTCCCTCATAAATTTATATTAGAGTGTTCCAGAACGTGAGGTGAAGGTAAGCTATCATTACAAGCACTTATTGACAGTAGCATCTTTCAGTATGATTGGGTAAATGAGAACACGTCTTTTGTATAGTCTTTTTGACTTGAGACCCTTATGGAAATGAGACTTTATGAAATGGTGTCACGGTGATTAACTATGCCTATTGTGAAGAATGGGTCTTCCAGCATGCCTTTTGAAAGATCCATCATTTTTCATCCAGTACCACAGAAATAATATGACAACCTCTAAATATAATCACATATTATTTTAACATCTTAATTAAATTAAAAGCCTCAAAGTTTCACATACAGTCAATAAGCACTTAACTAATTAAGCACTTTCCTATGTGCTGAGCATGAATGTGCTTGCTATATATTTGGCAAAAAGATAGTCATCATTTGACATGATGGCATAGTCTTTCTTAAACTATAGTTGAGTGTTTTATTAGAGGATTTCTCATGATTCTGGTAGAAAAGAGAGAAAACAACCAAACTGGATAATTTGATAAGAGTTTTAATAAAAGGACTCTGTACAAAGTAGGTACAGAGTTCAAGTAAACCAAAAGGGGACTGTGCAGGACTCCTGGGGCTAGTAACATTGAGGATCACACCACCCCGAAACCTGAAGGGATAAGGGAGGGAATGGCTGTTGAAATGTGGAGCAGGCAACAGTGTGGAGAAGTCACCTAAAGGAATTCTGGTCTTTGCATAGAAGCATAGCCAACTCACAGCAATGTGGCAAGAGGGGAGCCAGAGTAATCAATTTTGTGAGAGATTTTTCAGAAAAATATAGCTTCTAAAATTACATTATCTGCAGCGTAATTTTAAACATATCAAAAATTGTCAAGATTAGGAGGTCATTGTAAGTTTCAATATTATTATTCTTTAAAAGTTAATGTTCCGACCAGTCTGGCAGTGCAGTGGTTAAGTTCGCACAATCTGCTTCAATGGCTCAGGGTTCACTGGTTTGGATCCTGGGTGCAGACCTACGCACTGTTTGTCAAGCCATGCTGCAGCAGGCGTCCCACATATAAAAAGTAGGGGATGATGGGCACGGATGTTAGCTCAGAGCCGGTCTTCCTCAGCAAAAAGAGGATTGGCAGCAGATGTTAGCTCAGGGCTAAACTTCCTCAAAAAAAAAAAGTTAACGTTCAATTTAAAACAAAATTTTATGACAATTTGAGCACTGCCCTCACCTTCTCCTCTCCTGCTGGTATTCGGCATTGACCAAGCCTTAGAAGGCAAGGGAGCCTATTAACAACCACCCATTTAGTCAGAATGGAGAAGAGTGACAAGTAGACATAGAAGGGCAAGCAGGAGATAGCTAGCCCAGAAGGGCAGCTCCGCATAATGGTGAATCGAGAGGCTCTGGAGTAAATGTCTGGGTCTGAATCTTAGCTCTTCTACTAACTGGCTCCATGACCTTGGGGAAATGGCCTAATCTCCCTATGTCTCAAATACCCTCTTCCTAAGAGCAGGTAATGGTATAAATTATCTTTTGAGACTGTGTAAGGAATAAATGAGGGAACATATATAAAACACTTAGACCATACCTATTATACAGTAAGCACTTAAGAAGGGTTGGCTATTTTTATTACTGCATGACATCACTAACAAAGCTCTCTGGTTTGCTTATCTGAGGGACTGCCTTTCCCTACTTCCATGACCTGCCAGAAGCAAATCTAACAAATAGGTGGGATTTTTTATTGTTTATTCATTACCCATTAGACTCCTATATCTAATATTATTAAATATACCTACATACTATTACTTTTGTATACAAATTAAAACCTGTTCTTAACAAAGGCTCAACAAATCAATTCGTTCTAATTACTGAAAAAAAAGGATTCATTTATTATTGCATTTGTTCAAACAAATGGTTTGTTGGTTTAAGCCAATGGACAGGCACTCTAATTGTTTAATTTGTTAATTAATAAATCAGATGTGGAAATTATTTGAAGGAGAAAAAGAGCTTTTGATAACATTAGTTATGTAGACCAACACATAAAGCTAGTTCTACTTATGCCCTACCATGCATAGATGAGTGCATTAATTTATTTATTCCATAAATGTATATTGAATATCACTGTATGAGAAATATAAAACTAAGTGCTAGTAATTAAAAGGTAAAATGATGAAAATTTGTCTGCAATTGGAGAGAGAAATGTTTTCAAAATAAAAGCATACATAAAGATACTTGCACTCCTATGTTCCTTGCGGCATTATACACAATAGCCAAGACATGGAAGCAACCTAGGTGCCCGTCAAGGGACAAATGGATAAAAAAGATGTGGTATTTGTACACGAAGGACTACTACTCAGCCATAAGAAATGATGAAATCCGGCCATTGTGACAACCTTGAGGGTATTATGCTGAGTGAAATAAGTCAGAGGAAGAAAGACAAATTCCATATGATCTCACTCATAAGTAGAAGATAAAAACAACGACAAACAAACACATAACATTGGAGATTGGATTGGTGGTTACCATAGGGGAAGAAGGGGGAGGGCATAAGGAGTGATTAGGCTCACATGCGAGGGGATGGACTATAATTAGTTTTTGGGTGGTGAACATGATGTAATCTACACAGAATTCATAATATATTATGATGTACATCCAAAAGTAAATTTTAAAAAAATTAGATGAAAAAAATTAAAAATAAGTAAATAAATAAAAACATAAAGATAACAGTATAGTCATATTAAAATGTCATGAGAGTCCATTTGTGCAAGTGACACATTTTTTGCATCAGATGAGAAATTCTTCAGAAAAGAGCTAAGAGCCCAATATTGAAAGACCACTGAGTTTTGGAATATTAAGTGACTCCAGCATTAAGAAACAGTTAAACCTGTTACAAAAAGACCCTCCTTGCTCATCTACTAGATTGAACTATATTCAATTGCCATTTTTGTAGATCAAAAATTCTCATATATTAGCAATATCATAAAGCTTCGAGCTGATACATAATATTAGTAGAACAGTATTATTCTAAGATGTTTTTCTCTCTCAAAGATGCATTGGTTTCCTAATCTAAAAGTCAAATGCACATTCATTGCAAAGTTTTTTCTTTTTAAATTTAAGAGAGGAAAAAAACGTTTGTAAGCAAAGAATTGAAGAGACTTGGAAGTGATATGTATTAAATATAGGACTTACCTCCTAACAATATCTAATTCTCACTGCCACTTACTGTTAACCACCTTATGCAAAAGATATTTTTAAGCCTCATCCTGATCTATGAGGTAGGCATTTTTTACCCACATTTCAAAAATAAAGAAACTGAAGAACAAAGAGATATATATCTTGCTCAAGTTCACACAGAAACGAACAGAACTGTATTCTGAGCCCAGGAAGCCTGACTCCAGAAATTCTGCTTCTATTATACTCTGATTTTCCACAGAACAAAAATGCAAACATAAGCAAAAGAGAAAGCAGACTTCATCTGTATATATGGGACAAATTTGAAGTCTAGTTTAAAAAAATGTATTAGACTAATGAAGGTCACTATAATGCTAAAATGTATATGAAGCTTAAATTGTAGACAAATTCAGAAAATCAAAAGATACCAGAACTAATTTGACCCTGGAGGATTCATCCTACAGATTTATCTGTAGACTTCAAAATTATATTTGTGGCATTATTGATAATAGAAACAGATTGGAAATAACTCAAATGCCTTTTAGTGTAGTACTTAATTCAGTACATTTTTTTACTCAGTGGATATTTTTTAATTTTTAAGAAGAACTCATGCTCATGGATTCTATATTCCTTAAATACCTTGGTGTTTAAAAATATCTGCTCTGTCTTTATCTTTGAATTACCTTCAGGCTAGGTTATCTTCCTTGTTAATGTCTTTTACCGTTTAGAATTACATGCATATTACTACTTTGTCTTCTAGCAATGAATGTTCTGGGTGAAAAGTCTAAAGCCAGGTTGGTCCTCTCCATTTCTAAGTAAAGGGAAATCTTTTTTCTACCTAGAAGTTTGCAGACTTTTATTTTTCCTATCTTGATATTCATTAATTTAGCCAGAATATTTCTTAAAGTTGAGCATTTTGAATCTTATTTTCCTGAAAAACTATGTTTTTTTTTTATGTATAGATTGGAGTCCATGTTCATGTTAGAAAGTTTTTTTGGCTAACAAAGTTCAGCAACTCTAAAATGTCCTAAAAGTCCCTGAATGTTCTGACCACTGCTTACCTTTTCAAAATCATTTTATGTCACTCTTCTCCCTCTGTTGCTAGTCCAGTCAAAATGATCTTCTCTCTCTTCTTCAAATAACCAAGGGCTTTGTACAGAGAGTTCACTTCCTGTGTCCTGTCTTTTGCCTTCTTCTCTTTCAGGTTAAGTGACACTTGCTCAGGGAGCTATTCATTGATCTCCCAAACCTCACTGTTGGTTAGATTTCACTACTAATTTTTTGTCACAGCATCCTGTCCTTGGTATTTATAGCAGATATCTAAATTATAACTATTTAGTTATGTAAGATTCTTTGTTTAATTTATTCCTTTACAGACTCTAAGATAATGAAGACAGAAATCACATTTATTTTATTCATGCAGCCTTCCTACCATCTTACCATCTCACAAAGGGTTTTTGTTAAATGGATGGATGAATGCACGCATGTATGGACGCATCAATGGATGAATCCAAGAATTCTTTGAATACATTTTTAAAAATCTGCCCAATTTTAAAGTCTGGAATCCCATGTTAATACTCTTACTGCCTTTTTACATTTATTTTTACTTGATTACTTAGAGATCGTTAATTTCATCACACTTATCAGCATATATTCCTTTGTGCTTTGAATCTTTTTTTTTTTTATGTCAGAGTACACCACCCCTGCACTATGGACCAAATGCACTGTAGAGTTAACCCTTCTTCCATTCGCTTCTGTCCAGCTCCTCACTCTGTGTCTATTTCCAGCTCATACACATTCCATTGGGCCCATTCCACTCCTGGGCACTCCGGGATCTGAATACTGGCACCAGCCTGCTTTGGTTAACTTCCTAACTATGACTAAGCTTCATAACTTCCCCATCTTAAGGAATAATTCAGAAACTTGCAAGTAAAATTTTTATCTTCTTGTTCCAGGCTTTTCTTCCATTCAAACAGGTCTATGACCTCTATTTTCCTTCGGTTTGGAATGTAAATTACTTTCCCTTGCATAGTTGCTATTTTAATGAAAAAGAAGGCTGACTATATAAGAAAAAAACCTAACCCTTTGAATGCCTGGTGATTACATCCATACTGTTGACTCATATCTATCATATTTCTGGGTCTGAGATAAAGATGAGCTCACATCTGCCAGGCCAAGAGAAATCACGCCAAATCGTTTATATCTTTCTTCCATAGTAAAGAGAAGTTGTTTTTTGAAAAAATTAGATAATTTAGGTGAAAATGACAGCTTTTAGAATAATTTTTTGATGACAGTAAAATAAAAGACACTACATAAAATTAAATATTAAAAATATATGCTTCTTAGAAGAAAGCATACGATAATATAGTTTTCTCTACCAGTTCATATACAGGTATGCTGATTTAATAATAATTTCATTTGTATTGTGTTAGATGTTACTCCAGTCATAGTATTTCAGTGTTTTTGTGTTTAAATCAAAATGGCAAATGATCATGTATCTCCCTAATTACCTTTAACTTGGTCTACATGCAGATATCAAGACTATGGCTTTTGTTTGATTTGCATGTTGGCTGTTTTCTCACGTCTAACAAACTGAAAAACAGCACTCATGTTATATGTAAAATGATAATCCAGCTTAGCAAATGGCATTATAGTGTAATTACAAATGTAGGCTCTGTAGTCCAAGAAGACAGGGTCTCTATCTTGCCTGCACATGTGCTGGCTACCTGACCTTGGGCCAGTAACAACTTCTATAATTTCCTGGAAAATGGCAATGACAATAATAGTAAACTGTGAAGATTTGATGTGTGGAGAAGATTACTTGAGATTAAATGAGAGTGCTCATCACATAGGAAGTCCATAATAAGGGAATCTCTTTACTTTCATTGAGTACAATGCCTTGCCTGAATTATCCCAGTCTGCCTTAGGAAAAATTAAAATATATACACTTTATCCATTCCTTCTCACTTTATTTTTACTTCTTATTAGGGCATGCATTAAAAAAAAAAAAAAGGAAAGGAAACTCATTTTGAGCTTATCTTTAATGTTACCTTTTCTTCTCAAAAATAAATCTAATAAGAGAAATTGGTAACGAAGAGGAAGACACGGAGATGTCATAGTTTCCCTGAGTACTGGATCCAGCACATCTTCAAAGCATATTTCATCAACATGACTGACGATCTTTTGGAATTATAGAGAATACAGAAGAAGGTACAGTGGTTTATTCTTGGTCTTGATCATTTTAATATTATATGAAAACCTCTTAATATTTAGTGTCTAATATATAACATTTGGGGAGAAATGTTATACATAAGATTTCATTAATAAAGTCTTGTGGGAAAAAAAAGACCTTAATTTTGATAATGCCAAGTCTATAATCTAAAATGGAAGCTACATCAATCAAACCTAGGACAATTCTGAAACCACAGGTAAAAATCATATTAAGCTATGGAATTTTTTTTAATGTGAACATTAACTTTTTAATAATAATATTAAAACCTACAGTGACCTCCCTAATCTTGATAATTTTTAAGATGTTTAAAGCATCACTGCAGATAGTTGAATTTTAGAAGACATATTTTTCTGAAAAATCAATTACAAAAGATGTATACCCCATCAACATTTATCATCAGAGAGAACCTATGTCATAGAACATGTATGAGAAAGAAAGCAAAAGTGAAAGATAGAGCCAGAGATGCAGAGAGATCAAACAAATCTGGCACTGCATTCAAATGAAAGAAGATAATGTGAGGAAGCATTTCAATATTTTGGCCTATAGAGCCGCCAGTGTGCAACAATCTCTCCAACCGTTGAGGGTCAGAGCGTATCAGCCCAAGCATCCATGTCAGGTTTTATTGCCAGATTCATCTCTCCAGCAGAATTTGATGGATCAAAGGCAGTGAGCAGGAGATAAACTTCCCAGCATAAGTTGAAATACACTTTGTTACTCATCAATTGTTCTGCATAATGATCCTCCAACGGAGCTCAACATGCAGCTTAAGACACCATAACCTAACACTGGTGTGTTTTAGTGTTTAGTAAGACCTAGTGCCCAGAATTTATGGTCAGACACATCTGGGTTTAACTCCCTGCTACAATTTATGAGCTGTTTTTAAAAATCTTCCTATGCATGTTTGAGAAAGTTGCTTAACCTTTATTAAACTAATTGTTCCTTAATTGTAAAATGGAAGTAAGCTTCATGCAGTGCATGTGAGAATTTAATTTAGATCACGTCTCAGAGGAAATGTCTGCTTCTTCCATGATGAAGCACATTTAAGCAACACAGACTGAGGTATCCACAAATGGGCATAAGCGTCTGCATTCAGGGTTATTATTTTGGGATTTATATTATTTGTGAAATCCTTAAAATATTACTTTATGGAACCTATGTTATAGGAGAAAGGGCTGTATCAAAACTAAAATTTGGTATCCATATCGATTTAAATATGGAACGATGGATGGACTCCAAATTAGACTAGTTAGCTATTTTATGTTTCACAACTGTAGTACAAATGTCACCTTGCCTAATTCTGGCTGGAAGGAGGATTGAAGAGACTGTGGAGTTTAATCAGTTAAATTTCTGGCAAAAAATTAGTCCACAGTTGTGCCTTCCCAGTGGTGATAATATCAAGAAAAATGTTATACACTTCACATAATGAAGTGATGCTTTACAGAAAGATACTTGAAACAAATTTAAAACAGTCAGAAACAATTGCTTCTGGTGCCATAAGGAAGTACAGATCTCTTCAAAATACCTCTTTAACAAATCCTTCTTAAAATAAATCAGATCTTTTAAAAAAGTATTTTAAATCTTACTCGTCATCTAAAGCTCTAACTCCATCCTGTACACGCCTTCTCTGGAAATAACCACCGTTCTCAAGTTGATATATATCATTACAGAATGAGTTTTCGTATTTTTATTGAAGATATGGGTATCTATGAGCAATATCATTTATTTTTGAATAAAAGTTACAAAATATTAGTTAATTATATAGAAACAAGTAAGAAAATTAGATTTTTGCCACCCAAAGGTTTACGCAGTTTTAGAAAAATTATTTCTAGATAATAAATTTTTTGCTATTATGTATTTTGTCTTTAAAAAACTTCATTTTCTAACAACTTCTTCTCATTTTAGGAAATATAATTGAATTTAAGTATAGATCTTTCACCCCTCAAACTTTTTGAGTTTCTTCATTAGGTAGTGAAGTGTGGCAGTATATCTTCTTCAATTATTTATCTAAGCTTTTTCTTTTTTAGTCACATATTTTATTTATTTCTCTTGAATTATTTCACTGACTACCTCCAGCACAATGCTGAAAAAAATTGCACTAGCAAGAATTTCTGCCATGTTACAAAATTAAATCAATTGCTTCTAACATCAATCTCTTCTACTAAGTATGATGTTGACAGCACTATAGAAATAGAAATACAGAGAATGGTTGAAGGGGGAGAGAGAGATTTACTTTGACAAGTTAAGGATCTTGAGCCTTACATTATATTTTATTAAAAGTTTTCCTTTCATTTTATCCACCACAAATGAGGTTTGAATATTATCAACTGTTCTTTGCAACTATCGAATCATTCCTGTCAAAGTCATTATCCTTTAATATTAAGATTTATATTAATAAATTTTCTATTGCTTACAAGTAAATCTAGTCATGTACGGTTTTTTTTGAGATATTCCTGAATTTTGTCAATACGTTTATAGGATTTCGCATTTACAGTCATGTATCGCCTAACGACGAGGATATGAGAAATGGGTTGTTAGGAGATTTTGTTGTTGTGTGAAAATCACAGAGTGTACTTACACAAACCTAGGTGGGATATCCAACTACACACCTAGGCTATATGGTCCCCATCTTATAGAACCACCATGGTATATGGGATCCATCCTTTCCCAAAACGTTGTTATGCAGCTCATGACTGCATATCCAGAGTGATATTAACCTATAATTTTTCCTTCACAGTTTGATCTCTTTCTTGTTTCAAAGTTATATTACACTCAATAAATGGCTTCGTGAATTTTCTACTTTGTTACCTAGAGAGCTAATAGAAGTTTGGGCTCCTATTTTTCTTGATATGAAATTGCCTGTAAAAACATCTATGCTTGGAATTTCAGGTAGAGAAGATTTTAACCCAGGAATGCCTTTACCAATTTTTAAATTTCTTTTTAAAACTGGATTCCTAGGTTATATTGTCAAGGAAATTAGTCTTTTCATCTAATCTTTCAAGCTTAATGACAAAGTTATTTACTGAATTCACTTGTAATGTTTAGTCTTAGTTCCTTTTTAAAAATTCTCTTTGTTTGAGACTTTTCTTTTCTCCTAATTAATATTGAATTTAATTTGTTTATATTATTAGTCTTTCAAAGAGCCACCTTTGAATTTGATGATCTTGTCTATTTGATGCTTTTGCCTTTTTGATAATTTTTTTCTGTAATATTAATTTCCATTATTATCTTTTTTCTTTTTGGATATTCCTTTCTTTAAGTTCATCCAAGATTTGCTCTTTCTAACTTCTTGAGTTGACATCTTTTAAAGAAATCCAAAATGCAAATAGGAAAAGACTGCATCAGCTACCTTCATTATGAAACAAGAACTAACATCCTACGGTTAGCAAATGCACAACAAAGCATTTTTTCCTCGTGTCATTGCCAATGCACAGAAACTCATTTGGAATTTTTTAGCTCATGAGGTTAAATGTAGTGTGCATTTTCTCATTTGGAGTTTTGTGACGTGTGAGATTAAATGTACTGGATAGTTTATTAACCAAGTTTTCATCATATTTTACAAACTTAATATACAGTTTTGTAAAATCTGTTTTTTAGTGTTTTTGTTAATGCAGAAAACGTGTCTCTGTATTTCCCCAAATTGGTAGTCTTCATGAGTTATTGTAGTTATTCTATATAGCTATAAATTTTAAAAACTCTTTGAAATATGAGATTGAAAGTTGGTATGATTCTTCCAAGGTCACTGAAGAAGTTTCATTTGAATATAAGTAAAGTCTAATACATCTGGAAAATATTGTTTAACCCAATAATCAAGGTTCCAAATATTGTAGATCAAGTTTTTAAAACCCAAACAGAGAAAAAATTATATATGGAAAAAAATGAGCAAAAAATTATGGAAAAACAGAAAATAATCTATGGAGAAATGAACAAATTTCGAAAACTCTGTACACTTCAGAGATTCCTAATATGTATTAGTATATCAAAAGCTTTGAGAATTCCTTTTGTAGGTTGAATAAAATAATAAAATCATATAAAACTCTTGTTCGTCTTTGTTTAACCCAATTTTTTCCAAATATATTTGATCATAGAACAACTTTTCTGAGAAATATCTCAAAAAAGTGTTTGCTAAAACACAGAGGCTGCATGGAACATAGTTTGGGAAGCACTGGGCTAAATCGGTGATGGTGGCTCTTCCTTGCTCTCACTCTTCCTGTGATCTCTAAGATGACCAAATATGTAACACGCTCCATTCCCACTGGATATTTGAACAAATTGAGGAATAAGACAAATGAGTACACTAACTGTATCCTAGAACTCATCGGACGCGTCTTCCAAACTACAATAGTGCTGCCACGGTTCTCACCATGTGGAGAAAACTAGCCTGGGAAGAAAAGTGAAGACCACAGCTTTCTGTGACAGGTGGGTTTCCAAAGCGTTTAGAAGGCTGCAGCTGAGCCACATTCTCCCAGTGACTCTTCCAAAATATGCCTTCCAGATAAATACTCCACCTTACCAGAGGTGGATTGAGGAAATGGATGGAGAAAGACCATGTGTTGTACAAACTGTGCTATCTTAAATAAGGAAGGAAATATCAGAACTGAGGAAGAAGGATCTCTTAATATTCCACACCTTTAGTTCCTTAACCTATTGGGCTAATCCTTACTCCTATATCAGCCTGGAGTGTACTCGGGCCCCTTAAGAGAGGGAATCCACATTACATCCTTAACTGGGGTCACTGCTTCCTTGGGGACCTTCCTGTTTCCACATTTGCCTATTTAGCTATTGACCTGCAAACTTCAGAAATGACTCAGAATAGCACGTTAAATCCAGAGCCATTCTTTAGGCAAGAATGAAAAATGTTTTGTTATTCTATTTTCCATCCCAAATTACATCCAACTATATTCACTGATATATCAGAGTCCCTTCAATTATGTTAAATGACAATGCTCCAAACACAAAATGCATAAACACATTCATTTCTTCTCAAAGAGTGGCATTGTAGACACGGCAACAATAGACAGATTTTATTTGAGACAGCTTTTGTTCCTGTGGTAGGCTAAATAATGACACACAAAGATGTCCACGTCTCTAGACCTATGACTAGGTCACAATACAAAAGAGACTTTGTAGATTTGATTAAGTCGAGAGTCTTGAGATAGGGAGATTATCCTGGATTATCCAGGTGGATCCAAGCTAATCACAAGGGTCTTTATAAGAAGGAGGCAGGAGATTCAAAGTAGATCAGAGATGTGATGATGGAAGCAGAGTTTGCAGTGATACACTCTGAAGATGAAGGAAGAGTCCATGAGTCAAGAAATGCAGGCAGCCTCTAGAAGCTGGAAAAGGCAAGGAAACAGATTCTGCCCTAGAGACTCCACAAAGAATGCAACCAACACCTTGATTTTAGCCCATAAGATTCATTTCAGACTTCTGACTCCAAAACTATAACGTAGTAAATTTGTTTTGTTTTAAGCAACTAAATGTGTGGCAATTTGTTACAGCAGCAATGGAAAACAAACACACTCTTGATACAGTGTATTCAAATAACCTCCTGTGAGCTATGGGTATGTGATTTTCTGTCTGCACTGAAGATGAGCAATAATATGGCCGCTAAAGCACTCTGAGAAAAACATTTTAAGTATGTGCCCTCAAAAATGTCTGTGATTGTCTCTTATTAGGGAATTGTTTAAAATAAATTCTATGCCTCCTGGGGTAGGCTTTCTCCTTATCTTACATTTGCTTCAGCTGCAAAATGACCCTCAATAGATTTCTGAATGAAAGCGGCTATGATACTTATGAAATCTGTGTCTTTATGGACACCATGAGAGCCAATGAGCTTGCTGCATACTCTGTAGTTCATGCTTTTTTTACTCTCTTTTGAATTCCTCAAATTTCCCCAGCATGTTCCCTCAGGAAGCAGGCAATACCTGCACCATCACGCTAACTATTCCCTTGAATTCAAGGTTGGTCTCTCCAAAGTTTCCTCCCCAGACTTAACTGCAGGACAGAAGTTGGGGCACCTAATTTTGCACAGCCAGGCTAGGCTTGGACCTAACAAAAGAAAGCTAGAACCTCACAGTTGTTTTGCAGTGAACGGAAACACAGCTCCCGGCGGTTTAGGTACTCCACTCATAGACCTATCTAAGGAACTCATTAAAAGCCCCCTCCTGTTTATCTTAAAATGTTTCCCCTTTAGTCTCAGGCTAAGTCAATGGTTCTCAGAAAATCTGTGTACATCTCAAGCTGGCACCTAAAGCACAGACAGCTGGAAATCTTGTTGTGACTCTCACCTCTACTCCTTCTTTACATTAGACAGATTGGGTATCCTTCAACTTTTGCTGTCAAGGGGTGAGATGAGGGATCCTATTCTTGTTTTATGAGGATGAACGTCCCTATAGAAATAGCCATGGATCTGTGAACAGAGGCAATATAAGCACAACCACCCACCAAGATTAAATATGGTGTGGCCATCTTAAACCTCACAACTATAATATCCCACCTAGCCTATGATTGGTATTGACAAGCTGCTAAGATCAAAGTTTGGTTTTCTCAGAAAACAACTAAATCTTGGGGGCTTTGAGAGAGATGATACATACCACCTGTATTACCCTTTCAATTTCTGAACCAAGAGAGAAAAAGAAAAACTGCTATACTATAAGGGCTAAAATAGCACCTTTATTGCTGATCAAATCTAGTCTGGGAGACAGAGCTTCATATGAGATTGAAATGGGCTGAGACTTGAGCCCAGAAATGGATAATCCAGTCACAGCAGAGTTGGCTTCATGCAGAAGTCTGGACCCTAGGGAAGAAGAGAAAGTGTGCTTTCTGCAGCTGACTGCTCCCCGCCCCCCCCAAAAAAGGAAAGATAGTACCAAGCCAAGCATGCATGGATTACTCTTCTCGAATTCACCACCTACCTTGTCACTCCTCCCCAGGCCCCAGGGATAGAGTGAGTGGGAGGACAAAGCAGCAGTGTGATACTAATATGAATTCCATTGGAAAAACTTATCAGCAGAGTTGGAGAAGCATTCCTCTTCACAGTTGCTGAAAATATAATGGTAGGACAGCATTATCTATGTCTGCCACCATGCTATTCATCTGTGATATATCTGGTAATTTTTATTAGTTAGTCATTCTGCGACATGGTCCAAATAAATATTTTTTGGGTTATTTTAATGGTGTTTCTAAAAATGAAGCCCCAAACCAGTAGCTTTCAATCCATTATGTGTAAAGTATAGAGATAGCCATAAACTTGAAACCATAAGTGTTTTATGAAGGACTAAAGAATACAGAAGTGAGAATCTGCAAATCTCCTGCTAAATTTTATCCCTCCAAGCAACCACTGTTCTGTAACAGTTGAGGTTTTTTTTTAATTGAGGTATACTTGACATATAACATTATATTAGTTTCAGGTGTACAACATCATAATTCGATATTTGTGTATATTGCAAAATGGTCACCACAAGAAGTTTAGTTGGTATCCATCCCCATACATAGTTACAAAAAGTTTATTTTCTTTTGATAAAAGCTTATGATCTACTCCCTTGGCTATTTTCAAATATGAAATACAGTATTATTAATTTTAGTCAACATGCTGTACATTACATCCCCAGTACTTATTCATTTTATAACTGGATGTTTGTACCGTTTTATCCCTTCTCTCATTTCACCCACCCCTCATTTCCTACCTCGGGCACCCACCAATCTGGTATCTGTATCCATGAGCTTGGTTTTTTTTTCAGATTCTACGTATAAGTGAGGTCGTACAGTGTTTGTCTTTCTCTGTCTGACTTATTTCACTTAGCATAATGCCCTCAAAGTCCATGTTGTCACAAATGGTAAGATTTTAATGGCTGAATTATATTCTATTGTATATATACGCACACCACATTTTCTTTATCCATTCATCTATCGGTGGACACTTAGCTTGTTTTCATATTGGCTATTGTAAATAATACTGCAAGGAACATGGGGTGCATTGTCTTTTTGAGTTAGTGTTTTTGTTTTCTTCAGATAAATACCAAGAAGTGAAATTGCTGAATCGTATGGTAGTTCTATTTTTAATTTTTTGAGGAACCTCCATACTGTTTTCTGTAGTGACTGCACCAATTTACATTTCCACCAACAGTGCGCAAGTTTTCCATTTTCTCCACATCCTCGCCAATACTTGCTATTTCTTGTCTTTCTGATAGTAGCCATTCTAACAGATCTGAGATGATATCTCACTGTAGTTTTGATTTGCGTTTCCTTGATGATTAATTATGTTGAGCATTTTTCATATGCCTGTTAGCTATCTGTATGTCTTCTTTGGAAAAATGTCTACTCAGATCCTCTGAACTTTTTTAAATTGATTGGATTTTCGCTATTAAATTGCATGAGTTCCTAATATATTTTGGATATGAGCACTTATCAGATATATGACTGGCAAATGTTTTCTCCCATTCAGTAGGTTGCTTTTTCATTTTGTTGATTGTCTCCTTTGCTGTACATTCAAGTCATTAATCCATTTTGAGCTAGTTTTTGTGTATGGTATAAGATAGTGGTCCAGTTTCATTCTTTTGCATGTGGCTGTCCTGTGACAGTTAAATTTTGAAATCATAATGACTGGCATTTGAGCCCCAACCCCATCAATTGTTTGCTGTGTGACATTTGAAAAGTTATATAGCCTCTCCGTGCCTTAGCTTCCCAAATGTTAAAAGACAATAATACCTCATAGAGTCATTGTGAGGATACCATGTTATAACAGTCAGCATCTGAACCCAACAAGGTCCTCATAAATGACATTTATTTCATTTCTCTGCCATTAATAACCTTTTAGTAAGTGCAAACACATAGCAGCTCACACCTGCACCCACTGCTCATAATCGGAGTTCATGCTCTACACTACAAAGACCACTTAGTTCACTCCACAATGTCCTAAAGACCACACGCAAAATCGGTGAAGTGAAGAGATTTAATCCTATGATTTTACAACCTCTTCTATTGCACCATCTAAGAATACCTTTACTGCCCCTTCTACATAACCTCCGAAGTCTCTATCTCACTGATCACCAAATGGAGTGAATCTCTTTCCAGAATAAGGATGTTATGGCTAGTTTGCATCAACCAACCTTTAAGGGAAACTCCCAGGAAGATAGCAAATAGTAACAAGAGCACCATAGTCCCTGTTTGCTCTGCAAACCTGCTTTAAGGCCTCAGGGTACATATTTCAAAGACTCAAAAGCAGTTCTAGTCAAGAATGCACTGAGGGTGATCTTCTAGTTAAAACAAATGTGAACATCTCAAACCAGTGGCTGTTATAAAGATACTCTATAACGAGTAACTTGAAACGAAGATACACTGTGACATCTAAGAGTTTTGTCTATATTCCTATGTCTTTACCAACTGATTATGTCTCAGTACTTTTCTTTTCTCACTTGCTTGGTTAAATGAAAGAACCAAAAACAAAGAAAAAAGTCGTTTATCTCCTATTTACACTTTTTCATTCATTTCTTCCATCTGCTTCTCTGCTCTTACACCTAGTGATTTGTCCTTTTCCGACTTCATATTAAATTTGGCAGCAAATCCTATATTTTAACGTCACAAAACCCCTCTATCTTTGGTTGTCTCCAAGGATCCAAGATTTTATCTCGCAACTTGTCTCCAGTTCTGTAGTGGTCAAGAGCTGGATTTTGGCCTCAGGCAGATGTGGGCTTGAGTCCCAGCTGTGCTCTCAACCTATGGAGTCATCGATTTTCTCATCCTTAAAATGGGGATCATGACTCTCACAGGGATTGCTGTGAGATTTAACAAGATAATAAATGTAAAGTTCTTATTACTGTCTGTGGTACACGGTCACTGCTCAATACGTGTTGCCTGTTTTAATTTGTTAAAAAATATACGTATAAAGTCTAACTTAATTATAATGGGCTAGATTTTATGAATGTCAAAATAGTTTAGATATGAAATATTATCAAAATATCATTGTTAGGAGAGACAGTGTATCATGATAGTAGGTAGAGACTTTGGTACCAGACTTCCAGGACTGAATCCTCCATCTATCCTGACTAGCTGGGAGACCTTGTTAAGTTAGTTAGCCTCTCTGTGTACCAGTTGCTGATCTGTACAAAAGAGTATTTATATTAAGCAATTCATAGGTTTATTGTAAGAATGCAACTTAGAAAAGTACTTGGCAGATAATAAGCATTTAATAAGCATTTCCAAATCATACATTTCATGGAAAAAATTATGTGAATATTTGTCATTATAAAATTGAAAACAATCTTTACGTATATTTTCTAATTTAGAATTACATATAAAATTCAGCAAATACCACATTTCTAAACTTGAACACTGTAATAATATGTTTTTAAGGAATTTCAGCATATCTCAGAGTTCAGGAGATTATAAATGATAGATGATATCACATTTGGAAGCTGTCATTAAAATAATACTTGTAATATCTACAATTACACTTTAAATTGCTTTCTCTCCTCAAGAGAGTGCTATATAAAGGTTAAGAGAAAATATTCCAGGATTTATTATGCACTTCTACAAAACATTTTCTCTCTTTAGAGTTAAAATAGCAATTCCACTCCATAATGTCCTCTATTTAATATTTGGTTTATGTGTATAAAGATATAAAAAGAGTTTTCATGATATGTCACTGGAGTTTAGTATTTTAAATTTACAGTCAGGCAAAATCTCCAGATGGATGAGGGGAAACAACATGATCTCTAATTTGTTAAGAACTCCAACAACTTCACCAACGTGCACACACACACACACACACACACACACACAAAACATGCTGTTTCATTTTGCATTTGTAGTTGGATTGAGAGAGATTAAGAAGTATAGAACAATACTGTCCAAGAGAAATAAATGTGAGCCACAAATGCAAATCATGTTTTTTAATTTTTTAAGTCATATTAAATAAGCAAAAAGAAATATGTGAAATTCGTTCTAATATTCTTTTGTAACCCAATGCAAAATATCATTTTAACATTTAATCAAATTATTTATTTTTTCAGACACATATTTAATAATTGCAGAAATCCAAAAGAACCACAGCATCAAATCTCAAAACCATGAGTGAACTGCCCTCACTTGTGTGGATTGTGTGGATTGGTGAACAGGCTGGGTGTGCTCCAGCCTTCCTCTCACCCACTGGAGCTGCCTTGACCAGCCAAGGAGCAGGGGTGTGATCACTATGCTGACTTCTGTATTCTCTATCTCATTTTATGTACTCCGGGTTTAGATTCAATAAAGCATTTGTACCAATGACTCTGGAGCTTGGAGGACGTCTAGGAATGTGTAGCGATTCTGAGTAAGGTGTGGGCCTACACAGCAGAGCTATCCTTGGGGGAGGAGAGCACAAGTCATTCCTTCCAGTATCAAGACAGTCATGAGTGGCAATCTTATCCAAATGGGTCACTAGGGCTAAAAAGATGGACCCCGACCTTTGTCTCTGAACCGTGACAGGTTCCTGCTCTCTCCGAGGGGAGGAAAGGAGCTTGCAATTGGGAGTTTTTAGTGAATGAGCACCACGACATGGCCATTTCTGATCCTTTCATCCAGCTGCCGTGAAAAGATGAGGCAGAGGAGGCCACAGAGTAAGAAAAGGCTTAATCTGGCAGACAAGAGAATGGACGGTCCTGCCCTTTTCTGTGCTGGTCATTAGTGAACACCTTGCTCTTAACTTCATGGTGCCGCTGGTTCCCCTTCATTGTACAGATGTAGTTATAGGTCAAGAATCAAACAATTCTAAACCTAGTTCCCATGAAGCTTGAGTTTTCAGGTTGCCTTTGAGGTATTTAGTCACACTAACTAACAGATGGTCATTAACAGAACTGTCACAGACAGCGTGCTTTCAAGGGTCTGCCTTCCTGGTTATCGGCAATTGGGGAGTTAATGCTCTAAGATTGAGGCAAGGAATCTGGACCATCCCCATTTTATGGAAGCCACAAGGTGGGGGAGGTCTCCACAGGAGCTGCCCAAGACCCTCATGGCAATGAGGTTTCCATTTGTGGCTCATAAATCTGTCTACCATGGGAGATTCTATACTCTGGCTGAGAGATCCTCAATTCTGGTGTGAGTTCTGTCCTCTCAGGACATTAGAAAGCAGGCAAAATGATGGAAAAGAAAGGATACTGGAGTTCTGCTTCAAACTAGCTGGGAGACTGTAGGGAAGTCATGGAAGGTCTCAGTTTTCCCGTCTGCAGGTGTTATATTATTCTGGATGATCCTGAAGTCCCTTTCACGGCCTGAGAGTGTGTCTGGTCACTAAAATGTCTGAATGCCTGAAGTCCTTAAGAAAACAGGTATACCCTCCCCCCTAATTTAGGTTAGATTTGCTGAGTGTGGCAAAACTCTAGTCCCCAAAAACACACGGCCTCCTGATCTGCCCTGGCTACCCAGGGAGGAATGAAAGAGGGTTTGTGATAAAAAAGGTATAAGTGTAGTGACAGTTGACCATTTAGTAGAAATGCCTTTCTTTACACAGCTTTGTATAACAACTAGAAAAGGCTATGTTCTTTCCTCTCCCGACCCCCCCAGACTGTTCCTTTAGGCATGCAGGTAACTGTCCCCACCTCCCATTTTTCCTCCTTAAACCAGGGAACCCTGACTAAGGAACAAAGAAGTCCTACGAAGAGGAGGTCTCAAGTACCAATCAGCAGCCATTTGATGATGGCAGGCAGGTCTGACGCTAAAAAGAGGTTGTTTTCCAGCAGAACCCAATTCCATAGGAATCCAAGCTCCAAGGCTGGGAGGCAGCCGGTGTTGAGGACAAGCTCACTGCTGAGAATCGGTCTGCAGGACCCACTGGAGGATGTCTTGGCTGCGCAGACCCCGGACCGCACTGTCGTAGATGGTGTTCACGCTGGTGCAGAGGGGCTGCTGCTGCAGCTCTGTCACCCGACAAGCAACCAGCCCACCGGCCACGCACAGCAGCAGCAGCTTCAGCACAGCCCAGGACCGGGTGTGTTTCCGGGGTGGTGGCTTCCGCGGGCGAGAGCCAGACTTAGATTTCGTGGCCTGATTTGTTTCCTTCTTAGGTTTCTTCTCCCGCTCCCTCTTGGCTGCCTTGAAGGCATCATACTCTTTTCTCCGGTGCTCCTTCTCTTCTGCCTTCTCCCGCTTCCCTAGTTCCCGCTCCTGAGCTTCCTTAGCTCCCTGCCTGGCCTCCCGCTTCCTCTCATTCTCTCGTTCTACTTCTAGTCGCCGCAGCCTCTCTCGCTCCTGATTCGCCTGCAAGGCCTTCATGTGCTGTCACGCCTTGCTGGCACACTGCTTACACTGCTTCTCATCCAAGCAATCGTCTGCCACTTTGGCCAGGACAGGATCCAGGGGGTTATCCTTCAGGTCCAGCCAACTTCAGGCTCTTGAGCTGAGCAAATCTGACAGACAGGGTGAGCAGCCTGTTGAGGAGAGCCAGGTGCTGGAGGTTGACCAGACGGCCGAAGTCGGCCCACAGTTGCTGCAGTTTGTTCTTACTGAGGTCCAGCTTCACAAGGTGCCTGAGGCCACAGAAATCCGACGGTAGAGTAATCACTTTATTGCAGGACAGATCCAGTAGGGTGGCCTTTGGGAAGGCGGCAAGCTCCTTGACGGGGACCTCATTCGGGTCGCTGAGGCTCAGGTCCAGGTCGTTGCCGTCCAGCTTGTCGCGGAGGTTCCCGTCCTTGCTACCAGACTTGGTCATGGTGACGCCGGCTGAGCGAGTCCCAGCTCCGGGGCTCCGACGGGCAGGAGAAAGGGGCTGAGAAGCCCTCCAAATAACCATAACCTCTTCTGCTTCAGTCTCTACTCCCTCTGTGGCTCAGAAGGAAATTCCATGGCCGTTTTCAAGTTGCTCTCCCAACTCTCATCATACCTTCTATCTGTGAAAAAGATCTCTAGTGCTAAAACTGGAAAAAAAAATACGTATCTGAGAAAGGCCAAATCTGATATATTTAAAGAGGGTGCAATATCCAACAGAATATATAAAATACATATAAGACTTATCAGGTAACTTTCAGGAACGCTTAAAGGTAGACAAGGACAAATTTTCAGGAATATAAGAGTTTACACTAACACTTTCCCACAGAGTTCCAGACTGTGTTTTATGATATAATTGAGATTCATATTCCACTGGGCTTTCAGGGTCACTGCTGTATTTCATAAACCCCAGTATCTCAAACCCTTGTATTAAATGCTTTCATTATTTGCAAACCTATAATGTAACTTGCAGACCTGGGCCTCTCCTACAACTAGCTGTGCTGCCAGCAGTACAAAGAAAACAATACGTTTCATGTGGGTCACTGTAAATTTTGAAACAAAAGCAACTTAGTGTTTCTTCATCTTGAAAAGTTGGCTAACTTCTCCAAAAAAACAAATCTGCTTGTTAACTGCTTTCCTTGGGTCCTAAAATACTCCTATGATATTTGAGTCCCTCTCATTCTGAGGCTCCTGCCTGGCCTCTTCCTTAGCTAGCTGATCTTGAAAGGGTAGAAACGTCAAACATCCTCATTTAACTCTTACCCTAAAACCAAGGACAGAGCCAGACCTATGGAATCTTTAGACTGTTCTACAGCTCACATTTCACCTGCAAAGCAAAATGCACAGCAAGCCTTTAAGCCTATGCTCTGGACGTGAGAGGGAAGGGTAACTGCTTCTTCCACATCTGCATGATCTTGGGAAAACTCATCTACCCACTTAAAATCACAAAAATACTTACATGTTCGTGACTCAAGAAATACACATCTCTAGTCCAGATTTTTCTTCTAAACTCCACAACACGGTAGCCTATTGACTCTGGACATATTTCTCCCTGTCACCTCAATACTAGGGTGAACAATCATCCCAGTTTGCCAGGAACTGTTTCAATTTTATCACTGAAATTTCTGCATCCTGGAAAACCTCTTACTTCAGGAAACTGGGGCAGTTGGTAACTCTCCAACCTTGAATATATTATCTTCAACCCAATTCCTCAGTCTTTGGAGGTCACCAAATCCACACATTCATACACGTTGTAGGAGCAACCCTAGATTTTTCTCTCCGACTTGTATTTATTCAAGTCATATTTATTGCCTATCAACTAGGAATTTATCAATTTTAAAAACTGACAAAAATCTCTGCTTTTATGTTTACATTTCCTTGTGGAAAGAGAAAACAAATAGAAAAATAAAATAACATATAAGGTCTCATAAATACTTATATAGAACAAAATAAAACAAAGAAGGGAGGCTGGGAAGTGGAGTGCGTAGGTGTAGTATCTGCATTACGAAAGTACCCACTCATGATTCACAGGGAGCTATTCCCATTGCTAGATTCAAGGGTACACTCATTTCTTTTGGTCAATCATGATAATCTCAAACCCCATGCCAATGTCAATGGATCCCAAACTAAATCCAATTAACTCACAACATTCCTCAGCAACTGTGGTACATGCCAGTTTGGGCACATGGTCTAAGTTGGGCCAATCAGTCTGAAAGACTTACATTCCAATATTATGTGAGAAGTAGCCTTCTGTTTTTATTAGACTTTGACATAGAAACATTTTCTAGCTGCTATTGGCAGACATCTTGTGAGTTGAAGAAAGAAACCAACACACAAAGCTAAGAAAATAATTAAGGAACAGAACCAAAAACTAATTCATATCACAACTGGGTACCACTATATGCTTAAACTTTCTGTTGAGTGACATAAAATATGGCTTTATTCTCAAAGCCAGTGGCTTTTGTTACATTAGTGGCATAGACTCTTTGTACTTGTTACATTAGTGGCATAGACTCTTTCATCTCAATAACTATTTATGTACTTTTTCTTCTAGCTGAAATGTATTTCCTTCATTCTTTACCTGGATGACTACAAGAGCCAGCACATTTGACATCTTTTTCCCAAACCACCTCAGCCTAAGTTGGCTGCTCCTCTCTGCTGTGGTACCTAGGACCACCTTACAAAACTAATCACACATTGAAATTGTATGTTTATGACAATTTTGTTATATCTAAATTGGAGGAAAGCGATTAAATTGTGATTAAGAAGACTCCTATCTTTAATATTCTCTGATTCAGTTCTTCAATATTATTTTAAACTCCAAAAATTGATAGATAATACCTCCACCATAGTCCTATTCTATAAATTTTATCTATGTTATTGTACACCAAGGAAAGATAAAATGTAATCTCGCCTCACAGTTGCCACCTATCTATTTTGACAACCAAATATAAAACCTAATTTTTCAACTGAATGTGACAGGTTTCTGTTTACTGTGAACACAGATTTGAGATTATTTTCTTGTGACACAAATTTGGAAAGTAAGTTAAGACACTTTTATTTCTTTTTAGGGAAACAGATAATTTTCAATAGTGTATATTTAAAAGTAAAGCTTTTCTTCCCCAAAAGGTAAAGTTTTAAGTCCACTTAAAAATATTCCCTATAATTATTCCTTGTTTAGGTATTAACATTTCTTTCAAGTCACATATATTTGTAAGCACAATTGATTGCATATTACAATTTTTCTAACTGTAAAAGATAGCCAAAAAATGTTTTTCCCTTTCCATATGATTTTGACACATCATGATTCATATCTGAACCAAATGTTTTGTTTCCCCATCAAGAATTCATCTCCACAACTCTGCTGTGTTCAAGTTCACACTGAAATTTTCATGAGAAATAAGCCTCAAAAGGAGAAACACACGTAAATGAATTTATTCCTGGAAAGTGTCCTATAAGAAACAGGTTCTACAATCTCACATCAATAAAAATAAGGGAAAGGGGCCAGATAATTTGTAAAGAAAGCATTAAGACAATGATCTAGAGTGGACAGTGTAAAATGCAGTAAAGCTCCCACATCCATCTAAACTAAATTTCAGCTGGAACGTTAAGATCTGCTTCTCCTCCTACAGAAACATCTCTGTAGAAAAAGTTGTGACTTCCTCGCTGTGTGTATTTTGTTCTGCTTACCTCAAGGCAGCAGCATTCCAGTAATGGTTCACTGTCTATGTTTAGGAGGACAAATGGGACTTCCACAGGGAGCAAAGGAGATTAGAATCCCCCAAAGAATGTGAGGAACGTCATGCTTCTGCCTGATAAGTGGCTATCGAGTGAATTGAAATGATTTAGGTAACCATCAGGGTAGACTCCATTTGTAATCATATTTCTTATTTATGTGCATTTCTCAATTTTTATGTCTAAATTATGATTTGTAGTAATAATGGGAAAATAAAATCAGATGCACTGAAATGCTTCATATATTGAGGAAAATAGTTTTAACTTTAATTTATATATCTACATATTTTGTTATATAATAAATATATGTAAGCTTATTAAGGAAATTCCAATGTGGTGTGGTTGGTAAACAGAACAGAAAAAGTCTTCATGAAAAATCTCTCACCTCAATCTTTCTAACCCCAATTTGTAATCTCCTGAATCAATTTATTTTAAATGTTTCTGTTTTTATTTCTTTTTCTGTTTCTAAAAGCTTAAGGCTGTGTTTATTAATTTATCAATTTTAAACAATATCGAATTACTCCTTCACAAGAGTTGAAAGTGGGACACTGAGCTTAATTAAAAAATCTAAGCCATTTGCCTTCACCTCTACAATTGTTCCATGGTTATAATCAAGGATGTTCTGGTAAAACTTTAATAATGGGTTCACTAAGGAGAAAAAAGGCCCCTATTTGTAGCTTTTACTGATTTCCATTGTGGGAATATTCCAGGAATAGTCTCACTATGGCTAATTTCAAGCTACCAGAGAATTCACTCGAAAAATTCCTGAAAATTTAGCAGTTAACTCTAGCGATCCAGTACAGGCCAGCTCTAGCACACCACTAGACAATATCTACTTACTGTCAGTTACCTTTTTAAAACTAAATAATACATTTCTATTTGTTGATCAAAGCTCTTCATTCAGTATCTTGACTCAGCCCTTTCATCCTCCCTTTCACCTTGAACCTTCGTTCAATGATCACTTTCATGTTAAGATAATATGTATATTTAAGTAGGAAATCCCAATGAAGTCTTCTGTGTTCCCTCTTGATTCTTAAAGTTGAAAACCCATGAACAACAATATATGAGTAAAACCATGTAGGTATTGTTTATTGAAAAGCCAGACAATGTGTTATATTCCAATATCACAACATTGGGATATTCTAAGGGACATATTGCTGGCATCAACATCACTGACATTCCCGTTTGTAACATTCCATTGATTGCTTAAAATGATGAAACACCTTAATTTGCTCCATATGTAGAACATGGTTTTCTTAACCAGATCTTTCCCTTTTCGGTTTTGTGTTGGATTTGCTTTTCCTTGGAGTTTCTAATTATTTTATGTATATGCTGTGTGTCTATGGGTAAAAGTTTAGCATGTGTTTATCATATTCTCATATTTACCCACCTGTACAATCAGACTATTTTGTAACATCTCTTTTTATCCCAAAAGCCTCCCTCTCAGAGCCTCTTTATTTTGTTCCCATTTTATGGCTTTCTCTCTTCTGTATCATCTCTGTGACCACCACATCCCTGGTTAAATATAAACTCTCCAACTACACTATGCTGCAACTGAGCATCTGACAGTGGCTAGAGAAAACTCAGTTATGCCACCTGGTCACCCTCCAAAGTCACTGCCACGCATTTTACATGAGTTTTGAGAGATCAGCAGGCCTATTGCATTGTCCTAAACCCACCCACCCCCACTATCCATACCATTTTATCACATCTTCTCTCTTTTTAGATATTCATACTTCTTTAGGCGTCCTAACATCTGGTATCTTCCCTTTAATTTTACTGAGAAAAGAGAACCTAACATATGTTCGCCACCAACTCTATCAAGCAATCTGTAATTCTGTCAAAATGGGTACTAGATCCCACGTCCTGTCCCTCTTCAAAGGCATTACTCTTGAAGTATTCTCCTGCTGTTCTTGAATCATCAAATTCCCTTACTATTGGATGATTCCCCCAATGATACAAGCATACTGCAAATACTCCATCTTAAATAATATAATTAAGATGTTTTACTGGCTCAAAGACAGAAAAATGGAGCAAGAGAAGAAAAAGCACTTTGTGAAAACAGTTATTTATATACTAATCTGACATAGGACAGAGCTAGTATTGTAGATCAGTGCAGAAAGAATGAACTAGCATAGTATGGTACTGGGTCTATTAGTTTTTATTTTGGAAGAAAATAAATTTGGATCTCAACCTCACACTGTTCACAAAACTTAATTACAAACAGATTGACACTTCAGTATGGGAAGTAAATTTTTAAAACTTTGGCCAAAAATAAATTAGAATATTATTCTTACCTTTAAATAAGGAAAGACTTCTTAAATAAAGTTGAAATTAGCATGAAAATACTCCCTAGTTTCCTTAAAATATTTATGAATTTGATTACAATGAATATAGCAACTCAAGATTTTTGTTTTGAAAAATGGAGGACTAGCTTGATTCAAAATAAGCCGCCTACAGGAAACAGCTAAAGAAACTGGAAAAATATCTAAAGTGTTCATTTGAAGATGTCAGAAAGCCACCAAGTCTGTGAAGGCTTGAGGGGCTAAGATCCCAAAAAGAAGAGAAGTTAGGAGAAGTGATTATGATATTTGGCACTACTTTTTCTCTGCAAGGAATTCATGATTCTAACCTTGTGGCTGAGAGGGTGTGAAATGGAGAAAAGCAATTTTATGGGAGCAAAAGGACAGAAATCAAAGATCAAAGCCCAGCCCCAAGAACAGGTTCTGATAAACAGGCTAGGCTTAAAAAACTGATACACAATCAGAGTAAAAATAAGACAGAATTAGACCAGTATTCAGAAGAACTAAACCTCAATTAAAGAAGCTCAGTCCATGATGGGATTAAAGTAATTTGGCATTACTCCGACTGTCTCCATAAAATAAAGTACATTTATTTTTTGGAAGAATATCACATAATCCAGTGCTTCAAATTTTTTCTAAAAGTTTTCATACAAACAATGTCTGACATCAAAACAAAAATCACCAGGCATGCAAGGGGATAAGAATTGACCAAATATTAGGAAAACAGATATTGATAACAGCAAGATAGAAATCAAAGATTAAATCCCAAACATTACAAAATCCTAACAGGAAATGAGGTGAAATGAAAATAACATAACCTTCTCCCAGAGATAGATGTGAAAATACTTAAAAAAAATTGGCAAACAAAATCACCAGTATATATAAAAACTAAGATATGATAAACAAATAAGATTTAGTTTAGATACCAAGGGCATTTAACATTTAAAAATCAATGGAATTTAACATACTAAAAGAATAATGGATAAAAATATGACCTCAGTGGATTCAGAGAATCCATTTGATAATAAACTAGAAAATAAAGAAATTTCCTTAATCTGATTGTGTGTCTAAAGACAAAAAGAATATCAAAGCAAAACAAAAATCAGCTAACATCATGAGAGACTGTGAAAAGGTGAAATACTGCACAATTTTGAAATTAAGAATGAGAGGAAGATGATCTTTATCACCACTTCTATTCAACATTGTTCTGAAGATTTTGAGTGAAATAAAACAAGATGAGGAAAGTATAAGAATTGTAAAGAAAGAAAAAAACACTAAAAGTAATCTTGAAACTCATAATTTTGTACATCGAAATACAAAATAAAGTGCAGAAGAACATAACTGAAGATTTAGCAAGGTCATTCTGTATAAGTTTAGTGTAAAAAGTATAAAATGTAGCTCAATTTATTAGTAATTGAAACTAGAATATAAATTTTTTTTTAAGATTTTATTTTTTTTCCTTTTTCTCCCCAAAGCCCCCCGGTACATAGTTGTATATTCTTCGTTGTGGGTCCTTCTAGTTGTGGCATGTGGGACACTGCCTCAGTGTGGTCTGATGAGCAGTGCAATGTCCGCCCAGGATTGGAACCAACAAAACACTGGGCCGCCTGCAGTGGAGCACGAGAACCTAACCGCTCGGCCACGGGGCCAGCCCCCGTAGAATATAAAATTTTTAAAAAGGTATCACTTACAATAGTATCAAATAACATCAAATTCTTAGGATTAAATATACAAAATATGTGTAGTACCCCTACAGAAAAAAAATGGATGCAAAATATTGCTGAGCAAAATTAAATAAATGGAAAGATGTGCTATAGTTATAAATAGAAGTCTCAGAACTGTAAAGATGTCAAATCTTTCAAAATTGACCTATAGATTACAGGAATATCAATCATAATTCCTGTAGTTTTGGGGGGTGGGGTGAATTTACAAGCTTCTTCCAAAGGTTAAGAATAACCAAGACAATCTTGAAGAAAAGAAGTTCAAAGGTCATAGGCAGTATGGTATAGGCACAATGATAAGTAAATATTTCATGTATACCTGATTTATGACAAAAGTGGTATGATAGAACAATGGGAGAATAAATAGTCTTACAAATAAATATACAGCTTTGGGTCATTTATATACCCACATAATCTCTAACTCATACCATACATAAAATCAATTCTGGATGAGAATAGAAAAAGTAACACAACAAAGCTTCTAGAAGAAAACATAAGAATATTTTCCAGACTTGGGGTAGGCAAAATTTCTTTATATTACACACAAAAAAAAGCATTAACCATAAAGAAAAAAATTGATAAATTGAATTGTTTGTCAAAACAAACTACAAAAGAATGAAAGGCTAAACCAAAGAGCTATATAAACTATTTGCAATACACATACCCTACAAAAAGTTATTTTGGGGGAGGAGGGAGTGAGAAAAACGGGTGAAGGTGGTCAAAAATTACAAATGTCCAATAATATGATAAATAAGTTCTGTGAATGTAATGTACAGTAAGGTACATGGTGACTATAATTAGCAAATCTGTATTGGATATTTGAAAGCTGCTAAGAGAGTAAATCTTAAAAGTTCTTATCACAAAAAAATGTAACTGTGTGGTAATAGATGTTAGCTACACTTCTTGTGGTGATCATTTTACAATATATACATATCTCAAATCATTGTGTTCTACATCTTAAACTTACACAATGTTATATGTCAATTATATATCAATAAACTGGAAAAACCACTGATTAGCATTTTTGTGAGCTCTTTGTCATTTATGTTTCATTATGTGCATAACTCTGATTTTGTATATCATTAAATGTTTCCAACAAAAAGTTATATCTGGAATATTAAAAGAACACATAAATAATAAAGAGAAGACAGGTAACATAAAAGAAAAGTGGGCGGAAAACTTGAGCTGACAATTCACAAAAGAAGGTGTCTAAATGACCAATAGTCACATAATGAGAGGCTCAATCTCATCAGTAACCAGGAAATGCAATTAAAACTACAAAGATTTTCCATTTCATACTCAATTAAATTTTTCCACAAAATAAAACTTAAAAGGAAAGTTAGGTTATTGAAAATTAAATGTCTTCCACAATTTAGTTCGGTGATTCAGTTGGTAAATGTGATAATATTTCTTTAATATTTTAGTGGCCTCCATTTTCTTTTTCAACACTCTCATTGAAAAAATATTGGCCCTGCTGGATAGGTCCTCTCTGACTTTCCCTATATCCTCGAACATTTTTTTTACTTTCAGGTCTTTTATATTCTTTATTCCATAAAGTTTATTCAGTTTATTTTTGGATTTCTTATAATTTTATGGCTAGAATATCTTCTTAAATCTGTGTACATTGCTTTATTACTTATTTAATTTCTTTTGCTTTCCCTTCTATTCTCTCAATTCTCTCTTTCTTTTTCAAGGTCAGATTTTCTGCAGATTCATCTTGGTCTTTTTTCTTTCAGAATTTTTGTTTCCCTCAAACCAGGTTGGGCTCCTGGGAAAGCAGACTATGGGACAGAGTTTAGTGTGTAAAGTATTTATTAAGGGATTCCCTTGGGCTGGATACCAGCAGAAGAGAGGGGAGGAAAGCAGGGTTGAGCACCGGAAGAAGACGATCTGCAGTGCAGGCTCAAAGACAGCCTCTACTAACCCCACGGTCCGCTCTGGAACTAGAATGATTGTTTAGAATATCTCCAGATAGATCATGAAGGTCAGACATAGAGACCTCACATCCGTCAGCTATTAGATGTGGGTTACCCCAGGAAAGGATGTGACTTTGGGTGAGGGACTATGCAGCTAGGGCAATCACTGAAGAGGCTGGCAGCTAAAGTCCATTTGCCCACAACCCCCCAGCTTCTGAGGTCACATGTCCTTCATCAAACGAGGCATATCTGGAGTTCTTCACAGTGTCGTCCACATTTCATGTCTCTAGCGAGCCTTTGTTTATACTCTTATATTTAAAAGCCAAGTCATTTATTCTGCAAGAGGGGTCATCAAACTATAATCCAAGTGCTAAAACTAGCCCACTGTCTGTCTTTGTAAAAAAAATTTATTTGAGCAAAACCATGTCTACTCATTTCTTTATTTCTTATGGCTTCTTTTATGTCATAGACAGAGTTGAGTAACTTCAACAGAGACCCTATGGTTCACAAAGCCAAAAACATTTACTATCTGACCTTTTACATAAAAAGCTTGCTGACCCCTGTTCTAGAAAGCCAGTCTGCTTTCTATATGGTTATGCAATGAGGGCTATTTCCCTTCAGAAATCTTCCCTGAGTGGGAATTTATAACAACAACTAATTTAGTTGAGCACTTATCATTGGAAGCTTTTAGAATTTTAGATGTATTATTATTCTCACAAGCCCCAGTGAACCCCAGGCACTCTGGCCTTAGGACCCAGACCCTTAACCACTGGAAAGTCTGTCTGTGTAAGCAGGACTGGTTGAAAAATAGCTTCCCATTGCTGAGCAAGAGACCATCAGGCTTTGAGCCCCCCACATGCCAGAATTTAGAAGCATAATCATGCGAATAGAATCTCTGTTTGGAGAAATGCCCCAGGTTTTCAGGTCTTGGAATGAATGTCTGGCTGCCTTTTGCTGTGCACACGTGTGGGGACAGGGTGAGCATAATTTGGCTGGAAAACAGGCAAAGATGCTCCATATACATCTGGTTTGGCCACTATTCTCATCCCACGCTACTCTGCATCCAATTTCTAGTTTCTAGGATCCCCTAGAGCACTCTCCACCCCGTCACACATTTCCACCAGCCTTTTCCTTTCAGAAGAGTGCTGTCCTCTGATAACCCTCTTACACTGCAGAGATGAATAACAGCCCTAGGAAGTGGATGTCTGTGCTGCATCTGCCATTTTGATCTGAAAGATACTAAAATATTTTCATTCTGTTTGTTTTTAATTGTACAATAGCTCAAGAAAAAAGGTTAAGTCATTTTTAGCGTTCTCTTCTGGGTTTTCAGAAAAATTCAGTAATATTGATCCTGTCTTCTTTGTTTAAAAGTTTGATATTTTGTTCATCATGGATGTTTTTTATTAATACTGATTTTTTATCTCCATTAGTGAGTGTTTTGGTATCCCTTTAAATTTTGTGCACAGGTCAAGTACCTCATTTTCCTCAGCCTTGCTCTAACCCTGCTTGACATGGTCCTCAAAGCTCTTGATTATATGACATTCTCATCCAGGGACAATGATAATCATATGATTGTGAATACTGATATAAGAAGAATACTATAGAAACACCTGTAGCCAAAACTTTCATGCCACACTTCCTAATAGATATACATTCTTGTAGATTGAAGTGTTCTCATTTCCAAGAGTCCTGTGTTAAAATGCAGAGCTACCATACAAAGTGTGGGGGCAGATAATTCGTTAAAGCATTAGAATTTCTGTTATCTGAAATTTTCTGATATAAAAACTAATTGGTTGAGATTAGGAGAGAAGAACTGAGGTTTAATATGGAGCAGAAGAGAAGGAATCTTCTTGAGCATTAGGAGAGCTTTGTAGATGCAATGCTGGGTGCCAAAAATCAACATGAGATCAATGATTAGCTGTAGATGGGGCAATCTAAAAGCCTTGAAAAATAAGATGTGAGAGTCATAAAGTCAAGCATCTACATTTGCCTGAACTAATTTTCCTTGCTCTGATTACCTACAAAGCATCAAATGTATTATCCTCCCTCCCCAAATAAAAAGGTCTCAGTAAATACACATTGCTCTAGCAAATGAAACACTTAAAAGAATTTGCACATTTTATTTGCTTATTTTAGACAACTTTTGTGAATATATTTCAAAAATTATATAAAAATAGAATGCTACTACATTAATAAAATCAATAGCAATAATCATAATAAATATTGAGTAAAAAGAAATGCCAAAATGATAGTCATCTTTATTTGTGATAAATGTTGGCATGATGGAAGCAGTGCATTTACTAATGGAACCATACAATCATAAAGTATTTCATGCATAAATATCCAAAATAAAATTATCATTTTCCAGGAATGAAAACACTTCAAAATTATAGTGTGCATAGCTCTAAATTGATTCTATAAATGGATTCCAGAAAATCATTTACCGGATGGTTATGTTTAAGATGCCACTCAAGCTTCCTGAGTACTTGAAAGGTGAAGTCACCTATGCCCAAAACTGTTGACAATATGAAAAACAGAAGACCTACATTTTCAAAGAAGACTAAATGCTTGGTGTAACAAAAGATACATAAAAAATACAAAGACAGTTTCCAGTTAAATGATACTGATACACAAAAGGCAAATTAGTGTTTTAATTATTCATCAGGCTTAATTTCATGTAAGCCACTCTCAGTCATCATAATCTAAAAATTCTTCATCTGTATCATGATTGCAATTCTGATTGTCATCAGATTCATTTACTGCACCCTGTTTTCTCTCTGGGAGGCAATATAGTGCATGGTTAAGAGTACAGATCCTGGATTCAGACTGCCTGCATTTATAGCTAGATTTGTGCCTTTCGGAAAGGTACTTAACCTCTTGGATCTCAGTTTCCTCATCTATGAAATGCTTATAAAATGACTACTATAATTTTATAGGCATTTTAACACTTAAATGAGACGATACAATGCCTGACATATAGAAATTACTAAATGACTGTTAGCTATTGATGTTATAATAGAAAGAATGGTAAAAGTACTTAATCAAATTGGAAAATTCACTTTTAAGAAAACATTATTAGCATGTGCAGTGGAATATCTCATAGGCAACCTCAGATGCTGCTATAAAAACATATTTGTGTTTGTTTATGCACTTTCTGTGCTCTCCAACCTTCAGATTGTCTACAGAACCACTCAGAAGGAGGATGGTACGTACCATTTGAACATGTCTTTTCCTTGGGAAACAGTTTTCCCTTAAATCCAGCTGCTCTGTGACAGTACATGTCGGCTAGTGCTTCTCAGGACCCACTAGGAAGAAAATCACATGCTAGTGACACAAACCCTGGAAGATGCTAAAATTTAAAGATGTCATCCCATCTCTGATTAAAGCAAAGATGAGTGATGGTGGTGGCAGTGGACCCACATTCAGAAGAAAACTATCAGTAATAGATGCTTTTACCCTGATTTTTTGAACAGTGTTGAACATTATAAAATGGCAAATCATAATGTCACTTCAAAGATATAGAATTGGTTTATTATAGATGAAAGATTGCAAAGGAATGCTTTTTATACGGAAAAAAATGCTCAAAAGATTCTGAAACAGATTTCAAGGGATGCAGCACAACCTGTTTCCAGGAAACAGAAGCATCAAATAAGCTATCTTTAGTACTGTGAAACAAGATGAGGAAATTAAAGATATCATTCAACTAGTCCATGTTCTCTTTCCTCCTCTGCTTTTCCCTACCTAGAACTCTCTCCCTGACCTTCTAAGCTTTCTTTCTGGATGATTCTTGCTTATTGTGGTTGATCATTCAAACCTCAGCTTGGATATCACTTCTTCCGGGAAGTCAAATCTAGGTTGTGTCAAATCTAATTTGTACTTTGCAGCACCTGAACTTCCTGTACCACAGCATTTGTGACATTTCATAATACTGCCTCTTTACTTGTTCATATCCTCACTGCTGGGAAACTCTTTGAAGCCTCATTCACATCTTGTTTACAAGTGTATTACCGGAGCCACTCCTGGGTTAATGCTCAGTAAATATCGGTTTAAAAAAGTAGGGAGAGGGAGCCAGCCCCACAGCCTAGTGGTTAAGTTTGGCACACTCCTCTTTGGCAGCCTGGGTTCAGTTCCCAGGCACAGATATACACTACTCATCAGCAGCCATGCTGTGGTGGCAAGCCACAGCCAAAGTAGAGGAAGATTGGCACAGATATTAGCTCAAGGTGAATCTTTCTTGAGCAAAAAGAGGAAGATTGGCAACAGCTGTTAGCTCAGGGCAAATCTTCCTCAGCTAAAAAGAAAAAAAATGTAGAGAGAGAAAAGAGAGGGCAGAGAGTAGGAATGGAGGCAGGAAGATGGACAAGCAGTTCCTCCTTCATTTCAATAATGGCTAAGCTGCCAAAAGTCTCAAAAACAAGGGGCCATGTGGTCCTAGACTCAGTTGTGGCACAAAATGAGGGAACTTATTTGTGTTAGTCCATAAGGGCAGTTCAAACATCTTTCCTTACATCCACCTGATTTAGTTTTTACATCTTTTTTCATGGCAAAGCTAGAAAAAGAAATTTCTCATACTGGCTTACTTTGTTTGCTAGAGTTTTTTCAAGCCCAAACATGAAAATATCTTTAAAACAATTTAATTCCTCTGAAATAATAGTGAAGAAAAAAGCAATCCAATAATAATTAATCTACAAAATGGGAATATTATTTTTGTTTCTGTTGGGAAAGTTTTATTCCAATGAGTACTAATGAAGGAACACAGAAAGTGGCCCATCTTACTTTCTAAGATGTGTGGCTAATATATATTCTGTTGAGATGAGATTGACACAGAAAACAAATATCTCTATCAACTATCTTAATATGCATTCTTTTCAAAGAAAAATATTTAGAAGGCTAACTTAGTGCTTTTCTTTATTTAGTTATTTTGTAAATTCAGACTTACGTATTACACATTCTTCGCTTATGAAATTTTTATCTGGAGGAGAAAAGAGCTACAAATGTGACCGGTAAATGAACAGGGTCTTGCCTACTATTGGACACACAACTGAGTCCTCTCTTTGTAATACTTTACTAATTTTTTTTAAAACTTCAACTTAAATTTTATATTAATCTATGTTATATCATTTGTCCTGACTTGGAACCTCTTAGTGGCCCACCCAACCTCTATCTCCCCTGTTCCAGAAGAATCCAAATAATACCACTAATCTACCCTATTTTTTACTCCAAAGTGGAACCTTCATCTGTCTGTGTAGTCAAGCTGTGCGTGGCATTCCCTTGGTCAGGTGGACAAGATTTTTCGGGCTCTGAAAACTATAAGGGTGCTGTCTTTCAGAAAAATAATACTAATTATGAATATAAACATATGCATGATTAAATAGTTATTAATAAGAAATTTAAAAATCTTAAAGCTGACTAAAAGTACTAACCACAACAAAATCCAGAAAAACAATATCATTTTAATGAACTGCTTGACTCATCTCTACATTATCCTTTTTTTTCAAAACGCATAGCTATTGATTACCACTTCTTATAAAATAATTTTATGGCATCATTTCCTACAGAGAGAATAAAAATATACTTCAGTCTTTTATCGTAAAGTTAAAATCAAACTCTGTTTTCATTGAGAATTACTTGCTGGTTTTTAGTTCTACTACAGGCATATGCCCTACAAATAGGGGAATTCTGATAAATTCCATTTCATGTAATTCCCATCAAATAGCAAAACAAAATGTATTATTTATTTATACTTGTATATTCTATAATATGAAATGTATTCCAGAGAAGAATAATCTTTCATTTTAAAAAGTTATACATGAGAATTGAATCCTTAGCTAGAAATTTTCCTCTTCTGATATTGGAAGAGTGTTGAATAGGCTGTTTCTTATTTTCTACATGTCAAATCTTTTTTTCCACCAGTATTCATGTCTTTCCAGTGCCAGACACTGGAAGACATGTTCATATCGCAATTCACCCTAAGCATAGTGGACAGTAAGCTGGAAAGCTAGCAAAAATTTAACTATATCAAATAAAGAGGAAGGTGACTGCAAACCACACAAATCTACCCCATTAACCCAAAACTAAGTGAACTCTCAATTTAAATTCTCCTTAGCAACAGTCACTCCAAATATTCAAACTTAAATGCCACCTAAAATGAAGGATGGTATGAGCGAGAGTAGATCAAAGTTCAAAGACATAGTAGTCTTAACTAACTGAGATTAAAATATTTTATTTTGCAAATTTTACAAAAAAGAAAATATGAACATATGATCACATTGCTAAGGTCTGTCTCAGAATTTTAGAAAAATCTCATACTTCACACCAAATCCACCTCTGTCCCTGGTGAGTGTGTCTGGCCTGGATTTGGGCGTGACACCCTACTCTCTAAGCTGACCAATCAGAGTGAAGAGAAGTACTATTTTTCATGTGCTGGGGAGAGGTTTCTCTACCTTCTTACTGATGATGTGAACGAAATACCTCTTGCAACCATGCGGAAACTGGCCAGGGTAAGTTAATGCTGGCCAAGTAGGTATGGAAAGCACTTAAATTCTTGAAGAACTCTTCAAGATATCTTCATACCATCCCTGAAGCTTACCCTATCTTTGAATTTATAGTGTATCAGGAAAATACTATTTAAGCTAGTCTGCATTAGAGTTTTCAGTTACTCAGCACTGAAATCATCCTAATGGGTACATACAATTAATCTGCATTATTTTTGAAAGTCTCAATGTTTGAATAAGACTAATTTTATATTTTCACTAAGATATTCTCAACTATGAAATTATCGAATTTAAAAATTATTGTAAACTGTTGAATTACACAACTATCACAGATGGCATAAGTTTTTTCTCAAATGATAGAAAAATTTTAAAACTTCTGATATTTCTTAGGTATGATAAGAGTCTCAAGGATATTCAAGTATATAAAACAAAGTTAATGTGTTAGAATTTACATTGTATCCTATTCTGCGAAACAATCCCCTAAAAGAAATATTTTAAGTTAAAAAAAATAGGTTGCAGAGTATTTTTAAATGAATTTTTGAAGTTCAAAACTAAAGCTTAAGCCTCGTACAAGCATTGACGTGAAAACACGTATTAAAGTGTTATCCCATTGGTGAGATACGTTTTAAAAGTTTGCATATCTCAATTAGACACATTTCAAGGTATAAAATTGCAAAAGAATTTCCTTTTATTGTCAGTAAAACAAAAAAATCCGTAATTCCCTTAAGACACAAAACTCATTTAAAGTTGCATTCCTGTATAGCTACTGTCTTGATTTACAATCATCAAAGGTCTGGGAAGTCCCAGGCAAGAGACCATAATTTAGAGTGAGAGAGAAAAGTGATTAAAGAGAAAGAAAAGGAAAAAAGAGTTTTATTTAATAATTCCAAAAGGAACATAACAAAAGGCATTATCAGAAAACATTAAAATTCATTCAGAGGCAAACCAAACATACATAAGCAGAGAGAAGTAAAAAGTATTACCCAGAGGAATACTGATTAGTTCGAATTACTAGAATTTTAGTCTTTAATATAGAAACAGTTTACACCCTGAAATTCCCTGGCTGGATAAGGAAGCACTATTAAAGAATGGAGATGAGGAAAGAGAAACTGTTGCATTGTCTTTGACTGGACATTTCTATTCCATATGCTTTACGTTTCCCAAAATGTTTCCTGTTGGTAGGAAACTGTTAGCACAGTTCTTATAATGGCTTCAGGTTGCATTTTCCCTTATTCTCACTATGAGATCCACTTACACAGATCTCCCAGGGACCCCCAAAGAACAAATTAGTTTTTTTTTCTAAATGGATGTCATATTTATAGATGTTTTTATGTCTACACCTTACTAAAATATACAGAAACGTCTGCAAGAAAGACTGAATTTTATGCTTTTTCTGCAAGTGTTTGGCACCCATTCTACAGCTCTGCAAGGGAAGATTGTGTTTAAAACAATTCTTGGTCTTCTAACAATGCTGTATAATAATGGTATGCAAAATGTGTTTAACTCAATATTTCCATGTGTCTCAGTCCTTTTATGATTATGTCTTTTTATTAGTTATTTCTGTTTATTGTCTCAGGAGCTACACACTTCAGTAGTTAGACAAGACAAATTGTGACTGCTAGAAAAACAGTATTTCTATTTTCTGTTTCTCCAAAAATTTTTACTACCACTTTGGCCTTAACCAAATGGCCAGTTATTTCTCCAGCTAAAATGAGTTTATCGGAGATCAGCAAAAAAAATTGCAATTCAGGGTCTGCAACCATGAAAGGCACATGTAAGACCCCCAGAAGCAAGAGGAGGAGAAAGTTTTTATAGAGGTGAAGAGGGAGCTGGTAGTGCTATTATAAACAAAGGATTCATTAAAGGAATTGCGGGTTCACCGTGTAATGGTTTTTCATTGGCTGAGTTGTGACAGTCTCTAATTGGCTGAACCTCTTGCCGGTGAAGAAGTCTTCTTCTTCCCGTTGGGCTCTACTATCCACCTGCTATCCCACTTTGGCCTCCTGACTCCAATGGTTTTTCAGATTATTTTATCTAAATCATAAAGATTTACAACATTGTATAATTCCAAGTGTACATTATTATTTATCAGTTTCTATATAGACTGTCTCGTGCTCACCGCCAATAGTGTAATTTTTATCCATCACCATAGACATGTGCCCCCTGCTGGTACCCTTTGTCCACCTCCCAACCCCCTTCCCCTCAGGTAACCGCTAATCTGTTCTCTTTATCCCTGTGTTTAGCTTCCACATGTGAGTGAAATCATGCTGTATTTGTCTTTGTCTGGGTTATTCCACTTAACATCATACCCTCGAGGTCCATCCATGTTGTTGCAAATGGGACAATTTTGTCTTTTTTATGGCTGAGTAGTATTCCATTTATATATATATACCACATCTTCTTTATCCATTCTTCAGTTGATGGGCACTTGGGTGGCTTCCACGTTCTTGGCTGTTGTGAATAATGCTGCAATGAACATAGGGGTGTGTAGACTCTTTGTATTGTCAGTTTCAAGATCTTTGGATAAAGACCCAGTAGTGAAATAGCTGGATCATACGGTGTTTCTATTTTTAATTTTTTGAGAAATCTCCATACTGTTTTCCATACTGGCTGCACAGTTTGCATTCCCACCAGCAGCATATGATGTTTCCCTTTTCTCCACATCATCTCCAACATTTACTACTTTTTGTCATGGTAATTATAGCCATTCTGACAGGGCCAGGTGATATCTCATTATAGTGCTAATTTGCATTTTCCTAATAATTAGTGATTTGAACATCTTTTCATGTGCCTGTTGGTCATCTGTATATCTTCTCTGGAAAAATATCTGTTCATATCCTCTGCCCACTTTTTGATTAGGATTTGTTGTTGTTGTTGAGTTCTACGAGTTCTTTATATATTCTGGAAATTAACCCCTTGTCAGATATATGATTTGCAAATATTTTCTCCCACTTGGTGGGTTGTCTTTTCATTTTGTTCATGGTTTCCTTTGCCTTGTAGAAGCTATTTAGTCTGATGTAGTCCCATTCATTAATTTTTTATTTTGCTTCCCTTGCCTGAGTAGACATGGTATTCAAAAGATGCTGCTAAGACTGACGTCAAAGAGTGTACTACCTATATTTTCTTCTAGGAGTTTTATGGTTTCAGGTCTTACATTCAAGTCTTTAATCCATTTTGAGTTAATTTTTGTGTATGATGCAAGATAATGGTCTACTTTCATTCTTTTGCGTGTTGCTGTCCAGTTTTCACAACACCATTTATTGAAGAGACTTTCCTGTCTCCAATGTATGCTCTTGGCTTCTTTGACTAAGATTAACTCACCACAGATGTGTCATTTTCTTTCTTGGCTCTCAATTCTGGTCCATTGATCTGTGTGCCTGTTTTTGTACCAGTACCATGCTGTTTGATTATTATAGCTTTGTAGTATATTTTGAAGTCAGGGAGTGTGATGCCTCCAGCTTTGTTCTTTTTCTCAGGATTCCTTTGGCAATTTGGGGTCTTTTGTTGTTCTATATAAATTTTAGAAGTCTTTATTCTATTTCCATGAAAAATGTCATTGGGATTCTGATTGGTATTGCATTGAATCTATAGATTGCTTTAGGTAATATAGACACTTTATGTTTATTCCTCCAATCCAAGAGCATGGACTGTCTTTCTATTTCTTTATATCTTCTTCGATTTGTTTCAATAATGTCATAGTTTTCAGTGTATAGGTCTTTCACCTCTTTGGTCAAATTTACTCCTAGATATTTTATTCTTTTTATCACAATTGTAAATAGGATTATATTCTGGACTTCTCCTTCTGCTGGTTCATTATTAGTGTATAGAGATGCAACTGATTTTTGTAAGTTGATTTTGTACTCTGCAACTTTGCTGTAGTTGCTGATTATTTATAATAGTTTTCTGATGGATTCTTTAGGGTTTTCTGTATATAGAATCATGTCATCTGCAAGCAGCGAGAGTTTCATTTCTTCCTTTCCAATTTGGGTTCCATTTATTTCTTTTTCTTGCCTAATTGCTCTGACCAAAACCTCCACTACTGTGTTGAATAGGAGCAGTGAGAGTGGGCACCCTTGTTTTGTTCCTGTTCTCAGAGGGATGGCTTTTAGTTTCTCCCTGCTAAGTTTGATGTTGGCTGTGGGTTTGTCATATATGGACTTTATTATGCTGACATACTTTCTTTCTATACCCATTTTATTGAGAGTTTTTTCATAAATGGATGTTGGATCTTGTCAAATGCTTTCTCTGCTTCTACTGAGATGATTACGTGATTTTTATTCCTTATTTTGTTGATGTGGTGTATTCACATTGATTGATTTGCAGATTTTGAACCATCCCTGCATCTCTGCTATAAATCTCACTTGATCATGGTGTATAATCCTTTTAATGCATTGCTTTATTTGGTTTGCCAATATTTTGTTGAAGACTTTTGCATCTTAGGAGTTCTATTGGTTTCATGTATCTGTAAGTCCAGTTCGTTTACCAGGTTTGGGAAATTTTCAGCTATTATTTCTTTGAACAAGCTCTCTGCTTCTTTCACCCTCCCTTCTCCTTCAGGAATACCCATAATCCTTATGTTGCTTTTCCTAACTGAGTGGGATATTTTTCAAAGAATTCTTTAATTTTTTTTTAATTTTAATTCTCTCTCCTCCACCTGAAGCATTTCTATATTTCTGTCCTGTAACTCACTAGTTCCTTCCTCCATAATGTCAGCTGTATCTTTCAAGGATTCTAGATTATTTTTTATCTCATTAATTATATTCTTCAGATCCAGAATTTCTGCTTGTTTTTTTTTTTATAGTTTCAATCTCTTTGGTGAAGTATTCCTTCTTCTCATTATTTTTATTCCTAAGCCATAGAACTGTTTTTCTGAATTTTCTTGTAACTCATTGAGATTCTTTATGACAGCTATTTTGTGTTCTCTGTCATTTAGATTGTAAATTTCTGTGACTTCTGGGTTGGTTTCTGGAGATTTGTCACTCTCTTTCTGCTCTGCATTGTTCCTGTAGTTTCTCATGGTGTTTGATGAGCTAATCTTTTGGTGGTACATTTGTGGTAGTATCAGGTCACAGATTCCGCCTACAACTGTTGGGGGGAAGCAGGAGCTGTGTTTCCAATCGCACCCTGTTTGCTGGAAGTTATGCACCTATGGTGAAAGGTCCCAACTGGCCAGGAAAGCATTTGCACGTGGGCTCAGGGCTGCTGCTATGCCAAGATGCTTTCCCACTTGTGGGGCTACAGTGGTACTATGGGTGCTCACACTGGCTGGGAAAGTGTTCATGTGTGTGTATATACGCCGTCACCTCTTTTGACGGTTGCACTGGCCACTGTGCTTGAGGGATGGGGCCTTTTTGCAGGATTTGAGTCTAGACCATTTGTTGGGGCCATGGTAGCAGGATGGGTTCTCTCAGCAGCCAGGAAAGCATTCTCTTGCAGGCCCCGGGCTGCCTCCACCCCTTCCCACATTCACACTGAGGCAGGTTCCCACTTTGCGGGCTGTAGCAGTACTATGGGTTCTCGTTTCAGCCAGGAAAGCATTTCGGTATGTGTACAAGGCTGCCAGGGAAGGGAGGGGAGTGCTCGTCTATCTCCACCACTTCCTGGGGAGCAAGTCCATCTACCTTCGAATGTATAGCTGCATGGGTCCCTCGGGTGTCCTGTTGTGCTGTGTGAGTATCCTCCACTGGTTAAAGAATGTCCATTTAGTTGTAGTTCAAAGGGAGAAGGATAAAGGGAACAGCTCACTCTGCCATGCTGCTGACGTCACTCCTCCTGACTACAATTTAATGAGGTTTCTGATTATTACTTTTTGTACCTCATTTAGGATACAAAACTTTTGACTTTGTTCCTAAACTCAGATGATTTTCAGTCTAACTTGAGAGACAACACAAAATAATGATTAACCATGGAAGTGATAACAATACACAAGAGCATTGTTAGAACACAAGGAGAATATGAGAGGATAAGTGGGTGTTCAATGATCCCTTGTTTATTTTTTTTAAAATTATGAAATATTTCAAGTGTAAATAAATACAGAGAGAGTAATAGAACAAATATCTATGTTCCTACCCTTCAATTTTGTTACTTCTTAACATTTTTGTATCTTAAATTCAGAGCATTCAAAATAATAAGAATACAATATTACAGATACATATTAAATCCATTTTGCTAGTGTCCCCAATCTATTTTCCTTTCTTCCTTACTTAGAAGTGACAACCGTCCTAAATTTTGTGTGTTACTTCCCAAAGCATGTTTTTATAGTTTTACTATACACACAAACACAGCAAACAAGCACACAGATACAGTGTATTATCTATAATACATGTGTACTTTTGTGCATGTTATATATTTATAATTGTATATATATGTTTATAAACCTCATAACATGCTATCATACTGCACATCTTTCTGCAACTTGTTTTTTTCACTTAACATTTTTGTTTAATCCTTATCCATGTCTATAAACTATACATGAATATCTAGTTCAATAATTTTTACTGCTATGTGGTGTTTTAATAGATGATTAATATACAATATATTTAGCCACTTTGCTTTTGACGTAAATTTGGGCTTTTTTCTCATTTTTCCCCTATTAAAAACAAAATAACAATAATCATCCTTGTACATGTCTTTGTGCACACGTGTGAGTTTTTCTAGGGTATATTCCTAAGATTAAACAGACGTGCTGAGTCCTACTACATGTGCAGCTAAAATGTTATTCATTATTGCAAATTATTCTCCAAGGTAGTTATACCAGTTTATAATTCTACCATTAGTACGTAAATTCTATTTTTTAACAAAAAAATACCATTTAAATTAATTAAGGAAACATCTAATCCAAGAATTTAGAGAATATATATTGGCATAAACCCAAGAAAGTGGCAAAAGGAAATAAAGAGTAGAAATGAATAAAAATAGAAAGCTTGAAAATAATATGCATTGCCTGATCATTTCTTTGTCAGGTTTTATGTCTAACTAAATGTTAATGATTCAATCATCAGCGATGTTAGATAATGGCATCAGGTAAGTATTCTATAGCTTTATTTCTCTTTATCTGCTTTGTCTGTTAACGTTGAAAGAGGTATTTAAAACTTTTTATTGTGATTGTGGGTCAATTTTTCTTTGTAATTTCACTCATTTTTACATTCTTATCTTTACTTTTAACCAAAATAACATAAAACAATCTTAGGCCAAGACAATAGTAGATCCGCTACCTATGGAAGTCAAAACTAGTAATACTATTAGCTTTGCGGGATTCCGTGAAACATATGAGTTATACAGACAAAATTGAATGTGATTCTATATATGAATATCTAAGACAGGTGTGTGTGGGTGTGTTTAATCAAGTAATTGTTTACATCAATTTGTATTTACTGCACAGTTTTGATTCATACTGATGTATCATAATTTATTTAACCAATTCTTTATTTTGGATTCTTAAATTTTTCTTGATACTTAATAATTTTACCAAATGCCAAAATAAACAGCTTCTATGGCCAAATACTTGTGTAAGAATTGTTTATTTAAATTCTTAAAAAAATAAATTATGGCACATAATTATAAAAAAATTGTAATATACTTGATACACATTGTCAAATTGCTTCTATGAAATCTTGCACCATTTTATACTTCCACTTGCAAATTTTAAAAGTATATTAATTTTTCTACATACCCTCATTAATACTAAGAATACTGTTTTTAAATCTTTGACTATATAAGAAGTAAAAATATATTTCTCATGGTTGTATCATTAAATACCAATGGTATGTAAGTACTTCTTTTCAACTGTTTATTGACCATAAATGGTTTTCTTTATTGAAGTGTTTGTTTATAGCTATCCTTTTCTTTTTTCTAATGTAATACCAATTATTTCTCAGTTATTTAATGGGTTTTTATTTATGATATAAACTGATGTAAAATATTTTCCCACTTTATCATTTGGTCTTTAATTTTTCTCTTGTGTGGTTTGGCATACTGTAACCTTTAATTATAATGTAGTTAAATCTCTCAATTTTTTGTGATTTCTTTAATATTCCTCCAACATTCAAAAAGCATACACTAAGCCTCTACTATATGTCAGGAACTGTTCTGGATATGGAGAAGACAATAAAAAACAATTAAAAGCGCTGCCTTCTTGAAGATAACATTCTATTCAATTGTATTTCACCGGTATTATGATCGCCATGCCATGTCCCATGGTAACAAAAAATTATAAATAATTCATTATTTTTCTAGCTATTTTCTGATGTTTGTTTTATTTTTAATTGAGAATTTATTTTCTTACATGGTGTGAAGATATTGCTTGTGTTCTTTTACAAATATCTAAACAATTATTCTATAATTCTCCATTTCCACACAATTGGAAATGCCATATTTACTACACACTAACTCTTAGTTGTCCCAAATTCTGTTGCTGTCTTTAGCTTTCAGTTAGATTTTATTGATCTCTGCTTAGTTGTTTGTTTTAGATTCATCCTTTAAAAGGTTTGCATTGTTGGGGCTGGCCCCGTGGCCGAGTGGTTAAGTTCGTGCGCTCCGCTGTAGGCGGCCCAGTGTTTCGTTGGTTCGAATCCTGGGCGCGGACATGGCACTGCTCATCAAACCACGCTGAGGCAGCGTCCCACATGCCACAACTAAAAGGACCCACAACGAAGAATATACAACTATATACCGGGGGGCTTTGGGGAGAAAAAGGAAAAAATAAAATCTTTAAAAAAAAAAAAAAAAGGTTTACATTGTTATAGTACATTTCAATATTCATTTAATTTTATAATAATTTTCTATGTACCATAAAATAGCCCATTTATTGAATAAACAGAATAAAGTAAGCACTATACATTTTAAAATGTGAGAGTGTTTGATTATAGGTATTGTCATGGGCTTTTATGCATCGCAAAAAAGTGAGACTAAAAGTTCTTTTAGCTGTGGCTTAGTAATCTATTTTGAAAACTTTTGCATTTTGCCTAAGGCTGCACTTTGCAATACGCTTCAGATAAAGTTTCATTTTAATGTTCTATTACACTTGTTAATATATTTGCATCCTATTGTTCTCATGCACGCACAAATGCTCGCATTTCTACTAGATATCGCCATGTCTTATGATTTAAATTTTTTCAACATTGTCACATTAAAAATATAACTGATCTCAACTAAAACACTTCCAAAATAATTGTTATTAGAACAGCAAAGACCATGCCAAAATTATTTATACTTTCCACTTATCTGATTCTTCTATTTCAAGTATCATACTCCTCTAACCTTCGTACACATTAGGCTTGCTCTAATCACAAACTTTAAATGACTCCACATTACCTACACAAAAAGGCCTAACATATTTTTCAGAACTTTTGGTGTCCTCCACAATTTTTTCCCATTTTATTTCTTCAGCCTCATCTATTACTATTGCCTAAAATAAGTCCTCTACTCTAACTGGCTAGTGTGGTCCATGTTGACTTATTCAAAGCTAACTAAATATACTATGCTTATACGTTCTTTGAGGTCTTCTGCCTTCCTCAAGTCCATTGTTGTTTGTGAAAGAATATTTCTTCTGCAGCTATCTAAATTTACCCATATTTAAGACAGCCCAAACATCACCACTAACATGACACTTGCCCTGTCATTCTTGTATAAACTAGTTTCTTTCTCTTGCAGAATATTACCAGCCTTCCACCTCACTCACTTAATGCCTAGCCTTATGATGCCTAATGACATATATATTTGTCAGATAAATTAATGATTGAATCATACCATATATTGTCATCTTGTGTTGCCATCTCACAAATATTTTGGAAATAAATTTTCATTTCTTACATTCATAAATATTTTTCACGCTACAGTGAGGGAAGAGTTCTATTATTAATGTTACTAGTCTCTGACAGTGTCAAGCAAAGTTGTTTGATAATTGAATGAATTAATGAATCAATGAGACTAATAGGTTGCATCCATGTTTTCTTCTCATCTGTAAGTATATTTACTTTTTCTTTGCCTGAAAGCCCTGCTGTTTGTATTCTGTCTAATATCTTCTTTTATCTCTGAAGGTTAAAATGAAATTGCAAATTCAATAAAAAGCTCTCCTATAAGTCGCATTTTTTTGGTCAAATTCGATAAAAATTGTCTGGTTTTATCTAAATTACCTGAGAAACGTAAAATCAGTAGGTCTGACCAGATGTTGGGTTTTTTCCCTAAAATTTTTAGCTTCTTTTCTGGTCAAGAATGTTTATGACAGCATTTTGATGTATTCAGTAGTTATGCAACTGAGTTGAAGTTTGGTTTCTTGTCCAAATTTTTTTTTTTTTTTTTAAGATTCTATTTTTTCTTTTTCTCCCCAAAGCCCCCCGGTACATAGTTGTATATTCTTCGTTGTGGGTCCTTCTAGTTGTGGCATCTGGGACGCTGCCTCAGTGTGGTTTGATGAGCAGTGCCATGTCCGCACCCAGGATTCGAACCAACGAAACACTGGGCTGCCGGCAGCGGAGCGCGCAGACTAAACCACTCGGCCACGGGGCCAGCCCCTGTCCAAATTTGTTTTAAATTTATCCTCTTTTTGTTTTCTTTCAGGAAAATCACTAGTCTTTTAAAATTCAATGACCTCAATTAGGAAAGTTTATGTTTACTTAAAAGCACATAGTGATATTTAGAATAACATTCATAAAGTGGCTATCTACATTTTGTCAAAATATCGTAGTGTTGATAATGCATAGACAATAATTGTCACATAATTTCTGTACCTTTGAGATGATAACATGCAAGAATAAATTTCCACTTGTAATATTTCTTTGAATTTTTTATTGTATTTTATCAGTGCATTAGAAATGGAAAATGTCTGCAGATTATTCTTTCTCTCAATAACATTGTAATATATTTTAAATCACTGGAGTATTATTTTCTCATCATTGTTACTGACAATGCATGTGACAAATCTAGATTAAAGCTATAGACTGTAAATATTGATTTAAGAAAAGTAAATGTTCTTTATTTGCAGCCAAGGGATAGGAAAAAATTTCCTAGAACTGTTCTAGAGTACATTCATATGGAAAGATTGTTCAAAAACATGTTAAAATTCTGATTTTGTTTCCTCTCTTCCACATCCTTGTTTTAATCCTCTGTCAGCGTAGAGCGCTCAGATACCTCTGCTGAGAGATAGAGAGCTCTTATATTCCAAAAACTATTAAATACATTTTCACTTATTTTTATGCACTAGTTAATGTATCATAACCGTGTTCTTCAGCATTTAGACAGTAATTTATCTAGTGCTGTATCCTAGATGGCCTTAGATTCGGTAAGGGCAAGAGAGCTGAATACAGGAAGGTGCATTCAGTTAGCAGGTATATTAATGTGACCAGTAGTCTGGACATGGTGATTAGGAAATGAAATACTATGTAAGGAGTGCACATGGTTGCCTGAGGACAAATTTAGGTTAAATCTGGGATAACTAGAGAAATGAGAAGACCAGTGAAATTCATTTTTTGACTATGCTGGTTACTTCTTGAGCTGGGCCATTTGTCATCATATTTCTTCTTCTTTTTAATTATATCCTGGTATTGAATTATATCTTTAATCATTTCTTGTTCATTTTTTTCTCCTGGAATGCTTATATAAGGAAATCTTCTATTAATCACATTCCCCTTCAGCTCTATCTATTTTTGTAAAATTGCTTTTCGTTATTACAAAGTAATATTTTCATCATAGAATGTCTGGAAACAATATAACTATAGAAAGAGGAAAACAAATCTCTCATACATAATCACTGTTAATATCTTGTCAGATTTCCTTTGTGTCATTTGCTGAATATATTTTTATGGGATTGTGATTATATATACATTGTAGTCTTGCCTTCTCATTTAAAAAGCATTAGCTGTTTCTCTATTTTACAAACTGTTTCTAAATACATTGTAATAAGGGGATGATATCCATTTTGTAGCTGTCTTATAACTTAGTCCAATTTGGAGAGTGTAGGGTATTCTGTTTTTCATCTATCCTCATCATTTTAAATTTCTTATCCTCCCTCTCACATAACCATCTTCTCAATTCTTTCTCTACACCAAAATATTGGATACATTTAATCTTATAATGAACTCCCTGGCTTCAATTAGAAGATATTTATACATTCTTAACTCCTCTGTTTCTCCCAAACTTCATCCAATCTATCAACAAATTCTTTTGGCTTGATCTTCAAAATATATCCAGAGTCAGACTTCTAGCTTCCAATTAGAATGTAGAAAGTTGGAATGAGTGCTATTCTCAACACAAAATAAGAAGAAAGGTAATCAAAAAACCCGTAACTTTTGCTGAATCTATCAGATAGCTGACATCACAGAGTAATCAACTAGCCTGAAATCTAAGGAAAGTGGAACATCTCCGTGGAGCAACAGGGCACTGGCTTATCTGGGGCAGAGAACAGGAGGAAGAAAAGGCTGCCAAGCTTAATTACTCAGCCAAGTGTGGACTAATGTGAGAGTACAAAACCCCTGAGAGCCTCAGACACAAAGATAGTTTGCACCTACTTGCATGTTCTCCTCCTTGGATCTCACAGTGTGTACCCAAAAAAGTGGGGTTTTTGTGGAAAGGGGGCATGAAACTAGAGAAAGCTGCTTTTTCTGCTGCAGATAAGACAGGAAGTCTTGACTATATCTTTCTCCCATATGGAACAAAAGAATTAATCCTCTAGAGGAAAAGCAGCAAATTCTGTCACCCCCTAGGCCCAGGTAAAGGGCCACTGTGGTTAGAGTAGGGAAACAGAAAACAAAATTAAACTCTGGGGGAAAGGCAAGAAAAGGTTCCAGGACTATTAACCATCTCCTACCACTGGAGAGGGAAAAGGAAATAGAGAAAGCTACCCACAAGACAGAAGGACATATTGCCTGCCTGAGACTCAGCATGAGCAAAGATGCAGAGAATGCCCCACATTTCTCACCACAAAGCCAGAAAGAAGAGATTAACAAGTACCAGAAGTTTCCCTCCAGGGGAGGAATAAATGCAAAGAAATGCAGGATCAACAGGGAAAGATGCACACTGAGAGTAGAATTTAAACAGTGAGAAAAATCCTCCAGGAATCCAGATCACACCACATGCACAAGGTAAACTGAGAAGAATTTGAAGATCTGGTACAACAAAACTAAACTAAAATTAATTTCTAATTAGATTGACTCACCCGTAACAAAGGCTTAGCAGAAGAGACATGCTATTTCCAGGCATAAATACAGTTTACTTCAATTTCTACTGTCCTACACACAATGACAAACTTCCAATCACAAATAATAAGACATCAGAAAAAGGAAAAGGGAGGGGTGGGGCGACTGTCAGAGACTAAGAAATCGCAGAACCACACTGAGATGTGGTAGAAGACATCACTGGGAAATTGAAATAGCTGTTCTTAACATGTGAAAAGCTCTAGTGGAAAAGGTGGGCAACATGCATGAACATATTGGGAATTTTAGAAGTGAGATGGAAATTATAAAAGAGGTCAAATGGAAATGGTAGAAATAATAAATACTTAACATAAATGAATAATGTCTTTGGCAGGCTTGTCGGGACACTCAGCCTTGACTACAAAGGGGCACAAGAAAATCTTGAGGTGGGGAAAGTGATGAAAGTGTTCATTGTGAAAGTAGTTACGTGACTGTATACATTTGTCAAAACTCCTAGAAATTTATACTAAAAGTGGTGAATTTTACTGAATCTAAATTAAGTTGTGTATGTATATATGTGTATATCTCCAAATCCTATTTCTTACCAATTCTGCACCTACCATCATTGTCCAAGACACATTATCTCTTTCTGGAATATGTAAATAACTGGACACTGATGGTACTGCTGACAAAAAACAAAATTCCAATTCTAAACTAGGAGCTAATTTAGGTAGAAAGGTGCTGAGTTTGTTTTAGGCATCTTAAACTTGAAAGCATTGTGAGGCACTCATAACAAGATGTCTGGCCTTTCTTCATCAAGTTCATGAAGAACTTGCTCTTCTCACATAAATGTCCCTCAGCAGTAAAAACTTTCCTCTTCTTCCTTCCTACAATTTTGGGTCATTTTTTGCTGCTTCAACTTCCCCCACCCCTCCTATCTAAATTCTGAATTTCATCCTCGTTTTTGCTCATTTTTTTCCAAGACTTCCTTTTACCATTTTCCTCTTCTTGTGCAGTTAATGAGTAGGGTAGTGAGAAATAGCTTTCATGAAAAATTTAGGAAATTTATCCAAATAAATTATTCTTTTTATTTGGTACACCAGAGGCTATCCCCCTTAAGATTATTTCCCTTATGACACACACTTGGCTTAAAACATAGGCCTTTCTTTTCCTTAAACAATGTTACAGAGGATCCTGTTGCTATAGAAGGCATCATAGGGGCTGGCCCTGTGGCCGAGTGGTTGGGTTCGCGTGCTCCGCTTCAGCGGCCCGGGGTTTCGCCAGTTCCAGTCCTGGGCATGGACGTGGCACCGCTCATTGGGCCATGCTGAGGCGACGTCCCATGTGCTACAACTAGAAGGACCCACAACTAAAAGTACACAACTATGTACTAGGGGCTTTGGGGAGAAAAATGAAAAAATAAAATCTTTAAAAAACAAAAATGATGGCATCACAGTGTTATTTTCCTGTACTTAAAACACTTTTCCCATCACACATTACATTAAGATAAGATGGTTTATACATTCAACTTTTCCTTATAATGTCTTCTTTCATGCTTATTTTGAGTATAAAAAAACAACTCAAATGCAACTTTTTCTAGATTTAGGAAAGTATCATAATCACTGTCAATATGTCTCTTTTATATAGCATTTCATTTGTAAAAACAAATAAAAGAATTATTTCTTTAACCCTTCCCTGCTAGGTGACAATGCTATTAAATTTCAACAGGGGTCCTGTTCCCCTTTCACTAATTAAGTTTTTCCAAAATAAATACTATTTCTCATGTCAAATCTCTTGCTTTTAGTTATGTGCATTGCTGCATGCATGTCTCTTGAGTTCATTGTTTTTGAATTTATAACTGGGGTCCATCTTTTTTTCTAAAATGCATCTTAATCCAAAATCTTCACACATTAAATTGTTTATCCTACTGTATTTCTAGAAAGGGATAAGATATTTTCCTATTCTTTTCTTTCTGCTTTTCCTCTATCTTTCCCTCTTTCACCATCTACCATTTTGGATTTTTTTACTTTCCTTTTGGTTTCTTTCTCTTTTAAAGTTTCCATTGTGATCTAAGCCCCACCCTTTGAAAGGGTCGAAGCAAGGGACTTGGAAATATATTGTTGAAATGAACTATTTCTCCAAGAATGTTCAACAGTAAAGTGAATCAAACATCTCAGATGTTTTCCTTATTTCTACCAAATGTATGTCTCCACCAATCCACCTTGCTCATCATTGTAGATTAACCTTCTTATTTAATAGAGCCTTTACAGTCATAAAGGGATACTCATTTATTTTAAATTAAACTTTGCAAAATAAATATTGTAGAAATTCAATTCAGCTATACTATGTCCTTTCTAGAACATAAGAAAGTCAGTGGGTGGGAGAATAGATTCCACCTCTTCATGGGACAAACTACAAAATATTATGGCTATTGCAATCTACCACAACAGCTGTCATATTGCTGGCAACTTTCAGACACAAAAAATATTTCCAAAAACAATTTTCATGAGAATGGAGAGGGAAATCATTAGTCATTGAGAAAATTAAGAAAAAACTAGAAGCACGTTTCTTTCTTCTATATGCAAATGTAATTATAGGATTCATGTCTTATTCATCTTTTCAACCATTGGAAGAGTATCTGTCATATAGTGAGTGGGAAATAAAAATTTGTTGAATTAATAATAAATGAATTTGAAATATGTAAAGTGGGCTATGAGTAAAACTAAAGTGATTTTCTACTCTTTTCTATGCCTCTAGGTCTCAGAAACAACTTTACTATAAAATCCTAGGGCATACTTTTGAATTGAGCAATTTAGGACCTAGATATGGTAATATTTTAATCAGATGAGCAAGGGAGCCTTATGTGCATTCAATGTGTTACTAATGTTAAAGGAAGCAAACTGCAAATGGATAAAAATTCTTGTAGTATACTTTCCATTTTTATAGCAATACCCACATTAGCATGGAAAATGTGAAGGCATTTATAGGCTACTTGCATTTCTGTGTAGAATTCCTCATGATGATCATATATTTATGTCTAAGCACATTTTAAACTTACAAAACTTTTAAATGAGATGCAAGTTCTACAAACATTTCTAACAGGAGTTTTGCCACTTGGTGTTCAAACTTCACATTCAACTATTGCAAACTTTGTGGCTCATTATGCATGGAAAGAATGGTAGGTATGTATTTATCACCTTGACAGACTAATTATGGATGATAAGAGAAAAAAATCAAGTGCACAAATTAATGACCATTTTAAATCTTTTTGAGGAAAATGTAATTAGTTTATTTTCAGATAACTTTTAAAATATCATTGTCAGACAAAATTGCAGCTTGTCAGTCATGATGAAGATTTAGTCAAATGTACCTTCAGAATTTTAAACAACTTTATCACGTTATCAAGAAATTATATGAGTCTATAAGCTAATTAGAAATATGATTAATGGAAAAGTAAAAAGTTATGAAAATGTGCATCACTGATTTAAAGAAGTTTAGAAATCAATAAAGCCTAGTTAATTGAAAATGCTAAACTGCATAAATTGAATAATTTGCAGAAAACTTTTCTTCAAGTATTCTAATAAAGTGCAATCAAGCTTCCTCAAAATTAAGGCATCATCCATAATATCACGAATTAGCTGTAAAATTCCTGTCTATACTCTCATCCAAACACTATCGGTTAACACGGATACTCATTACTTCCTGCAGATTTTCTATAGCAGATTAGAATTAACAGAAAAATTGTTTTGTACATTTCCCCAAACAACCGCTATTACCAAGCACATGAGGTAAGTGGACACGCTTGCCCCTAGGATTCTGAGGCATCTGATGCAATGTTTCTTTGAAGTCCCCTTTCTTACCATCTCAAGAACCACAATTCCTATTATTCACCAAATAAATTCTCTTACATTCCTCATAACAGTAAAAAATCAAGTGTCCTGTCTTCATATTATTGCAGGCCACTTTCTACATATGGAGGCCTTCTCTTAATCTCTTTTAACATAAGTCCTGGCTGAGATGTGTTCTCTCAATACTGGTCTCAAAATCGGTTTCCCCTGGAAGCATTTGTTATTTAAAACTGTATTAGTTTGTGGCTATTCCAAATTTTTTTTTAAACAAATCGTGGTAGAAAAATTTTAAAAACATCACCTTATGTATGTTCTCAATTCTCAATGTTCTCAATTTTGCATATATGTAAAGCCAATTATTTCAGATTAAAGCACAGGCATTATATCTTATAATTCTTTTGTAACCTCTTTCACAAATGTAGATTTACTGTCAGAATAATTAAACATAAAAATTAGCATAAATGTATTGTGCAAGTATATATATGTTTAAGATAAATTTCCAAAAAGCGATGCTCCCTCTAAATGACATTGACAATCAATAAATATGAATTTATACTATTCAATTTAACATTTTAGAAGTTAAACAAAGAAAGGTAGGTGATACATAATCTGTTTTTGATCAATTATTAGTGCTATACCTATGAAGGTATTGAACTGAAAAAACAAAAGATGAAAGTAATGATTGTTATTTGATTCTCTACTTGATCCAATACAGTATCTAGAACATTCTATGGTGTAATTGTATAAATTATTGAACTAGTGCAGCAAGGTCATAATTCTTCTCCACCCTCCCAAACCTTCCTCCCATTCATACTTTTTCCCTTTATGTACTTTGTTACATAAATACTCATGATAATTTTTAATAGCAAATAATGGTAAATAGAGCTCACAAAAGCTAATATACCCCCCAAAATGATAAAATTTAGAAGGAATGGGAGAGGTGGACTGGAAAAGATGTAAGAAAAAAACATAGCATTGAAACACTTAAAAAAAAAGAAACATGTTTTTAAATTAACCTTAAGCCAGAATGAGGCTCCTTTCACCTCCCAAAACCTTTGCTTTCTTCTCCTTTTGTTCTTGCTTCTTTCTTCTGTTGCTTCTCCCTAGTTGGGAGACAAGGCTGTTTGTAAGTTTTCTTGTGGAAGCTAACTCTGTTTACATGTTCATTCAGAGAATTATTTCCTTTAGATTGTCCCTATGGTCTCAGCTTTCCTTTGTGTGGTTTATAATTGAGAGGCCAAAACCAAACTTGCTTTGAGATCAAACACTGGGCTCCTTGGGGGACTGGAGTCTTCACTGACTCTGCTGTCAGTGCGAATGTTTCAAAGATAGACACTGTTGATTGTCTACATAACATCGCTTTCATCTTCCTTCTGCCACATTTGAATTCCTTTTTTTGTTTAAATTCAATTGCTACCCCAGATGACTAAGGGAAAGCTGCTAGTCTTAGGAAAATACTCTGATAAATTGAAGCTAATCCTAGCAATCTCATTCCCTCAACCGCTATATTCTTACAATTGGGCATCTCACTAGATTCTGGTCAATGACATGCAAAGGAAAATCTTTGAGGGACTCTTGGAATAGTTCTCTCTATTCTTCTCTCTGGACACATATCCAAATATGTCACCTGCAACGGCTACAAATTCCCTACCACCAGCCTGAGCACAGCCACCCTGTGGGGAAAGGCAGAGCCAAGAGGACTACAGAAATGTGAGCCGCCATGCTTGGATCCTACACTTCCTCTGGACTACTGTCATACAAAAGACCATCCTTCTCACTGTTCCAATCATTTTGAAAAAGTGATTTTGTCCAGTAGAAACAGCAGAGGGCATTTTAACTAATACAAATGAATGCTCCAATAATTTCAAATCTATACAGTAAATCTGCAGTTTTTTCATTTCCAAATCCTCCTCAAAATGTTCTAATTTTTTTCTGGTTGTTCCCAAGTATGTTTCTCACATGATGGATTAATGCATCAGCCTTTCAACTACAGTCACTACACAGCCTCTGCTCAGGTCTTGCTCTTCTTTTCCTCAGTTCTGCTTGTCCAATTCCTCTTCCCACTGAGCCGCACAGAAGAGTCAACATGGATGGTGCCCAGCAGGAAATCAATAATATTCAGGCAAAGCTTTCCGTCTCTGAATGTCACCGAAGTCTTCAATCTTCCAGCTGCATTGCTACATTCTGTGCAGGGAAGCAAACATTATTCTCCTCCTCAATTCTGTACCATACTTGGGATCTCATTCCCAGTGCAGTTCTGATGTTGCCCAAAACTGTTCTACATGTTTCTGCCTTTCACTCCTCCCTCAATCAGGGCTCAAAAGCAGGCCATGTAGGGAACCTGAATGCCTCACATCACTGCTGTCATGCTCTCACCTCTCTCCTTTCCCTATTAAAAGGAAAGTTTCAATGGATTCAAGTGGATATCATGAGGAGGGTAAGATGCTGATGCTGGAGGTGTTGGTTGTAGCTGTAGTAGCTGTGAACAGACCTCAGCCAACCATGCTTGTTACAGTCAAAATTTAGAAAAATAGTCTACATGGCTGAATGTTTTTCTTATTAAAATACCTATTTACTTTTCCTTGTTTTTACAAACACTGCTTGTGTAAGTACCTTAAGGCAATTTCCAAATCTTTCTTGAATCTAATTAGATTTTTAAAACACTTAAAGTAGTAACACTCATGGAGATAATTTCTATCTAGGTCACATTCTGAATTGAAACCTGCCCACAAACTCCATGTTTATAGCTCTTAGATGATCATAACAACTAAATTATAGTCATTTCACTCAGCCTACTAAATTCCTCTTTTGCCTTGAGTCAATTATTGTCATCTGAACCCCATGGCAGCTGAACATCCAGAATATTTATGGACTAAATCCAGATGAAAGCATATGTTGTCTAGGATGATTTGATGACTGGGACTGTGAACTTACTATTCACAGAGGCTATGCAAATAACATAAGTGAGTGGGCCATGTAGGATGGCCTGGGACAAAGTGGCCTAGCTGGTGCAGGAACGCATGTGTCTTGTCTAAAGGGGCCCTCATTTCTCAGCTCCAGCTCATGGTGCCAGATAGAACTGTATATTACACACCTTCTGTTTTTTTAAGAGAAACAGCAATTCTAGGTTTCTATGTAAAATATCTTTAAGTTTTTTGCAATATTGGCTACTTTCTAAAAATGTTTCAAAACATTATGTGGAAATGCAAATCAAAAGCATAATTAGATACAAGAAAATAGCAAGTGTTGGCAAGGACATAGAGAAATTGGAACCCCTGTGCATTGCTGGAGGTAATGTAAAATGGTACAGCTGCTGTGGAAAACAGATTGGCAGTTCCCAAAATAATTTAACATAGAATTATCATATGATCCAGCAATTCCACTCCTAGATATATACCTAAAAGAACTGAAAGCAGGGACTCAGATACTTGTACACCACTGTTCCTACTGGCATTACTTACAATAGGTAAAAAGAGGAAATAACCCAAATGTCCATCAATAGATGAATGGATAAGAAAGATGTGGTATATACATACAATAGAATATTATTCAGTCTTAAAAAGGAATGAAATTCTGATAAATGCTACAGTATAGACCTATGAAGCTTTAAAATATTATATTAAATTAAATAATCCAAACACAAAGGACAAATATTGCATGATTCCACTTACATGAGGTACCCAGAGTAGTCAAATTCATAGCGACAGAAAGTAGAGTGGTGGTCTTCAGGTGTTGGAATCGGTGTAATGGAGAAGTATTGTGTAATGAGTAGACTTCCAGTTGGGATGATGAAAAAGTTTTGGAGATGGATAGTAGTGATGGTTGGACAACAATGTGAATGTACTTGATACCACGGAATAGCACATTTTAAAATGATTCAAATGGTAAACTTTATATTATTATGCATATTTACCATAAAACAAAAAACCATGTGAGCCTAACGAAACACATCTGTGCATGAGATTAGGTCTAGAAACAAAAGAGTAGTAAAAGATTTAACATGCCACTAATTGTGGAAGATTAAACAGTGAAAGAATGAATGAGAATATAAAGAACTAAATTGTCATATACTGAATATATGGAGTATTTATGCTATAGAAAATTTGCTTCTTTTTAAAGTATTCAATAAGCATTTACAAAAATTGACTCCCTGATATTATCAGATCTCTAATGAAACTAGTTAAACTGGTTCAAAATCAGCCCCTAACTCTGATATAACCATTTTGAAGTTAGTATATATATCCCCTTAACAGAAATGGGGATGGATGGAGCAGACTCCAATTTCCAATGATAGGCTCAGAGTACGCAGGGAAGGGAAATGAAACAATAAGAGGAAGGGACTCTAACTACGAGATAGTACAGCTGTAGCTGGCACATCACTTCCTCCTACTTTTTCTGAAGACCCAAGATCTGATCCTTTGGCTTGTCTGGGGCCAGGAGTTTTCATAGGGAACCCAACAAGTTATGGTCCTAAACGTGTTCACTACTGTTGCATCTATTGTCACCTACATCTTTCTAGAGCTGGACTAATCAGATTATCTTTTCTGGGAATCTGAAATTTTGAATCACCTGTACGCGTAGAGTGTTTGAGGCAGTCTCATTAAAACTTTGACAATTTCAGAATGGCAAGTCTCAATATTGTGAGGTTGACTGATCAACGGACTTCCTGCGGCTTGATTGTCCAAAGCCTTTGAATTCTGAGAGGTACTCTAGTAAACTATCGTATTATAAATGTCTTGTTTTTTCTATAAAATCTCCAATTTTCCTTAAAGTAGCTTATGTAAGTTTTTGCTCCTTGGAACCGAAGAAAGACTGCTAACATCAAATTCAACAAGAATCTCAACTGAATTGTTTTTGACCTTGAAAATGACTTTAAAATTTGTTAGTAAGAATCGAAAGGGAAATAGCATAATTTATTATCGTTACTGGAGCAGAACTATATATTAACATTAGGTCATGTAACTAAGCCACAGTAACTCAAACTTAAACAGATGTTACGATAGTTTTCAAACTGAAGAGCAACATATGAAAATATAAATATGAATTATGTAGTTTTTTCAAATATCTCAGACAGATGTCTAAACTTAGATATTTCATAAAACAAATTGAAATCAAATAAAATATGCTTTTTCTCCTATTAGGTTAGCAAAGATGTAAAATATGATAATACAAATGCAGGCAAATGTGCAAGAAAAGAAACATACTCAAATACATTGTAACCAGCATAAACCTTTTGGAAGCAATTGAGCAACTCCCACACAGAGTCTCTAAAAATATATATAATTTTGACCCATTATTTCAATTTTAAGAAATTATCTTAAGACTATAACCAAAGTATGAAAAAAAATGCATTCTCAAATATATTTATCCTCCAAATAATACAAAGATCATCTATAAGAGAACAATTAACTCTTCCCAAACTGTGTTCCATAGTATGTTTACCAACGTTATTTGAATTAAGGGTTTTGTGACCAAGAATATTTAACAGATTCTTTTAAACAGGAATCTTCACTCTGAGCCTTCTCAAACATTAAATGCTAGCATGTTCTATAAGTTCCCAAGACAGACATTTTCAGAAAGACCTTATCCTTAGGACATTAAAAGATGATGAATTTGAAGAGTAACTAATTCTGTGGAAATTGCTTATAATTCATTTTACATTGGAAAAGGAAGAATAAGGAGTCGGAAAGAGAAGTTGTGGAAGGTAAAACAGGAATGTTGTTTTGACCACAAGGTAATTTTTTTTTTGTTTTTCAAATTTTCTGTAGTGTGTTTACAAAACTTTATCCAAAAGAAAGTAATAAATAAAAATAAATTCCTAATTTTAGTACAAAAGTAAGATAATCTCCGATAAAATCTTACTTCTGGAAATGGCTTTAAGAAAATAACGGAACAATGTTAACTTGCACTATTTTCTGTATATATATGTGTGTGTATTGTATGTGTGTGTACGTGTACATGTGCCAGAGAGAGAAGGTGAAATATATCCACATACATACATCAGGTAGGTAAAGGAAGACATGTGTTTTCCCGATCCTGACATATCAACGATTTTGGTTCCTTCTTTGAAGTAGAAAATATCTATTTATTTTTAAAGACTTTATTTTTCCTTTCTTCCAAAGACCCCTGGTACATAGTTGTGTATTTTTAGTTGTGGGTCCTTCTAGTTGTGGCATGTGGGATGCCGCCTCAGCGTGGCCTGATGAGTGGTGCCATGTCCGCGCCCAGGATTCAAACTGGCGAAACCCTGGGCCGCCGAAGCAGAGCACGCAAACTTAACCACTCGGCCACGGGGCCAACCCCTGAAGTAGAAAATATTTAAATTTCATTAAGGACTTCAATGAACTATAATGAAAATAACTTGATATTTCTTTAGCATCAAGATGTATAAAATTCAACACCATTCATTCTCCTCCAGGAGAGAAGACATTAAGACATTTCATATTTAAATAAAAGAACCACGTGTTCTGCAAGTGAATGTGAACAGACTGATCCTCAAGTCGCTCATGAATCTAGACTCATTATTTGGCAATCACGCTTTCATATTGTATTAATGATCTAGAATTAGTGTTATATTTTTGGTTTTGTTTCAATTATAAACCCACTTTGTCTCTGATTGGAGAGAAGGTGAGTCACTAGAATAGGGGACATACCAAACCATAACGATCCCTCCTTCATTCTTCCTATAGGACAGTGGCAGGAAAAGGTTATCATTCAAACACATTAAAATCATTAAATTAACTATTACATTAATGAATCATTAATTAAATGTTATTAATCATGTATTTAATTAAGTTAAAGTAACCATTAAAACACATTAAATTCAAATGGGTTTCTTTTTGAGATGATGAAAATGTTCTAAAATTGACCGTGGTGACAGTTGCACCTGTCTGTGAATATACTAAAATCCACTGAGTCACATACTGTTGTCAAAATTGACTATAGTGGAGCCATTTTTAAATGGAGTCAGAGCTGCCTTTTCAGAGAAACAGCTTCGCTGTCTTGAACCTTGGATTGGGCCAAACCTTTGGACTGGGCCAAAACGGCAATTGTTCTGCAAGCAATTGTTTGAGAAGTCAGCAGGACAGATATCCTGATTACAAAGACAGGATTGTGGGCTTTCTGAAGATAGAATCAATAGTCAATCAATGTTTAGCCAAGACTAGCTCTGTGCCTCCAACTCCAATTGAAATTCTTTATAATACAACCTCCCTTCTTCACCTTTAAAAGCCCTGACCTTTACTCCCCAGCAGGACACTGTTTGGCTTTCTACATGAATCTGTGCTCCCTAAATTGCAGTTCTTTGATCTCAAATAAACACTTTGCCTCTTAAACTGGTTTCTGTTTATTTCAGGCTGACACTGTAAGTGGGTGAATTATATGACATGTGACTTTTATCTCTAAAAAGCTATTTGTAAAAACAATGGGATGAGAGGATTGAAGCTTGATGGCTATTCCTGGAATTTTGTAAACAGAAAAATCTCATCATTGGAAACAAAGGCACTGCAGCATTAAAACCACTGATTTTACTCACTAGCTTGTTTACTGAGAAGTTAACTCAAAAATCATCCTCCAATAAGACATCTGCCCTGGTCCTAAACAGTTTTGTCCAAGTTTGTTGGTCTTTTATTTGAAACCCAAGAACATTTCTGTGGGTACATGTAGGCGATATTTACGTAAAACTTTTTGTCTTCTGATCATAGTAAGGTAACTTTATTATACTAAGATGTTATATACTTTAAAAGTGGCTTTTAATCGAGGTTTTTTAAGTGTTATGATTGGCCTATAGCACCATACTTCTCAGATAATTTTTGGGATCATATGTCTAAAATTCTCCAAACTGTTTCATGTTGTCAGATATCCCATTTCATGTACCACCTGCCCATCCAGTCCTCAACATACTCAGAAACACCTGCCTGGACAAGGAGATTCTTATGTTGTTATCCTGCCTCTGTTGTACTGAATATTTCCTAATATTCTTTACCTATGTGTTGATAATCTTATCAGTCAGCAATTATATTCTTCTATCAGGAGGAATACAGCTTTTTATCTGTAAAAGACCACATTCTAAAATGATAAGATATATTTCATGATTTAAAAATATGAATCATAGTCTATAGTATTTTAAGACTCTGAATTTTCAAATCCACTGTTAGAAACAGTAGGCAGAAAATATGCTGAACTAAGATAAGTATTTTGGTGAAGAGACAGTTTGACTTCTCTAAATCTGCCATTCTGCGCCCTAAATGTTATGAAATAGCTACATAAAATCCTGGCTTTCACAGAATTAAATCAATCCATCTTTAATTCTTTGTCGAAAGTGAATCTGTCTTTAATTATTAATAACTTGAGTCCCAAATTTAGCTGCACTTTATAATTTTCAGAAATTAAATCAATCATAAAACAAAACCAAGGTATGAATGCACATTTTCAAGATTGTATGACACAACTCTTTCTTTAAAGAGATATATTCTAAATCTTTGCTAAAATAAGAAAATATGATTATTTATGGTCTGACCTAGAGTTTTAACATTACAGAAATGTGTGCTTTGCTGATAGTTAAATGATTTTGCAGTCAGAAGAATGTCCAGCTATCTTAATAATGGCAGTTCTCACCAAAGAAAACCTTGGGCCTCTTAAATTCTAAGGAGTTAGGTCTATTTTAGGGTTCTTTAAATGATTGGATAAATTAAGCTTGTTCACCACTAGACTTGATTTGAGTGTTCCAGACCCAGTCCACCCAGGACTTACCCTTTCTTTCTGTGTCTACATTCTTAGGGGATCTTCAGTCCTATCCAGAATTTCATGCACACCTAGAAGAAATCTATTCTCTCAGCAAAAATGTATTAAGTAACTGTGTCAACTTTATGTGTTAACTTGACTGGGCTAAGAGATGCCTGGACAGCTGGTAAAACCTTCTGTCTGGGTATGCCTGTGTAGGTGTTTCAGTAAGGGGTTAGCATTTGAATCAGTAGACTGAGTAATAAAGGTCAAGCTTGCCAATGTAACTGGGCATCATCCACTTCCTTGAGGGTCTGAATAAAACAAAAGGGTGCAGGAAGGGTGATTTCACTCTCTTTGCTTGAGCTGAGACGTCCACCTTCTCCTGCCCTCAGACATCAGCTCTCCCAGTTCTTGGGCTTTCAGTCTCAGACTGAGACTTACACCTTTGGTTTCTCTGGTTCTCAGCCTTTGTGTTTGCACTGGAACTACACCACCAATTTTCCTGGGCCTCCAGCTTGTAGATGGCAGATGGTCAGCCTTCTCAGCCCATGTAATCTCAGCCTTCCAAAATTTTGTGAGCCAATCCCTCATAATAAATCTCTTTAATCTTTATCTGTATATCCATTGGTTCTGTTTCTCTGAAGAACCCTGACTATACAGCACCTAATAGGTACAAGGCACACTAGCAGTAAATGTGACCAGTAGTGCATCACGGATCTTATAGTCTAAGGTGGTGGAGCAAGGTGGACAAACAAGTAGCAAAGTAACATATATACAACAGTATGTCAGATAGTGGTAAGCGCTGTGAAGAAAACGTGAGGGAGTAAGTGTAATGAAAGTGTTTGTGTTCAGGTGAGGAGGGTTCCTTCAGCTAGCATGTCAAGGAAGGCATCTCTGACTCTGAATGAAGTGAAAGTGTAACTTAGGAAATCTGGGAGAATAACATTTCAGGCAAGACGAGAAACAGCAAAAGCCTTGAGGTAGCATTTTTCAAGAACAAGAAGTATAGTCCGGACAGAGAATAGTGAGCCAGGCAGAGAGAGTTTAAGGAATAAGGGGTGTTATGTGCTAAATGTATCCCTCAAAATTCATATTTTGAAGCCCTAACACCTAGTATCTCAAAATGTAACTGTTTTTGGTAATAGGGCCTTAAAAATGTAATTAAGTTAAAATGAGGAAGGAAGGAAGAGGCAAAGCCATTAAAAGCATTACCTTCACAGAGATTTTGCATGTGTATTTTTAAGATACATCAATTTAATTTTAAGTGATTCTAAACTGGGTAGTCATCTTCTCCTCAGCAGATATTAAGAATGTTAAATTGCTACTAGAGAAATACGAACAAACCTTCTTAAATAGTATTTTATTTGAATCTTTTGAATACCGTTTTTATGGACATACATACAATTTGTTTACAAACATATTTAATAGAAAGAAATGCAAAATATAATTTGATGTTATTTAGTATGAGCTTTCATCAATAGGCAAATTTCTCAAAAGTTGCATGGAACTGGAATTATTCTATCAAAGAAAATAAAATCACACTGGACAAGGTGTGCGGGCAAAAGTTGATTTTTTTGATACATTGACAGCAATAGGAAAGAGAGCACAGATCATGTCTGGATAGCCAGTTTCATCCTGAGACAAACGGTTGGAGGATTTTCAAGTACTAGGATGAGCTAGTAAAAAAGTACTGGAGGACAGAGGATGTTAGATGGGATTGACAGGATAGATGAGAAGTTGATCGATAGGATATATTGAGTACATTGAGTCATTCTTGAGTTTGCAAATGTCTTTCTTTGCATTTAGGCCATCTGTGTTTGCTAATTGGTGCTCATGGAAGTTGGGTTCCTTCCCTCTCACAGAGACTGGGAGAGAGGGCTCTCTCTTCCTTGATGATTACTTTTCAAAGGAATGGCTCCTAGCTCCTTGAGGAAGATGTTGCTAGGTTATAAAGTTGGCAAGAGGCTAGAAGATTTATATACATTTCGAAAGGGCAGAGAAAGAGTGTACAATTGCAAGTTTTCCAAAGTCAATGCTCTAAGGAAAAGGAGGTCAGGAGACTATAGCCAGCAAGAAATCTGTCTTAAATTTAGTCAAGCTGAGAGGAGCGTTAAAGCTATCTTGGTCAACTGTAACACGGGTCAGATTAGGCATTTGAATTGAACTTATTATTTAAAAATAATTTTATATTTAATATACTATAACTGTATAATTTTAGGTTTGGGTATGTAATTTTCTTAAACTTAGGTATATCTGATAAGTTTATACACTTCTTAATCCTCATGTAGTAATACTGAGAAGGAATTATCTTCAGATAAGGGATTCATGGGCCTCAGAGGTCAGTCTGTTTGCGACCCAAATCTGACATTTCATAGTTGTGTGACCTTAAGTGAATGACATAGTTCATTCTTGTAAAATGGAGAAAAGACTAGCCACCTTGCAGAGTCTTTGGCTAGATCTGACAAGATACTACTGTAAAACACAGAGCACAGTGACTAGGCTGTGTTCTAGACATAGGAGACTGACATCAAATAGAGTCCTTTCCCCTAGTTGCCAGAAAACTGTTGTAAATAAAGTTGGGTTAGAAAATACAACAATTTTCTGATAGGGGAAAAGTAGCTATATTCTCCCTATCTCTTTTCCTCCTCAAACAGCATATAATTATACCCTACATGACCGAATGTTTAGAGCAAGGGCCTTGAAGTCCTCAGTTTGGGAATTCCATGCTTTAGTGCACCAGTGACTTCTGTGACCTTAATTGAACCTCTGGGCCAGAGCTCCTCCATTTGTCAAATAGATATAATAATGGAAAACATCTCTCCCTCACAAGGGTGCTTTTAGTATTACTGAAAAAAGAATCATTTTAAAGCACAGAAGATGAAAGTACTGTTTTTATTAAAGATGTGATGAATTGTTGGTAATTCATAGTCTGTGATGTTGTAAGAGTCAGTAGCTGTAGGAAACACAGACTCTCTTGAGAGTCCTGGCCAGAAGAAACTATATAATGGCAATTGAATTACTTGTTAAATTGAAAAAAATCATTGAGAAAACTCAATATCCCTATGGAGGAAGAAGCAGCTATTACACTATACCTCAGTAGAATGCCAATAACACTGGAAGGAAAGTTAGATATGATCTCATTTCTTGGCCATGTCTATAAGAGGCAAGCACTTCCCTGAGACACAGCCAAGACATTTCCTTTTATAGAGCAATACACTGTCAAAGTATTAAAAAAATAAAGCATTTAATTTAGTGTTTGGAAAGTCAGGACCTTTACCCACATTAATAAATTAACACATACTAATGAATTTGTCACATGCACATTTTATATACTGATAAGCTATGCAATCAATAAATGTTTTAAAATATAAAGATAGTCAAATTGAATGAAAGCTTCCCAATGTTGACAGCATTCCTTTGTAAGTTGTAAAATTTCAGCTTGAGAAGAGATGGACTCTTATCTTCGATGAAACAATTTTTGATAAGAAAATTAATGTTTTAAATAAGATCAGGGCCAGCCTGGTGATATAGTGGTTAAGTTTGTGTGCTGTGCTTTGGCAGCCCAAGGGTTCATGGGTTTGGATCCTGGCCGTGAACCTACACACTGTTCGTCAAGCCATGCTGTGGCAGTGTCCTACATACAAAATACGAAGATTGGCATGGATGTTAGCTCAGGGCCAATCTTCCTCACCAAAACAATAAATAAATAAGATCAATACTTACTGGAATGGGAATAAAGTTTATAATCTTTGTGGCAGGTTATATTTAAAATACTGAATGCATTAATCATAAATTATCCTTAAAAATTCTTCATAATGTCAAAAATAAATAAAGATGGACATTAGTTAAATTGGTAAAGATTTTAATCCATATTAACTGTTGCAATTGGGAAGAGTCCAGCATGAACTGCCCTCAACGTCTGTTTGTACAGAGGTGACTGAGTACTCTAAAGGGAGAAAGAAGGAATAAGGAAGGGGTTGAGCAGAGACTCAGCAGAGTTAAGGAAGAGAAAATTACAAAAAACTAAAGAGAAGAGGGTGTTAGCCCATGTGAAACCCATGTGGGTTTGCTAACCCACATTTATCGAAGTTAGGCTCCTACCCTCCCATAGAAATTGGAAGACAGGGGCCTTATCTTTAGACATTGGCTAGAACCAACAGTTGAATTCCTTTGGCAGTCTGGAGTTTTCTCAGGCAGGTCCTTTAAGGGATACTAGCACCATCCTAGCGATGAGGCCTTGAGCTGTTAGAAACTATGTTAGTGTTTGTTCAAGTCTTAATGGGTCAAGGTTGAGGCCTAATTGAAAAGAGGGATCAGAGGAGCCTGGCTAAAGTTTGGTCAAGGAAAGTACCCTTGTCAATGGAAACTCTGAAACTTGGAGTTATAGCCATAAAGCCTCTCTCTCTGACCTCTTCTACCATACCCTTATTTGGCACTAAATGCCATAAATTCCTTTATTCATTCATCAGATATTTGTCAAACGGTCAAGTTCTCTGTAAAATACTAGAAATTCAAAGACAGATTAGATGTGGTTTTGCCTTTTGATCAAGGGGCCTACAGTCTGGATGAGAGTAAAAGCCATAAAGAGATAGTTAAAATAAAATACTAGAGTTGCTATGATAGAGGTCTGTACAAGGTACAGTGCATGCATAAAGAGTGAGACATCAACTCTACCTGACAGGGAAGGAGGACAGTGAATATTAATAAAGGAGGTAATGTTTGAGGTGAATTTTGATGAGGAGATAGATGTTCTTCAGGTAGACAGGGACAGGAAAAGGCAGTGAATGCAGAGGAATCTGAACGAACAAAACCACAGAGATACGAAGTTCTCCAGCTTATCTGAGAACTGCACGTAAAAGAATAGAGTCTATGAATAGGACAGGGACTCAAGAGAATGGAAGTGGTATTCCAGTTAGGCAAATAGAAGCAGATGGTGAAAGAAAAGCTATACCATCATGTCGCAGTATCCAAATTGTGCAACAATGCACCCCAGGTACCAAAGAAAACTGATAGAACTGCCAAGGACACTTTAAATTTCAGGAAAAAAACACAGCAATATCTGTGGAATACCATGCAGGTTACCACTATTATGTTGCTGGAACCTAACTACTTTATAAATTAAGCTGTTGGATATTTGTTTTGCCTGAGGGGTGCTTGGAAGAAAATAACTGAGTCACAAAGAATTGCAAGAGTCAAGAAAGTTTGAGAACTATTGCCATAATGACTTTTAACTTTATTTTATAAGAAACAGGGACAACCAGAAGAATTTTAAGGAAGGGAACAAAATGGGCAAAATCGTATTTGGGGAAGATCATTTTAACAGCAGTGGGAGCATGCCTTCAAGACTTGACTTTTTGGAAGCACAGAGACTAGATATCATTGTAATTAGACAAGAGACAATAATATGTCTAGTGAATGATGGGATCCATAACTAAAGGAATAACTGCTTTTACTTAGACAAGTGGCTCTGACCTTCCTTGTTGTTCCATTGGAATGCTAGAAGTCTTTGACAACACCCTTGAAATTATTAAATTATATTAACTATACTTAACTGTTCATTTAATTGCATTTCTTTTTTTACGTTTTGTTCTAGATTTTATATTTCATTCACTGTAAAGGTATTTGAGCAAAGTATTTATAGTCTTACACAGAACAATGGTCTGACACAGAGAGACATTCTTGCATGTCTCAGTAAACATGGTGTCTTTAAAATAATAGGTTGATGTTACATTATACCTTTAACTTACTTTACAAAGAAAGCTAATATTCTACTAATTGAGAATCAGTGAACTAGACCAATCAGTCTAACGGAAGCCAATACCGGAAGTATGTTCTTAGTACATATGACTCATACAATATCTTCACTTGTGAGCACAATTCCTGGTTGCCCATGCACTGAACTTCCCTTGCTACTGAGCACCTTATTTGCAAGATCATTTTATACAGTATGTAGCTTTTTCAGATTGGTTTTTTTCACTTAGTAATATGCATTTAAGGTTCCTCCATATCTTTTCATACCTTGATAACTCATTTTTTTTAATGCTGAATAATATTCTATTGTCTGGATGTAGCACAGTTTGTTTATCCATTCACCTACTGAAGGACATCTTGGTTGCTTCCGTGTTTTGCCAGTTATGAATAAAGCTGCTATAAACATCCATGTGCAGGTTTTTGTGTAGATATAAATTTTTGCTTCTTTTGGGTAAACACCAAGGAGTACAATTGCTTTACTGTATGGCAAGAGTGTGTTCAATTTTGTAAGAAACAACCTAGCTGTCTTCCAAAGTGGCTGTACCATTTTGCATTCCCAAGAGCAATGGATGAGAGTTCCTGCTGTTCCACATCTTCGCTAACATTTGGTGTTGTCAGTGTTCTGGATTTGGGCCATTCTAATAAGTATATAATGGTATCTCATTGCTGTTTTAATTTGTATTTCCCCAATGACATGTGATATGGAGCATCTTTTTATACGCTTACTTGCTGTCTGTATGTCTTCTTTGGTGAGGTGTCTGTTCAGGTCTTTGGCCCTTTTTAAATTTTTTTTTGAGGAAAATTAGCCCTGAACGAACTGCTGCCAAGCCTCCTCTTTTTGCTGAGGAAGACTGGCCCTGAGCCAACATCCATGCCCATCTTCCTCTACTTTTATATGTGGGACACCTATCACAGCATGGCATGCCAAGTGGTGCCATGTACGCACCCAGGATCTGAACCTGCGAACCCTGGGCCGCCATATTGGAATGTGTGCACTTAACTGCTGGGTTAGTGGGTGGGCCCCCATGGCCCATTTTTTTAATCATGCTATTTGCTTTCTTATTGTTGAGTGATTTTTAAGAGTTCTCCATGTATTTTGGATAATAGTCCTTTATTAGATGTATCTTTTGTAAATATTTTCTCCTCATCTGTGACTTATCTTCCCATTTCCTTGAGTAGCTATTTATTTATTTTCCTTTTCTTTTTTTCTGCTGCAAAAGATTTGCCTTGAGCTAACATCTGTTGCCAACCTTCCTCTATTTTTTTTCCCCTCTCCAAAGCCCCAGTACGTAGTTGTATATTTTAGTTGTATGTCCTTCTATTTCTTCTATGTGAGCCACCACCACAGCATGGCTACTGACAGATGGGTGGTGTGGTTCCACACCCAGAAACTGAATCTAGTCCATCAAAGCAGAGAGCACAGAACTTTAGCCAATAGGCCATAAAGGCTGGCTTATAATTATTTATTTTAATCATCAAGTTATGTATACCTATTTTCAAAGTTCTGTTTGACTTTAATTGGACAAAAATATTAATTTTATTTTAGAGAAAATATTATTATGATTATGGAGAGATATATTAATAAAAACATAAGCTTGGGGCTGGCCCCGTGGCCGAGTGGTTAAGTTCGCGCGCTCCGCTGCAAGCGGCCCAGTGTTTCGTTGGTTCGAATCCTGGGCGCGGACATGGCACTGCTCATCAAACCACGCTGAGGCAGCGTCCCACATGCCACAACTAGAAGGACCCACAACCAAGAATATACAACTGTGTACTGGGGGGCTTTGGGGAGAAAAAGGAAAAAATAAAATCTTTAAAAAAATAAAAATAAAAAAAAAATAAAAACATAAGCTTGACTACTGCAGGTAGAGGGAAATAGCATTAAAAAGGCAGCCTCTTCAGCTGCAATGCTTTGGTGTCAGTGGTGTTGTTCTCAGGTTTGTGAATGAAAGAAACTTGGATTTCTCAGTTCTTTCCTATTTATAGGGTCCTCAGGTATAGATTGACATTAATAAAGTCATGAAACACTGAGATTAACTTGTAATGCTAATACATGGACACTGACATACCAGCCAAGTCACCAGAATTCTAGTGCCCACCATCCAGATTCTTCCTTTATTGTATCAAGGTGCTTAGGGGAAAGATTTGAACAATAAATCAAAGATAATTAGAAAGTTGCATGATGACCATGAAATTACATCAAAGAGAAGTAGAGGATCTTGGGATATAATTCAGTCATGCCATGATAAAGCTAGATTAATTCTCAATGCCTTGTAACAAAGTACACCCTTCAAGACTGAGGTGATCAGGGGTGGGGTGAGGTTTAAGGTGGGAGTAGGTGAGCTTAAACAAAGGGGGAAACATGGCAAATGCTCAGAGATAAGAGAAAATCCTTCCTTGGAAATACAAGTATTTAAAAACATCTATGTATCTATCACTTAATAGGTGTACAGAGATGATAAATGAGAACTACAAGAGAGGATGAGCATGGTCATATAATGAGCGGATGTTGCATTAAAGAGTCTGGAAGTTTTTCTGAGAGCATCGATAGGTTTTAGGTATGTTTATGCTAGTTGCAAGAAGGAGAAATATTTGAAGATGTTCATGTAATAGATATAGTTAAGAAGCTTTGATTTTGTAAAAAACTTGCTACCATATAATGAAGTCTTAATTCTGTGGCAGAAACTACAGTGAGTACTTTTCATATATTAGTTCATTCAATTTTAAAAATTATTTCTGGTATAACAGTTAGAAAACTTGTTTTCTATTAGTATAAATAACTAAAGGAGACATTTCCTAGTGTTTAAAAATATTTTCTTTTTTTTAGAGGGTAAATAGTAAAGAACCACAGCTATAGTTCCAGGTTCAAGGTGGCAAGCAGACTCATAAGACACAGATCAGCTTTAATCTATTACTATGTTTATTTAGCTTTATAACAGGACACAAGGCAGGAAATACAGCAGCCATAGCATCTTCAACTCCTGTTCCTCTCAGCAACTCCACATACATAGATTCTTTTGTCCATCTCACCATATGGACATTTGGTTTCCATAAACAAGACCCAAGGTGTATGTGGGTCACCTTGACACACAGAAGCTAGAGACTGTATTTTCTACCAATTCCTTATACTCTTCAAGTCCGCAGACTCAAAACCTACCTGCCAACTTATAGCTCTCCCAACCCAGTGCTGACTTCACACAACAAATGGAGATACTTTCTTAGCTCCACACCTTCCAAGGAAAGGTGCTGTGGAAATTCAGGTCATTCCCTGAGAGGCTGCATCAGACTAGGCTGATGTTTAATTCTTTCTCATTTTCACCCCCATGAGCTCTAGTCAATATTTTCATAAATCATACTCAAATGTTCTGTGATATTTTTTCCTGACAGGCACAGCTCTCACATTTTATGTGCAGGAAAAGCAAGCTAGCACACCTGCAATCACCAAGATTTCTAATATTCAATAAAGTGCAGGCATCCTTTTATAAAACATGTTAATCATTTTTTTTTTTTTTGATGAGGAAGACTAGCCCTGAGCTAACATCTGTTGCCAATCTTCCTCTTTTTGCCTGAGGAAGATTGTCACTGAGCTAACATCCGTGACAATCTTCCTCTATTTTGTACTTGGGATGCCACCACAGCATGGCCTGATGAGCGGTGCACAAATCCATACCCAGGATCCAAACCCCTGAACTCCATGCCACTTAAGCAGAGCCTGTGAACTTCACTATGCCCCTGGGCCAGCCTCAAAACATGTTAATATTGATCAACGTGCTTCGTAAGTCTTTTGATACTTTCTTATCAATTGTACAAGTTTCCCTCTCATTCACTACCACTTGAATATTTTAAAAGTTATCAGAGACAATTTATATGTTTAGTTTCTCTGAGGCCATATTTCCCATTTTGTCTGGACAACGATGGTGTTAATTTCAAGGAGGTTAATATCTATTGGGGGTTTTAAACCAGTTTCCCAAAATAGCTTTTCATCCTGGGGGTCATCATCAGTATATGTTTCATTTTCTTTAATTTCCATATGTAATCCCATAAAATACTTTATTATACCAAATAGCAGCAGATGAGACATTAAAGTAATTCTTAGCACACAAACCACTTATTAATATTACACCAAATAGCAGACAGTAAGATGTTAAAGCAATATTTAGCACACCAAACATTGGTTTTTATTACAGTCCAATTTTCCCATTCTTCCAACAGAATCATCTCTTACCCATATACCATATATTTTCAGTGACAGGAATGGTCACTAGAGTGTTGAGTAAATTCAGGTGTCCTTCTGGCCTGGGGGCCAGCTCATACCCAGCTATGAAGGAATGGGTTTTAATTGACACTGTTTCCCACATATTAATGTAGAGTACAACCCATTTACCCTATAGGAAGGACACAGTGTTAGTCTTCCATCTGTTCAATACCCTCCAAGTGTACCACAAGAAATGATAGCTCCTTTTAAATTCATGGCACACATGCTGTAAGAGAATGACAATAAGGACTGCATGTCCCAATGACATTCTGCTATAATTTAGATAGCCCTTAGTTCATCTTTCTGGCTTGGGGTTCTAAAACACCTAAGCATTACCCTTAAAACACAATAGCAATCAAGCAATCAAGGGTGAAGATACAGGCCCTTCTCAGAGTTGTTGCTGGGTATAATGTCCCAAATGGCTTTTTCTTCCCTCCAGGTAACAGGAGAGCCCCACCAGGTCCTTCTTTGCCCATTCCTAGAAATAGATGGTAGATTTGCAGAGATAAAACATAACATGTCAATCTCTATCATGAGGCAATATGGCAGCATTCGAAGTTAGTCCTAGCTTGGTCACATTAGGGAAAGTGATCATCTAATCTAGGGCTTCCTTAACCAAGTTCAAAGGAATACAGTGTCTTAAGCAGTAACATTCCCTTCAGCTGGAAGGAAGGAAAACGCAATCCTAATCTAAACCACTAGATCTGACAACCCAAAAATGAAGCCTTGTGAGGTTTAAAAGACAGAGATTAGTGCCTCTTCATCATTTCCCACCCATTTATTCCCAGTACACAGACACCTTCCCTAAGGCTGTACTTCCCTCAAAACCTCTCATATTCAGATGAAGCACACACCCACTGAGTTTAGCTAGCCAGCCTTTCTCATTCTTATCATCCTTTGCATCCTCTGTCATACAAAATGAATGTTTTAATTGCCTGCTCCAATCTTCAATTAAGCCACTCCCATGTAACTGGTAGGAATATATGTCCATTATATGTTGTACCTTTTTGTCCCATTTTGGTAAACAGGCTATGGTGAAATGTATTGTCTGTCAGATGTATGAAGGGGACCCCAAGAATTTGTCTATTCCTGAAAAGATCTGTTGGAATACTCCAGGAGCCATGAGCAGTGTTCTGTGTAATCCATCTGTCAGTGATGTGCTGACTCTTGACCGCATGGAATTCCAGTTTTGGACGTTTTTTTTTCTCTTGATAGCATTCAGGACAGTCTGTCACCATACTAGGGGTTTTTCTGGGTGACAGTGCTATATGTCATTGTTGCATCCACCATGGCATTGCTTGAGCACGACTGTGCCAGCTCATCTCATGTATCCAATTGTTTTTCCCCAGCAGTAGACCAGGACATCTGCCTTGGCTTTCCAGTGCCCCTCTAAGCCATGAATGTCTTCTTTTGATGGGCATCTATAAACATAATTCTCCCTAGGAGTTTCAGTAGAGATGTCTACAATTTTACCCTTTCACACCAGGCTTTTCTTATTTATCTGTTCATCAAGGAACATTTGCCTGCCTCCCCATGTGGTATAGCCATGGGCACGGCCCAGAAGCCTCTCTACACATATTCAGACATTTCCCTGAGGCCAAGAACCAAGTTCTGCACTGAACATACACTGCTCTCACTTCAGCCCACTGTGTACACTTACTGCTTCTGCAGCTAAGATTTTACAGCCCATGAGCAGAGAGCAGCAGCTTTCCACATGGACTCTTCACCATTCAGTATGAGAACTCCCATCAGCAAATCAGGCAGATGTTTTGCCTCAGCAGGTTTCAGACCCTTTGGCAATAAGAGTGGCTAGCTCTTCAGGAGTTCCACTGCAGAGGCAGAGATGCTACCTACTCGTGGAAACAACGTACTCCCTCAGAGCTCATCTCTTTAGCATGTTCCCAAATACACCATTTATATTTATCGGGGAACTTGTACAGATCCTTCTTTATTGGAATCTCTCCCTGATATCACTCATGACATCATAGGTAACTCAAGCTTCAATATAATCTGATGCTCTTCAAGTGTGAGAGTTGTTTCTACCGGAACCAAAGAGTGTGCCAGTAACTGTCTCTCACATGGGCTGTTCTTAGAAATAGTATCAGGGAGGTTTGTAGTTCATAAGTCTAGCAATTGCCTTTAAGTAGCATTCTCAGGCTTTTTTTGTTTATTTTCAGATTGGTACCTGAGCTAACATCTGTTGACAATCTTCTCTCTCTTTTTTTTTCTCCTTCTCCCCAAACTCCCCCAGTACGTAGTTGTGTATTCTAGTTGCAGGTCCTTCTGGCTGTGTTACGTGAGATGCCACCTCAGCATGGTCTGATGAGCAGTGCCGTGTCCACACCCAGGATCAGAACTGGTGAAACCCTGGGCCGCTGAAGCACAGCATGCAAACTTAACCACTAGGCCATGGGGTGGGTCCCCTATTCTGAGGTTTTTCTAGGGACTCAAGTCTGTGTATTTTAGCTTCTCTAAAAGCACTTGTTATGTCAGGATTATAAAACCTCAGAGGAATGGCTTGGGCTACCCTCTGCTCTGAACTGCATTCAAATCCATTATTTTTCCAGGCTCTTTGTATATCAGTGCTAATAGGATTCCCAGATATGGTAATACATGTCCTCCAGAATCCAGACAACCTTTTGAGGCTTTGTGCCTCTCTCGTTTATTATTGTATAGCAGTTTTCCCTTTACTGTTTATAAAATGCCTCTAGTGGCCCTGGCCCAGATTATTCCCAGAAAAACAATTGACTAGGCTGGGCCAGATTATTCAAACATCCTCTTCTAATCCTATTGCAACTACAGCTTTTAAATTCCCTTGACCTCCAGTTCCAGCCTCCCTTCTGAGAGGGGAAGCATAATTATATTTTCAACTTCATGAATCATCAGACAGAGTAGTAACCAAATCCTGGAGAACGTGAGTAGCGTTAAAGGAAGACAGTAAAATTATATATAACGGAATCTTGCCAGTGCAGATACCTACAGTGCAGGATACTTTTTCGAGATTCTAAGTCTATGACAGCATACCATCACGTTGGCCTGAACTTCCTGACAGTTTTACCATGTCTGGCACAGAAGAACCTTTAGGGAGAATTGTTATCTTTAACTTTGGATTTTCTCACAGGCCAAACAGGACTAAGATGGAGAGAATTGGCGTTTGATAAGGATACTTGAGTCCATGACTTCTTTAAACAGAACTGAAATTTCCTCTCATCCTCCTAAAAGGTGGTGCAGCTTAGTCCTTGCTACAGAAAAAGGTTAGGTCAATTGTAAGGGCTCCCGTTTAGCTGATCCAGTTAAAACCTGGCAAACAGCAGATGTCCCCAACATTCAGCTACAGGTCAGTAAGGGCAAGACCTTCCATTCGTGCATCACATCCTTTCCATTTATACATTCAAGCAAAGAGGATAGCACTACTGGATATCTCTTCCTTTATCATGTTCCTGTCTGGAGTTTTTGTAGGACCATGGTACCTCCTATCACAGTATCTCCATCCCCCCTTAGCTTCCTTTTTGGCCTCTTAATATTGTCTTCTTGCTCCCTGGAGATTTATAGTACATTATGTACCAATATCCACTTATCGCAAAAAGTTTTACCCTGGGTAAAGTTTACAACCGTGGGTTGTTCTACTTTAACCAAAGAACATGGCCTTGGAACTTCTACAAGGGGTAGGGCAAAATATCCTAGGCTTTCTGTCAACCCTCTTTGGTTTCTACTGCTTCAACCAGCAGAATACATTTAGCAGCCTGAGTCAGCACCTTTTGTTATTGTTCCCTAACAGCATCATTGGATTTAAATTCATTCCAGCTGGGTTAAAGGGAGCATATCTCATGGGACTCATTAAGGGCGGCAGCTGCCAGATATGGAACAGGTTTTCCTCTTTCCAACTACTGATAATGAGCTAGTAAATCTTTTGAAATAATCCATTAAATTTTTTTATCACTTGTCTTAACTGCCACCTAATAATAAGTCTATCCAATTCACCCTTTCCTTATTTTTTAGCTGCCCCTCCCCCACTTTGCCTTTCCTTGACTGTTTTACCAGCAATCCAGGAGATAAATCTATGTAACGCAGCCACCTCAGCATCAAATGCTCATCAGAATCTCCTCCCCACTCCTACCCAGTTCTGAGTCCTGCATCACAGTGTTTTGGCTCACATGCCTGACAGGCAAGCCTGCTTCTGACACCATTCTCTGGGATCACAGCTGTGGTTATGGGTGTGAGTTGGCAATTAGACTCAAGAGACACAGGCGGGATTTAACATAATACTATGTAACTTGGCATTATACGAGGAAATAAAGCAGTACATACGGTAGCTTCAGCATCTTCATCTCACCCTCAACTCATTGCAGTGGCCACCCAATTTCAACAAAGAGGAGGCTTCCCTTGCAGCCTCACCCACATGGACATGTATGGCTGCTACAGATGAGAGCCAAGGTACATGTGGGTCACCTTGACACATGGAAACCTCAGCCTCTGCTTCCCATCAAGGTTTTATACCATAGTTATCACATAGGCCCAGTGCCAACTCACAGCCACTCTAACCTGAGGCAGATGTTGTGTTCTGTGCAACAAACCAGGCTGACAAAAGATTCCTCATTTATCTTAACTCTACTGTTTCCAAGGAAACAATGCTGTAAGAATCGGAGATCTTTCTGAAACAGGTCTGAACAGTCCTGATAGTAACCCTTTACTCACAAAAGTTATATATATATATATATTCGTGTCAGTGTTATTCACATTTTTTAATTTCTATGCTTATATTTTGTTCTCATTTATCATATTCCTTTTCTTTAACCTTTTCTAATTTGTGAATTACAACTATCATGCATAAAAGTCCATAAATATTAACCTACAGTATAATAAATAATATTTATATATAGATACCCATGCAACCACCTCCCAGATTGAGAAAACAAACATTATCAGCACCTCAAAGCCTCCAGATCATCATTTCCCAAACCAACCATCCTTAGTGTTTCCTGGCCGCATTCCTGTGTTTGATTTTTATGGTCATCACAACTGCGTGTTTCTTTACAGTATTACCACTAGGTATACATCACTAAACAACATAGTTAAGATTTTCTTGTTTTAAATTTTACATAAACACTGTATATGTTCTTTTGTGACTTGCTTTTTTTAGAGAGGGGGCTTGATATTATCCTTCTAAGATTTAATCATGCTGTAGTGTGCAGAGGTAGTTTGCTTATTTTCATTGCTATCCAGTATTCTTTTACATGAAAATATTACAATTTATTTAATCCAGCCTCTTATTAATGGTCATTTTTGTTATTTTAAGTTGAGGTTAATACAAACAATGCTTCTCTTGTGATATTCTCTGCAGTACTCTTAGGTAAGCATGCTCATCTTGTTTTTCAGACAGATAGTGAGGAAATGTAATTTACCCAATACCATTCGGCTGGTAGACTTGGGCTTTCACCTAGCTCTCTGTGACTCCAGAGTCCATGATCTTCATTTCTTCACTAGGCTCTTGCAATAAGAGATATGGGATTAAACTAGGATAGTGGCAATTGAGATGAAGAAAATGGACAAATTCAACCAATTCTAAGAACACAGACTCACTATGATTTTGTGATTAATTTGAAGTAGTTGCTGTAGGATATGGAAAATCAATGATAACATCATTGATTAAGTATCTGGATTGAATGAATTGCTGATGGTATCATTTACTGAAATAAGAAATACAGAAGAAAGACCTGAAGTGGGAAATGGAGAATTTAGTTTGGACTTGAGCATACTCCCTTTGGTACTGGCAAGACAACCTAGTGACTAATAGTAATAGCTAACATTTACTGAGAACTTGCCATATGCCAGGAACTGTTCTAAATTCTCTACATGCATTAACTCATTTGATTCCCACACAAACCTATAAGGTAGATCCTACTATTGTGTCCATTTTATAGATGAGAAAACTGAAGGAAAGAAAGGTTCAGTGGTATCCCAACATTACAAAGTTACTAGGTAAGTCAAGGTACTTACATAAGCACCTGCTTCCAGAGCTCATGTTCTTAAGCACAAAAATACGTCTCTTGACGAAAGGACATGGTCAGTAGGTAGTTAATTATACAGATTTGATGCTTAGGCAAGAGGTTTGGGCTGGAAATATGGATCTGAAAGCTGTCAGTATACTCATGCCAATGAATGCAAGGAAATTGGTGATTTAACCCCAGAGGAGTGGGTGGTGTGACCAGAGCTGTGGGCTCCAAATGGAACTCTGTGGGATATGAGAAAGAAAGAATGATACGTTAGAACTGTCCAGAATTAGGATGAGTGAGTGAGCCTTTACACTCTTATTTCAGTGGTTCTCAGCTAGAGGTTATTTTGCCCTCTTCCAGGGGGCACATTTAGCAATGTCTGGAGACATTTTTAATTGCCACGACTAAAGGTGGTACTACTGGTGTCTAGTGGGTAGAGGCCAAGGATGCTGCTCAACATTCTTCAATGGACAAGACAGACCTCCACAACAAAGAATTATGCTGTCCAAAATGTCAATAAGACCAACACCGAGAAACCCTATCCTACACAGATCAGTCATTGGACATGGGCCCACCCAGAAATGGAAAGTAATGCAGGTGAGGAAACTCTACAGCTAAGAGGTGTCTGCTGACAGCACTTCCAGCAACTGGAATAAGTCATTTATTCCTAACTAGGAAAAGAGCAGCGCATCACAGGATCTGCCATTGCTGTAAAAGGGAGATAAGGAAGCCTGCTTTTGACTATCTGCTGGGATCAGCAGTAATTAATCATGCCTTTTTATTTTCTGTAATTCCAATGCTTTGACATCTCTAAAGCTTGCTGACCCCAGAGAGATTGCCCCTTGCAGGTGCTAGCCATTTCCTACAGATAGTAAATGATTAGCCTGAGAGCAAGCCTTTCATATGCAAACCACCCAATCCAGAGCCCTCACATCCACCACTTCCTTTCTCACTCTCAGGGCCACTATCCCCCTGCCCTCATTACCCCAGAGTTGAGTACAGGCAGACTTCCTTTTATTGTGATTCCCTTTATTATGCTTTGTGTTTTTTTTACAAATTGGAGGTTTGTGGCAGCCCTGCTTCCAGCAAGTCGATTGGTGCCGTTTTTCCTACAGCATTTGCTCACTTTGTATCTCTGTGTCACATTTTGGTAATTCTTGCAATATTTCAACCTTTTTCATTATTATTATACTTGTTATGGTGATCTGTGATCGGTGATCTTTGATGTTACTATATTACTTGATTTGGGTCACCACATAATGTGCTCATATGAGATGGTGAACTTAATAAATATGTGTGTTCTGACTGCTCCACCCACCAGCTATTCCCCTGTTCCCCTATCTTTTTCCCTCTCCTCAGGCCTCTTTCTTTCCTGAAACACAGCAATATTGAAATTAAGCCAGTTAATAACCCTCCAATGGCCTGTAAATGTTCAAATGAAAGGAAGAGTCATAGGTCTTTCATTTGAATCAAAAGCTAGAAATGATTAAGCTTAGTGAGGAAGGCATGTCAAAAGCCAAGATAGTCAAACTCTTAGCAGAGCAGTGAATGCAAAGGAAGAGTTCTTGAAGGTATTTAAAAGTGCTACTCCAGTGAACGAACAAATCATAAGAAAGCAAAAGAGCCTTACTGCTGATATGAAGAAAGTTTTAGTGGTCTAGATGGAAGACAAAACCAACCACAACATTCCCTTAAGCCAAAGCCTGATCGAGAGCAAGGCCCTAACTCTCTTCAATTCTGTGAAGGCTGAGAGAGGTGAGGAAGCTGTAGAACAGAAGTTTAAAGCCAGAAGAGGTTGTTTCATGAAGTTTAAGGAAAGAAGCTGTCTTCATAACATAAAAGTACAAGGTGAAGCCACAAGTGCTGATATAGAAGCTGCAGCAAGTTATCCAAAAAATGTAGGGAAGATGAACAATGAAGGTAGCTACACTAAACAATAGATTTTCAATGTAGACAGAACTGTCCTATATTGGAAGAAGGTACCATCTAGGACTTTCATAGCTAGGGAGGAGAAGCCAAGGCCTGGCTTCAAAGTTTCAAAGGACAGGCTGACCCTCTTGTTAGGGGCTAATGTAGTTGGTGACAATATATTGAAGCCAATGCTTATTTACCATTCCAAAAATCCTAGGGCACTTAAGAATTATGCTAAATCTACTCTGCCTGTGCTTTATGAACAGAACAACAAAATCTGGATGAAAATACATCTGTTTACAACATGGTTTACTGAATATTTTAAGCCCACTGCTGAGACCTACTGCTCTGAAAAAAAAGAAAAATTCCTTTCAAAATACCACCACTTGATCCAAGATGGCGCCATGAGTAGTCCTCTTTGTCTCTCCCCTTTCGAGTCTACAATTATTTGGACACTCATTGCTTAACAAAGGTTATCCAGACAGCATCTCAGGACGTCTGAGAGACCCACGCGACTATACATCAGAAGGCGGATGGATTCCCTCCGGGAGGATGTGGAGATAGGTGAAAACTCTCCGACCCTGACCGAACAGCCTAGTACCTGCAAGCGGCTTTCTTCCAACGGACGCCCCCAGAAGATCAACACACACCTAGGGCAGGAGCGAGCACACACCAGAGGAGCGACGGTGGAAACAGGTGACCAGAACGCTACCTAAACCCCCCGCAATTACTCCTAAACGCAGAGGGAAACTCTAGAGTTACACACCTGAGCCCGCAGGGATAGTCTCGCCCCGCCATTGGCGGGGAGATCCCGCCTAGTGTTCACGGCGCCCGGAGGGTCCCAGAGAGAATCACTGAGGGTACGGCGGCCCCCCGGCTGCCACTGCCTGCACGGTGGGGAAAGGGATTGCTGGAGATCTCAGAGAGGACTGGGGCTGGGTGAAGCTCCAGAGGCCGGCTCCGCGCCTTGGCGGGGAAGCTCCAGAGTTCCGCCCGGGCAGCAGACAAAACTCTCTGTCTGCCACTAGCGGAGGGGCGACGCCCAGCATCCACAACACCGGGAGGGTCCCGGAGAGGAGAATATCAGGCAGGGCAGCAGCTGACCAGCTACCACTGAAATCAGGATCTCCAGCTATCCCCCAGACAGGGCAAAGGGCTCCGTGAGTTCCTGGGGAACAGGACTGGGGCTGGGTGGAGTTCCAGAGACCCAGGTACGTAGCCTAGGGGGAAACCCTACAGGCTCACAGCAGCCTCAGCGAAAGCCTCTGCACAGCACTAGTAGAGAGCACCCATCCGGCAGCCACAAGGCTGGAAGACCCCGGGACAAAAGTAGCATAGCTAGGTGAGCTAACCACAGACTGTAGAAGATGCCAATAGCTCTGCTGTGACCCATAGTGGACAAGTGAGATTTTGTGGGTGCCGACAGTGACGGAGCAGCAAATATAAGTGATCCTACCCCTGGCTGCTGGAAAAGCCCATAACACCGTTGCAGACCCCAAGGAGGGAGCACGTCTAGGTGGGCTGCAACAGTTGGCACCAGCAGCCTGAAGTCCCCCCGTGATGGCCCCCATGGCAAAAGATGGAATCCAAAGGACCACTGTGACTACAAGGAGGGGCCCAGGCCCAGTTAGCAACTGTGGATAGGGTTCCTGGGTGGTGCAGTATAAACAGCTGCTCCCCCACCACACCAGCAGAAACAAGTGGAAGGAGCAACTAAACTCTATCTCTATGTGGAGGCACAAATCAACAACATCAAGCAATATGAAAAAATACATTAAATCTCCAGAACAGAAGGAAAATAACAAATACACAGAAAACAATCCCAAAGAAAATGAGATATATAACCTAAATGACGATGACTTCAAAACAGCCATCATTAAAATACTCAATGAGTTAAGAGAGAATTCAGATAGACAACTCAACAAGTTCAGGAGCTATGTCACAAAAGAGTTTGATACGATAAAGAAGAACCAAACAGAAATACTGGAAATGAAGAACACAATAGAGGAGATTAAGAAAAATCTAGATGCACTGAACAGTAGGGCCGATAATATGGAGGAAAGAATTAGCAATTTGGAAGATGGGAATATAGAAATGCTGCAGGCAGAGGAGGAGAGAGAGGTAAGATTAAAAAGAAATGAAGAAACTCTCTGAGAATTATCAGACACAATTAGGAGATGCAACATAAGGATTATAGGTATACCAGAGGGAGAAGAGAAGGAGAAAGGGGCAGAAAGCCTATTCAAAGAAATAATGGCTGAGAACTTCCCAAATCTGGTGAGAGAGATGGATCTTCAGGTGACAGAAGCCAATAGATCTCCAAACTTTATCAATGCAAGAAGACCAACCCCACGGCATATAGTAGTGAAGCTAGCAAAAGTCAACGACAAGGAGAAAATACTAAGGACAGCCAGGCAAAAGAAACTAACCTACAAAGGAACCCCCATCAGGCTATCAGCAGATTTCTCAGCAGAAACTTTACAGACTAGAAGAGAGTGGAATCATACATTCAAAAATCTGAAGGACAAAAACCTACAGCCGAGAATTCTCTACCCAGCGAAAATATCCTTCAAATACGATGGAGAAATAAAAACTTTCCCAGATAAACAAAAATTAAGGGAGTTCATTGCCACAAAACCTCCTCTTCAGGAAATCCTCAAGAAAACCCTCATTCCTGAAAAATCAGAAAAAGGAAAGGGGCTACAAAACCAACAGCAGAGGAGATAAGTAGAAGGACAACAACAGAGAGTGGCAGCTCTTCATCAGAACAGATTAAAGCATGGCACGAGAAACAAAGGAAATTGAAGAAAACCGGAAAACAAGACATAAAATGGTAGTGGTAGGCCCCCACATCTCAATAATCACTCTAAATGTAAATGGATTGAACTCCCCAATCAAAAGACACAGAGTGGCAGGATGGATCAAAGAACAAGACCCAACGATATGCTGCCTCCAGGAAACACACCTCAGCCCCAAAGACAAACACAGACTCAGAGTGAAGGGATGGAGAACAATACTCCAAGCTAATAATGAACAAAAGAAAGCAGGTGTCGCTATACTAATATCAGACAAGGTAGACTTCAAAGCAAAACAGATAAAGAAAGACAAAGAGGGACAGTATATAATGATAAAAGGGACTCTCCACCAAGAAGACATAACGCTTATAAATATATACGCACCCAACACAGGAGCACCAAAATTTGTAAAGCAACTCTTAATAGAACTAAAAGAAGACATCAACAACAATACAATAATAGTAGGGGACCTCAACACTCCATTAACACCAATGGACAGAACATCCAGACAGAAAATCAACAAGGAAATAATAGAATTAAATGAAAAATTAGACCAGATGGACTTAATAGATATATATAGAACACTTCATCCAAAAACAGCAGGTGACACATTCTTCTCCAGTGCACATGGAACATTCTCAAGGATTGACCATATTTTGGGAAACAAAGCAAACATCAATAAATACAAGAGAGTTGAAATAATATCAAGCATCTTTTCTGATCATAATGCTATGAAACTAGAAATCAACTACAAGAAAAAAGCAGAGAAAGGTGCAAAAATGTGGAGACTAAACAACACCCTTCTGAACAAACAATGGATCATTGAAGAAATTAAAGAAGAAATCAAATATTGTCTGGAGACAAATGAAAATGAGAACACGACATACCAAATAATTTGGGATGCAGCAAAAGCAGTCCTAAGAGGGAAATTCATCGCAATACAGGCTCACCTCACTAAACAAGAAAAAGCTCACATAAGCAACCTCAAATGACACCTAACAGAACTAGAAAAAGAAGAACAAACAAAGCCCAGAGTCAGTAGAAGGAGGGAAATAATAAAAATAAGACCAGAAATAAATGATATTGAAACAAAAAAGACAATAGAAAGGATCAATGAAACGAAGAGTTGGTTCTTCGAAAAAATTAACAAGATCGACAAACCTTTAGCCAGACTCACCAAGAAAAGAAGAGAGAAATCGCAAATAAATAAAATTAGGAATGAGAGAGGAGAAATCACAACAGATACCAATGAAATAAAAGGGATCATAAGAGAATACTATGAAAAACTATATGCCAACAAATTGAACAATCTGGAAGAAATGGACAAATTCCTAGACTCCTACAATCTCCCCAAACTGAATCAGGAAGAAATGGAGAATCTGAATAGGCCAATCACAAGTAAGGAAATAGAAACGGTAATCAAAAACCTCCCCAAAAATAAGAATCCAGGACCAGACGGCTTCTCTGGAGAATTCTACCAAACATTCAAAGAAGACTTAATGCCTATTCTTCTCAAACTATTCCAGAAAATTGAGGAAGATGGAGTACTCCCTAACACATTCTATGAAGCCAACATCACTCTGATCCCCAAACCTGACAAGGACAACACAAAGAAGGAGAACTACAGGCCTATATCACTGATAAACATAGATGCAAAAATCCTCAACAAAATTTTAGCAAACCGAATACAGCAATACATCAAAAAGATTATACACCATGATCAAGCGGGATTTATACCAGGGACACAGGGATGGTTCAACATCCGCAAGTCAATCAACGTGATACACTACATCAACAAAATCAAAAACAAAAACCACACGATCATCTCAATAGATGCAGAGAAAGCATTCGACAAGATCCAACACCCATTTGTGATAAAAACCCTCAATAAAATGGGTATAGAAGGAAAGTACCTCAACATAATAAGGGCCATATATGACAGACCCACAGCCAACATCATACTCAATGGACAAAAACTGAAAGCCATCCCTCTGAGGACAGGAACAAGACAAGGGTGCCCACTTTCACCACTCCTATTCAGCATAGTACTGGAGTTGTTGGCCAGAGCAATTCAGCAGGAAAAAGAAATAAAAGGAATCCAAATAGGCAATGAAGAAGTAAAACTCTCGCTGTTTGCAGATGACATGATCTTATATATAGAAAACCCCAAAGAATCCACAGAAAAACTATTAGAAATAATCAACAACTACAGCAAAGTAGCAGGGTATAAAATCAACATACATAAATCAGTAGCATTTCTATACACTAACAATGAACTAACAGAAAAAGATCTCAAGAACTCAATCCCATTCACAATTGCAATGAAAACAATAAAATACCTTGGGATAAACTTAACCAAGGAAGTGAAGGATCTATACAATGAAAACTACAAGACTTTCTTGAAAGAAATTGACGATGACATAAAGAGATGGAAAGACACTCCATGCACATGGATTGGAAGAATAAACATAGTTAAAATGTCCATACTACCTAAAGCAATCTACAGATTCAATGCTATCCCAATCAGAATCCCAAGAACATTCTTCACAGAAATTGAACAAAGAATCCTAAAATTCATATGGGGCAACAAAAGACTGCGAATTGCTAAAGCAATCTTGAGCAAGAAAAACAAAGCCGGTGGAATCACAATCCCTGATTTCAAAACATACTACAAAGCTACAGTGATCAAAACAGCATGGTACTGGTACAAAAACAGGTCCACAGATCAATGGAACAGAATTGAAAGCCCAGAGATAAAACCACACATCTATGGACAGCTAATCTTCGACAAAGGAGCAGAGGACCTACAATGGAGAAAAGAAAGTCTCTTCAACAAATGGTGCTGGGAAAACTGGACAGCCACATGCAAAAGATTGAAAATTGACCATTCTTTTTCACCACACACCAAAATAAACTCAAAATGGATCAAAGACCTAAAGATTAGGCCTGAAACAATAAGTCTTCTGGAAGAGAATATAGGCAGTACACTCTTTGACATCAGTTTCAAAAGAATCTTTTTGGACACTATGACTCCTCAGTTGAGGGAAACAATAGAAAGAATAAACAAATGGGACTTCATCAGACTAAAGAGCTTCTTTAAGGCAAGGGAAAACAGGAATGAAACAAAAAAACAGCTCACTAATTGGGAAAAAATATTTACAAGCCACTTATCCAACAAACGGTTAATCTCCATAATATACAAAGAACTCACACGGCTTAACAACAAAAGAACAAACAACCCGATCAAAAAATGGGCAGAGGACATGAACAGACATTTCTCAAAAGAAGATATGAATATGGCCAATAGACACATGAAAAGATGTTCATCATCACTAATCATCAGGGAAATGCAAATAAAACTACACTAAGATATCACCTTACACCCGTTAGATTGGCAAAAACATCCAAAACCAAGAGTGACAAATGTTGGAGAGGTTGTGGAGAAAAAGGAACCCTCATACACTGTTGGTGGGAATGCAAACTGGTACAGCCACTATGGAAAACAGTATGGAGATTTCTCAAAAAGTTAAAAATAGAAATACCCTATGACCCAGCCATCCCATTACTGGGTATCTATCCTAAGAACCTGAAATCAGAAATCCCAAGAGTCCCTTGCACCCCTATGTTCATCGCAGCATTATTTACAATAGCCAAGACGTGAAACCAACCTACATGCCCAGAAACTGATGATTGGATAAAGAAGATATGGTATATATACACAATGGAATACTACTCAGCCATAAAAAAGACAAAATTGGCCCATTCACAGCAATGTGGATGGACCTCGAGGGTATTATGTTAAGTGAAATAAGCCAGTCAGAGAAAGACGAACTCTATATGACTCCACTCATAGGTGGAAGTTAATATATTGACAAGGAGATCTGATCAGTGGTTACCAGGGAAAAGGGGGTGTGGGGTGAGGGCACAAAGGGGGAAGTGGTGTACCCACAACATGACTAACAAAAATGTACAACTGAAATCTCACAAGGTTGTAATCTATCATAACATTAATAAAAAAAAATACCACCACTTATTGACAATGCTCCTGGTCACCTAAGGGCTCTGATGGAGAGGTACAACAAGATTAAGGTTGTTTTCATGCCTGCTAACACAACGTCCATACTGTAGCTCATGAATCAAGGGGTGATTTTGACTTTCAAGTCTTATTTTTTCAGAAATACATTTTGTAAGGCTATAGCTGTCATAGATGCTATAGAATGTGTATGCTCTCATGGATCTGGGCAAAGTCACTCGAAAACCTTCTGGAAGGTATTCACTATTCTAGATGCCAGTAAGAACATTCTTGATTCATGGGAAGAGGTCAAAATATCAACATAAACAGGAGTTTGGAAGAAACTGATTGCAACCCGTATGGATGACTTTAAGGGGTTCAAGACTTCAGTGGAGGAAGTAACTGACGACAGGATGGAACTAGCAAGAGAACTAGAATTAGAAGTAGAGTCTGAAGCTGTGACTGAATTGCTGCAATCTCATGATAAAACTTCAGTGGATGAGGAGTTACTTCTTGTGGATGAGCAAAGAAAGTGCTTTCTTGAAATGAAATCTACTCCTGGTAAAGACACTGTGAAGATTGTTGAAATAACAAGAAAAGATTTAGAATATTACATAAACTTAGCTAATAAAGCAGTGGCAGGTTTGAGAGGTTTGACTCCAATTTTGAAAGAAGCTCTACTGTGGGTAAAATGTGACCAAACAGCATTGCATGCTACAGAGAAATCATTCATGAAAAGAAGAGTCAATTGATGCAGCGAACTTCATTGTTGTCTTCTTTTAAGAAATTGCCACAGCCACCCCAACTTTCAGCAACCGCCACCCTGATCAGTCAGTAGCCATCTACATCAAGGCACCACCCTCCACCAGTGAAAAGAGTTTGACTCACTGAGGCTCAGATGATGGTTAGCATTTTTTAGCAATAAAGTATATTTTAATTGAGCTATGTACATTGCTTATTTTAGACATAATGCTATTGCACACTTATTAGACTATAGTATAGTGTAAACATAACTTTTTTTTTTTTGAGGAAGATTAGCCCTGAGCTAACTACTGCCAATCCTCCTGTTTTTGCTGAAGAAGCCTGGCCCTGAGCTAACATCCACACCCATCTTCCTCTAAAAGGGGGGGTGGGGTGAGGGCACAAAGGGGGAAGTGGTGTACCCACAACATGACTAACAAAAATGTACAACTGAAATCTCACAAGGTTGTAATCTATCATAACATTAATAAAAAAAAATACCACCACTTATTGACAATGCTCCTGGTCACCTAAGGGCTCTGATGGAGAGGTACAACAAGATTAAGGTTGTTTTCATGCCTGCTAACACAACGTCCATACTGTAGCTCATGAATCAAGGGGTGATTCACACTTATTAGACTATAGTATAGTGTAAACATAACTTTTTTTTTTTTTGAGGAAGATTAGCCCTGAGCTAACTACTGCCAATCCTCCTGTTTTTGCTGAAGAAGCCTGGCCCTGAGCTAACATCCACACCCATCTTCCTCTAAAAGGGGGGGTGGGGTGAGGGCACAAAGGGGGAAGTGGGACGCCTACCACAGCATGGCATGCCAAGCGGTGCCATGTCCGAACCCAGGATCCGAACCGGCGAAACCCAGGCCACCGGAATGGAACGTGTGAACTTAACCTCTGTGCCATGGGGCCGGCCCCTAAACATAACTTTTATATGTACTGGAAAACCAAAAAATTGATAGGACTCACTTTATTGTGATATTCACTTTGTTGTGGTGGTCTGGAACCGAACCTGCAATATCTCTGAGGTGTGCCTATTCTAGACAGCTTGGAACAGTCCATACGCCCATAGCCTGTTGAAATTATTTAAACTAGCCGATCCTAAACCTACTTACCCTGCTTTGCCTGTTCCATCCCACAGAAACCACAAAGAGGCTCTTGTCCACATTTTCCCCTTGCAACCTCCGCTTCCTGACCAACCCTAGTGCTTCCCCATATGGCCCTGTATGGCATGGCATGCCCCCTTCTCTTGGCAACTGTGAGTAACTATCTTTTCCATGGCAATCATCTCCTTTTCTGTTGGCCTTACCATAACTGAGTAATCAAATCTACATTTTAAAACAGGCAGGTGATTTAAATGATTGATTTATTTTCTTCAGTTACCTTTTTTCCCTTCCTTTTCTTGTTTTTTTTTGCATTGAAAGCATTTTTAAAAAATAACTTGGCTTTGACTGCAGACTGAGTGCTACATTTTTTACTACACCCAGACATATTATTCTTTTTTAAAATTTGCTCATTCTCCATAATAAAGTATGTTGCACGTGGTATTTGGCCATAAACATTATAGGCAAATTGCCCCAGTGTTATTCACTGTCTACCTAGTGGCTAATACATCCCATCTTCTGATTTTAAGCCAAAGAGTTTATGGACATAGAGTTTCTATCAAGTATTTAATGAAGTATTCTCATTTGCATTGCTTCATAAACAATCAATAACCCCCCTTGATCCATGTTAATGAGCCATGCGCTGTTTATTTTCAAATAATTAATTTTCAACTTTGTTATTAATGGCTATTATTGCATTGTGATCTAATATCATGGCATGCACAATTTAAGCTTTCCTGTAATTTATTTAACTTTCCTTTGTGGCCTATTTGATGTCCAGATTTTGTAAATGATCCATTGGCTTTCAGAAGAAAGTGTATCTGCTGCTTACTTGGAACATACTCAATCTGTTTTTTAAATAAATTATAAATTAAAGTATCATATAGCCTTTATATTTCTACTTTTTTCCTACATAGTTCTTAAAAACTTGGGAGATGTATCTTCAAAGCTACATGTCTTGTTCTTTTTCAATTTTTCCTTGTAAAGTTTTCTATCAGAATTTTTACTTTAAATATTTTGTAGCTATGATATTTGTCATATAAAAGTTTATGCCTCTAATATCTTCATCATGAATGTATCATTTTTCAATATAAAATGACGGTCATTTTTTCTGATTCTATGCTGATATATTTTCCTCAAAATCTAATATACCTGATTTGAATATTATACTCTTTTCTTTGTTTGCCTTTACACAATATATCTCTGGCAGTTCTTTTTTCTTTTTTCTTGGCTCATCTTTTTTGTTGTTGTTGTTACTTTTCTGGGTCATATTCCCCTAAATATGTCTCTTGGGAATAACATATAATTGGACTTTGTCTTTAACAGGAGAGTTTAACCCATCCAACTTCAAAATTTTTAAGCCTGTTATACCTGAAAATCTTGTTCATTTGTCTTTTCACTTTCAATCAGTTTTTTAATACTTCTTTATTTTCTCTTTCCTTCTCTCTCTCTTTCTTATACGATTCTTCATTGACAATGATTTTATTTTTTTTGCTAGTGCTACATAAAACATATGTCTTATTTTTAAATCCAACAGATACATAAGTTAAAAAATGAATTCCAATAATAAATTTCACAAATAAAATAGTGTTTTGATACCACCCAATGTTATTCTGAATGTTATTATTTTATTTTGCTTCCTCCATCCCTCCTTCAATTCTCAGTTGGATGATATGGGATTGCTATAATCTGGAATTTGAGGCCAGGACTATTATTGCTATTTTTATGTGTTATATATTCTATTTCAAGAATTGTTTTGTTTACTATTTATGACATTTAATTCAACTTATTCTGTATCATTGTTTTTAATGCCTAATACCAGGTTTTCTTAGTTTTTTATTTAAATTCCACTCAGCTAAATTTAGGCATGTCTTCGAGAAATTTTTTTTCATGGAGAGTCCTTGTTCTTGCATTATTTTTGTTTTAATTTCTGCCTTTCTCTCAATTAATGTTCCCTCCTTGTCAATCTATTGAATTTTTACTTCATATTTTTATCTTTTGTACCACAGTCCATATTTTCTTAAATTGCATTAAGGACACAAAGCAGATGCTTTAAAAAAATACTTTAAATTTCTGATAATAAACCTTTTCCAAAAATACTTACTTGCAGCTTAAATACTGTTGTACTTCTTTTATGTAGTATTTGTCAAAATACCCATGTATCTTTTATATCTGCTTATCCTGATAAGGAAAAATGTATCCAAACATGGTATTTGTCCATAAGCATTGTGGGTGAATTCATGAACCATCTAACTCTATTCTAACCTGCCCTCAGATGGATTTTGAGCCAGAGGGTTTATAGATGTGAGGAGCCTCTATTGAAATTTCTTATGTCCAGAAGACATATATCTTTTGTGGCTATCTGGTCGCCTTTCAAAAAGGATCATTTATACCTTGATGATTGAAAATATTTTTTCAACCTTCCCTTGCTAGACACAATGGAAAAAAAAACCCAAAACAGCACACATCATGCAGTGCTCTGTGTCTTCTCAACAGAATCCCTCCTTACTGGTACTTCCACAACCCTGAAGAGCACAGCACCTTCCATGTCTGCCACTGGCTGGAGTAGAATAATGATACTTTTATTTCCAGAAAGAACAAAGAGAGCTACAAATGGGAGAAACTGGAGGATTGCTTGGTCTTGCATGTTTTAGAAAGCAGCTCTTTCCTTCACACTAGAGGAAAAGAAGTTTAGTGTTGTGTTTGATACAGACACTGGGCATTGAGACCAAGAGGCTATCTGTGGCAGAACAGTGAAGACTAATCTTTAGGTTTACACATTTGTTATCCATTGTGATTGTTAATTTTATGTGTCAACCTAACTGGATCAGAGGGTGACCAGATATCTGGTTAAACATTATTTCTGTGTGTGTCTATGAGGTTGTTTCTGGATGTGATTAATATTTCAATCTGTGAACTCAGCAAAGTAGATGGCCCTCCCCAAAGTGGGCTAGCATCATCCTATCCATTGAAGGCCTGAATAGAACAAAAAAGAAGGAGGAGAAATTTGCCCCTTCTTTTTGGCTTCAGTGCTTTAGTTGGGACATATTATCTCATCTTCTCCTGCTGTTGGACAAGGGATTTACATCATTAGCTCTCCTGTGTCTCAGGTCTTCAGATGTAGGCTGAATTACACCACCAAATTTCTTGGGTCTTGGCAGATTGTGAGATTTATCAGCCTCCACAATTGCATGAGCCCATTCCTTACAATAAATCTATATCTGCATCTATATCTATATCTGTCTACTTCTATCTAAACTACTGGTTCTGTTTCTCTGGAGAATACATGCCTCAAAAGGCAAAGTATGTGTCAGCATCACCCATTAATTATACTTCCTTTTCAGTTCCAAGAAACTTCTGTAATTTGTGTAGATAGTATTAGTTGTCTTGATTTGGGAGGTTATGAATGCATATTTTAATAGTTTTGTAGATGTTATAGTTGCAAGTTGGGAAAGACTTGATCAGGCACTGCTAATAGAGGTGATTCTGATGCTCGTACACATCACCTTAGACGCGCAGCACATAACCTTTGCACATTTTAGGCTTCTGCAGTAACATTTCTTCCATAATGCACATTGCGCTATCGTCCAGTGACTTAAAACGGAATGTATTTATTACCTGTAGGTATCTACCAGCCTCTGTTCCCCATTCTCCCACAGCTGGTGTTTCCTAACCCCCACCCACAGCACTGCAGGTTCTAGGACAAGCCTGACCTAATGACTTCTAGCCCAACCATCTGTCACTAAGCATTGTCACCTGTGCCACTGGTCTCGCTGTTGTTTTGAAAATTTTCCCTTGGTTTCATTCTCACATGTGAGTTCTGAAGACTGGGCTCTGCTTTTTCCTCTGTGGGTTCAAATCCCTCTCTTGGTTACCTACCCAGTACTTAAGATCCTCTGGGTTTACTTATCTCCTACAACAAAGGGAGGGGTTGTAATCTTGCCCTGAAATGCAAAGCCTACTGCCCAGTGTAAGGAGAACATTCACCTGCTGTCTGGCTGCCTCTCTGCCTCTGCCTACCCACTGAAATTTCAAAATCTGTCCCTCTCAGTCGGCTTCCTCTGACACCACAGCTTCCAAAGCTAAAATCCATTACGATTTCTTTTCAACATTGTACTCTACTTCCCAAAATGCACTTTTTCTAACTCCTGGGAGCAAGTTTTATTTCATCATTATAGTTAGACCTAGCTCTAGGTCAATGTTCCTCCAGGATTATCCAAACCCTGTTTCCTGAGCCATACCTGGTCATATTCAGAAATGAGAAAATGTCACATGAGTCAGACATTCTTTTCTCTGGGTTATGCTTGGTATTATCGTCCCTCTAGTTCCAGCCAACTCAGTAGCTAATCCATCACCAATTTAGGTGGTTGCACATGCAAAACGTATTTTAAAGCTTACCATTTCTCATCAATTTCACTAGGAGACTCTAAATCAAGTCATCATTATCTTTTACCTAGAATAAAGTAGTCTTTAATGTTCTCCCGATGTTTACACTTGTCTCTGCCCCCATCCCTTCCCCATGGGGCAGCCAGGAGGACCCAGTCACTCCCCTGCTTCAAACTCTTCGAATGTTTCCTGTTGCTTTATCAGATGCTTTTAAGCCTTTGCCTTGACTCATGCCTTCGTCTTCAGCTTCTTTTCCAGCAATCTCTCTCTCTCTTATTAATTATGTTCCAGCCACACTGGCTGCTTTCTGGATTTTGAAGGTACTACTTACATTCTCCTCTGTCCAGAACCTTTCTCCTTCACGCCTGTGGACAAATGAGAGTGAATTCACCCTTTAGGCCCCAGCACCTCCTCAGATAGGACTCCCTCACAGAGATCCTTACTGACATCCCTGTTAGATTACTGGGTTGTATTCTGTGAGAGCACCCTGTATTTTTCGTTGGTAGCATTTCTAACTTTTTAAAAAAATGTATTTGTTTGAATACTTGTCTGATTTTGTTTCCTCTGTTATCCTGTTGTCGATGAAAATAATCCATAACCAATCTATAAATGAAAATTTGGGTGAGTTTATTCTGAGCTAAAATCTGAGGACCATGGCTCAGGGCCTTTCTTCCTGAAGGAAGAAAGGGCACCGAAGAAGTGGGGTGCACAGAGTGGTTATATACCCCCAAAGAGGATGTTTCACATAGGATTGAAATGTCTCTTTTACAATAGTCGTGAGACTGCTCTGTCAGCACAGCGATTGATGGACACAGCAGGTAGGTCTGCTGTCTCGGTGAACACAGCAGGGTGGCAGGTCTGCTGTCTCGAGCTGGGTGGTCACAGGTGAGCTGGGTGGTCAAAGGTGAGCACAGCAATCGGTTCCTAGCCTAAGGAAAGATGCTTATCCTTAAGGAAATGCCAATGTGGGGGGAAGTTGCACCTTTATCTTAAGGCCATTTGTTCTTGCCACAGTAAATGTTTAAAGCAGATATACAATGCATGCTTGATGGCCATGTCAGGCCCTTTTGGAAAAACAAAGTCAGGCTGAATTAGGTTTACACCAAATGGCTTCCTCATATACTCCAATATATCTTATTGTTTGCCGTTTCTATTTGTCACTGTAAACTTCATGATGGTGTGTATTTTGTTTGTTGCTTCCTGCCTAGGGCCTAGCAGTTTCTTGTACAAGTAGAGACTAAAACATATTTGATTAATGAATGAAAAAAATGGGATCAAAATGAAATGATAGCAATTTACCAATAACATTAAATATTTCTTATTAATAAATTATATGCCTAGTGACAATGCTAGCTACTGTGTTAAAATATTAATCTACAAGGAAGTCTATCTGTATTTTCTTTATATACAGAAAGAAAGGAGGGAGGGATGTAGTTCAGTAAAAGGAAACGATTTAGTGACAAATAGTGGGCCTGGTTAAGAGAGGATCAGTTCTGGAGACATGCCAAAGCTTTTTGAAACATTTCTTAATTGTTCATATAAATATTTATCTGGGGTTAGAAGGGTGCAACCAATTATTTTATTCATTTATAACTGAAGGTGAGATAGATTTAAAAAATATTTTTTTCCAGAATCATATAGCAGGTAGGAAGATAAGTACATTTCCTTCATTTTGGCTGTAAAACTGCTGATAAAGTATTCTCTGCTCTCATCCCATTCTGTGCTCCTAACTGTCCTGATGATGAGGATAATTTTAGGCTGGTTACTTTTAAAAACTGCAGATGAGAAGGAGGCTCTGAGGAGTGGAGTTTGCTTGCCCCTTGAAGAGAGACATTTGCATTTGTGAAGGAAGTCTCCATCTGTGGGGGTTGTTTCCCTCTCTGCACCAGGAGGAAGGGGGGATGACCTTATCTCTAGAAACTGTTAATGGGGATGGGCAAGGACTCAAGTCTTGTTCATTGTGCTTGTCTGGTAACCTCATGTAACTGAGGACCCCCCCCCCCACCACCACCACCAACATCCTCCTTTGTCTTTAGCTGAAGATAATATTTAAGGTGGTGGCTTCTGCCATTTACTTAATCCAGTTTGATTCTTATCTAAAAGTTATAAGACCACCCAATAACCAGACCCCACCCACACTGATACCATTTTAACAACTCTTTTTACATATTCTTTCCTTTGTCTTGTAAAGAGATAACTCACATACCTATGCCTTAAATTTAGCCCTACCCTCAACCCATGATTGCAGCAGCAGCTCCTCCTGCCGGCGGGTCCTGTCCCCACACTGCAGCTCTGACTGCCCATGGGTCCTATCCTCCTGCTATTCCACACTATTCTCTGAATAAAAGAGCACTACTGCCAGACCTTGAGAGTCCGAGATATCTTTCTTTCCACTCTGGCTCACCGACCCCACATCACTGAAATCTGTCTTCCTGGTGCAGTCTCCAAGAATCTATGGAGTTATGCATAATGGTGCCTGAGACCTGTGAAGTCAGCTGTTCTCAGAGAACCATCTAGTGACTCTTGTGTAGCTCTCTGTGCTTTTCCTTTTCCCCTTCTTTAGATTTTTGCCTCACATCCTGTAAGCAGCATTTCCGAGAAATTAATCTACAAGACTTCTTGAAGGTTTTGGCAAAAATGCAGGTTCCAGGGGTTTACCTCAGAAATTTGGATTGGGTCATTTTGAACTAGGGTCTAAATATCTGAATTCTTAAAAAGCATGGTGGGTACTCTGTATGCTGATGGTCTACAGAAAATATGTTGAAAAACAATCAGCTGCTATTTGATTGTTTTTATCTGGTCACCTATTGTCTGAAATTGCCATACGCATTCTATCACTTAAAGTCATCAAATTCTCTCACTAAAGGAGTCGCCTCTATATAGAGTCAGCTTTATTTAAAAGAAACAATATTTTCTACAAATTATCATTCCTTAATTTAGTATTACTTTTGACAACTCATAATATATACATTGCTCAGTTAATGTATAAGAAGACGAATTCTTTAATTCTCTCACTTTATCCAGCTATCGATAAAGAATACAGACAATATGCATTCAATTATTGAAATTTTGTATAATTTTTCTTATTCTACCACTTTCATAGCATAGGTTAAAATGTTTCCAAAGAGTGAAAAAAAAGATTTAAACCTTAAATGAATTTGGCAAGAAAAATAAACATCCGTTACTTTAGTTCTTTAAAATTGTTTTAATAGCTCAAATATACAGATAAAATTGGCACTATGTTACCTTTCAGTTTGACTGCCATATTGCACTGGGTTGCCTCCAAGAATCCCCTTTCCAATCAAAAATGATGGTAGAAATGTGATATTTTACATCAGACACTTGACTAAAATATCTCTACTCATCAGCCTTCTAAGACTCAAACTGCAGGTGGTCCTGAATTTATTTTAGATGTCTGATATTTTTCTCCATTTGAAATCTCTTTCAAGTGAAACAACTTAAAGGAATATCAGGAAGCAATTTATTGGAGATTATGTGTTTATTTTAATCAACATAGAGAATTAACTCAATGACTGTAATACATCCTCTGAATTCAGCTACATTCTGTGTTCTCTTTTTAGATGAAAGACTGAAATTTTCTGCAGTTCATTAAGTCTAGTATGGTTTCCTCTCTTTTTAATTAAATTTGAATCCAAATCAATTATTATTTTTCACATTAAGTACTATTCTTCACTCCAGTTCAAGATTTACTGCCTTATCTTCTATCTCATAATCATGTACTGTCTGGTATAATTTTTCATACTTCTAAAAATCCTTATAAATTGTACTACCTTTATGCTTTGCAAAAACAAAATTAAACCTATATTTCTCTAATTATTTATGTCAGAACAGAGGCAATGTATACTTACTTGTGTAGGCGAGGAAGACATTTCCTCTACCCACTGTGGATTCTTCTGGCTGGAGAACAAATTAAATTCACATGAGACAGAACAACAGGAGAAAATTAAACAAAGCCTTATAACATGTATACATGGGAGAGGCTCAGGCAAGCTGAGCAACTCGCCAAAATGGCTGAAGCCCCCACCTTAAATATCATCTTCAGCTAAAGACAAAGGAGGATGTTGGGGGTGGGGAGAGTCAGTTACAGGAGGTTACCAGACAAGCACAATAAACAGGAATAAGATTATTATGCAGATTTAAGTCCTTGCCTTCTGCATTGAGAAGTTTCTAGAGATAAGGTCATCCCCCCTTCTTCCTGGTACAGAGAGGGAGACACCTTTACAGATGGAGATTTCCTTTACAATGTAAATGTCTCCTAACAAAGGGCAAGCAAGTTCCACTCCTCAGAGCCTCCTTCCCATATGCAGTTTATTAAAAGTAGCCAGCCCCAAATAATCCTCATACAAAGAGACATATCTTGGGATGGCCAATGCCAGTCCCCCACACTTGCTTCCTTTTAAGGTGAGGAAATCAGTATACTTTTACTTTCACTTTCCAAGTTTTAATTGTATAATTTACATATTTGAAACAACTTACTGTAACTTTTAAACATTGTTTATCTTTTCTTTCAAAACCTTTTGGTCATTTGCCTTATTTTATACCAAATTACAATTACTTTTGTAATTATTTTATTTAAATATTTTAATGATCATAGACACAATTAAATGAGCTAATTCTTATTCATTCAAAATGATATGTTTTTTCTTGATTTTAATAGAAATTAAAACTCATTGTTAAGAAGAAGACTATCAAAAAATGTAATAACAGAGAGAAAATTTCCTGTAATTTCAGAGAAAAATATTTTTGTGTTTTTCATTTCAGACATCTTTTTGACCATAAACTATATGAAAAGTTTTCTCTAGGTACCTATAGCATTTTACTCACCTTCCTGTTAAATAGCCTGTTTTTCAGTTAATGATGAATCATGGATGTCTTTCCATATCAACATATATCTATACAGACCATATGGATGTGTTTATATGCAGCTACAAATAATATAACATTGTGAGTTAAAGTACAATAGGTAAATATATCTTTCAATTCATAATCAATAAATTTATAGACATTTAGATTGGTTCACGTTTTTTTTGCTATCATAAACAATACTGTGATAAATATCCTTATTTTTACATATTAGCCCAACTAGTTCCTGTAGATCTATTCCTGGGGGGAAAATTGCTGGATCAAAGGTATTCACTTTAAATTTTGGTGTTTGGCTCTAGAGTGTTTGCAGATGGTTGAACTAAAAGTGTATGAGAGTGTTACTTCATCTATACTCTTGATATTATATGATATCATTGTTTTTTATCTTTTTCAATCTTAAAACGTTTTTTTAAACAGAAGTTGTTGTTTTTTTAAGATTGGCACCTGAGCTAACAACTGTTGCCAATCTTTTTTTTTAATTACTTTTTCTCCCCAAATCCCCTCAGTACATAGTTGTATATTTCAGTTGTGAGTCCTTCTAGTTGTGACATATGGGATGCCACCTCAACACGGCTTGATGAATGGTGCCATGTCCGCACCCAGGATCTGAACCGACAAGAAACTCTGGGCCGCTGAAGAGGAGCGCATGAACTTAACTGCTCAGCCACGGGGCCAGCCCCTAAAACAATTTTCAAAATTCAGGTTTTCATTTGTATTTTGTTAACTATATGTGAAAATTAACCAAGAATGGCTACAAAATTTGCAGGACTCAGTGCAAAATGAAAATCCAGGCCCCTTTGTTCAAAAACTATTAAAAACTTCAAGACTATGTCAGCAGAGTATTACACCAAGTATGGGTCCTTTATAAGCTTAGGACTCAGTGTGACTCTAAAAGTTTCACACTCATGAAGCTGGCCTCAGGCTTTTTCAATGCATACTAGCCTTTTTACATTTGATTTCTGACTACTTTTTTTTTTTTTTTAAGGTTTTTATTATTTCCTTTTTCTCCCCAAAGCCCCCCGGTACATAGTTGTATATTCTTCGTTGTGGGTTCTTCTAGTTGTGGCATGTGGGACGCTGCCTCAGCGTGGTCTGATGAGCAGTGCCATGTCCGCGTCCAGGATTCGAACCAATGAAACACTGGGCCGCCTGCAGCGGAGCACACGAACTTAACCACTCGGCCACGGGGCCAGCCCCGATTTCTGACTACTTTTTATGAGTGGTTTTCATCCACTTTAAAAAAAACTTTGGTATACCATTTTATTGATTTGTAAAAGCTTTTTATATAGCTCCTCACCTGAATTATTGAAACATTTTCTAATTTTTCCTATATATTTATGAGTGTTATTTTTGGTTTACATTTAAATTATATTTAAATATTTAAGCTTATAATGTTTTTCGCTTGAGGTCAGACCTTAACTGCATTTTCTTCTCGCCAAACTGGTTATTCAAAGGACCTACTATCATTTATCTTGTAATCTATATTATTTCCCTAGTGATTAGAAATGCCACATTTTTCATGTGCCAATAGGAATGTAGGAATCCATTTCTAGATTCTCTATTCAGTTTCATTGATCTAACTGATCTTTTCCCAAAATCATACCATTTCAATTATTGTAGCTCTATAATTCTAGTCATTCTTCTTCCTTTGGAATTTTTCTTACTGTTTAATTTTCTAAACTGTAGTTTTGAATTATTTCATCAAGTTGTGAAATGGAACCCCTGGAATTTTGATTGCAGAAATAATGAATATGTCGATTCAGCTGGAGAAATTGAAGTTTTTAAGTATTAACATTTCCCACCTAAAAACAAGGCATGAACCTCCCTTTATCTCTTTTTTCACGTACCTCAGTAAAATATAGCTTTCTTCATATAGGTCCTGCACATTCTCAAGTTTGTTCTGCTTTTAGCTTTTCAAAGAGAAGAAAATATCGTTAGTTTTGCATATTAATTCTGTTAACGGTCACCATACTGTTTGCTTCTCAAGGTCTATTTTTCATCCTTCCCCATACTGTGCTGTGCCACAGGAGAGAGTCCACTGTGGACTGAATCAGTCAGGTTCTCTTGTATTCTGATTTCTGGATGAGTTCATAAGGAAAGGATGTCTTCTAGGAATTTGTCATCCCAGAGAGAATGTCATTTACAATCTGCAGATAAGCCATATAGTGTGCTACAAGAATTTGTTTGAATTCTCCTTGTCTTCTTCTATTTACTCAGCTCCATTTGATCATTCATTTAGAACTTAAGCTTAAGGGGTTGGCAGGCTATAAGGTTTTATTACCCATTCAACTCTTTAGCTGTCTGAAAAGAGGACAGGGAGAGCTACACTCTCAGACCACCAGAACCAGGGATTTTTCTTTCTAGAATTATTTCACCAGGTACCGTATTCACCACCTTTTGCAAGATGGTGTAATATAGATTGTCCTTCCATTTTGTTGTGAACCTGGCATATTGGTAAGAATTTTGAAGAGATTAAAAAACAAGAAACAAAACCCCACTCTCTGCTGGCTTTCTCTTTGTTGCATGGGTGTATATCTTCTCTGCACTTGTACTTTTGCACCCGTAGGCCTCCATTTACAGAATCTGGTCTAAGCAATTTAGGTGTACCCTTACATCCAGACTTTACACATCCCTTCGTCTAATGAAACTCCTTGCTCTTAGTCAACTGCCAGATCAGAGAAGCATGACAAAGAGTGTCCCTCTTTCCTGTCTAGCTACTCTTAACTGTCTGAGGTCAGTCGTCTTTGTTATTGATGTGTAGCAGGAGTGAGGCCTCAAATATAGCACACGTCGTCAGCCCACATCCCTTGAAACTAAGAGATAATAAAGAGAGTGTTACAGTATTTGAACTTAGTGTTTTGATTATCATTTCATCTTATATTTTTTGCTTCAAGAGTCTATGTGAATTTGGACTGCATAATACGGACACTTTTAAAACATTTTTTGTTTGTTTATCATAGAAAGTTTTTAAAGAACAACTTTGAGAGAGTTGTATTTACTCCTTTTATTAGAAAAAAGCTATTCCTTTTTATTTTCTCCATCCTGTTTTCTCCCTCGTGAGTGTGGAGAGGTCATTTATGGCCTGCTATTTGCCTAAGCAGCACATGGGAATATATCTGTTTGATGTCTTCACCATATACCTGAATATATTTTATGGAACATTTCTCTAATGTTTTAAACTAGAAAGGCAGTTAGCATAAATTTAGTAATCCAGCATTCTAAAAATACTTGGAGGGAGACTAGGGCATGGGCAGGCCTAGAGGGGTCATTTAATCTGTGTGTAATTTCTTCTCCATAATTTCTGATGCTGCTATTCCTCAGACCAACTCTGTCTCACTTTCCATTTGGCCCAGTCTTTAGTCTATGGACACCATGTATCTTGTTGTCTTTCCTGTGTTACTAGTCAAACCATTGGGAAGAATCATAGTGGATCAGGGAGAAAACCACTACCTGCTAGTTTCCTTCTTAAGTAGTTCACATTCTTGTATGTCTCCCAAAGCAGATAATTTGGAATGTGGCTGATCAGAGCAAGTAAAGAGATCTAAGAGAGGTACCTCCTGCTTATTCTATTCTGTGTCATTGCCTTTAGCCCTCTCTGATGGAAATTGTGAGGTGCCAGAATCTCCTAGATTTATTTTCTGTAATGTCACACTACAATCTCAGAAAGAAGAAGAAATGAGTCTTTCCTTGATTTGTTTCCAGGTGAATTAATTCAGTTCTAAGTACACTGGTTAGTCATTGTTCCTAATACTGTGCAGGCTTTTCATCATTTTTATGTTCCTTTGGGCATTTTGTCATTAATTATTAGGTAATTGAGAATGTTGGGCTGGCAAAGGGGCCAGGTATTCCAATACTGAAGTCATTTACTTATCTGGAAGTCATCACCAATAGCTTCTCATCCACAAACATAAACCTTCATCAACTTTTATTTGTCTAGAGTCCTTAATGGAGTTTTTACTCACTTAATTTCAGGTGGATGGTGCTTTCACCTAAAAATAGATATAGGTATTCCATAATGTTTTATCCTTAATTCTCTCTTTTTCTCTCTATTTTCTATATCCAATTTTATCCAATCTTGTGGCTTCAATATCTCTACTTCATGGGTAACTGCAGATCTTACTATCTACTTTTGCATTTCCCATAGACTCTGGTTCAACCATTCAGATGAGTGTCTGCTCCTGCCTTGGATATGATGATTCCTTTGTTCAAAGCAATGTATTCAAAACTGAGCTCATCATCATCTACTTCCCCAAATCTATATCTCTACTTATTCATTCATCTGTTCATTTATGCATTCATTCACTGTTGTATTTATCGAATGCTTTCTTTGTATCAGGTCCTGTTGCCAAGCGTATACTAGTAAAAATTGTAGACAAGGTTATTCCTCTGAGAAAGTTTACACAGTATTAAGAGACGTGCATGCACACAAGTTAGCGGGCGAGTATGAGATAGCATGATAAGTGCCAAGATATGATGAGTTCAGGATAGGATGAAAGAAGAAAGGGGGCACCTAATCCTGACTTTGGTGTCAGTGAAAGCTTTTTGAATTAAGTAACGTCTAAGTTGAGTGCTAAAACTTGATTGCTAGTAATTTATTCATGTAAAGAGGAGAAGGAGAGAGTAATCCAGGTAGAGAGAACAGTAAGCATGAAAGTAAGAAAGACCACGGCACACAAGCAAGCCTAGGAATAGAAAATAGTTCATTATAGTTAAAGGGCAGGGGGTAAGAAGTAGTGAGTTTTGAGACTGCAAAGGTAATCAGCAGCCATGCTTAAGGGCTATTGAAGTTGTGTTAAAGAGTTTGTACCTTATTCTGAGGGACAGAGAAAATATTGGAGGGTTATAGGAAGAGAATTACAAGATCAAATCTGAATTTTAGAAAGGTCAGTTTGACTGCAGTGTGGAAGTTGCTTCGAAAAGCCAAAGACAGGGGAAAGATCAACTAGAATCAAATGAGAGGTGATGAAATCTTTGATTGAAGTAGTGACATTAGAGATGGAGAAAAGCTAAGGATCTTAAAATATGTTTTGAAAGACTTGGTGATTTCTTTTATTGAGGCACGGAGGAAAAAGAGACAAACATTTCTGGCTTGAATGGGATGGAAAAGGATATCTTTGTGGATTTTTTTTCCTGACACCCACCAGTTCTGACTCCAACTGGTCAGCCTACAATTCAATTAAATTCTGACACTAACTACTCCAGAGATAGCATAAGACTCCAGAAGTTAAGGGCTCAGTCCACAAGACTGCCTCGCTTCAGATGCCAGTTGCAAGTGTTGAGTCACCACGTTATCTGCACTTGTGTCCTAAGCTAGAAAGTCGGGTGTTCCCACCCCATCTTCCCTTTTTCAGCCTTGATAAATCACTAGAATGACACACAAGGCTCAAGAAAACATTTACTATCGCTGTTTTCTTTTAAAGGATACAACTCAAGAATAGCCAAATGGAAGAGATGCATAGAGCAAGGTATATGTATCTCTGAGTGTACCATCCTCCCAGCACATTGATGTGTTCACCAGCTTGGTAGCTCTCCAAACCCTGTTGTTTAGGGGTTTTATGGAGGTTTCACCAGATTCACCTCATTAGAACAAAAGATGCTCCTGTACCCCTCATCACTCAGGGAATTTCAAGGGTTTTAAGAACTGTGTGCTGGGACCTGGGGACAAAGACAAAATATTTATTTTTTTTGTACTACAACTTTCCACTGAGCTACAGAAGAGGAGAAGAGGAGGAGGTTAGGGAGGAATACTTGAGTTCAAACTTGGCCATGTTGCATTTGGGTTTCCTAAAGTATTTATAAGCATAAATAGTCAATAGGAAGTTAATGGGTCTGGAGTTTAGTAGAAAAATATGAACTGTAAACTTTGCTTTGGAGATCCTTAGGACATTTATGGTTATTGAAGCCATGAAACTGAATGAAGATTGCCAACAGTGAGGACATTGCATGAGAAGAGAGAGGACCCAGACAGAAGAGGCTCTATTTAACGGTTCAGTAAGAAAGAGAAGCCTACAAAGGGGTCATCAGAAAAGTAAGAAGACTAATCAAAGGTCTAAGCTAACATATTTTGAGCATGTATGTGCATGGAGCGTTGAGTGCAGTAAGCATTTTGTATGGATTGCCTTATGTAAAACTGGAGAGTGTGAAGTCAAGAATGTCTGAAGAAGAAAACATTCACAATAGATGGAGCTGACTATAGAGCTGAATGTAGCCAAGATATCAAATATGGTATAGACTTAAATGTGTTTATTGTATTTAGTGCAAGGAAATCACTGGAGACCTTGAGAAAACCAATTCCTGAGGAGTGTTGGGAGCAGTAATCATGGTACAGTAGGTTTAGGAAGTAATGGAAGGTGAGGAAATGTTTCCCATGACTATTGTTAGCAACTTTATTATTCCATGTACCTGGCATAGAAAACTTGGCATCATCTTTGACTCTTTTCTCTCATTTCTCTTCTGATGTTAATTCTAATTGCACAACGACTCTTGCTTCTCTCTGGCTTCTCCTTGTCATTGCCTCTAAAAGGGCCACTCTTGTTCAATCCTTGGCTCTTACTTCCATGCCTCATTCTAGTTCCTGTTTGGGGAAAATCGTATCATGCTTATTATTCAAGGCCCAGTTCAAATACTGCTTGTTTGATTAAATCTTCCTAATAATTTCATACTCAAGCAATCTACTTTTCTTTGAATTCTTGTAACACTTCATTGGTACCCTTTTATAATACTTACGACTTTCTGTCTTGAGTATGACCATCCACATACACATCTTATCTCCCTTTATAGACTGTTAACTTCATTAGGGCAGAAGTCATGTCTATTTTTACATTTTATTCCTAAAATAGAACATCTAAGTATTTATTTTGGTTTTCCATAATTTTGAGCTATTGGACCTTGAGTAAGTCTAATCTCAGTCTTCTGAATATTTTCTCTTCCAAAAAGTGATGATAATATTATCTGTTCTGCTACTTAATATTATAGGATGGTTTTCAGAATTAAAAGAAATAATGTATTTTAAAATTGTAGCATATAAATCATTAAAATAAAAAACAATTATTATTCACATTGCTGTTACCATTGGAGGAGTAGTTAATCTTATTAGTAGCGATATAAGTAATATGCTTATTCTATACTAAGAATTGCAAGTCTATTTAGAGATGCAGCAATTCAGCCAATTACTAGTTTAAAGGTTAATTTCTTCAATTCAGAGCATATAACACCTGTGGTGAAGTGTCTGCCAATTTATTTTGATGAATAATTCAAAGAACATACATTTTACTCAGAGGCTGGTTCTTTCCCTAGGTGTTTATACTAGGAGACACGGCAAGTGATTTAGATAGTGTCTTGAGCCTAATTGACCAATTTACTGTTCTTCTACTTTTTTAAGTGCAAAATTAGTGCGTGCTTATTGTAGAAATACAAACCATTCTTGAACACAATGTATATATATACATATATACGTAAATTGAAACTCCAATTCCCAGAAATAACCACTGTTGAAAGCGTTTCATATGTTTAATTCTAGAAATTTGTTCTACATACGCTTCTATTTATTTTTTATTGTTTATTTTGTTGTTTGTTGTTTATTGTTATATTTTATTGTTTATTGTTGTGGAAGTTGTTTTCTTTCTCTCTTTCCTCCCTGCTGTGGGTGTGTATATGTACGCATGACTGTATGCATGTATATACACACAAAAGAATATATATATATATATATATAAATGTGCATATAGATATTGTGGTAGGCATAATAATGTACCCCCAAAAACATGCACACCCTATTCCCCAGAACCTGTGACCATGTTACCTTACATGACAAAAGGGACTTTGCGTATGAAATTAAAGTTAAGGATCTTGAGATGGGGAGATTATCCTGAATTATTTATATGGGCCCAATACAATCTCATGAGTCCTTAAAAGCAGAAAGGAAATCAGAAAAGTGTGTTTGATGAATGTGACATGAGAAAGACTTGACCTGCTGTAGCTTCATTTGACAATGGAGGAAGGAGACTGAGCCAAATAATGCATGGTCTCTGGAACCTGGAGCTCTCCGTTTACAGCCAGTAGGAAAATGCAGACTTCAGTCATCCAACTTGAGACACTGAATTCTGCCAACAAACTGAATAAGCAAGGAAACTGAATCTCCTCTAAAGCCTGCAGTAAGGAAGGCAGCCCTGCTGACACCTTCACTTTAGCCCAAGGAGACCCAAGTCTGACTTCTAACCTACAGAACTGTGAGAGAATCAGTTTTTTTGCTTAAGCCACTAAATTTGCAATTTGGTTGGACAGTGATGGAAAACTAATATAGATATAAATATATTTCTATTGCTATTGACACAGTTTTGCAACTTCATTTTTCTTAAAAAATATATATAGACACCTTTTCATGTCATTTACAAAGAGGGCTCACTGATGTGCACAGCTTTGAATATTATGGATGCAATTTTGTAGGAGAAATTGCCAAAAATCGAATAGCTCACACAAAGAATAGATACACTTTATCAGATGCAGCCAAATTGCCCTTCAAAAAGATTATTTCAACTAATATTTCCACCAGTAATATATGAGAGTGTCCATATTCCACATCCTTGCCAAAACTGGATATTACCAGTCATTCTAACGCCACGGCCTTTGCCTTTTCCAGGAATCAAGATTACTTTTACAATTTTTGGCCACTAAATACATTCAATTAATCAAACATATTTGAAGACTTGCTATGTGAAATATGTTGAGCTATGTGCTCTAAAAATATACAGGTGAATGAAAAAAGCCTGCCTTAGAGGAGCACAAACTCTTTTGGAAATATAGACCATACAAATATAATTGAAGTAATCCAAACAGCAGTAAGCGGATAATTAGTATAAACCACACAGTATATATCTCTGTATCTCTTGAAGCTCCCAGAAGGCAGAGATTTCTTACGAATTGATGTATTCTGACAGCAGGCACCTCCCCTAAAATTGTGAATGAATGCATAATCAAATAAAACCAGTTATTGCTCAATTAACATATCGAGCAATCTCAACAAACCGAAACCAACCAAAACAGCCAAAATAAGACTTGGTAAGTAAAATCCCCAGGTTAAATCAATGCAATTAGTTTTAACTTGTAGATATATATGAAGAATGATTTTTCTCACATTCAGAGAATTTTTAAGGTCTACAATAAAAAGAAGAATACACAGTACATCTACCATGTTTCTTTCTTCTCACATGTTATTTTGAGACCAACCTGGGCATCTTGCAATTAAGGTAATATTTACTGAATCCCTACTGTTCACTGCTTCATTTGTTCGACACATTTATTGAGCACTCTATTACTTTCCTACAGCTGCTGGAACAAATTACTACAAACTTGGTAATCTAAAAAACACACATCTATTTTCTTGCAGTTCTGGAAGTCAGAAGTTGGAGATCAATTTCACTGGGCTGAAATCAAGGTGTTGGCATGGCCACTCTTCCTTCAGAGGCTTAGAGGAGGTTCTGTTTTCTTGCCCTCTCCAGGTTGCAGAACTGCTTTCCTTTACTCGTGGCCCCTTCCCCAATCTTCAAAGCCAGCAGCATAGCATTTTGCTTTAGTAGTCACATTGACTTCTTCTCTGTCAAATCTCCCTCTGTCTGCCTCTAATAGGGGCGTTAGGGCCTACCAGGTAATCCTCATCTCAAGATCCTTAATCATGTCAGCAAAGTCTCCTTTGCCACATAAAGTAACATTCACAGGTTCAGAGGATTAGGACCTAGATGTCTTTGGGAGCCATTATTCATCCTACTACAAGTACCTACTGTGTGCCAGATGTAGGAGACACAACAGTGAAACAGCTACTTCTGTATCTGTGCTCATGCAGCTTGATGTTATGGGAGGTAGAAAAGATGTACAAGGCACAGACTTGCTTTTTAAATGGGTTCTCTAGCAGAGGAATGTTTTATCGGAGAATAAATGCATGTTTTTTCTTTTTCCCTTTTAACAAGAGAAATTGCCAGCTACTTCTCAGAATAAGCAGGCACAGAAAATCATGTTGTAGCAGATACTGTTGAGAAGAATTACTTGTGGTCTCTCTTGTATAAATAGACGACGAGTGGGCTTATCTATCTTAGGAAATGAGTCTTTTTTTTTTTTAGTGACTTTGCAAACTGCTCCTTTTCATGTCAGGAGAGGGGTGTGTTGTAGCAGAAGAAAGGTTAGGTCAATTTGGTTAAGGAACCTAAGGCATCCTGGACAGGAAGAAACCCAAACCATAAAGCCTTAGGAAATGACTCTGTAGAACCTGGACTTTAAGTAGTACATTTTGGGGCTTGGCTGATAAAGTTATGAAACTAATGCTTGATTATAACACATGAAACTTCCTTCCCTCAAAACACTGAGAGGGTCTGTATCAAACTGTGCAGTAGTTTCCCCACTCAAGGATTGCTGCATCTTCCTACTGGTCCAGCTTTCAACTACAGGCATACTTCTGTCTCAATAGCACCACGCCTGTGAAGAGCTGACCTATAACCACTCATTGGTACATTCACATCTAGCAACACCAATCAACTAGAGGCGAATGTTGTGCTATCCCTGTATGGGAAAGTGACGACACTGGAACTTTCTCCCATCTCCATCACTCAGGAGTGCCATTACCTGGGCTAGTGCTTGAATCGGAATGAAAAGAGCTTTTGTCAAAGGGATTGGCCTGTTCAGTTGGTGTCTTAGTCCGTTCAGGGCTGCTACAACAAAATATCACAGACCAGACGGCTTATAAACATCAAACATTTATTTCTCACAGTTCTGGAGGCTGAAAGTCCAAGATTAGGGTGCCAACATGGTCAGGTGAGGACCTTCTTCTGGGTGGCAGACTTCTTGTTTTATCCTCACATGGCAGAAGGTGGGGGAGGCAGCTCTCTGAAGCTTCTTTTATAAGGGCACTAATCCCACTCATGAGGGCTGTGCTCTTATGATCTAATCACCTCCCAAAGTCCCTACCTCCTAATACCATCACCTTGGTGGTTTGGTTCCAACATATGAATTTTGGAGGGACACAAACACTGAGACCATAGCAGTTGGGAATCACCTGCCCTGAGTTTAATCCTGGGGTATGAGTGAACCCTAGAAGACCCTCTACCAATGGGTAAAGAAGGCACCCTAGCCTCTGTGGCCACTGCAAAGCCAGGGAATTTACACAGCTCTGAGTTTGAGACATGACCTGCAGGACCAGCTTCTTCTTTGACCTGCATCACAATTCATGAATTTATGTAGGATGGAGTTAGACTGGATTCTTTGCTGTCAAGATGCTGCTAGGTACTCGGAATTTCTGGGTACATATGGCAAAAGGATTAGAGCACTGGGGGTATGGGTAAGAGTCTGGATCTCTGAATTGGCTGTTTCTATTAGCTGGTGGAAGTTTTGGTGTTTTATTCAGGGGATTCCTTGGAGTTAAATTCTTTGCATCCCAAACTGTGTCAAAAGATATTCTAGTTACACCTTCATAAAGCAATATATGATATAAAGAATGGAACGATAATTTAATTAATGAAGAAATTATTGCTGCATTTCATATTATTGCCTATAAATACAATAGGGATGAAAAGAATGAAATAATCGGTATGTAATACAAGAGCCATAGAGAAATTAGACTTGACATGGACATTGAACATAGAGTAACGGATAACAGAATTTTTGTTTTCGGATTTATTTTATTGTTTATTTGTTTGTTTTTGGCTCTTCGGAATCCAAACATCCTTCTGGTTTTAGAGGAATACCATAGTGTGTATCTTGTGCCCTACTTCCCATTAAGGAAGCCAAAGGGACCAACTTCCACTTCAAGGAAGCTAAGGAGATACAGACAATATAACCTAGGCTTAGCCAAGAAGACTATTCCAAACGAAAATCTGAAGCTTGAAGAAATGAGGCAAATAATGCAGGAAGATTTGGGAAATTACTCATGGTGGTGTCAACAACACTGAGAGTTCAGCGCAGCCCTGAAAGTATCAGCACCCTAACCTGTACTGTGTATGAGGCTGTGCTCCCTGATGCCCGGCCCTCCTCAGTTCCCATCCACTGCCATTGCATAACGCACTAGCCTTCACCTTCATGCTGTATTCTACTCTACAACCTTTCACATAAAGCCTATTTATGTCCATCAGCCAGATTCCATTTCTACCGCTTGCAAAAAAGAACTCTGACTAATGCGAGTAGAGAGGATATGGACAGGAACTGAGAAGGCATCTCAGGCGAGTGGAGCAATGAACAAAGGTATAAAATAGCATGATGTGTCTGGGAGACTCTAATGAGACTTCTAGGACTGCCGAGGGAAAAAAATCCATGAAACATTTGGAAGGCAGACAGCAAGGACAATTCTAGGACAGAGTAAACAGTACATATCAGGAAGTGGAGTTAAATAATAATGACTAGCCTCCTACTCTTTTATTCTTTTATCCCTCAAATAAATTATTTGTTGAGTTCTTGCTATATGTCAACAACTTTTGTTGGCTCTGGGCATATCAAGATAAAAAGGGCAAAATACAGGCTGTCAAGGAGACACTAGTCTTTCACAGTGCGGTAACAGATTTCAGGATACAAATTCCTTTTATTTCTCAATGTGACCATTTAGATAACTCTCTCTCTCTAGAGCTAATTATTGCCACTAGTTTATCAATTTTAAAAATTGACGGAAATAGAAATTCTTAAGTAATATTTCCAATATCATCTAATCCTAGAAGAATGAAAGTAAGAGCTTTTGGGTCCTGTAAGACTACATACCTATTTGTTAGTTATGGTTAATTAATATGAGTTTACTGTGAAATAATGTAGTACAGAAAATAAGGAAGTGGAAAATCTACAAATGATAGCAGAAAGGCTGGTGTCACCAATGTCTGCCTGGCTAGTTACCACTTGACCCAGCTGTCCCTAGGCACTTATCAATTTGGATTCTCAGAAAGCCCTTATTCCTGGAATACACAGGCCTGGATTAAAATTCTATTGCCACAATTCTGATAGTCTTCTTGGGACTGGAATCAAATAGAACAGGAAGTTTAAAGCACAAACTAGTGAAAACTCACTCACCAATCAGAAGAGGAAGACAACAAAATTTATCTCTTGTGACCAAAAGGACATAGATAACTCACCTTTTTTTCCAAATCTCCCATTACTGCAAGGGAAGAAAAGAACTAGGAAGACATGCACTAGGCTATAAAATAAAATTATAAGATGCGGAGCTGAGCAATAACTCTAGTCCATGGAAGACTCACAGGGGCTTACTTACAGAGCACTGATGAGGAGATTATCCAAAACTAGTCCTCACTCACAGATGGATGTCACAGTCGGATGGCTTCCTAACCCACTGTGGTCTTCTATCACTCCATCAGCATAATTACTGGAGCTCCTGTTTCCTGAAGACTATTTATATGGTGGTGTGTTGTGGTGAAGTGAAATTAATTAGCTAGGGAGGAGCTTCTCCTCTAGGGTGCCCCTGTTACATACCTGTTTCAGGTATGTCAAGATACTGATCTCCTTAACCCTAGGATTTACCACATAGGGCCTAGAGGCCTAGAGTAGTCAGTCATAGGACCCCTCATGTTCACTGCAAGCAGACAATTTGCCTCAATATTTTATGAAAATATTATTTTCTCTGTTTGACAAAATGTGAACAAGAATGGGAAGCACTAGGTAGAATCAACACTCACTAGCCTCTCTAAATTAAGAACTCTGGGAGAGTCCGGTGGCACAATCCAGTCAGTATCCACACAGACCTCAATAGACCTCTGCCAGAGAGAGCTAACTGAGGCCTGGCCTCCCCGGTGGCAGCTGCAGAGCAGGGGTGCTCGTGGGCAGAGAATCACTACATGTCCTATGGCCAGGTTTGCTAGTGCCAGCACATGGAGTACCACCTCTGCAGCCAGAGAATGGCTCAAACTTCCAATAAGGGAATTAATCTGTCTGAATTTCAGACTCCAGACATAGTGAAGGGGCAGAGGTACGATGGAACCTGGTTTCATATTTGGGGTGTCAGTTTGTGTGCTTGGTTTGGAGGGAACAATTTAAGGCCCTTTATTTCTTCATCCACATATCTGTTACTCTTAAAGACAAACAGGCGGAGAAGCATATCAATGGAATACTATAGGAGTACTTTTAATGCTATAACTTTTATTGAAACTCCACAGGTCCTTGTACCTAACTATCAACCTCAAATTAATCAAAAGAATACCCACCACCACTAGGACCAGGAATGTACTCTGATATGCCCTTCCCAAAAAATGGTATTAAGGAACATGATGACTTATAACTGGCACTGGGAGAAGACATCCACTGAGCAATTCCATTTTACTCTTCTGAAAACCTAACGACCTATATTCACCCCTCCCCCCATTTATATTGGAAACTGGAAAACTGATGGGTGAGAATGTTGGAAGATGCTGTCAATCCCATGGCAAGACCTTTACACTCTTTTATTACCTTCCTGAACAAAGGGACACCCCATAGGGAAACCAAGCTACAAGGTGGTCAGCAGTATTCCAGGATCTTGGATTGGATCCACCTATCTTGGTAAGGTACATCTCTTCCTTTCTTTCTTTTTTTTTCTTTTGAGGAAGATTAGCCTTGAGCTAACTACTGCCAATCCTCCTCTTTTTGCTGAGGAAGACTGGCCCTGAGCTAACATCCATGCCCATCTTCCTCTACTTTATATGTGCGATGCCTACCACAGCATGGCTTTTGCCAAGTGGTGCCATGTCCGTACCTGGCATCCGAACCAGCAAACCCCTGGCCGCTGAGAAGTGGAACATGCGAACTTAACCGCTGCACCACCGGGCATCTCTTTATTTTTCTCTACTCTATTCTCTGCTGAGGTAAGTTCTATTTATTGTTTATCCAATATCCATTCTTCCCTTCTTTCTTAGTAACAGAGCTCTGACTTCATTTGGGGTGGCAGTAAGCCCAGGTAAAAGACCGCACTCCTAAGACTCCCTTGCTGAGTATGGATAAGTGACTCGATTACATTCAACCACACAAAAGCATAAATTGTTGGATGGTACTTCCCAGAAAACTTCTTTAACAAGTGACTGGAGGAGCCATCTTTGTCCTTTCCAACATCCCCTGCCGCCACCTTCCTTCTACTTCCTGACTGGGATTCAGACAAGATATCTAGAGCATACCAGCCATCTTTCTCTATAGGAGAAGTATGAGGATCAAAGCCAGCAATAAGGATGGTGGGGTAAAAAGAAAGTAGAATAACGTAAAGTAGAATAAAATAAAATAAAACAGGAGTCTAGATCTATTATAACTGTGGAGTCACGAAATGAGCCCCACCCCTTTTACACAAGAGAGAAGCAAACCTTTATCTTGTTTATGCAACTGTTGAGTATTCTGTTTGTGCGAACAGAGCTAACCCTAACTGGTATACCTCCTCACACACTATATATTTTGTATGTGTCTGAGGCTCACTGAAATGGAGACAGCGAAAAGGATGGCTGTAGGGATAAAAGTTTGCGTAGGCCTGAGAAATAAGGAGAAGGATCTTTATTGCTAATAGCAAAAGAGAAATGTGTGCTGTTTTTCTAGTAGCAAGACAAGATCCACCCCAAGAACCCTGTAGGTTGGGGACTATTACAATAATAAATGGTAATTGCAAGAAATCAAAGGTTACTATTAGTTTAATGCTTTAGGATAGTTCTTAACAAGAGTTTGATAAACAAAATTTGTATTTTTTTCCCATTCTTCCTTCTTTGGATCATTTTTTTTCTTTGAGATCTCAATGATCACCCTTGATGCAACAATTAAAATGTCTATTTACTAGGCAAAATCAACTTACATGCAGCGCATATCTTTTCCTTCCAAGAAACCACCTATTAGATGAATTGCATATTACTCTAGTGCTATTTTTTATATTACAAAATACATAAATATGTGCTGATAGTAAAAATAAACAAATAAAACCCACTACAGTGTTGGAGTAAAAAAGGAAAATCTTCTTTCATTCCCCTTCCCTTAGATGACTACACTTAATGGTGTACACATCCCTTCAGATATTTTATATGATTTAAGATACATATGTTATTTTATATATATAATATATATACATATACACACGTATTTAAATAAGTGGACTCATCCTGTAAATATTAATGAAGATAGTTTCTTAACTTACTAATTTGTCATGGAGAACTTTCTGAATCAATACTTATAAATCTACCATATTCAGGGAACTATTTTAAAAAATTTTTTAAAAATATGAGAAATAGAAACTTTCACTTGGAAGAAATTACAGCCATTCCACATCTGAAAAAATGTCAAGATTTAGCATGAAGATTTAGCACGTAATTACATGTATAATTATATATGTGGTCATTACAAAAAAAGCATTGTTTCCATACCTCCCAGGGATGTAGACAATAATTACATAACATACACAAAAACTCTTCGGAAAAAAGTCCTGTGGGGGAAAAAAAACAATGACAACATTGTCTTTATCAACGCCATTTCAATATTCCTTGCCAGTAGCAAAGGACCAACAGAGCAGTCAGAGGTAAAGGATGGGGCCTTCTCTGCAACTCCAATCCAATTTATAAACACTATCAGGCAATGAATCTGATGGGCAGAAAAAGTGATGCAGTGAGAATCCATTTACTTTAATTTATTTACACTGTCAGGTATAAAGGAATCAAACAGTTTTTAAGAAGCGGTCATGCATTGATATATTTGCAAAATAAAATACCTTCTCTCTCATTCAACATTAGAATATCTATTAATATAATAAGCCCTATAAACATATTAGAGTAGGAAACAATGATTATATTTAAAAAATGTAGGGGGCCAGCCCAGTGGCATAGTGGTTGAGTTTGTGTGCTCCACTTTGGCAGCCCGGAGTTCGTGGGTTCAGATCCCGGGGCAGACATACCCTCTGCTTGTCAAGCCACCCCATGGCAGCATCCCACATACAAAACAGAGGAAGAGTGGCACAGACGTTAGTTCAGGGACAATCTTCCTCAATTAGAAAGAGGAAGATTGTCAACAGATATTGGCTCAGGGCCAATCTTCCTCACCCTGTCCCAAAACAAAAAAGTATAGAAATAATATTTGATTAAGTTAAACAGCCATTCATGATTAAAAAAAAAATCTAGCAACTAGAAATAGAACACTTAATAATTCTTATGAAGCATCTACCAAAAACCCGTAGCAAACATTATACTTCATGATAAAATTTTAGGAGGACTGCAGTACAGTCAGGGATGAGATAAGGAGCTATTGGTACTTTCATTAAATATTGTACTAGAAGTCCTGTGAATACACAAGAAAAGAAAAATAAATAAGTGGTTTAAGAAGTGAAAAAGAAGGAAAGAATTATCCTTATTTACAAATCATGTTTATACTACATATCCAGAGAAGTAACAAAGAAAAAAAGAAAACATACAAACAAAAAATTCAGCAAAGTTTTGTGGATGTGAGACCAATAAACAAAAATTGATGCCCTTTTTATGTAACATCAATAACAAATTAGAAAATGTAATTTAAAGAAAGATATCTTCAATTTTAACAATAAAATCTAGGAACTTGTATAATGAAACTTGTTTAAAACTTCAATAAATTACAAAGCATTACAGAAAATAAAAGACCTGAAAAAGTAGATAATTCTACCATGTTCATGGATAAGAAGGTAAGTTTCCCTAAATTAATCTATACAGTCAGTTCCATTCTAATCAAAGTCCAAATAGGGTTTTTTAAATGGATCTTGGCTGCCTCATCCTAAAGTTTAGATGAAAGAGCAAATAGCCAAGAATAGCTGACAATTTTAGAGAAAAATCATAAAAAAGAGGGGCTTGCAAAATATTTGAATTCATAGAGATGAGTGCATGGTGTTCATTATGTTATTATCTGTACCTTTCTGTTTCTAAAATATTTCATAATTAAACTTTAGTTCTTTTAGAAGAAAATAGAAGAGAATAGCTTATGATCTCAGGTTGGGAAGACTCCTGTAAACGAGAAGGCAAAATGCATGAAATTATAATGTAAAAAATTAAATTCAATTAGCTGTATCTTAAAATTTACAGCTTTTGGTCATCAAAAGAAACATAGAAAGTTAAAAGAAAAACCACAAACTGAGAGAAGCTACCTGCAACACATAAAACTGACAAGAAGTATTTAAACTTTAAAAATATATAAAGATTATCTACAAATTGATGTTCAAAAGCAAACAATCCAATAAAAAATCAGCCAAAATTGAGAACAGGCATTTCACAGAAACCCAAATAGCTATTCAGCATATTAAAGATGCATAAGCCCAGTAGCAAGAGGGGAAATGCAAACTAAAACAGCAATCAGGGGCTAGCCCCAGTGGCCTAGTGGTTAAGTTCGGCAGGCTCTTCACTGGCCGCCGAGGTTCCGTTCCTGACCTACACTGCTTGTTGGTGGCCAAGCTGTGGCCACGGCTAACATACAAAAAGAGGAAGATTGGTAACAGATGTTAGCTCAGGGAAAATCTTCCTCAGCAAAAACAAAAACAGAAACAAAAAACAAAAGAAAGAGCAATCAGATGCTGTGACCAGGCAAAGATTTTAAGATCTAACTATAGCAAGTGTTCTGGATAATGACGTGTCAGCTTAGTCCACGTGAAATGGATCTATGTATAGTTGAACCTCAAAACCTGAATGTGTAGTGAAAATAGAGGTCAGAGGGAAAAAATGCAGCATGATTCATTATATAAAATATAACACCAGGATAGCTATATTTTTAGGGAATTTTATCTATTATAACTGTTATCAGAAAAGCGAGGAAATGAGTAATACAAAATTTCAGCAGAATGGTTATGTCTGGCTGAGAGGGAAAAATACTTTTGAAGAGGCCTTCTAGAAAGCTTCAAAAATACTGATATTTTTCTGTATCTTCAGCCCGGTAGTGGGTACCTGGATATTCTTTTTGTTATTCTTTAAAACGTGCACATACGGCATACACTCATAGATATACATTTAACAATTAAAATTTGTTTAAAAAAACCCAGTGAGATTTTTAGGCAGAGCCCTTACAAACCTGTTCACACCACCAAGTTCTACACTGTGAGTCAAGATTTCTTGTTACTATGTAACCAAACAAAATGGAGAATTCTCTAGCTCTGAGTCTGATGTAAAATGGAAACCTTCAGAAGTTCCTCTTCTTCACACCTGCCTTCTTGCTCTCAATTATTTCTATAAATATTCCAATGCAAATGTGATTTTATACCATCCATTTGCAAATTAAAAATGTTATCTTTATTCGTCTACCTTGGGCTTCCAAGTAAAGTTTCATTTTTAAAAAAAGACAAAACAGTCTCTCAATTTAAAAAGTCTGAAAACAACCCGTGTACTCGACTTCAAGGCAACTTTGGAACGCCTCACATCAAAAACAGCTGTCCTCGCTTAGTGAGAGCTTCCCAGCGGAACCTTAGCTGTCAAGTTTCTAAAAGACGGGAGCGTCCTCTCCACTTGCAGAAAGAGGAAGGGGAGGCCAGCCCGACGCCACTCCGCCTCTTTTCTCCATCAGTACGAAGGCAACGGAAGACTCTCCCCCTCCACTCCCCTCCTGACCCCCGCAGACACGTGGGGCCGGTGCCGGGAAACCAGAGCCCCGCCCCTCAGCGCGCCCGGCCCCCTCAGCGGGCCCGGCCCCGCCCCTCAGGGCTCCCGGAACGCTCTGCGCGCGCCTTCTGGAAGGCGGGGCTGGTTGGCGTCGTAGCCGGTAGGCCGGGGACGCTGTCTCTCCTCCCAACTTCAACGGCTCTGGCGGCTGAGTGCCTGCCGGTGGCCGGATTCCCAGCACCTGGTGAGTAGCTGAAGGATTCAAGGCCCCGCGGCCGCGACCGCGGCGGGCACCGGGCCCACCCCAGCGCCAGCGCGCTCGTCCGCCAGCCAATCTGCTCGCTGCTCGCCTGCCCGCGGCCTTTGACCCTGCCCCCCTCAGGCGAGCGGCGGGGGACGTGGAGCGGCGGTCCTCGGGACCCGAGGCCACTTCCCTCTGTTTTGGGCTGGGTTAGTTTTCTAGCCGTCTATCCTGCTTTATCCCGACGCTGTCGGCCTCTTCTCCGCCACTTCTTTGGAGCGGAACCTCCTGTCGCCTCGGTTTTCCCTTCTCTCCCAGTAGTTTGAGAAGTCTGGGAGTGGGGCAAGCCTTTCAGTGCTTTGTCCTATTGTCCCGAAACTGCTGCTCGGCCTTGAGCCTCCGGGGAAGGAGGAAAGATCGAAGCCTACGGGACCTGGGGTGCAGCAGGCAGGTCGCCTTCTCTTGCCTCCCGGCGCCCTCGGGTCGGGAGAGGAGAGCAAGGATGGCGAGGCCGGCTCAGAGATTTTTCCCGTTCACCTGTTAACATATTTGGCACGATCACCGTAGCCTGTGATCTTTTGCTAAGTGTCGGGATGCAGCTATGCGGGACTAGTATCTTTTTCCCTTATCCAAAGGAGAAAATTGAAATTCAGGCAGTTATGATAGTTTGTTTTCCTTTTATTATGGCAGGACCCTACGGATAAGTCTTAAGGGAAAATGTGGAAGTGCTTAAAAAAATAAAGTAAGGGAGGATAATGTTAATTATATGAACTTTATAAAAAAAGACAAATAGGACTGGAATAGGTTACGTTAAAATATTTAGACTGTAGTTTGAAAGAAAAAGACAAAATAAAATCTAGGTATTGGTAATATTGTCACATGCTTTGCAAATTGTTTTCATGACAATATGTTACTTATTTCATATTGAGCTATATGTAAACCTCCAAAAATAGTGGAGGGCAGTGAATATTGTGGATTTTCAGGCTTTACGCATAAAACATTTCCAGAGCGTTTGCTGTTAGTCACGTGATTAGTAGTAAGCGTTTGATCAGAAAATAAACTGTCTTCGGATTAAATTCGGGCAACAGTTTATGAGTAGGTAACAGATAATCATTGTTTTCTAAGCTCATAATCTAAATGAAAATATGACCACACGTCAGCAGGTTTTATCTATGTCACAAAAATTACAGTGTTGTATTCTCTAAATTTGATTTGTCTGATATGTTGTAGGAAAATGGAGTAGCATGAGGGCAAGGGCTTGAGTCCCAGAGCCAGACTTGCTGTGTTCCTTGCCAGTTGCTGAACCTGACAGGTTACTTAGCCATTTGCTAGCCCAAGACTTGGGAAAAGTTACCTCTGTACCTCAGTTCCATCATCTGTAAAATGGTGTGAAAAAGAGATTCTACTTCTCAGGTCGTTGAGAAGATTAAAATGGAAGAGTGAGAGTACACTTAATTGAATTTCTTTTAACCAAAGGGTACAAATGTTTGCACTGAAACCAACCTGAGCAAGGAAGCCTCCGTACCGAAACTGATTTTGAAAGTTCCAGATGTGTCTTCTAGTATTAGTTAAGTTTATCTCCAGTGGCTTCTTAGAAAATAAAATTAGAAGAAAACAATACTCAAAAAGATGAAAAAGCACCGGAAGTCTGTTGTAATTTAACAGTAGATAATTAAAAGGTGAAATCTTCTTGGCTTTTCTGAGTACCAGGATAACAGCATATACTTTTTGAAATAGTAATTGATATCACACTGCTTCTGGATGTCTTAGACCTCACTAGACCTCCGAGTCAAAAACTAGCATTTCAGAGATTAGAAGCACAAAACACGAAAATAGAAACCATAGAGTTTCAGAAGAACCTATTATGTATAACTTCCACGTATTATTATGTAATGTAAACTGTCCTTTGAAGACAGATTTTTGAAAGCCAATACCTTGAGTAGGTTCCTGCTTTGGGAACCTGCACATCTGCAATTAACTTGTAATTTTTTCCTCTTAGGTGACTTCTGAAACTTCTTTCTTTTTTTGAAGCCAAATAAGTAGTTCCTCTCCTCACTTCCTGTGAGACCATTAGACCTGTTAGGCATCTCAAGGGTCATTGTGGGTTTGTTATGTTGGACATGATAATTTCCATTAAAATGGATTTTAAAAAGTATTGGATCTATCTGTCTATATATGATCTTTCCTATATAATCTGTTCAACAGAGACTATAAACATGTTAAGTATATGTATAGTCAGTAGAATCTTTTTGTATACATACTGTGCAAATATGTACCAACGTCAAAAACAGAAGGGCCAGAAATTAAATTGTTTAAGCTGAACACTTATAGATGCTGTGTAAGATATGTTGGGCTCTACTAGAGTGTAAAGATAAGGGCTCCATTTCTGGACCTTAAGGAGCAGTTTAGTAGGGGATATAATACATGTAAATAAGTAAATATAAGTAAATATGATGAAATACATAAGGAAAGAAATGTCAATGTAAAAAGCAGGAATTTTTCACCCTGGAATCATTAGGAGGGGTATCAAGAAGAAGAGGCAACATTTCAGCTTTGTCTGGAAGGATGAGTAGTATTTTACAACTTAGCCATATAGAGAACAGTCGTTTAGAGAGAATAAACTATGTGTTGGTTATTAATTGCTTGCCAGACATCCACCTTTAGTAATAATCTTCATCATAATAAATAATTGCTGATATTTCTTCACATACATGATCTTGCATGATTCACAGAACAACTTTGTCAGAAAACAAGACAGACGAAGTATTCCTTTTTTTTTTTTAAAGTTTGGTGCCTGAGTGAACAACTGTTACCAGTCTTTTTTTTTTTTCCTGCTTTTTCTCCCCAAATCCCCCGAGTACATAGTTGTATATTTTTTTAGTTGTGGGTCCTTCTAGTTGTGGCATGTGGGATGCTGCCCCAAAATGGCCTGATGAGCCGTGCCATGTCTGTGCCCAAGATCCTAACCAGTGAAACCCTGGCCCACCAAAGCAGAGCGCGCGAACTTAACTACTCAGCCACAGGGCTGGCCCCGTAAATGTTCATTTTTAAGAAGAGAGAAAGTGACTTACTCAGGATCACACAACTAGGTGAGCATTGCTGATCTGAATTTGGATCTTCAGATTTCAAGATCAATATTCTTTCCCTTATATATCCTGACTCTTCCATGCATTTCACCACTCAGCTGGTCAACGTCTCAAAAGTCATTGTCTTACTCATTTCTAAATTTAGGGGTTATCTCTCCCATTCTTTGTGACTTGTCAATATTCATTACCATTGATTATTCCCTTATAAAGTACCTACCTCAAACTTTTCTTCCTTATGAAGTATTATGTTCTAATTGTAGAAGATAGAGTAGAAAAACATCACTCTGTTTTCTTACTGAGAGGTAATCATTATACATGTTTAAGTATATTTCCTTCCTCTGTTTGTATCTTTAACATAGTTGAGATCACATTATGTCCATAATTTTTTTTTCTACTTTATGGCTTGTCAAAATTCTCTCTTTAAGCAAAGGGAAGGATTTATCTTGATAACTGAAATTTCAGGACAAGAAATCATAGAGGCGGGCCAAAATGTTTATATCATCCCTTTTTCCTGTTCACAGGGCTGCCACGTTCTGTCCATGGGTGTTTCACTCCCTGGAGTCGTGCAGTGCAGAGCATGAAGGACTATACGCGTTGACCCTTTCCAGAAATAAGCAGGTATTAGATTAACAGCTCATGTCCTCCAGTTTGCTGGTGGGATTCTTCTTTTTTCTTTTTTAGTTTTCAAATAATTTTAGACCTACAGAAAAGTTTCAGAAACAGTACAAACAGCTCAACAATCACTGTATATTCTTACTGCAGGTTCACCAAGTGATAATTTTATCACATTTGCTCTATCGTTACACACACACACACACACACTTATATGTTACATTGTATATAATTATTCATACACATACGTAATGTGTATGTATGTGTGTATATGTATGCATATACTTGTGGATGTTTGAGTGTCTAACATATCGTCTGATGTTTCCTCATGATTAGCTCCAGATTAAGCTTTGGCAGAAATACCACAGCAGTGATGCTGTGTCCTCCTTAGGGTATCCTCTCAGGAGACTCATGATATCTACTTATCCAAAATTAACTTCCTCAGTTAATTTTGGCCACTTCTTTAAGGTGATGTCTGCTAGGTTCTGCACTGTTAAGTTACTATTTCCTTTTGTAGTTAATTGGGTATCTTTTGGGGAGATACTTTGCCAATAGTAGATAACCTGTTTCTCATCAAACTTTTACTGCCTCATTTAATATCCATTGGTGATTCTTGCCTGATACAGTTATTATTATATTGATTACCAAATGGTGATATTCTAAGTCCATTATTCTATCTAAATTTATTAGTTGGTGTTCTAATATAAGAAATAGGCTTCTTTATTCTATTTATTTTTGCATTTAAAAATATCAGTATAGATTCATAATTCATATTTTAATAGCTATAATTTATTACTCTTATTCCTTACTGTGGTGCTAAAATTGTCCCCAGATTTAGCCAGTGATTGCCCCTTCAAGCTGGCTTCTGTGTCCTATGGACACGTCCCCTACATTTTTTGAGTACTTCCTTTCTTTCTGGCAAGATGCTGCAGGGTGATCTTTTGCTTTCTCGTCTATAGTATTGGAAACAATATTTCTCAGAGGAACTTGGTTCTTTTATGTAGAGAAAGGTATTTAGAAACCAAAATCTTGATATCATGTGTTCATTGCTACAGGTATTTCTTTGGTTCTAGACACCCTGAGAGGACAGAGCTACGAAATAGTGTGAATACATTTACGTGTACACACACAAACACATACACATGTCTTTATTGATCTATTAAAATCCACACATCCATACTGATACTACCAATTACAATCTGATAGCACAAGATTCACTCTAGCCTCCCACTTTCTAAATTTATGACTCACTTTTTTGTCAGTGAAAAACCTGGGCCCCATTTTCTATCATATATTGTTTATTTGCTTACACAATAAGTATTTTAAGAATTGCTAATTTGTACTATTGCAAAAAACAGCTTACTAAGTGGAGTTTAGCATTTAATATTTGTTTGTTTTGAGTACGTGAAATATAATATGGCTCAAAAAGAGAAAGCTATACAAAAAGGTGTACTCAGAGAAGAGTCACTTCCATTTCCCAGCCTTTCTACCCCATTTTCATCCTCTCAGATTTTCCACTTGGTTCCTCCTTGCCCCCTGTAGGTAATCATCCTCATTAGATTCTTATTTATTCTTCCTGTGTTTCTTTTGTTCTCTTGAGAAAATGTATATTTTCTTATTTACATTACAGAAAATCACTTTCTGTCATTTCAGAGATCTTTCTCATTTTTTTCACCTGAATACGCCCATATTTTACAATTGCAAACAATACTTTATATGATTTTATGTACTGTTGGTTGTATATTTTCAAGGTAAATTTCCATGAAGTAGAATTGCTGAGTCAAAAGGTAAAAGGATGTGTAATTTTGTTAGATATTGCCAAATTCCAAAAAAGGTTGTACCAGTTTGAGTCACTAGCAATGTATGGGAGTGCTTATTTCCCCACTGTCTTGCCAACAGGATGTATCTTCATAGTTTGTTTATTTTTTGCCAATCTCATAGATAAGTGATAGCTTTGTCTAGTTTTAATTTGCATTTTTCTAATTTTCAGTGAGGTAGAAGATCTTGCAGATATTTTCACTGTCAGTTGTCCTTTCACTTTGTTTATAGTGTTTTTTGATAAATGTTTTTAAAAATTTTATGTAGTTAAATTAATCCGTCTTTTCGTTTATTGCATCTGAATTTTGAGTCATAGTTATAAAGCCTTTCACTACACTGAGGTTATAAGAGAATTCAGGTGGGGTTATTTAATCATTTGAATGATTCAGAGCTCTTTAACTTGCATTATTCTTTGGGAGATTGGGGTAGGAAATAGGGGGGTGTTTAAAACCCTTGATTCAAAAGTAGCAGCAGAGAAGCTGACACAGCTGGCACAGTTAGGATAAAGTGGCAGCTGAGAAAATGAACAGAACTTTCTGCATTTTCATGGCTCTGTGGGGACCAAAATTGGAATTCTGGGCCTTTCCAAGGCCTGTCAAAGAGGAGAGATCTTATCAATACCTGTGGCTTTGATTTCAGAACTCACGGGTGTAAGGATGAATCAGAAATAGACCAAATATTCACAATGACTTAAACCCAGTTTTGAAGATTTCAGTCTGTGATTTAGGTTAAGATAATCTTTCGCTACCTTAGCAGTCTTCCAGAAGCAAAAATAAGCTTTCTCTGAAGGAAAATAATGTAGAGCCTCACATTGTCTCTAAAAATTTTTGTTCACAATGTCTGCTTTTCAATAGAAAAAAAAGACCTAGCATCCAAAAAAAGATAGTGACTCTCTGGATATTAAGAGGAAAAAAGAAAAAAAGCAGGCTATAGAAACAGAATTCCTAGGATCCAAATTCAGGTTATTAGAAGTGGACTTTAAATAAAAGGGATTAAAATGTTCAAGGAATTAGAAGATGGAAAACTTTAGCAGAGAATTGATATCATTGAAAAGAGTCAAATAGGAACTCTAAGACTAGAATCATAACTGAAATTAGGAAGTCACAGCTGAAGAGAATTAGGAAACTGGAAGAGAGTTCAGAAGTAAATATTCAGACTGAAGTGTGGAGAGACAAAATGAGGAAAATAAAAAAAAATGTTTATGAAACATGACTTAACATTCTTAACATGTGTGTAACGTATTCCAAAATGAGAGATGAAAGAGCAAGAGAGCAATAATGGAACAAAAGCAATATTTGAAGGGATAATGGTCAAGATTTTACAAAGGTAAGGAAGGATATCAACCCATAGATTGAAGAAAGCACTTTGAACCTAAAGCAGGATCAATATTAAGAAAACAGTGGTCCATTTATATTCCATAGGAAAATAGCTGAAAACTAAAGATGAGGAGAAAAATATTAAAAGTAGCCAGAGAAAAAGAAAATATATTATCTTTAAAGTCTTTAAAGAATCAAGAAAAATATACATAGTTGAGTTTTCAACAGAAACAATCAAAGACAAGATAATGGCTGGTGCTGAAAGAAAGTAATTGCCAATATAGAAGTCTTTACATATATATCAGATTGAAGGCAAAATAAGGATATTTTCAAACAAACTAGTGTGGAAAGAGTTGATCAGCAGCACACCAATGGTAAAGGCCCTATTAAAGGAAATTATTTCTTCACCCTAAGGGAAATTATTTTGAATGGAAGTAAGGAGATGCAGGAAGAAGTGAAGAGCAAGGGAAAGAGTAAATGTAATGAAGTTTGACAGCACAAAACAATGTACTGTCTGGTGGGGTTTAAGATATATGTAAAGAATAAAATACACCAAAATGGGAGCATAAAAGTTGGGGCGGGGATAAAGGAATTAAAGTCTTCTAAATGTACCTTCATTGTTTGAGAGAGAGTGAAGTTCTAATTCATACAAGATTTTGACAAATAAGAATGCATGTCATAATCACTGAGATAACTAAAATAATAGCAAAGAGAATGTACAATTAACCAGCTAATAGGGAAAAATGAAACAAAAAGAAGGTAAGAGAGAATAGAGCTTGTAAGATAGAAAGGCCAAAAGGAAAGCAAGGGTAAGAAGTAGATTTAAAGCTGTAATATCCATATTTGCAGAATTGTAAATGTAATGAGTACTACAATTATTGGACAGAGGCTGTCAGGTTACATTAAAAACAACAATAACAATAAAAACAATGTCCTGTTTCAAAAATAACCATTTAAAGTGACAATAAAATGGTGAAAATGGTACTCTCTAAACATGAACCAAATGAAATCTGTTGTAGCTATGTTAATATTAGACAGAATAAGATTCAAGTCAGAACCCATCAGTAGGGAAGGAAAGGAACATTGTATTATAAAAGCAGATTTAATACTTAAGGAAAATAGAACAGTCCTAAATTTGTCTCTACATAATAACATCAATTAGAATTGTATAATGTAAACATTTATAGACATGCCATAATGATGGTGGGGGATTTTTAACACAAGCAGAAGGAAAATGAGGATGTGGAAAATATAAACAGCACACTTAGCATATTTGTTTTGATAGACATACGTTGAACTTAGTAACCATTAGCTGCAGAATATGTATTCTTTTCAGGTGCGTATGGGACACTTAACAAAATTGGTCGTAGGTTGAGCCTTAAAGCAAGTCTCAACATGTTTCAAAGGATTGATATCATACAGGGGATGTTTACACTGCATTCACACTAGAAATCAATAACAAAAAGATAACTAGAAAATCTTCCAAATATAATACATTTATAAATAAGTCATCAAAGAAGAAATCATAATGGAAATTAGAATATATTTTGAATTAAGTGGTCATGAAAATACAGGACTGCAAACCTAATGGGATACTGTTAAAGACATGTTTTAGGAAAGTACAAAAGAGAGTTCAAGGATGATGGCAACCGCAGTGGTATAGTTTATGAATGTTCCTGAAATCATAAAAACATAGCATTAAAATAGTAAAACCAAACAAGCATCTGCAATAAAATGGAAATGACAAGTTATCCCCACAGACCCCAAAATGTGAGAGATGGGGACAGCTCACTAACAATGACAAGACTTGTATTCTGTCTGTTTGTGCTGGAGGAAGCAGAGGGAAGCAATAGTGTGTCTGCTTATCAGCAAACAGAAAAATGTCTAAACATAGATATTAATTGGAAAGAGTAGCAGCCCAATTTGAGAATAGTAGCTGCAAAGGGGGAGGGGAGCTTTGAAGTCATATCTGAAGGGGCTAGAGCATCTTCGTTTCTGAGAACTTTGAAAAACTAAGTAGCTGAAGCTCATTTTCAGAACAAAGCCTCATATTGAAGAGTAACTTCTGGAAATAACTTTCAAATTGATCAGGCTAGGAACAAAATAGAAGCGAAGGAAATTAAAAATTCCAGAATAAACGTGGGAATGAAAAAAAACCCAACTGATCTCAGAAAAAATTCAAGGCCACGTTACAACTTTACACAACAGAATAAAGATCTCTAGAGCTGTAAAGCTAGAAAAGCTATCATGATTCAATGGTCACTTGCAAAAATTAAGGGAAAATTATTTCATGTACTATTTAGCAACAGAAAAGGATTGCAGTCAAATCCCATGCAAAGGCATTATTGGCAACAGTTAATATTCTTGTAAACATTGAGAGCATGCCTGAGAGACATGCTCACAAAACATAGACAACTGTAACTTAATACTTAAATAGAAGTAAACAATTGAAATAATTATATGAGAGATGAATGAATAAATAAATCACAATTATGAAAACAGAAATGAGGTAAAATTAATCAGAAAATAAAAATTGACAGAAAAACTACTTCATAAATTATTTTGTAAATGAAGACTAGAAGACAACAGATAACACTTTATGAGAAATAGAGTGTAAAGAGAAACTTAAAAATCGAAATGAAATGAAGAAAGAGGTGAAAAAGAGAAAAGACAGTTGTAAAAATTGAGCAAAAGTCAATAAATGTAGTAAGACTTCTATAGAAGAAAAGCAAAGCAGCGAAATGGAGCAAATATTAAGATTGGAAATATTGGCTGACAATAGAAAAGTAAATGTCTAGAGGTTAGTTAATTTCTTAATGGGACCATAAGGGAGTGCCTGTACGATTGTTTCTATTTTCTCTATGATGTATAAAACATGGCTATCAAAAGAGAATAAGGGAAGTTGGTAATGTAGCAGGTTTTATGAAAAATGAAAAGGAATGAAATAATTTTTTTGAGGTTAGAAAAGTAAATATACTGGGGTAGAGTAATAGGATTGTTAAGCCAACTTGAGTGTCCATTTGAAATTTATAGTCATGAATTCAAAGTGAGAAATCAGTATGGTTCTGTGTTTTTCTCCAGTATCATTCTGTGGTTCTGGATCAAAGTCAAGACAGGCATCATTTATTTGAGGTTTTACCAGGTAAGTATTAAGAAAGGGGAGAAATAAAGGGAGTTAAGGGTATTTGCAAGTGAGGAATTATAATGCTAGACTGTGGGCTATAAACTGCGTCACTAGAAACAAAACATGAATGAAAGGAGAAATAGTGAAAAAGTGGTAGAGTAAGTGGATTGGACATCTCAATAAGGTCAAGAAATTGCTAGAATGAGGGGTTTAAAGCATGAGACATTATGTTTAGAAATGAAAAAAGAATGAAGTAAAGATTTTGGAGTGGTAAAAGGTTGAAAATGACGGAATCAAGAGTATGCATATGACACAAGTTGGTGAAGTGGGGTGGAAAAACAGATCATTAGAAGTGAGGCAAAGAATTGGGAGGGTAAGCTACTGCCTGGATCATGCATGTTCGTGGAGTCACTAAAAGTAGAAGTAGGGTAGTGGGGAAGACAGGAAGTCAGTTGCCAAAATCATCAGTGAATGGGAGATTGTTAGATTAGAAAATGGTAAAGTGGCATGGCTTCAATGTCATTTTTTATAGGTGCTTCATCCTTCTAAACTCTATGCCGATATTTTGTTTATAAGTCTCCAGTGTCCCCCTGTTTACCAGAATAAGAACTGTCCTCTCACTTTGGTACAGCATGGTTCCGACATCCCTCTACAGCTCTATTTTGCCTCACCATCTTGTTTTCTGTGCTGCAGCCAGAAGAAGCCTTTTTATTTTACAAATGTATTTTTTTTTCATGTCCAGTATATCTTTGGGCATATTGTTTCCTTTGACACTTAATGACTATCTCTTCTTTTCCCTTCTTTTCCACCAGCCTATGCATATTGTACACATTCTTCCAAGATGTTACTATTTTTTCCTAAAGAGTTTTCTTCACCTCCTTAGTTTATATGACATTTCATTCTGCTGTATGCCTTCCACTTCTCTTTTGGCACTTTTCTTCTTTGCATATGTGTCTTCCCCTTCCTCATGGACTCTAAGCCCCTTGAACATAAGAACTGTCTTACTAATAAACCTATTTTGTGTGGCACCTAGCATACTACTTTTTACATAATATAGTTGAAAGTGAATTACACATCTTTTACTTTTTGTTTTCTGGAGGTTTTTTTTGCTATTTCAAGCAAATGAAACAAGTTTTTATTTGTTCCTTGGAGAGCAGTAAAGATTCAACTATTTCTCATCTTAAAGTCAACTATGCCTACTTTCATAATGTTTGTTTTAGCTTACATCTTATGTTATTGATCGGTTACATGACATAGTTTGAGTCCAGCTTATTGATGTGGTCACAGTGTATCCATGCGATGATATTAAAATGTAATAAAAGGTTTTTGGGGGGGTCGGTCCCTAAATTAGAGTCTTAGGAACAAGAGAAAGTGTTACTTTGATAACTTTATTTTCAAGGTTTGGAAAGGAGAAATATTTGACATGAAAGCATGTTCATCAAACCAGTGAATTAATATAGTTATAAATAAAATCCCCAAACCCATCTACCTATTCCTTTACTAAAAGTCCATTTTCATGGCTTTTTATAAGAGAGAAAGAACTGGTGTGTTGGGACGTAGGGATGGGGAAGAGTTAGGATGCCAGGTAAAGTGTCAGAAGGTTTAGTAACCAATATTATTTCCCAAGAGTTTTGTATATTTTATATACATCGAATTATAGATATAATTATACATATTTATAGTGTATGTAAATATATGTAAGGTAAAAGTATATCTGTATATAAGATTAATATGCTTATTATATATTCATGTGTGGATGCATACACATGTGTATGGTGTATATATGGATATACCATATCTACTTAAAATTTTGAAACAGGCAAAACAAAGTTAATATTGGTTAGGTATGCTTATGTTTTGGAAAAACTACAAAGAAAGGTGAAGGGGGATGGTAAACACAAAGTCAAGTGGATGCCCTTAAGCAAGGAGAAGGGACAGGGCTGGTGATTGGCAGGAGACACAAAAGGTGGAGATGGGCTTTTAAGCTGGTAGTTTTCTTTTCCAATGTTTGTGTGTTTCAAACTAGACATATGTCTTTTATAGTGTCTTTAGGTGTCATATATTTCACAGTTAAACGAGATTGACTTTGAAAAGAATCTCTGTGATCTTAGCCCTAAAAGAAGTATGCTTGCTCATCTTAGTATTTCTTGCATGTATGCATAATAGAAGCAGCAGTTTTTAGAAGTTTGTGTGTGTGTGTGACAGAACTACTTGCTCATTAGAGTGAGTTTTACTTGTCTTATATCAGGGTTAGTTTATTTTAACTTAATTCTCTAGAATAACAACAGCATGATGTTATCTTAGAAAGTCACGTTTTACAAATTCAATCAACGTCAACTTTTTGCCAAATACCTTTCTAATAAAACTTAAAAAGACTTAAATGTTTTATCCATATGTATGTGTATGTGTATACACCTTTGTACATATTCACACATACCTATACAGATATGTGTATACATCTGCTTATTAAAACATAAAAACACACATGCAATACCATTCTAGAAGTTTTAAGTTAGTGTTTATAACCTCTGTCAATAAGATTTTTAAAGTTGTAAAGTAATCTCTTTTTAAATTAGGAATCTCTAACTTGTTATTCTTTTATCTACTGTCGTTCTTTTTTATTTTATCTCATTCTATTTCAAAAATGTCATTTAAAATGTGTGATTACTCCCTTCATGTGAAATCATTTTAGTTAAAAAAAAATTGACTTTGTTGCAAATCCATTTAATGACTAGACTTTTAATATAAGTATTTCCTTTTTTAAACTATGAACCTTTAATTTTATATTTATATTTAGAAAATTTTAGTCCATAAACATAGGATATTCCCTTTCTGTATTCAGTATGTGCAGAATATGCCCAATTGAAAAATATATTCATTTTCTTAAAATTCCTAAAATGTTTATCTGACAAAATGTAATCGTGGTATTTCCAAACAAATACTGCTATTTAGCCAAGCCATATATGGATTCTTTTGTAGACATCAATAATTGATGGTATAATTAACATGATAATGCACTTAGAAATTTTTTCAATGTAATGAACTGAATGGATTTTACTTTTCATTTTGAAGACATTGGAAAATAATGTTAATACCACTTACTAATTACCATTTTTCAATAAATTACAGCTAAACATTTACCATTTTGGAGTTTAAAGTATGTCGTCATGGCAAAGTTTCGAAGAAAGACTTGCATCATTTTGTCACTTTTTATTCTATTTATCTTCTCTCTGATGATGGGTTTAAAAATGCTGAGACCAAATAAAGCTACTTTTGGAGATCCTTTTGGACTGGACCTTCTTCCAGAACTTCGTCAACGATCTCACTTGGGGAAAAGTTTTGATTCCCAAAAGAGTGACAAAATCAACAGTGAAACAAATGTCAAGAATTTAAAAAGTGTTGAAATCACTGTAAAAGCTTCCAAAGCTTCTGAACCTAACCTGGAAGAACAGCCACCTCTGAATTATTATTTACATGTATTTTATTACAGTTGGTATGGAAATCCACAATTTGATGGTAAATATGTACATTGGAACCATCCAATCCTGAAGCATTGGGATCCTAAAATAACCAAGAATTATCCACAAGGGAAACACAATCCCCCAGATGACATTGGCTCCAGCTTTTACCCTGAGCTGGGAAGTTATAGCTCTCGGGATCCTTCTGTCATTGAAACTCACATGAAACAAATGTACTCAGCTTCAATTGGTAATTATTTTATTTTATGTGTGTGTGTTTAGGTTTGTGTGTGTATGTATGTGAGTGTGTATGTGTGTGTATGTATGTGTATGTGTTTATATGAATAATTTTTTGTAGAACATTAAATTACTAGTCTTTACATTGTTATTAATTATGATTTTTAACTTATAAACTCCAATCAAACTGTATATATATTCTTGAACATCCGGGCAACCACCTTAAACACTAGTTTAAAGAATGTGGTTTAATTTCTAAATTTTGGAGCATTTCTGGATATGTGAATTTTATTTCTAATTTATTTCTAATTTAGTGTTCTTTCTGACTTTTATTACGTTATGATTTACATAAAATACAGTGAATTCTCCCACTTTAAATTTGCAGCTCAATAATGTTTCTCAAAGATGTATACCTGTTTAAATATCACCCCAGTAATGAAGTAAAATATTCTGTAGCCCCAAAATTGTCATTCTTCTGTTACTCAGCACCACCCTCCACCCCAGGAAACTATGCATCTAATTTTTATCACTGTAGAGTAGTTGTGAATATTCTGTTACTATATAAAAATAGAATAATCCAGGATTTGTACGTGTATGGCCTTTTGTTCAGTACTCTATTTTGAAATTTACCCATGTTGTTAACTATATCAGTAGTTTAGTCATTATTATTGCTGAGTAGGATGCCACTGGCTGGTTATAGCAATTTGTTTCTGCATTAACCTTGATGAACAGTGGGCTGTTTCAAATTTTAGGCATGTAGCATATAATTTGGTCTTTTTTTTGTTTTTCTAAACTAGTCAGACAATCTCTTTTTTTTTTTTTTTTAAAGATTTTTATTATTTCCTTTTTCTCCCCAAAGCCCCCCGGTACATAGTTGTGTATTCTTCGTTGTGGGTTCTTCTAGTTGTGGCATGTGGGACGCTGCCCCAGCGTGGTCCGATGAGCAGTGCCATGTCCGCGCCCAGGATTGGAACCAACGAAACACTGGGCCGCCTGCAGCGGAGCGCGCGAACTTAACCACTCGGCCACGGGGCCAGCCCCGACAATCTCTTTTTTTTAATTTCTGTGTTTATTTTATTTATAGTTAATGTAAAATGCTCTGGTTGATTTTAAATGTTTCATCTTGCTGTTTGTTTTCTATTTATCCCATCTGTTCTGTTCCTTTTCCTTCTTTTTCTGCCTTCTCTTGTATTGAATATGTTTATTCTATTTTGTAGTCTCTTCTGGGTTATTACATGTATTCTTTCATCTTGTTTATTTTGTGATTGCTCTGAAGCTGACAGTATGCACCTTTACCTTGACTGATGCGGAGTAACTGGTTATTCTTATTGTCGTTCCCCCCTCCCCTCAACTTCCTCTTCCTTCTAACTTTTGGCACTCCAATTACACATATTTAGATAGAGCCCTATTATTCCACAGGTAAATAATATGAAAAAAATATAATTGGGTGCCTGAAAATTCTTTAATATAATTGGGTACCTGAAAATTCATTAATATGCCCTTTATAAAAACCTTCCTGTTTTGGTTCCCTCTGTCTTGTTAGTGTCCCTAGCACTAGGAACACAAGAACAAATTGGGTGTTCCCACATTTTTCTAGCTCTACAAAAGGCAAAAACTCACTGTTGAGCTGATATGTTTATAGAGACACGCAAGGCTTTTTCCTGAACAAAACAATATATGCAAGAACATGAACAAAAACTGTGTGCAAGATTACTTGGTTTTCTTCTCTGGAGTAATTGTGGGTTTTGTTTCAACTATTTAAAAAAAAAATCTTACTTTCTAGTGTATACTAATAAGTCTAGTTTCTGTGTTCTGTGACGTAAACTATGCCCAAAAATAGGACTGGTAAATGCAGACCGCACTGCCTGCTGTGTGTGTATGTATCTGTCTCTATAACTTGCTTTTGGTGGGGAGGACTTTTCAAATGACTTTTTCCCTGTTTTCTACAAAGAATTTATACCACATTCAAGTCTTTTCTGTTGTTTCAAGGTAGACTTGTTTGTGGCTATTAAAAGCTAAACTTGATTGACGAAAAAAATGGATAGTTGCAAAAGTTTTGCTTTTCTTAAAGCAAACTGAACTGTATACAGTGAGGTGTTTTTTTCCCCTCAGATGTATAATGGCTCCATATATGTATATATTTATTTATAACATATATATCATATGTAAATGTAGAAGTAATATATAAATGACATACTGCATATGCTATAATTTAATTGTGATCAAGAAGAAAAGTTTCACTTCATATTTAGTTTTATGCCTGTTTAATGTTTATGAAGACCTTCGCCCCACATATTATTTTACTACTACATAACATAAGAACATGAATTAGTTCCAAACATTATCAACAATACAATTATTTTAATGTTGAATGTGACAGGTTCACTATTGATGCAAATATTCTATTTCTTTGGTTGATTTTCTGCTGGGGAAAATTAAAAAAACACTTGATAGTAATAAAAGTGACATTATAATCCATCTGTAAATAAGTTATTTCCGTATCAGTTAAATATTGAATGTTATACATTTTTAATTGAGATATAATTCACATATAACATTGTATAATTTTAAGGTGTATAGCACATTTATTTGATACATTTATATTTCAGTATAATTGCCATTGTAGCGTCAGCTAACACCTCTGTCACATCACATAATTATTGTTTCATCTGGTGGTGGGAACAATTAAGATCTACTCTCTTAGCAAGTGTAATGTCCATAGTACAGTTTTGTTGTCTATAATTACTGTACTGTGTATTAAATGTGCAGGTCTTACTTAAATACTAGTTGCAAGTATATACCTTAAATAACATCTCTCCCATTTCCCCACTCCCCAGCCCTTAGTAACCACCATTCCACTCTGTTTCTTTGAGTTTGTTTTCTTGTTTGTTTTTTTGAGGAAGATTAGCCCTGAGCTAACATCCGCCACCAATCCTCCTCTTTTTGCTGAGGAAGATTGGCCCTGGACTAACATCCGTGCCCATCTTCCTCTATTTTATATGTGGGATGCCCACCAAAGCAAGGCTTGGTAAGCGGTATGTAGGTCCACGCCCAGGATCTGGACCAGTGAACCTGGGGCTGCTGAAGTGCAGTACATGAACTTAAAAAAAAAACTGCTCCACCACCAGGCCGGCCCCATGAGGGTTTTTTTTTTTTTTTTTTTTTTAATAGATTCCACATATAAGAGCTATCTTAGAGTATTTATCTTTCTAGGTCTGACTTATCTCACTTAGCTTAATGTCCTCAAGATTTATCCCTGTTGCTGCACATGGCAGGATTTCCTTTTTTCTCGTAACTGAATATCAGTATTCCATTCTTCATATATATACCATAACTACTTATTTATCCATTCACTCCTTTATAGATGCTTAGGTTGTTTCCATATTGAGGTTGTTGTGAATAATGCTTCAGTAAACATGGGAATGCATAAATCTTCTTGATAACTTGTTTTTATTTCCTTTGGATGTATACTCAGAAGTAGGATTGCTGGATCATATAGTAGTTCTATTTTTAATTTTTTGAGGAACCTCTATACTGTTCTTCATAGTGGGTGAACCCGTTTACAATCCCACCAACAGTGCACAGGAGTTCCCTTTTCTCGACATTCTCACAACACTTGTTCTCTCTTGTTTTGTTGATGTAGCCACCTTACAGGTGTGAAATGATATCTCATTACGGTTTTGATTTGCATTTTCCTGTTGATTAGTGATGTTGAACCCCTTTTCATGTACCTGTTGGCCATTTGAATGTCTTCTTTGGAAAAATGCCTCTTTAGTTCCTCTGCCCATTTTTTAATTGAATCGTTTTTGTTGTTGTTGTTACTGAGTTACATGAGTTCTTTATAAATTTTGGATATTAACCCCTTATCTGTTAGATGGTTTACAAATAATTTTCCTGTTCATTTTGTTAATTGTTGCTTCTGCAGTGTAAGCTTTTAAGTTTGATATAGTGCCACTTGTTGATTCTTTCTTATTGTTATCTATGCTTTGGGGTGTCATATCCAGAAAAGTCATTGCCAAGTCCATTGTCAAGGATTTTCCTTTCTATGTTTTCTTTAAGAAGTGTTTACTGTTTCAGGTCTTATGTTTCCATTTTTGATTTATTTTGAGGTGATTTTTGTGAGTGGTGTAAGCTGGGGATCCAATATTCTTTCTCTGCATGTGGTTATGTAGTTTTCCGAACACCATTTGTTGAAGAGACTATCCTTTCCCTATTGGATGTTCTTGGCTCTCTTGTTATAGGTTAGTTGGCCTTATACGTGGGAGTTTAATTCTGGGCTGTCTATCGTGTTCCATTTTTTAGAGGAGAGTGGCAGCACTAGTACGGTTTCTCTTACCACCTCCACTGCAACCAGAGGATGTGCTGGTGGCTCTCCTTGGGAATGTTGGACTTCTGGAAGTTCTCTCTTGTACATGATGCCTGCTTGGGAGAGCACTCTTGATTTTTGCCCAACAGCGGTGAGAGGGTTCTCGGCAGTTTTGCCAGCTCTACTGGTTCCGCAGCTCACAGGGAGGTTTGTCTGTTACATGCTACACTGTTGGGCAAGATTCCTCATGGGTTCCTTGGAGTAAGGCTGTAGGTCCCAGAGTGCCCACAAAGGCGATTTATTTGTGTATGGATGTCTAATTCATTGATTAAAAAGAGGCATATGAAAGAGGAGCGTCTCACGCCATTGTGTTGCTGACATTACTTCCTATTATACTCATTATTATTAGGTGAACAATAATTTGGCTGTAAAAATACTGAACACAAAACACTATTTTAGTATGAAGTTGGCATGCTGACTGGCATTTTTTGAATTGAAGAAGATAGTAAATGAAGGCTATTTAAATTGCTCTGTGGTTGAATGTGCTTTGACTTCTTTAACATTCATATTTTCCCTTTGATATAAATGGTCACTTTTTTATTCTTAAATTGCTGTGTAAAGTAATTATACTATTTTATTACAGAGTACAAGTTGGTTAAATTTTTGCTTTTACAGTTAGAAGTGTTATGTGTATAAATCCTAATGGTCCACTTTATTTTTTTCTGGAAAAGAATGATGAAATTAAAATGAAGTATTAATGTTATTTTTAAACTCCAACTATTATATCATAATAATGTATCAGATAGCAGAAGCCACTGATGATTTGTATTCTTTTCAAGTCTTTTAAGTAAAAGATAACAGTCTATCCCTTGTATTGATATCTTACAATTCTAAAGATACTACATGGGTACCTTTTCTTTTTTTATAAAATTTTCTAAAAACATAGTAGAGTATTTAAAATAATGGCCCCCAAGATGTACACATTCTAATGCCCAGAATCTCTGAATATGTTCTTGTACATGGTAAAGAGAATTAAGGTTCCAGATGCACTGAAGGCATCAATTGACCTTGAGATGGAATTATCCTGGATTATCGGTGGGACTAATCTAATCACATAAGTCCTTAGAGTAGAAAGGGAAGAAAAGTGTGAGAGATATGTGATCTGAAAAAGACTCAGCTTGCTGTTCTTGCCTTTGAAAATGGGTTTAGCAGTTCATGACCCAAAGAATGTGGTGTCCTCCACAAGCTCAGAACAGTGAGGAAATAGATTTTTCCTTGGGGCATCCAGAAAGGAATGAAGTATAGTCCAACACCTTGATCTCAGCCTAGTGAGACCCTGTCACATTCTGACCTATGCAACTATAAGATAATAAATTTGCATTGTTTTAAGCCACTAAATTTGTGACAATTCATTATGGCAACAATAGAAAACTAAGATACTTAGCAAAACATAATTCACTCTGTCTTTAAAATTATTTTCTTTCCCTCAGTTTAGCACTAAATATTTATTATTTCCTCCATATCCAAACCTTGTGCAAGATTCTGAGGACAAAAGGTGAATAAGTCAGATCCCCTAATCTTTCCCTTGTTTTCATCTTTGATGGGTCAAAACCAATAGATGGAAATCAGCATTAGAATATTTTCTGAAGGCAGAAAATACCAATTTTTATAAGGCCGCATGTCTTACTTTTGCATCTCCTGCCTTTAAAATTTGTACATAAAAGTAGGAGAATTAGAACTTATAGTAAGATAAATTAGATTTTTGAAGTTTAAATGGATCTATTAACATTTAACAAAATGTCATAAACTTTTCTTTTAGAATAACTGTTCGTATTAAGCTTAAATTTGTATCTATAATTGTAGATTGGTGATAGTTTCATATTTCTATAGATACCTGAGTCTAGTTCTACTGATTGCCAATTGCTTTGTCTCTTGGGAGTGTGTTGGATTTTTTTCAGTTTTTTCTATGCCTCGTAATTTTTTCTTGAAAGCACGTCATCTTTTCTAGGGCTATAGAGACTGTGATAAGTAGTTTTTATTCCTGGAAAATGGGCATGCCTCTCTTTCTGCTAAGCCTGTACTGTGGGCATCCAGTTTTTCTGGATAGAAGACTGTCCTATCTCCATTAATTGTTCTTCTACTTTTATCAAAAATCAGATGCCTGTGTTTTTTTGGGTTTGTGTCCGGACTGTCTTCTAATCTGTTGGTTTATATGTCTATCCTTCACCAATACCATCCTGTCTTGATTACTCTAGCTTTGTAATACATCTTGAAGTCAGGTAGTGTGATTCCTCTTTACTCTCTTTCAAAGTTTCTTGGGCTATTATAATTCCTTTGCCTATGCATATCAGCTAGTCCATATCTTCAAATATCTTGGAGGAATTTTGAATGGGATTGCCTTGAACATATGGACCAATTTGGGGAAAGTTGACATTTTAAAAATAGTGAATTGAATTAGTAATATTAAACAATAACAAATTGAATATTCTATTCCATGAACATCATGTGTTTTTCCATTTATATAGGGCTTTAAAAAGTTTTTAGTTTCTTTAGATTTTTGTAATTTTTAGCATACAGATCCTGTACCCATTTTGTTACATTTATTTCTAAGTATTTCTTTTTTAGGGGAGTGCTATTTTAAATAGTACTATTTCTTAAATTGTTATTTTCTTGCTCCTCAGTAGTAAATAGAGATGCAATTTTAAAAAATATGTTGACCTTGTATCTTGTGATTTTGATAAACTCACTTATTAACTCTAGGAGTATTTTTGTGATTCTTTATCTATATAGACAATCAAATGCAAATAGAGACATTTTCATGCCTTCCTTTCTGATCTGTATACTTTGGTTCTTTTTCTCTCCTTGTTGCACTGTCTTGGACTTCCAGTGTTATGTGGATAGGAGTGGAAAGAGAAGATATCCTTGACTTGTTTCTGACTTAGGGGAAAAGAAGTCTTTCTTCATTATTATGTTAACTATAGGGTTTTTGTAAATGTCATTTATCAAGTCAAAGAAATTCACTTCTGTTACTACTACTGAGAGTTTTATGTTGAATTTTATCAAATGCTTTTATTCTGCATTAATTAATTTGATTTCTTTTTTTCCTTTAGTTTTTTCTTTTCAAATTTTTTTGTGGTAAAATACATAAAACATAAAATTTACCATTTTAACCATATTCATGTGTGCAGTTCATTGATACTAAATATATACCTAATGTTGTGCAACCATCACCACCATGCATCTCCATAACTCTTTTCATCTTGCAAAACTGGAGCTCTACCCATTAAAAAATAGCTCTCTATCGTCCCCTCCTCCCAGCCACTGGCAACTGCCATTCTACTTTCTGTCTCTAGTGTTTTGTCTCTAAGTACCTCATATAAGTAGAATCATACAGTATTTGTCCTTTCATGACTAGTTTATTTCACTTAGCATAATATATGTTGATCTGAGTTGTAGCATATAGGCAAAATTGTATTCTTTTTTAAGATTGAATAATATTCCATTGTACGTATACACCACATTTTGCTTATCCATTCATCCATTGATGGTCACTTGGGTTGCTTCCACGTTTTAGCTCCTGTGACTAATACTGCTGTGAACATGGATATATAAATATCTCTTCTATAATCTTTTTTCAGTTCGTTTGGTTGTATACCTAGAAGTTGAATTGCTGAATCATATGGTAATTCTATTTTCAATTTTTTTAGGAACTGCCACACTGTTTTTCACAGTGGCTATACCATTTTGCATTTCCACCAACAGTGCATTGAGATTTCAGTCTCTCTACATCCTTGCCAACAGTTGTTTTCTGTTTCTTTGTTGGTAGCTATTCTGATGGGTGTGAGGTGGTATCTGCTTGTAGTTTCAATTTGCATTTCCCTAATAATTAGTGATGTTGAGCATCTTTTCATGTGCTTATTGGCCATTTGTATATTTACTTTGGAGAAATTTCTGTTCAAGTCCTTGGCTCATTTTTAAATCTGGTGGGTCTTTTGCTGTTGAGTTTTAGGAGTTCTCTCTTTATTATGGATAGTAATCTCATCAGATAGATGGTTTGCAAATATTTTCTTCCATTTTGTATTTTGCATTTTTTAGTCGTTGATAGTATCTTTTGCTGCACAAAACTTTTACCTTTTATTATTTCTCTATTTTTTACTGAGAAAGATTCACCCTGAGCTAACATCTGTTGCCAATCTTCCTCTTTTTGCTTGAGGAAAATTGTTGCTGAGCTAACATCTGTGCCACTCTTCCTCTGTTTTATGTGGGATGCCACCACAGTGTGGCTTGATGAGCGGTGCTAGGTCCACGCCCAGAATCCGAACCTGTGAATCCCAGGCCACCAAAGTGGAGTGCACAAACTTAACCACTTCACCACCAGGCTGGCCCCAGGAGTTTGTCCATTTTATCTAGGCTATCCAAGTTGTTCATGTACAATTGTTCGTGTATTTATCCGAGAGCTATTAGATGTGTTGTTTTGTGTGTTTTACCCCAGTCTTTTTTTTCATTATATTTCAGTTATGGTTATTTCTTATGAGTTGCCTGAAGTTACCTGACTCTTTCCTCAGCTCTGTTGAATCTGTTCATGAGTCTCTTGAAGTCATTCTTCATATCTTTTAATGTTTGTTTCACTTCTAGCATTTCTGTTTGATTCTTACAGATTTCATCTCCCTGCTAATATTTCCCACTCATCTTACATGTTGACTGTCTTTCACATTAGATCCTTTAACATTTTAATCATAGAAATTTTGAATTCCCTGTTTAATGATTTCTGCATCTCTTTCTTATCTGAATCTGGTTCTATTGATTGCTTTGTCTCTTGGCAGTGTATTATTTTTCTTGCATTTTTATGTACCTTTTAATTTTTAGTTGAAAGTGTGTCATTCTTTGTGGTGATAATAGTGTTTATGTCTGGAAATAGGCTTGCCTTTCTTAAGGCTAAATCTGTAGTTTGAAAGAATGTTTAAGATGTTTGAAAGCAGCACTAAGTAAGGTTCCTATATATAAAAGAAGCTATCACAAGCTCTGTGGAGTTAAAGGTATCCAAATTTATTTACCATTTTCCTGTCTTCTTGTTATTAAGTTTTTTTTAATCAGTTTTGGAGGGAGTCTTACTCTGCATAATACATTCTCTCATTTATACTTCTTAAAACAGACTTTTAGGTTATGAACTGAACTTATTCCCACTTTACAAGTGTGGAAACTTAAGTGAAATAACTCACCTAAATATAAACCCCTGTCAAGTGACAAAATTGGGACTTGATTCTCTGGTCTACCTAATGTCGTATCTTGTGTTCTTAACTATTACCCTGTTTAGATGCATCATTGAACTTAACAAGCAAACTATTAGTTACATTGAAGGTGCTGTGATAAGTGCTATGGAGGGATGACAAGATCAATATGATATGATCTGCATTTATCATGCTAATATTCTAAGAATGGACTTCATAGAGTATCCTTTTTCACGAAGGAATTGGAATGGTAGAAATACGCAGTAATAGATCTTACTTACAAATGATACTTGGTTGATGTATTTTCGAGAAACCTTTTTGGTTACTGTGAAGGATTCATTACCATTGTAAGTGGTCCAGCTCCCCTCAGGAGTAGGACCATCATTGGCTTGGTTCCCAGGTCATTACATATTCAGAGCTCATGAGTGACACAGTCCGAAAGATACTGTACAAAGATAAATTGGAGTGTGGAGCAGAGGATTGGGGTAGAATTAGACATGTGGAAGTGATAATTGATACAGTAAAGAAGCTGAAACACAATAATAGGATAAGGAAGAACAAAGAACATACTCCCTGTGCCTTAATCTACATATTCAGAAAGCATAGGGAGGAACAAAAATCACTAGACAAGAATGAGTTGGTTAGGGCGTTAAAAGAATCAGAATCATCTAGCAATGCTATCCAACAGAACTTTCTATGATAATGAAAATGCTCTATATCTGTGCTGTCCAATACAATAGAAAATGTTAGCTATTTTAAATTAAATTTAAAGCTAGAGGACTTCCCAAGCATGGCCAATTTGGGATTTAATCTGTTGTTTTTAAGAGCTGGTTTACTTTTGCCAGTTATGCTTCCAGCAAACTGGCTTCCTCGCTCACTTCTCTGACTTCACATTTTCACTTCAGTTTGGACAGGCTCTTCAGCTTTTTGGTTTTAAGAAGTTTTGTTCTCCGTATTTTATTTAATAATTTGTTTTCATTGGAAATTTTGGTCTAAGTAACCTAATCTACTATTGTTAGAAACAGGCATTTTGTTTTGGTTTTAATTTCAGGGAAGAATACAGTGCTCATAATTTTCCTGAGCTTTATGGCATAATCTTTCTTTTGTGTGTTCCTCCTTTATTATTTTCTCTCATGTATTATTTTTCCATTCATTTTTTTTGCAGGATTTTTTCATAGGTCCCATGCTGAGAAAATTCTTACTGTCATTCTTCTTTTCATTGGTGATCTTCTTCCTATAAACTGGGCTAGTAGGCAGCTTGAATATTTCATCACTTGTCTCCAGACACTTTTCTTACCTACGTTTTTGTCCATATATGATTCCTTCTTGGCTAGCCAAAAGTTTCCCTGAAGCCCCATATGTTATAGGTTCTTTTTCCTACCTCTTACGTTCTTGTTTCTCTTCTTATTTTCAGAGTGGATGGGGACATAGACATCTTTTTTCTATTTAGTGAAAGTTCTGTTTTGTTCCTCTAGATGGTACTGCTCTGTTTGTACGTGGAATGGCTGCCACAAAGTTTGTCTTACAAGTTAGTTCTCTGCCAATTTCTAACCTTACATTTCCTGGATTTCCACTTTCTTGGCTTTTGGTACCACTGTGTTTCTCTCCTTACCTTAAAGAATCTGTTGATTGGTTTAGAAATTAGTATTGTCTTTCTAATGGCCTCTTATTTCTTTATATATGCAAGGAGGCTTTGAATTAGTTAATTTCACATGTTCCCTCTCCAGTTAGTGATTCTTTTTTTTGGGCTTATGTTTCTACAATTTTTTTTTTTTTTTTTTTTGTAATTTATCAGTTCAAAAGTTAGTAGGGACTACAGGGAGAAAATATAATTGTTTTTATTTCTCGAATCTTCTGTTAAAAGATATTGGACCTCACAAAAATCTGCATATGAGTGTATAGCAATTTTATTCATAATTGTCAAAAATTGGAAGCAACCAAGATGTCCTTTAATAGGTGATTGGATAAACAAACTGTGGTATATCCATACAGTGGAATAATATGCAGCCATAAAAAGAGTGAGCTATCAAGCCTTAGAAGGACATATGAACCTTAAATACGTATTGCTAAGTGTAAGAAGACAGTCTGAAAAAGTTACTTTATGATTCCACCTATAAGACATTCCAGAAAAGGCAAAACTATACAGATAGCAAAGAGATCAATAATTGTCCCAGGCGTTGATGGGGAGCGGGAGGAGAGATGAATAAGTGGAACACAAGGGGTTTTGAGGGCAGTAAAACTATTCTGTGTGATATTGTAATGATGGGCACATAACATTATGCATTTGTCAAAAGCCATAGAACTGTACAATGCAATGAGTGAACCCTATTGTAAACTCGGGACTTTAGTTGGTACTGAGGGTCAATATTGGCTTATCAGTTGTAACAAATGTACCACACTACTGAAAGATGTTAATAACAATAGAAACTGTATGTGTGATCGATGAGTGATGGGTAGGAGGGGAGTTTGTGGGAATTCTGTACTTTCTGTGCAATTTTTCTGTAAACCTAAAACTTGCTCTAGAAAGAAAAATCTTTTAATTAATTAAAAGATAATAATGCCTGATAAAGAGTTCATATATTGACTATACAAAGTAATCGAATAAACAAAGGTAATATGTAAGTAAAGTAAAAAACCTTATGTGAGAATATGTGTTTTTTTTATTGGTAACAATTTGGTCTTTATTCTGCCTGTTTTTAGAATACCTGCAGTCTTTCCTGTTCCTGTGTTTATTTTTCTTTTTGGTCTTTTCTATTAGGTGTACTAGCCCTGTCTTGGTACCCACCCCATTCAAAGGATGAGAATGGAGAACCTACTGATGACTTGGTACCAGGTATTTTGGATAAAGCTCATAAATATAATCTGAAGGTATTTTATTTTTTTATTGAGGTATAATTGACCTATAGCGTTATGTTAGTTTCAGAGATTCAACATAATCATTCAGTATGTGTATATATTGTGAAATAATTATCACAATAAGTCTAGTTAACATCCATCACCACACATAGTTACAAATTAGTTTTTCTTGTAATAAGAATTTTTAAGATGTTTTCTTAGCCACTTTCAAATATGCAATGCAGTATTATTAATTATAGTCACTATGCTGTAAATTACATCCCCAGGATTTATTTATTTTGTAACTGGAAGTTTTACCTTTTAACCATCTTGACTGTTTTACCCACCCACTGCCTCAAGTAACTAAAAATCTGTTCTGTGTAACTATGAGTTGTTTACTTGTTTATTTGTTTCTAAGATTCCTCATATAAGTGAGATCATACGATATTTGTCTTTCTCTGGCAGGCTTATTTCACTTTGCTTAATGCCCGTGATGTCCATTCATGTTGTAGCAAATGGCAAGATTTCCTTCTTTTTTATGGCTGAATAATATTCCATTGTATATATGTACAGTATTTTCTGTATTCATCCATTAATGGACACTTAGGTTGTTTTCATTTCTTGGCTATTGTAAATAATGATGCAGTGAGCATCAGATATCTTATTGGGTTAGCGTTTTTTATTCCTTTGGATAAGTACCCAGAAATGGAATTGCTGGATCATACAGTAGTTCTATTTTTAATTTTTCACAGAACCTCTATACTATTTTCCATAGTGGCTGCATCAATTTATAATCCTACCAACAGTGCGCAAGCGTTGCTTTTTTGTCACATCCTCACCAACGCTTATTACGTCGTCTTTTTTTGATGATAGCCATTCTAACAGGTGTAAAATGATATCTCATTGTGGTTTTTGATTTGCCTGACGGTTAGTAATGCTGAGTATCTTTTCATGTACCTGTTGGCCATCTAGATGTCTTCTTAGGAAAAATGTCAATTCAGAACCTCTGCCCATTTTTTAATTAGATTGTTTGTTTTTTGCTATTGAGTTGTGTGAGTTCTTTAAGTATTCTGGATATTAATACCTTATCAGATACATGATTTGCAAATATTTTCTCCCATTCAGTAGGTTGCTTTTCATTTTGTTGATGGTTTCCTTTGCTGTGCAGAAGCTTTTTAGTTTGATGTAGTCCAACTTACTTATTTTTGCTCTTTTTGCCTTTGCTTTTGGTGTCAAATCCAAAAAATCATCACCGATCAGTTTTGTAATATAGTTTGAAATCAGGGAGCATGATGTCTCCAGCTTTGTTTTTCTTTCTCAAGATTACTTTGGGTTTGTGATTCCATACAAATTCTAGGATTGTTTGTTCTATTTCTGTTTTATTGAATCTATTTCTGTTTCTCTTCTATATCTAAATCTATTTCTGTTTCATTGAATCTATACATTGCTTTGGGTAGTATAGACATTTTAACAATATTGATTCTTCCAGTCCTGAGCACAGAATATCTTTCCATTTATTTGGGTCTTCAGTTTCTTTCATTACTGTCTTCGAGTTTTCAGTGTACAAATCTATCACCTCCTTGGTTAAATTTATTCCTGGGTATTCTATTATTTTTGATGCAATTGTAAATAGTATTATATTCTTAATTTCTCTTTCTGATGGTTTATTATTAGTGAATAGAAATCAAACTGATTTTTGTATATTGATTTTGTATCATAGAACTTTAGTAAATTCGTTTCTTAGTTGTAACAGTTATTTTGATCAAGTTTTTAGAGTTTTCTGTATGTCATATGTCATCTGCAAAGAGAAATAGTTTACTTCTTCCTTTCTGTTTTGAATGCCTTTCATTTCTTTTTCTTGCATTAGTGTTCTGGCTAGGAGTTCCAATAATATGTTGAATGAAAGTGTTGAGAGTGGGCATGCTTGTGTTATTTCTGATCTTAAAGGAAAAACATTCAGCTTTTCTCTGTTGAGTGTGATATAGCTGGGGCTTTGTTGTTTATAGCCTTTATTCTCTCGAGGTATGTTCCCTCTATACCCACTTTGTTGAGGGTTTGTATCACAGATACATGTTTTTCTGCATCTGTAGAGAGGATTATGTGATTTTTATCCTTCATTTTGTTAATGTGGTGTATCACATTGATTGATTTGTGCATGTTGAACCATCCTTGCATCCCTAGAATAAATCCAATTTGATTATGGTGTATGATCCTTTTAATGTGTTGTTGAATTTGTTTGCTAATATTTGTTGAGGATTTTTGCATTTATGTTCTTCAGCAATATTGGCCTGTAATTTTCTTTCTTTGTAGTGTTATTGTCTGATTTTGGTATCAGATAATGCTGACCTCATAAAATGAATATGGGTGTGTTCTCTCATAGTCTGTTTTTCAAAATAGCCTGAGATGGATTGGTATTATAAATGTTTGGTAGATTTCATGAAGGAAGCCATATGGTTCTAGAAGTTTGTTTGTTCGGAACTTTTAGATTACTGATTTAATCTCCTTAGTAGTAATCAGTCTGTTGAGATTTTCTGACTTTTTCATGATTCAGTCTTGGTAGATTGTGTGTTTCTAGGAGTTTATCCCTTTCTAGAAGTCATACTTTAAGCAGCACCTTTTAAGTTATGCAAATATATCTCTTTCAGTGGAAGGCTAGGAGACAAGCATTTCTATTTGGTCTCTCTCTACTGAGCCCTGTGAGATAGTCAGTTAAAAACTATTTCTTCCTTTGCCCTCATCCTGTTGAACCCTTGAACCCAAGCCCTGCTAGCCACTAGAGCCAGGCTGTCAAGGGATGTTTCCTCTGGGCGGCAGCCCCAAAAGCAGGTGTACCAAATGTGTGCACAAGCTCCTTGCTCAGAGATACCAGCAACTTGTTGCTGGTTACAGGGAGTGTGTAAAGTTGGTGCCCACTGTCCTTCCCATCTCTTGTAGTTGGCCCCTAGACGTGCGTTTAATTTGAAGCCTCCCCGTCAGGTTGTAGCTGTGAAGATAGGCTAATAGACCTCTTTCACAGAGAGACTGGGTGCCTCAGGCTGTTGCTTCTGTATTTTACCCTGTGGGTGGTTGCCAGCTAAGAACTCTTTCTCTGATTGTACAGTCCTTTGGGACCTGTGAATGTATACCACTCTGGCCACCAGCGTCAGGTGATCAAGGAGTATCCCCTGGGTGGCAACCACAAAAACGGGGCAGCAGACATGTACCAAGCTCTTTTCCAGAAGATAGCAGTGACCTGGAGTGAGGCAAAGGGAGAATGCAAAGATGGTACCCACCAGTTGCCTCTCTTTTGAGAGTGCTCAGTAAACCTCTAGATATGTGTTAAATTAGATGCCTGCCCCTCAGGCCAGGGCTTTAAGATAAGCATTTAGGTCTCTTTCACAGAAATATTGGGTGTTTCAGTTGGCTCCCTTTGTACTGGGTACTAGGGTGTAGCCACAGTGAGTGCTCATGATCCCTTTAAGAACCGTTTCTCTGTTTGCTATAGCCTTGTGGGTCTCATGGGCACAAACCTTGTTGGCTTTCAAAGCTAAATGTTTTGGGGGCTTGTCTGTTAGGTGTGCGTCTTAAAAATTGGGGTATCAGATTGGGGGTTCAAATCCTTCACTCCTCAGAGGGAAGCTGAGAGTTGTGGGTTCTCTCCTGATTGTGGGTCACTGTGCCAGTAGAGTTAGTGGTTAGATTGTGTCTTAGCCGCCTGTCCATTTCAAAATGGGTTTTTTCCTTGTTTGCCCAGTGTATAGGAGTCACTCAGCTGGTTTTTGAATTTCTTTCAGAGGAAATTGTTCCATGTGTAGTTGTAGATTTGGTGTGCCGGGGAAAGAGGTGAGTTAAGGATCCTCCTATGCCATATCTTGAACTGGAACCTCTGAAGGTATTTACTTTATCAAGCTACAAATAATTCTTTTGGGCATGAAGATAGTGATTACAACTTTTGCAGTAGTCATTTTAATTAAAAACTTGATGTGAAAATGACAATCTTTTTTAATAATACTACTTTTTTCATAAAAAAATTTCTATCACATGAGTTCGAAACCTTTTCTAGATTACAACTTATTAAAGATCCTTTACTATTTTTCTGTGCTTGTTTTATATTCATCTACTTATTTATTTTAGAAAAGAAAGAGGATTGAAATGTTCTTTTATGAAGATAATATAGTAATTAGTGAGATTTACATGTCTAAGTATCTTAGATGTCAAAGATGTACTAAAAATGTGTTGTTAACTATGTGAATTTAAGTATTTATAAAGTAGTTAGAAAACAAACTCCTGCTCAGAAATTTGTCAGAAGTCTGATTTTCATTTAAACCTCATTTAACACACATTCATACTCACACACACACACCCCCCGTTGTAGATATAAAATGCAGATGAAAGTCTGAAGACAACTGTCAGACCAAGTGTATCTGCCCAGATATTATGGTGTGTTACAAATGAGGGAAAATTTCTCACAGCATGAGATTTTTATTTCTTTCAAAAATTAATTAATCATGGAGAAAAATAGAAGGGATGATGAAAAGGATTTAAATAGCACTGCAAAGGAAGTTTTTAAACTGAATACCAAGAGAAGCAGCATTGTTTTCAAAATCTGAGGATACTTTTAAAAAATTGGTCATGTAGTAGGTAGCAACATTAATCTTAATAAATTCACAAAAATTATAACCATAGAGTCTGCATTCTCTGACCACATTCAGTACAACTGGACATTAATAATTAAGGCCAAACTAAACATTTAAAAAATATAAAATTGTTTAAAATTTTAATTATAACATTGTAATTTAAAATAATACTTCTTTTAAAGAAAAAATCAAAAGTGAAATTTGAGGTGATATGAAAATAAATAGCACTGAGATTACTGCATAATCATTATGCAGTAACCATATCATTATGCATTAGCCATATCATTAGGACCTGGATAATAAAATAAACTAAAAGTAGAAGGAGGAATAATAAGGCTGAAGTAAAGAGTTAACTAAATCAAATAAAAAACATTTAAAAGCAGTAGCCTGGATAAATTAATCATTTTTCCACTTTTGGAAAGAGATATAAAATAGAAAAACTACTGGTGAGATTAAAAAAGGAAAAAAACTAGAGAAACGTAATCTCATCAAAAATTGAAAGGGAATATACATATAGGTACAGAAGAGAGTTTAAGATTTTATGTCACCATATTTAAAATATGTAAGAAATGGGCAGTTTGCTTGGAAAATACAAAAAGGTTTATTTTTTATGCAGCAAGAAGTTTAAAAGGTCTGAGTTGACTTGTATCCTAGGAAAACTTCTAAAAGTTTATTAAACATATATCTTCCCCAAAGCACCAGATTTTACCTGTCATTTCTATTTCTCTTGAGAAACAGCTAATTCTTGTGATATTGAAACAGTGGAAAGTTTACTCATTATCAATTGCTACATAACAAATTACCCTGAAACTTGGCAGTTTAAAACGACAAATATTTATCTCACCCAATTTCTAAAGGTCCAGAATCTGGGAGTGGCTTAGCCAGGTAGGTCTGGTTCAGGATCTCTCAGGTTACAGTCTAGCTGTTGGGTGGTGCTGCAGTCGTCAGAAGGCTCAAGGAGCCCCTCCGAAGCTTTCTCATGTGGTGGCTGACATGCCTCAGTTCCTTTGAGCTGTTAGAAGGGGAGTTTTAGTTCTTCACCAGTGAGCCTCTCCACAGGACTGCTGGAGTCTCCTTAAGACATGGCAGCTGGCTTCCCTATAGTGAGTGATCTGAGAATGAGAGTCCAATATAGAAGCTACAGTCTTTTTTTGGACCTAATCGTGGAAGTGACTATCACTTCTGCCCTATTCTGTTGGTTTATCTATTGATAAACCAACCCAGGTACAATGTGGGAGGCAGCTGCACAGGTTATATATATATCGGAAGGTGGGGATCATAGGTGGCCATCTTGGAAACTGGCTACCACAGAAAACTTGTGAATTTGTTCTCTAATGATAGCGTAATTCTAATTCAAAAACTAAACAAGCATAACACAAGAAAGGGATTTATAACATGATCTCACTAGTTAAAATATATGCAAAATTCCTAAATAAAACTTACAGAAGTAGTGTTGATTAGCACGAATCTCTGAATAGTTTCAAGAGTATGAAATCTGAGTTCAAATCTCCTGCATTCAGTGCTGACTCAGCCACTTACTGGCTATTTATGTAACTCTTGTGCCTCGGTTTCCTCATCTCTCAAGTGAAGAAAAAAGGAACAAAATCTACCTTACAGAGTGGTTATAAGATTACATGCAGTAATATGTAAAGCACTTAGTGTCTGGCAAAGAGTAAGCAATATGGAGTGGGCACTATATAAATGTTAAGTAGATAAAACTTTATTGATTATTTAAAGGAGATAAAACATCATCTTAATGGATACTGAAATTTTGTGGAAATAAAAAGTCATTACTAATAAAACTGTTAATAATGAGAGTTCTTTAACTTGATAAAGGGTATTCCTTAGTAACTTATATCACACACCATACTTAAAGAAGAAACAGTAGCATCATACTCATAACCAAGATCAGTCAAGAATGCCCTCTATTGGGCTGGCCCAGTGGCGCAGTGGTTAAGTTTGCGTGCTCTGCTTCAGTGTCATGGAGTTCGCCAGTTTGGATCCCAGGTGCGGACCTACACGCTGCTTATCAAGCCATGCTTTGGCAGGCATCCCACATAAAAAATAGAGGAAGATGGGCAGAAATGTTAGCTCAGGGCCAGTCTTCCTCAGCAAAAAGAGAAGGATTGGCCGTGCATATTAGCTCATGGCTAATCTTCCTCACAAAAAAAAAAAGAATAACCTCTATCATCAGCATTATTTAGTATCGTTATAGAGATTCAACAAAGCAGTTTAACTAAAATACATGTTCTTAGTTTAAGGAAAATGTTCTAAGAAAAAGTGTTCTAAGTAAAATTATCATTCTTTGCAAACAGAAAATACCTTCAAAAACCGTGAAAAGTACCTAAAAACCATTAGATATAATGAGTCCAGTACAGTGACTGAAACCAAAAAACATACAAGTCAGTAGGATTCCTATATTACAGGGCAAAAACATGGAAAAAGTACATTGAAAATAGCATAGCAATGGATATAAAGAAATCTTTGACATTTTATTGAAGGATATGAAAGACTTGCATAAATAGAGAAACAGGAATTTGATGGGAAGATCCAAAATTGCAAAACATTTGTATTTTATTTTTTTTTAATATGATGTGTAAATTTAATGCAATCCCGATTAAAAGTTCCACTGAGATTTTTGACAGGCTGATCCTAAAGTTTCAAATGTATTTAAAAAAAAGTATAACTTTTAAAAAATATTTATTAATGACAGGAAAGCTTGTCGTCCTAGATACCAAAATGTACTATAAAATGGCAGAAATTGAAAGAGTATGGCATTAGCATCAGTATTCAGAAGGAGATAATGAAGTGTAATACAGAGTCCAGAAACAAGGCACTGCATATGGGAATCTAATGTGTAATTCAAGAATCATTTGGAATCAAGTATAAACTGGAGGTTCGTTAATGATCTTGTCTTCATGACACTGATTTAGTTTTTTGCATTATCCACTCTTCTGTGTCCTTGGGCAATAATTTTCATGTCTATTAATTCTTCTTTTCTCAGGTTGCTCATTTTTCTTGAAGTTTATTCTTGTTTTTCAATGCAGTGTGTTTGTAAGTCTTAATGAAAATGTGAATTAAAACATCTTTTAATGAGAGACTATTTACCCTGAGTTCTCAGGCTGCTACCATTCTTAAAAATCAGTGAGGATTTTCATTTGCTCTGAAACTTCTTGCAGTTTATATATCCTAATGGAAGACAAGCTAGTTTGACCAATACACGTAATTGAGCAAGCTCCCTAAGAGATGATGTGGATCACTGTTGAAATATTTATTTCCAAATAAAAACGTGAAAAATTAGTTTTGTTTTAGTATTCCTTTTGCAGCTTAACAATTCAGCAGTTGTTGGGGAATAGAAATGGAACTCTAGGGAAAGGGAAAGAACTAAATAGGTGTGCATTTTCTTTTTTTAATCCTTGTCCATAGAGCCTTCTTTTGCTACTTTACAATCCTGAATCAGTTAGGGCAGCATCTCTTAAACTAGCTGACTGGCGAGAGCTGTCGTCTGCTGTCCCCTAGTGCCATTCAGTGAGCTCTCGTTGGCACTTAAAATCTGCACATAGACAGACCTGCAGCTTCTGGCACCAGTCTGAGACTGGATAAGTGAGTTGATTTATCTTCCACAAAACAGGTCCGAAGGCCACTCCTCTCACCAGGCCCTACTATAATCCTGGGAGATGGGAGGGAGGAGGCCTTTGCAACTCAGGGAAGTTGGCTGTTTCATTACTTTCAGGAGGCTTTTAAAGGTGAAGTGACATGTTCTGATGCACGAGGACAGGTTGTGTTTTCTCCTGTTTAAAGCTTCCCTGTGGAAAGAGGGTGTGGCAGAGAGTCTAGTTGCCAACACTCTTGCTCTCTCTTTGCTTCAGATTTTTTATCTGGTAATTAGAAAAGTTTGGAACCTGACAGGCTAATATTTTCCAAAATTTTTAGAATAATTTCTTGTCCTTATATCTGGGGAGGAACTATACATTGCTAAAAAAAATAGACCAGGACCGTGAGACTGGAGTTCTCGTCCCAGCTGAGTAGCTCTGGAATCTTGTGTTAGTTACTTCAGCTTCATTTTTTTGGCGTGTCTTCCTCATTTGTAAAATGACAGGATTAAACCATAAGATGGTTTTATTTGTTGGATTTTTGTGTGATTTCTGTTGTGTTGATCTTGTCAGATGGATATTTTTTAATAATTAGATAAAGTTTAGTAAATTCTGTTTTTATCAGGAATAGAAAACTTTCCTGTGCTCGCTAATATAAGGAAAAGTTAGTTTAATTAATCACAGTAACGTACTAGAATTTTTTAAAGTTCTAAGGCAATATGATACACAGAGATGAATAATAATATTGTGAGTTCTGTGCTGATAAACTGGGGCCTATGCTGCACATAACTGACCACACCTGAAAACTTGAAGTATAAAATAAGTAGGTTCATTAGTAACAACTCTTTTGGTTTGCTAATCTTCAAAGCAAGGAGCTAATCTGTCCTTTTCTTCAATTGATTAGTATAGACCTGCTTAGCCCCTTTCCCCAAAAGCAGCCTTTCAATTTATCAATTTTATTTAAAAAATATTCTAATGGTTTTAACATATTAAGTCTACTTCAATCTTTTTTTTTTTTTTTTTTTGAGGAGGATTAACCCTGAGCTAACATCTGCTGCCAGTCCTCCCCATTTTTGCTGAGGAAGACTGGCCCTGAGCTAACATCTGTGCCCATCTTCTTCTACTTTGTATGTGGGATACCTGCCACAGCATGGCTTGACAAGCAGTGCATAGGTCTGCACCCAGGATCCAAACTGGCCAACCCCAGGCTGCTGAAGTGGAACCTGTGAACCTAACCGCTGTGCCACCAGGCCGGCCCCAATTCTACTTCAATCTTGATTAATGTGTTTCTATTCTTTGTTTGGGTTTGTTTTACTCTTCTCTTTCTTTTCTTTTCTTTCTTTCTTTTTGCTGAGGAAGATTGGCCTTGAGCTAACATCTGTTGCAAATCTTCCTCTATTTTTTATGTGAGCCACTGCCACAGCATAGACATGGACTAGCAGTATAGGTCTGCAGCTAGGAACCAAACCTGGGCCACTGAAGCAGAGCGTGCTGAACTTAACCACTAGGCCACTGCGGCTGGCCCTCTCTGCCTTTTGAGTTGAAAATGTTTTTCCTTTATTTTCATTCTATTTTTGTTTAGGAATAGAGAGTTTTTGAGGAGTGAATTTGTCTCACAGTTAAGCTTTTGTTATAGTTCATTAGTTTCTATTATGTAATGTTTTAACTAGTATTAGTCACTGAATAATTTGTAAGTGCAATTTTGATTTATTAACTTCATACCAAGAGTCATTTAGGTGACTGCTTTTTAAGTCATAAATAAACAAGCAAGAATAGCAAAAATGTTTGACACTTTAGTTACTTGTTTTGCATTGTGTTTAGCAAATGTGGCCTAAGATATTTTTTTGGAAGAGTAAATGAGTAAAACTAAAGTGTAAATCATGATTTTTCAGAGATTTAGATATCTGCTCGTTCATATACTTGTCTGCATATTCGCTGGAGTAAGGGCTGTAACTCGTTTAACTGTCATTAAGCAGTCTGGTTTTGTAGAGACTGTACAAATCAGAGATGGATCTTTTCCTCTATATCCTCTCCATCCTACACCATTAAGAACAGAGCAGTGAAACAATCTTTTGAGTGAGGCATGATAGATAGGTTTTGAAGTCAATGTATAGCAAACATCCTGTTCTCCCTCCCCTCTGTGGAAAGAGCAAGTATATGTCTTGCCTCGTTGGTGTTGGGCTTGGCCTCATGGCTTGCTTTGGCTAATGAGATGTGAGAAAACATAATGTATACCATGTCTGAGCAGAAGCATTATATGCATTTCCATAGTTGTGTTCCTCTTCTGTGAGAACAGCATGCCCCACGTGCTCCTCTGCCTAGGACCCAGAATGACAGACGCATGGAGCAGATCTAGACCTAATCGACAGCGTGGAGCAGAACCATCAGAGCCACTTCATCAGCCTTTGTGCAACAAACAAATGTTTGTCTTTGGAAGCCACTGAGGTTGTGGGTTGCTTATGATACATCACCATCACATTAAGCCTGACTGAGTTAAGCCAGCCATCTGGGTAAAAAGAAAATCAGGCTGATCCAGTGATTCTTTCCCTTTGCTCAGGATTATAGTGGAAAGAACCAACTCAGCCACTGGTGGTCTTCTTGTATTTTAATAAATTTAGTATTGTATTTTAAAATAGCACGTTTTTTTCTACTTTGTATATAAATCACATTTCTCATACTATTGGTTTATCAGCATCCAATATTTATGTGGCCTGTGGTTCTAGAATCATCATTATATCTGCTGCTCAGGCTTATGCAAATTTTTCACCATGTGAAACTTATATGTAGTGTGTCTGTGTTCTTTTTAAAATGGTTTTTCAGCTCCATTTGAAAGACGTTATTCTATCCATGACTTCTCTTCTTTTTCCCTTTTTTCTTTCTTGTTCTCAAATTAATAATGTGAATTTTTGGTGAAAACTTGGTGAATCTTACCTAATGGGGTATATAAATGGCAGACCCAGAGTTTAATTTATTACCCAATTTTGCCTGGAAATCGTTCATTCACTCATGCATGCATTCATTCATTCAGGGTCTGCTATGTGCAGTTACTGTTCCAGATGCCAGTAATATTAAGAAGAATAAGATGTTATCTCTGTGTTTAAGGGACCTTGCAATCTAGTGAAGATCAGAGAAAAACACAAGTAATTGCAGGAAGAGAAAAGTACAAAGTATGATGGCACCACATGGGAGTAGGAAGACCTACCTCATTCTTATTGTAGTGGGGGATGGAGGGTGTGGGGGATGGAGGGTGTGCAGGAGTGAAGGGTGGGGAGTAGAGGAGTTGGAGAAGGAGAAAAGTATGATCCAATTTTCACTTCGTTTTTTATTTTATTAAAATATAATTGACATAACATTGTGTAAGTTTAAGGTATACAACATATTGATTTGAAACATTTATATTGTGATCTGATTGCCATTAGAGTGCTAGCTAACTCCTCTATCATGCCACATAATTATCATTTCTTCTAGTGGTGGGAACAGTTAAGATCTAGTCTCCTTGCAAGTTTAATGTTTATAATACAGTTTTGTTGTCCATAATCACTGTACTATGTGTTAGAGGTCTGACTTTTATTTATCTACTAGTTGCAAGTACGTACCCTTAAACAACATCGCCGATTCCCCCATCCTTCAGCCCCTGGTAACCACCATTCCACTCTGTTTTTTTGAGTTTTTTTTTCCAATTACACATATAAGAGATATCATACAGTATTTGTCTTTCCCTCTCTGACCTATCTCACTTAGCATAATGACCTCAAGGTCCATCCATTGTTATTGCTGTAGTCTCAAATAGCAGGATTTGCTTTTTTATCTCACTGCTGAATAGCATTCCATTGTGTGTGTGTGTGTGTGTGTGTGTGTGTGTGTGTGTGTGTGTGTTATGTATAAAACACATTTTCTTTATCCATTCATCTATTGATGGACACTTATGTTATTTCCATGTATTGACTATTGTCAGTAATGCTGCAATGAACATAAAGGTGAGATATCTTTTCGAGATAGTGATTTCATTTCCTTCAAATAAATATCCAGAAGTGAAATTTCTATATCATAGGGTAGTGCTATTTTCAATTTTTTGAGGAACCTCCATACTGCTTTTTATGGTGGCTACACCAATTTTACATTCCCACCCGCAGTGCCCAAGAGTTCGTTTCTCTCCACATCCTCCCAGCATTAGTCATGGCTTGTCTTTGTGATGATAGCCATAATAACGCATGTGAGGTGCTATTTTACTTCTTTTTGATTTGCTTTTCCCTGATGATTAGTGATGTTGAGCACCTTTTCATGTACCTGTTGGCCATTTGGGTGTCTTTGGAAAAATGTCTCTATAGTTCCTATACCTACTTTTTAATCAGATTTTTTTTATATTGAGTTGTATGAATTCTTTATAAATTTTGGATATTAGCTACTTACTCAGTTCATGGTTTGCAAATATTTTCTACCATCCCATAGTTGTCTTTTCATTTTGTTAATCGTTTCTTTTGCAGTGCAGATACTTTTAAGTTTGATATAGTCCCACTTTTGATTTTTTCTTTTGATTGTGCTTTTAGTGTCATATGCAAAAGACCATTGTCAAGACTAGTGTCAAGGAGCTTCTTCCCTATGTTTTCTTCTAGGAGTTTCAGGTGTTATGTTTAAGTTAATCCATTTCAAGGTAATTTTTGTGAGTGGTGTTAGATAGAGGTCCAATTTTCTTTTTCTGCATGTAGTTATCCACTTTTCCCAATACCATTTGTTGAAGAGACTGTCCTTTCCCACTGGATGTTCCCGACTCCCTTATCAAATTTTAGTTGACCTTATATGCTGAGGTTTAGTTCTGGCCTCCTTATTCTGTTCCATTGGTCTATGTGCCTATTTTATGCCAGTACCATACTGTTTTAATTACTATAGCTTCATATATAGTTTGACATCAAGAAATATAATGCCTCCAATTTTATTTTTCTTTCTCATGATTGTTTTGGCTATTAAAGATCTTTTGTGATTCCTTGAAAATTTGAGGGTTTTTTCCTATTTCTGTGAAAAATGCCGTTGGATTTTGATAGAGATTGCATTGAATCTGTAGATGGCTTTGGATAGCACGGACATTTTAACAATATTAATTGTTCTAATCCGTGAACATGGGATGTCCTTCCATTTGTTTGTGTCTTCATTTTTTTCAGCAAGTCTTATTTAAAGCAATGTATAATGAAAACTATATTTAGGTTCTCCTGTGTTAGGTGCATAAGTATTTACAAATGTAGTATCTTCTTATTGGATTGACCCCTTTATCATTAGATAATGCCTTTCTCTGTCTCTTATTACAGTCTTTGTTTTACAATCTGTTTTGTCTGATATGAATATAGCTACCCCAGCTTTCTTTTGGTTTCCATTTGCATGGAATATCTTTTTCTATCCTTTCACTTTCAGACTGTGTCCCCTTATGTCTGACGTAAGGCTTTTGTAGGCAGCATTTAGGTAGATCTTGGGTTTTTTACAATTTAGCCACTCTGTGTATTTTGACAGTTGGTAGCTTGCCAAGAACTCCCTCCAAGTGTTCCAATCTCCTGGGACTCAAGTACTCAAGCCCTGGCCACCAGAGCCAGGTGATCAGGGATATCCCCTGAGCTGCAGCTGCAAAAACCAGGGCACTAGACACATGTAAGAGCTCCCCTCCAGGAGATGCTGGCACCCTAGAGTGCAGCAGAGGGAGCCTGGGAAGACAGTTCCTGCCCTCTGAGATCACTGGAAAGGTTTACAGTCACCCCTTAGATGTGTGTCTCATTAGAAGCCTACCCTCAGGCTGTAGCTGTGATGATAAGCTAATAGGCCTCTTTCAGCGCAAGACTGAGTTCCTGGGTCTCTTGCTTCTTGCTGTGCCCTAGGAGTTGTAGCTATTTAAGAACAACTTCTCTCTTGGTTACAGTCCGGTGGGACCCATGAGTGTAAGGCCCCCGTCCCCCAGAGGGAACATGTGAAGATTGCGTTCACTGGCCTCCGTTCCATGAGAGGACTGCCATAGGCCCCTCTAAGTGTGCCAATCCAGAAGCCTGCTGCTCAGGCCAGAGCTCCAGGAGGAGCAGAGGCCTCTCTCTCAAAAAGGCTGGGGGTGTTTCAGCCTCCTGTCTGTGCATGCCCTGGGGGTGGTAGCCTGCTAAGAACCTTCTCTCTGATTGTCACAGTCCCATGGGACCCAGGAACGCAAGCCTCCCTGGCCTCCAGAGCCAGGTGTTAAGGGGTGTTTCCTGAGTGGCAGCTGCAAAAACGAGGGCACCAGATGTGTTGAAGCCCTCCTCCTGGAGATACCGGCACTCTCAGTGCACCAGGGAGAGCATGGAGGTGGCACCCCCTAGCTGGAGCAAGGCAGAGCAAGGAAGAGCATGGGAGGTGGTGCACCCCAGTCTCCTTCCCCCATCAGTACCCCTGGCCCTCAGACCAGCAGTTTAAAATTAGCAAATGAGTCTCCAATGTAAAGTCTGGGCGCTTTTCAAAGGGCCGCTTCTGCTCTGGGCCCTGGAGTGGATGAGTCTGCACATGAGCCCTAAGAGCCATTTCTCAGTTCGCCACTGCTCTGCAGGGCTTGTGGCTGTGAGCCCCCTTGGTCTTCAAAGCCAGATGTTTCGGGGGCTTGTCTTTCAGGTGCCAGTATTAAAAGCTGGATGCTTGATATGAGGTACGAAACCATCACTCCTCAGGGAGAATCTCTGGAGTTTGAGTTCCCTCCCAATTGTGGGTTGCCGCACCAGGGATGGGGTTTATGGCAAGATTGTGTCTCAGCCTTTCCTACCTGCTTGGTGTGATTTCTTTCTCATCTGCCAGATGTGAAGGGGTTGCGCTGCCATTTTTTAGGTTTTTTTCAGAGAAATTCTTCCATATATAACTGTAGATGCAGTATCTGTGGGAAGAAGTGAATCCAGGATGTTCCTATGTCACCATCTTGAACCAGAACTCTTTTTTTCCCTAATAGGACAGAGAGATATTTATTTCAACAAAATTATAGAGTAAAACTACAAAAAAACAAAAACATTTGACAGTCAGACAATTTTGTAAGGAAGAAAGTTAAAGGTAATCAGCATAAGAACAATAAATTATAAATATCTGTTCGTATATTAATGGGGAAAAATAATCAGGAGAAACCCAAGAATACTTTTAAAATACGGCATCATTGCCACAGCACATGAAAGCATTTCCATAAAAAATTAACAGTTTTCACTTGGACATTTAATTTTTTCACCCTCTTTGAATTTACATACTGAAACTTGATGTTTTACTGTGGTTTTCACTTGCATAGAATATCTTTTCATCCCTTCCCCTTTACTGTGTGTGTGTCCTAAGCTGTTGTGGTCTCTTGTTGGCAGCTTATATTTAGGTCTTCTTTGTATCCATCCAGCTGTGTACCTTTTGATTGGTGAATTCAACCCATTTACATTTAGAGTAATTACTTATATGTAAGGACTTACTAATGCCATCTTATCAATTGCTTTCTGGTTTTGTATTTCTATGATTTCTTTTCCTTCTGTTTCTCCCTACCTTTGTAAGTTGGTTATTTTCCATGGCGCTATGCTCTGTGTCTCCCTTCTGTGTCCTTTGTGGATATGCTCTAGATTTTTGCTTTGTGGTTACCCTGGGGCTTACGTAAAACATCTTAAGGATAAAGCAGTCCATTTTAGGCTGATAGCAACTTATCTTTGATTGGCTATAAAGGCTTCCCATTTACTCCTCCCTTTTATATTATTGATGTCACAATTCACCTCTTTTTTGTCATGTATTTGTTAACTTATAGTAGCTACGGTTATTTTTCCTACTTTCCTTTAACCTGTATATTATAGTTGAGTAGTTAATACACCATTGTAATAAAGAGTTTAAGTTTCATGTATGCCTAATTTATTGATTAAAACACAAGATAAGTGAGGAACATGTTGTTGACATCACTCTCCAGGAGAAACATCAGCAAGTTCCTCACATTTTCACTTCAGAAGTTCACTTTGGCTGCAGGGTAGAGAAAAGACTGGCAAGGTCAAAACTAGAAGCATGAAATGAGGGAACATTTATATGACTCTCATTCCTTAATCCGAAGATAATGCAAGCATTTGGTTTTAATATAGTATTCTGTCATTTTTAAAGTTGTTTTAGTATTAGTCTAATAGATTTTTCCAAATGGAATAGAAAAATAGTGACTACATCACATCATTAATTAAACCTACAATTAAGAAGTTAGAAATATATGAGGGAAAATTTAAAATATTGGATATTTATCATTAATGGCTTTTTGAATTACTACAAATATATTGATCTAAACTTTACAAAAGAAGGATGCCATTTATAATTTGCAGCTTTAAAAGGAAATTCATTTTGACCTCGGATATTTGCTTAAATATGGTGTCCTTTATATATAAAATGGAATCTGTCTTAGGAAATACAGTGTTGCATCTTAAGGGAGATGCAGGGTAACATTATATAAGAGTATGAATATATACCTTTGCCAACCTTCTTTCAATTGTAGTTAAAAAGCAAATACCAGAGCTACTGAAAAATCCAACTACCCTAGCAATACTTACAATATACTGCAGAAATGAATTTAACCTTCCTTTGCTACTGATAAAAACTTTCTTTGTATATATTACTGAAATCTCATTTTATTAAAAGTAGAGAATGACATTTTCACTAAATGCTCTCTGACTTTAAAATTACTTCTGTGAAAACTAGTAGTACTGATTAACATAAAGTGCATTTCACTTTAATTGGGTAGTTGAAAACAAAGGCTTATTAAATATTCCAGTAGCTTAGAAATCTTGGATTCCACACATGCTTCATAGAGACCAAACCCTACAATTAAAATAATATCAATAAGTTTACTAGATTGCCATAAAGATTTTTAATGGTTACTGGTAAGTCAGTAAAGTTAGTAATAAAAGTGTAAATTCTCATATTTGTTTTACAGATCTTAAATAGATTGTCATTGAAGGAAGGTATCATCTATACTATCTACACTACCCGTTAGAAGTGGCATACAAAATGATTTTACTAGCTATTATTAGTTTTCTTGATTTATATATAACTAACTTGTTTTAGCTAAAAAAATTTGAATCTTCTGTGCACAGTATTTTAAAAATATTTTTGGTTACTGCTTTCTGTTATTATGGTAGAAATATATAAACCGTGTCACCAGCAAGCATTCTGAAAATTATCATCCTTTATAGTTCTAATGGATATTATTTTTTCAGTAATTTTGTTGTAAATTCTTTGAGTAATGGTACAAATTAAACATGGATTATTTTGTAAAATGCTATTTTAATGATATAGAAGAATTTGTCATTTAAAGACGTGTGATATTGACTCTATTTAAATATAAACTTCATGGCCACACCTGAAAAAAGAATCTAGATTTTTCTGGACTATGGTTTATTTTGTTTAAGAAAGATACGTCTGAATATAGAATATATCCCTCTTTATTCTTTATAAGGAATCAACAGATAGGAACAATTATTGCTGAGTGGTTGAACATTTGAGCTCTGAACTCAGACTGCCCATATTGCCTCCAATTTGCTGGGTGACAAGTTACTGAACCTGTCTTACCTTTGATTGTCTCATTTAGAAAATGAAGTTAGTTAATAGTAACTGTCTTAGAGAGTAGAGAGAATTAACTGAGGTAAAAAGTATAAAATCGTTAGCATATTATTTAACAGAGAAAGCTCTTAGTAAATGTTATTACTATTAGAATTCTGTAGTAACTTTATGTTCACTAAGTATTCAGTGTAAATTAAGGTTATTAAATCAGTCACTTCATTAAAAATATGAGATTTTTATTTTTATATCATAGATAATTTTTTCTCTAATCATTTTTTATTCTAGGTCACTTTTCACATCGAACCATATAGCAATCGAGATGAAAACAACATGTACAGAAATGTCAAATATATTATAGACAAGTGAGTTTCCTCAGTGTTTATTATTACTGTTTTATGATCAATTGATAATTCTAAGAAAAGTATATTTAAATTATATTTGAGAGATTTGAATAACTTATGGTCTGACGTTAAAATTAATTTAAACTAATTTGGTAATGAGTATTGCAGTCATTTTGAGGAACGCTTCTGAAGTTCCTTAAAATTCGCTTTGTGTATGAATAAAAATTTCTCTTTTTACTGTTTTATGTGTTTGGCTATTTATGATTTTTGTCAGACTGACATTTTAAATATTATTCTGTAAATCTGTAAATTCTGTAAATCTCATGAATATAGAGTTTTGTCTTTCTAAAAAGAAGGTTCAGATTATGAAATGTGAACTGCTTTTATAGCAATGGACCCACATCTAATATTTTCATTTATATTTAATCTGATTATAAGGAAAGAATCAATACATTTAATTTTGTTCAAGAATTTTACTGATAACAGTCTGTGACAGATGCCATACTCTTACAGAGAAACTTGTCAGCAACAGTGGGACATTTATCACTGATACAAAAAAAGCAGTTTATATATTCATGTAGAAAATGGGCTTTTTATGGTGTTTGTCATCATTTGTAAACCTCAGTGTAAGATAATTAATTTCCTGTTTGGTTATGTCTTACTGTATCCAGTATCTCATTTCCCAATGTGTAAAATTTAAAATGCATTTTTAATGAGTATACTTATATGACTGATTCCCTAAAGAAGGTGTACAGTGTGCTTAAACTGTACTGATTACCTTCATTTTCAACACATAAACAGTTATTGCCTATGGCAAATGAGTTGTGAATATTCATCTCACTTTTACATATATTTGTATTCTAGGTATGGGAATCATCCAGCCTTTTACAGGTACAAGACTAAGAACGGCAATGCACTTCCTATGTTTTATGTCTATGATTCCTATATCACAAAGCCTGAAAAATGGGCCAATCTGTTAACTGCCTCAGGGTCTCAGAGCATTCGCAATTCTCCTTATGATGGATTGTTTATCGCACTTCTTGTGGAAAACAAACATAAATATGATATTCTTCGAGGTGGTTTTGATGGAATTTATACGTATTTTGCCACAAATGGCTTTACTTATGGCTCATCTTATGAGAATTGGGGTAGGCTAAAATTCTTTTGTGATCAATTCAACCTAATGTTTATCCCAAGTGTGGGTCCAGGATACATAGATACCAGCATCCGTCCGTGGAACGCTCAAAACACTCGGAACCGAGTCAACGGGAAGTACTATGAAACCGCTCTGAGTGCCGCGCTCCAAGCCCAGCCCTCTGTGATTTCTATCACCTCCTTTAATGAGTGGCATGAAGGAACTCAGATTGAAAAAGCTGTTCCCAAAAGAACCAGTAATACAGTGTACCTGGATTACCGGCCTCATAAACCAAGTCTCTATCTGGAACTAACTCGCAAGTGGTCTGAAAAATACAGTAAAGAAAGAGCAACTTACGAGTTAGATCACCAGCTGCCTGTTTCTTAATGCGTTGAGTAAAGTTTATTAATTATAGAAATGACCTAATTTCAATAAATGCCTTTTGTTCTGAGTTATGGAAAGAAAACTGTCAAAATCAGTATGCACTGAAACTATTGTCTTTAATAAAAATAATTTGTACTTTTTTAAAGGTAGCAATATTGTCATTGCCACCCTTCACAATGCTGCAGTGAGAAGATGAGAGTTGTGCGGATAACATTCCCTGTGGCATGAGTTGCTGAATTTCTGATTGAAAGTGAAATCCTGCTTTGATAGTAGTTTAATTTTTTTTTTCACAACAGATAAATGCTTGTGTTACCGAAAGTAGCTAGCACACAGTTAAATCCTACTTGTATTCTGGGCCCAAAGAAATAGGATTGTGTGTATATTTGGTATGTCTATTGAAGAAAAAAGACCTAAAAGATATTGTACATGTTTCATTTCTAATTTTTTTTCAATGATTCCATCAGCTTTGTTGTATTAGTGTTCAAGCTCTATCTAGGTAACTCTCCAATAATAATTCTTAAGAAGAATAGAATCATGTACCTTAAGCTGTGAACCATATTGTGTTAGGAAGGCCTGCTTTCTGCAGCATAATATGTATCATCATTGGCAGATTTGGGTTACCTATAGCACGTCAGGTGTTTTGCATGTCTACTGTTTCTGCTTTGTATGCTAAATTTTAGATTTTAGAAGCTGTGGAAAGTTTCTTCATAAAAGTTACCTACTGCTTCTCAATTATTAAGAAAACATAATTGTTTCATAATTATTATGAAGATAAAATGCCCAAAATGTTATCATTTTTGGGATACCTTATCAATCTTTGAGTACTCTGTTATTCGTGTTACCTTATCAATCTTTAACTTACTCTGTTATTCATGTTTTTAAATTTAAGGTTAATCAGAGACCAACTGTAAGATAAGAAAGAAGCTGATACTATCATTGGATTGCCTTCTTTTAATATTTTAAGCTATTTTTACCAAGAGTAATAGAGAAAACTTACTTATTAGCATTTTAGATTTTAGGGAAATGGAAATGAAAATTCCTTTATATCATAAATTCATTCCTGAAGTTTGACTTTTGTTTAACGTTTAATGATGGAAATAAAATTTCATTTAAAAGATAATACTTTATTTTATATAATAATATCCCTGTTTAAAAACATTATACTTTTATGGTACCTATCATGTAAAATACTTGTGATCAATTATTGGTCATATTGTGACAAATTAATCACCTAATGCCAAAAATGAATCTCTTTACCTTAAAAACTAGAGAATAAAATGCATTCTATCATTGTTAATACTTGCAACTAGAACTATAGTAAAAAAATTGAATATATATGCATGCATATTATTTCTTAGATATTTAATTTATCAATGAGAAGCAATAGGGTAATACTAAACAATAATACTATAAATCTTTAGAGAATAAAGGCATTCATTCAGAAACAAATTAGCAGTGGAATTTATTATAAAATAGCCCATCAGATGTTGAAACTTATTTTTGAGCAGTAGTTTTGAAGTAAAATATCATGTCTTTGAAAAGAGGCCTGATTAATGTTAAACTTATTTATAACTTAAGAATTTGCCATTTCTCGGAGAATGATCAGGCCACAGGAAATTAGTACAATATTAATAATCTACTTTCTAGAGGAAATTACAAGAATAAATCACTATGAGGACATAAAACCAAGTATGTTCATAGAAACAATCATACAGATATAACCTGTGTATTTTTTTTTCTTATGTCCAGTTAGCCATTATATGTTGTCTTAGGGATAAAATCTAAATATGTCATACCTAATCTTTTATAACATACAATATTTTATTAAAGTTTAGTTAGAGAACTATCTACTATAGAGGAATTTTTGTCATTGCTTGTGTTATATTTTTGAATCCACCATAACAGATAATTTTATGAAATAGTTTTAAGATTAAGGGAAAGTATATAGACACAAGGTCAGCAAATCCTCACAATGGATACCACCACTTTCTATCCTGCTCCCATTGCAGACATAGATAATCTACTACAGCACACTTTACCTCTGAGTTTTGTTGTGGTTTCCAACACATTACCCCAACCAGCCAGTAATAATCAGTCAGATTTCAAAGTAAAATGAAACAGATTCTGTCTTCCTCACTGAAAGTTATTCTCAAGGAAAGAATGCTTGGAATCTGATCTCATAATGGTTTACTAATATATAATTATATGAATTTCATGTTTCTTTTCTCCTGTTTTACAAAACGGTTATTAGGAGGAATTATTTCTAATAATATTGTTATTCTTTGGGAGGAAAGCTTTCAGAATCTTCCTCAGGTATTCATGACAGCTGCCTTTACCATTTGACTTGTAGCACAGTTTAGATCATTGTGATCACAAGTAAATAAGAGCAAAGACTTGATTTTCTAATTTTAAAAACTATAGGTTTGAATTCAATAAACTAACTGTTAAAAGAAAAAGCAGTGTAATATATGCAATGCATGAGTCATAATGAATTGTTTTATAGTTTAATCAGTCTAATTGTTTTGACTATATAGAAACCAAATCTTTCTTTTACTCCTCCCCTTAAGGACTAATATTGTCCGAAACTGCTGTTATTAACATTTATCTTAGTTGTATGTTAACTTTTTTCTGTTTTAAGAGTGTGTAATTAAAAGATGACTATTTTGATATATGGAGTACTTAACTTTCATCTAATAAGAGCATACATGAAATATGTCTTAGATATAAAAATTTAGTCCTTTCTATTTATGAAATATGTTTAATTTCTGATTAACAAATGAAAAGTAGTATTCACTCAGCACTCTTTCTATATTTTCTCTGAGAGATGTAGCACTTACAAAGTAGATAGCTATCAACTGTACATACTTTTTACATCTGTGAATTTGTGTTATACACACACAAACATATAAAGTTTTTAAAGAATTTGGGGAACATTTTCTTATTTTTTTATTCTTTGGGCATAATCATATATTAGCTCTGACATCCTTTAGGAAATTGATCTTCCTCTAAAACAGCAAAAGTAACAAGCCACCAGAGAACCTACCAAGTTCATAACCATGTGCTTTTTAAAACCAATTACAGTTACTCAATTTAAACTTGATGATTGTTCCTAAACTCTATAGTGCCTACAGAAAGTCTTTAAAAGTCTGTATCTGAATTTTGAATTAAGGTCAAACACTCCCATGTCCCATAGTGTAGAAGCAATACTTTATGACCAGCAAAAGTTCAGTTATTTTTATAAATATTTACAATTTCAACATGAAAAATTGATTTAGCCACAAGCAAAAGAGTGTTTTGGCTCAGATAATTCCTCTTTCAAGAAATGTACTCCAAATTAAATTTTATACTGACTTTGTTATATGTCCACATAGAAGCTAAATGTTATTATATGCTTAATGTAAGACTATTATACTTGAGAATTCAGGTACTACTTTGGCTTAATTACTTCACAGAGACTCATTCATCCTCAGGCAAATCAAAGAACTTAGTAATGCTGTTATAGTCCAACTATCAGTGAAGTGAGGAGCTCTTTACAGTGTGATTAGCTTTTGTCGTTGTTGTCATATAAGTACTATTTATGATATTAAAAGACAAAATAATTTAATATCTAATTAGCAAATAGTCATAGATAGAAAATTTACTAAGTTGAAACATAGTGGTACATTTATATTGGATATTCTAGACTTCTTTTAAAAGCATCTTATATTTTGAATTTCATGTTTCTCAATTTATATAAAAAAATAAAGTTCAAAAACCTTGGTTCAAAGTTCAAAGCTACCGCACCGAAATAAATATTTCATGACACCAGTGACGTACTATGGTAAGATAATACTACATAGGATTCAACTTATGGAATATGGCTGTGTCATCATGCTTTAAGTGGTTTTGTTTTTGACTTTGTGAAAAAACAGATTAAAAATCCTAGCAAAAATCACAGTAAACAACACAAAAAGTGGCAATCTTCAGCTACTTAATCACATTTAAAGTAAATACGTTAATTATAACTAAGTCCATGCTTAAGAGTATTTCTGTCAGTTTTACAAAAGCCGTTATCAAAACTGTATGACCGTGTTAATTTGATAATAATGTCTAATGTAATGTGATCTTTACCCTGATCTTGAAAACATCAAATGCAAAAAAAGAGAAATAGAAAAAATTCACTTATAAAACATGCAGCAAATTTTAGAAATTTGTTTGGAACACAGTCACCTGGGAGTAGCGTGGCACAACTTTTTTTGTACGTACTAAATTTATATGTATTGAATGCTGCCTTTCTATACCTAATTTTTCATTACAAACTCTTAAGCCATTAATATTAAAATGGAGCAGTCTAATCTCTGACTTCATGTAAAAAGCCAACTGCAAATCTGATTACTAAATTCTTACTTGAAAATTTGCTGTGTGGTTATATTTATTAAAGTACATTCTTGAAACTTTGCTCTTGACTTTTTAGGTATCTTGTAGGAAAAATATTTAGTGACAGGCATTATATGAACAGTAGCTGAGCTCACATTCTGTTTTATTTTTCCTTATATGAGTACTATGTGTTTGTAGCTAAAGACTTAATTTAATCCCCAAATAAAATATTCTGTCAATGCTCATTATTTCCTCATTTTATTTTTTTACTTCAGTCATTCTTAAATAGAGTTTAGGCAATGTTCCTCTTAGAACATGTGTACTCTGACTCTTTGCAAAAAGGATTTGAGGTATTTTTCTGCAAAAAATAATTACAACATTAATATATAAATAATGTATGATGGAATTATAAAAAAGAATGTACATTTAAGTACTAGTACATATGGTTGACGACACACTTGGTATTGAGCTTCTGAGCAGTTAATGCAAGATGTTATATGGCTCTTATTGCCAGAAAAGAAGTGCCTCTTTTCCTGTATGAGGCAAACTTTACTTTGTCAATACGTTGTAAAATAAATTTCTCAAGTAGGCATTATACCTAGCATCCAAAATGCAAATGCCTACAGGAAGCTGTCAGGTAAGGTAATAAATGCATCAGGGTTAAGACCCTAGGGAGTCCTGGTGCTAGGGACAACTCTTACCTGAAAGGAGGAGCTGCTGGTCAGCTCTTGTCAACATTGCCCTTGTAGCTATGGGCCCCTAAAATACAGAAGTATGTCTGCCTCTGTGTGTGTGTAAATTTTTCTAACTATAATATGTTAGCAAATATTGCAAAAGATTTTTAAAATATTTGCTGGTTGGATCCAGTTCGTGGGTCACTAATTTGTGACCTCTGATATAAAGAATGTAAAACTGTATTGTGGAAAACGTCCTTAATATTTTTAACCCTCAAGGAGATTTGTAATGATTAGTTATTGTGACGATTATTGGATAAATTCCAAGTATAGAACAATAAAAGATGTCAGTGAAAGTGAATCCATGAGGGCTCTGATTATGTGATAACTTTCCCCAAGTCTTCTCTGATGCAGATCAGAAATTAAAGCACCCCAAAAAGGGAGTTAGGTGCCTATCTCTTAGCCAGTCTTCTCTTATTATTCTTCCTAATTTGGCTTTTGAATACCTGATTTGATTAATTTGCTATATTCACTGGAAGGGACCTCTGGAATGCTTTTTCTGTTGCCTATTAGATATGTATTCATGTTTTAAGTCTGGCAAGTACGTAGAAAAAAACTAAGTAACTGGGTTTTATTCTAACACCCACTTCTGCAACCTGCTTTCTGCCCTTTTGCTGCCTGCCTGCCTGCCTCTGCCTACCTGCTCACCATTCAACCTTTCTGTCATTTTTAATCTCAACTCACCTGCCTTTCTTCTTACCTGCTTTGTTTCAAAAAGGATATTGGTGATTTGTTAGAATACATAATGTGACAATATACTCTCAGTTAAAAGTAGAGCAAGAATAGGAATACACTGATTGAGCCCGGCATTAAATGAAAACTAAATATTATGGGAAATACACTGCCATACTGCTGATGACAAAGTTAATTCTAAGCTTTTGAGTAGCTGATATGAAAAAGGGTATCTAATCATCTACACATTGTTCATGTCCATAGTATAAGATACAAATAAATTTCCCAAGAAAATTCTAGTTGCCTTGGTATTAAGAGAGGAATTTCTTCTCTTTCTCAGGATTCTCATGAAGAGGATACTGTAATATAATGAACAATATCTTTATCAGCACCTTCCCTATAACGTGTCAAGATCAAATTTCATAAGCAAATTTCAAATTTTGCTCTTATAAATATCTTTATAGTCTATGATTACAATATCATGCCAAAGCACAATTCTCTAAAAGTAGTTACATGTGTCTATCATCCGTCTATCTGTGTATCCATCCCAAAGAGTGGATGGCCCATGTATTCTTCAAGCAATTCTTTTTTTTTCCTTAAGAATTCACTAATTAAATATTTATTGAATTTCTGCCCAAGAGTGAAGTGGTGAAGGGGATAATCACCTGAGTAAGACACCAGCTTCCTGCTTTCAGTTATAGTTTTAACTGATAAAGCATTATGTTTTAGGTGATCCGGTTTACATTTTTTGATTCCTTATGTCTAATCAGTTATGACAGAGCCTTTCTCATAGATAATTAATCAAAATGAAAGGCAATTGAATCAATTAAATATCTATTAATTCCAGGAGGGAAAATGAAATTAGTTATATAGCTCCGAATTTTATATAGAAAAGGATTTACATTTGCTGAATTGGTAGTATATTAACCACAGCTCACCATTAACAAAAAGAAAGAAACCAAAATGTTGACTAATAACTGCTCTGCCTGGTTTTCATGTTTTTAAAATGAGGAGATTGAGCTGGATGACGGCTTAGATTGCTGTTTAGCACTAAAATTATTTTTATGTTAATGGCATCTATAGCATCAAAACCAGAAGAAAAAGAAATTGCATTTCTATAATAAAGACATAAAACCTGTCAAAGAAAAAACAGAATTCTATAAAATCATGCACACCTTAACATTTGCCATCTACTCTGGATTTTATAACTCTATAATTTTTGCTTTTCAAATAATATTGTCGATATTAAATATATTAATACAAATAAGTGCCTGATACAGGCCTGAGACACAGTAATATTCAATAAATCTTTGCTATTACTGTCATTTTTATACTCAGAATAGGAATAACCCAAATGTTTTCCAATGGGAGAAAGAATAAGTGAACTCTGGTACATTCATACAGTAGAATATTGCTTAGCAGTAAAAAGTAGCAAGACGCTGGTACATGGAACCACATGGATGAATGTCAAATGCATTATGCTAAGTGAAAGAAGTCAGCCTCCAAGGACTATATACTTTATGATTCTATTTATATCACATTCTGGAAAAGGCAAAAATCTCCACAGACAAAACAGATTAGTGATCACCACTGTTTAGGAGTTGGGGCCAGGACGTTGATTACAAAAGAGCAGCACAAGATAGTTTTAGGGGGTGAGGGAACTATTCTGTATCCTGACTGAGGCAGTGATTACCCAATTCTATACATTTCTCAAAATTTACAGAGCTGTGCACCTCCTCCGCATCCCAACACACACATACACAAAACCAGATGAATTTCCTGTATGTTTTAAAAATCCTATAATGTGGTGCTACACGCTCATACAAATGGCTAAAATTAAAAAGACTGACTGCTAAAGCTCTCGTACTTTCCTGGTGATAGTATAAAACATTTCACCTACTTTCAAAAACACTTTGGCAATTTCTTATAAAGCTAAGCATATCTTTACCGTATGACCTACAGTTCCACTTCCACTAGTAGAATTTCTCATCTCTTCTTTCCTCTTTCTGTTTTCTCTAATTCGTGGCATTGTCATCATGCCATATAACCAGTAATTTAGGGTCATTCTTTGCCTTATTATACTCTCTCCTGCACTAAATCCCATCAGACATTCAGTACTGCTTCCCTTTTTCCCTAGATATTTCCTAAATATTTATGCCATTCTCCATCTGTAATATTTTGGAAGATATCCAGGACGTCATTTTTCACTTGGCCTATCATGTCTTCTCAACTGGTTTATATAACTACAGTGTTGCTTAATTCATATCAATCTCTAAACTCAGAGCCTAGGGGCATTCTTTTGCTTCAAATTCTTTAAGTGACTCCCAGTTGCCTACAGAATAAAGCACACCCTTCACAAGGTATGTAAGATGTCCCATTACTGTTCTATGCCTACAGCGACAGTCTTACGTCTTCGTTCTTTTTTTCTCAAAATTTCTGCTGTTTTACTTCAGAGGAATCGCCACACACAGCTTATTTTATATCCTCATGAAGCTCCTTTTTTTGGTGGTGTCTTTTCCGTTGCTGTTCCTCACTTAGTTTATTCCTACTGGAAAGAGGATAAGACTGGGACAGAAAAGCAAAGGAAGAAAGGAAAGAAATATTTCTAACAAGTACCTAATGTGTATCAAACTGGGGTAATTGTTGTACATGTTATTTCATACAATATTCATCCGCGTTCTGCAGTAGCTTTTATTTGTTTATTTTATAGCTAAGGAAACTATACGTAAGTTGCCAGTGTCCCACCACTGAGTAGAGATGGATCTGAACAAACTGTGTCAGTCTACTATAGAGTCAACTTGTTTGAAAATATTTCCCGACAGCCAGTCCAACTCACACAGGTTGGGCACTCAGAATACACTTCTATTCTAGCACTTACTATTTTTATTGAGATAAACTTCATACATGAGTATCTTTCTCTCTATTATAAACACCTTGAAGGTAGAGAATATCTTTGGTTTCACTTTTTTAAAGAATATAAAATAAACATAGAGAAGAGAACATAACAGATATGTAAGTTTTAAAAAAAGACAGTCATGGACCCAACACTAAATTTAATGAAATGTAGCATTCTTTGTGGCTTTGAAGCCTGGTCTCAATTAATGAGTATGTCTTTTCCACCTTTATATTTCCCTTGGCTGGCACAGAGTAGACACAAATGGAATGCTCGTGGAGCTGAGGATAGAGCCATATGAAGTTTTGCGTATAGAAAACAATGTGCTACACAGAGGTTTCTGTTTATGAACATCTCTTATTGCTATTCTTTTCCTCTTGGGCTACTTGCAAGAAGATTGTAGATGTGTTCTATGGTTTGATGGTTGTAGCCAAATAATATTTTCTTTTATATTCATTAACTAAAACATTAAATATAAAATTGTAGTTCTATTTCATAAGATTTTTTTATGAGACTTTTATACAGTCAATTTCAGCAAGGTTTTTTTGTAAAGCAAACAACAACAATAAACAAAAAACTTACATAATTGCTTACATTAAAGTAAGGCTATTGTGTTGATTTCGTGTATTAGTGGCAGAAATTCTAGAAATGTCCCAGTTTAGCAGACTTTTAATCAGTCATTTATTCTAACAGTATAATGTTTGAGATAGTCATAGTTTCTGAGCTATTTGCATAATCCCTGTGCTTTTTCCACTAAATGTTTTGCTCAGTTTAACATAGCTATTAAAACAGAACATGCACCATAAATTTTTAAAAATTAAATATTGACATGCTTTTCAATCAATATTAAAATTTAGAAAACCATGTATTGAATATTATCCTCATTTCTCCATTAATCATAATTCTTCATAAATCAATAAATCTTAAGGACAGTAGAATCAATTCTTTCTTACTATTTATGACCTAATAATTCTCTGTCCAAATAATTCATAATCTTGCTTCCTACTTAACTAAGAAAGGAGAAGCAATTGAAGATGGTGCCCAATGAACCATGCCCTTATATAACCCCCTACCCTTGAGTGTGGGCAGGATCTATAATTTACTTCCAATAGAACATGACAAAGTTAATGTGTTATCATTCTTGTGATTATTAAATGGCAAGGGTGAAGCGATTTTGAGGATGTAACTGAGATCCCTTATCAGTTGACTTTAGGTTCATTAAGAGGCAGATAATCCTCAGTGGGCTGACCTAATCAGGTGAGCCTGTTAAAAGAAGTCCCGAGGTTAGAGACAGAAGGCATTAGACACACTCCCTTGCTGGCCTGAAGAAGCAAACCACCACGAGTCTGCAGCTTCAAGGAAATGAATTTCCCCAACAACCACGTGAGCAGAGAAGACTGAGCTTTACATGAGTCCTCAGCACCAGCTGACACCTTAATTATACCTGTGAGACCTTGAGCAGAGAATCCAGTTAAGCCATGCCAAGTATCTTGACTCATGTAAACTGTGAGATAATAAAATATATGTTGTTTTGAGCTGCTAGATTTGTGATAATTTGTTACACAGCAGTAGGAAACTAATACACAATCAAAAGATAATGTGCATAAGCTTCCACCACCATACACACTCTCTTGCTTGCATCCCCTGTGCTCATAAGCTCTGTCAACCCTTCTTTTAACTATCAATAAACTGTCCCTGTTTTCATCCAAGACCAATTTCTCCCACTGGGTTCTAAATCCTATTTTCTCTTGTCTCCTCAAAGGCATTACTCTGACAATGGTCCTCCCTCACTCCCACATCGTTAAATCTCCTGTTTTCTAGTGAACCATTCCCATCAGCAGACAGGATCTGTTTTCTTCTGACTTCAGAAAGCACGCTCCCTCTGTGATATTCTTTTCAAACAGTACCACCTCAGTCTAGTCATGGGAAAAAACATCAGACACACTCAGATTGGGGTGCATTCTGCAAAACACCTAACCAGGACTCCACAAAACCATCAAAGTGATGAAACAAGGAAAGACTGAGAAACTGTCATAGACCAGAGAAGACTAAAGAGACGTAACAACTAAATGCAAATGGTATGTGGGACTCGATCCTGGAACAGCAAAAGGACATTAAGGGGAAAACTGCTGAAATTTGAATAAAATCTGAAGTAACTGATGCTAGTTTCTTAGTTTTGACAAATATACCATGCTGGTCCCGCCCCACCTTCAGGTCTTTGCTCAGATATCATCTTCCCAGGGAGGCCTCCTTTGAGCACTCTATTTTATTTTAGGTTACACTCCCTATTTCCATTTGATAAATACTTATAGTATGCTTTCTTTTAGACGTTGAAGAAATAAAATGAATGCAATGTCTTCATGCCCAAGGAGTTCACAGTTTAGAAGCAAAAGAATCATTTCTTCATAAGATATCTGTTGTTTCTGCTTGCGCAGTGTTCCTTCACTCTTTCTCATAAAAACGTCTGTCCTTTATATTTGAGGAACCACCCTTCCCTTCTCTGTGTTGTCCTGGTGGGATTATGAATCCCTGTACCGTTGGGTGGGACATATGATACAGACTGGCAAATGAATCTACTCCCTCTGCTTCAGTGATTGCTCCAGGGCTAGGCGTGTGAACCAAGCTCCGCTGAGCTCTGATAACATAGGTTTGGAGCACTCTGTAGATATATTTTGTCCCACATAGAAAGCTTCTGTCTGAGACGCCAACACACAGAGGGAAGCAAAAGCAAGAGATGGAGAAACAGTCTTGATAACATTATTTTGAACCCTCCAATTCTACCCTGAACCATATCTGCCTTTTGGCTCCATTCCATTAGCCAGTAAACCTTTCTTTTTGACTAAGCTCATTCTAATTAGATTTATGTCCTAGAACTGAAAGAGTCTTGATTAATACAACTGCACATAGTACTGTAAGTCTCAAAATAGAGGTAAATATGGAGAAGGCATTAGGAAGAGAGTCAATCCTTTATGAAGGGCTAAGGAAACATTCACAGAGGAGTCACTCAAGTTTTAAAGCCTAGGAAACCAACATATGGACAAACAAGGGAAATATCTTATTGAATTTCTGAGTTCTTACTGTATGCCAAGGACTGTCTTAAGTATGTTACATAAATTATGAAATAGATTCACAATAATAAATAATAATTGTCACCAGTTTCCTAATTAAAAGAGAAAGCAATTACTAATTTGCCCAAGTTTACAGCTGATAATTGAATCTCCATCAGCTGAATTCCACTGTGTGCTCTTTTTAGGGAAAAAATTTTATGATATATAATTTTTGAAATGTTTGCCATGGGTTCTGAGAACTCATTAAACTAATACACAATTTTATTTATTGTAGATTGGATTTTCTATAAAGGGGTATACTTTGAGGCCTGAAACCATCTAACTTTGGGTTAATTAAGGTGAACAGTATACAAAAGACCAATGGGTAAAACAGAAATGTAGCTTAAGAAGAGAAAAATAGCTATAAGTTTATTGACCTGTGGTCTCCTACCTTTAGGCCACTAACTCCTGAGTGGAGCAGTTATTGCTGGATATATACAATTATGAACCATTTCTTATGGGTCTCAGGTATTTCCCCTGGTGTGGCTGAAACACTGAGTCAGGTAGAGCAGGTGACAACTGCTTGGATGGGTCATTGGGGCTTCTCTCCATGAGTGCAACAAAGTCAAGCCAAGAAAAGAATTTTTGAGACACTTTAGTCTGATGTTCTTCAAATGTTTTATTTCTGAGTAGTAGCCGCATATTTTTACAAAACAATATGTTAATTTCCCTGAGGAAAAGTGGCAAATCCTATTTTTGAGGATATATGAATAGTCTATAAGAGCTGACAGTTTTGAGAGATCCCAGCTTCAGATTTCTCTTATTTGCTCACAAAAATCTAGTATCATCGAACACCAGTTGATATGGATTTTTTCCACATGCAGCAGCTTCTTAAACTTTTCCTCTCATAAATACTTCTCTTATAAAATAAACCATTCATTTTATTCAAATAATATTTGATTTTCTGCAGATGTGATTATAACACCATGTAAATTGATCTCAGTCACCTCTTTACCATTAATGAAACACCCAAAACTTTTCTTTAATTAAGGTGTCTTTCACTAATTGACAACTGTTCTTTTGTTGCTCAGCATTCTGGCATCATATATTACTAAAATAGCTGAGAAAATATCAATTTTCTTTAATGATGCCCTGCAACATTGCGGACTTTTTGAATTTTTAACTTTTGTAGGCATTAATCCAAGAAGCTGAAATATTTCTTCTTTATTGTGCACAAACTTCCAAGAACGCTAGAGAAATGTGTTTTTATCCACCATTTAGAAGCATCACGCCTTCTTAATGGCAATTACTGCGCTCTAGGAAATAAAATTAGTTTCAACTACAAATTTTCCAGTGAGCCAACAATTTATTAATGGCACTTTCGGTAAAAAAATGAGAAGGACCTTGGAAATATGCTTAAATAGACTTCATTTTCAAACTTTAAGAAATTTCTCTAGGGCCTCTTTTTCTCTCCTTTTTCTTTTTCTTTTCTGTTTTCTTTCTCTCTTCCTTTGCTTTCACTTCCTTCCTTCCTTGCTTTCTTTCTTTCCTGCTTCTTTTACCTCTTCTTCCCTTTCTCCCTTCCTCATTTCCTTCTTTTCTTTATAAACAAAAAGCTTAGTGTTACAAATGGCATTTCTCCAGACTAGATTATTTTTATAGGCAGAACTATTGGGATATACAGTAGGATGCCAAATACTTTTAAATTCTCTTTTCAATTCTTAAATCTAAATACAAAAATAGTTTTTACATGTTATAATCTGTCTTGAATTTTGTGGACTTTGGAAGTAAATTTTAGTTGAGATGTTCTATCAATCACATATTTTCATAAATTACAAGCTGTAAATTAGATAATAGTTGAAATTGCATCACTCCCTACATATGTTTTGATCAGAGCATGTTGATTCATCATAGATGAGGATGATATTTATAGCTAATATTTTTTGAGTATCTACTGACCATGCTTTAACTTTGTTGTCTCGTTAACCTTCAAAATATCCTTATAGGGTAAGGGAGTATTGTTTAGCTCCATTTTTAGTTTCCTTGTCTGTAAAATGCAAATAGTTAAACTTACCTCCTGGAGTCATGTGCTATTAGGTGAAGTAAAGGATACACAGCGATCTACATAGAGTTGCAGAGCCAACAAGTGATAGGACCAGTTAAACCTAGGCCTGTTTAACCCTGGAGCTTGTGTGCTTAATTGTGCTATAACGACATACTGAAAGTTGACTGCTGCTGGAAAGAACCCTTCCACTGGCTTCTGCACTGCTCTCTATTGGATTGGAGGGAAGATGACAGAGCTAGGCTTGCTTTCACTGTGGCTATGACTTCCCATCCTCCAATCATTCCAACTTTATCGTGAACCAGTTCTAAGAAGGGTCTATAATTAGATTTAATCATCCATCTTTCCATAAGATATCATCAGTAGGAATAACAGTGTGTCTTATATTCCTGTTTATCTTAGTCCCTCTGACAAGAAGTCCAAACCCTGTATCCTTTCTCAGCTTAGATCTACATGGCACTGAACATCTCTTAATCTGACTCAAGCTCCCATTTTTTCCTGCAGCTGACAGACTCTAAGACAACCCCAGCTTTTCCAACCTCCTGGTACTCAAGTTCTTGTGTAATTTCTTCCCCTTGAATGTGGGAAGGGCCTGTGATTTGCTTCTAACCAATACAGTGCTACAAAGGTGACTAGATGTCACATCTGTGATTATGATATATAAGATTGTAATGTCTGTTTTGCTAGAAGACTCTCTCCCTTGCTGTTTATGATGAAGCAGGCAGCTTTATTTGGAAGGTCTACATGGCAAAGAACTGAGGGCAACGAGCCAACAGCCAGCAAGAAACTAAGGCCCTCAGTCCATCAGTCTGAAAGGACCTGAATCCTACCAAAAGTCATATGAGTTTGGAAGCAAACCCTTCTCCAGTCAAGACTTGAGAACGTAGGTCTGGCTGACACCCTGATCGCAGTCTTTCTGAAGACCAGAGAAACCATTCTTAGACTCCTGACCCACAGAAATTGGGAGATGATAAACCTGCACTGTTTTAAGCTGCTAAGTTACCCAGCAATATGCAACTAATACATCCCTGAATCTGCAAAACTCTTTGTCTGCGCCCTCTGGAATTCACTGAGGCAATAGAGGCCATCAGAAGAGAATTTCTACAATTATCAGCAAGTATTCAAATCTACCTATATGTTTTTTCTGGATTATTCAACTGCCTCTCCTGTTACAATGTATGAACTTTCCATGCTCCTAAGGCCATCTTCTGAACTGTACATTTGATCCAGTTCCCTCTCTCCATCTTGAAGACTTTGCTCCTGGAATTATTTCTTTCCTCCTCATCATCAATTTTTCTCTATCTATTGGATGGTTCTCATTTGCATAGAAGCATGTATAATGTCTCCATCATAAAATGACAAGAAAACTTTCCCTTGCCTTCGTCTTCTACCAGTTGCAGCCTTCTGCTCCCTTACACAGCAAATATCTCAGAAGAGTTGTTTATACTCTCTTATCTACTTCTTCTGCTGTTCTCTTTTGGATCCAATTAGTCTTTTCTTCCTACCTCTCCAATAAAAGTGCTCTTCCTGGGGTCCTTAATGACCTTCAAGTTGCCAAATTTAAAAGGTAATTCTCAGTCTCCATCTTGTTCAAAGTCTCAGCAGTGATACAGTTGATCACTTCCTCCCGCTTGAAGCACTTTCTTCCCTTAGTTTTGCTGCCATCACAACTTCCAGTTTTCCTTCTAACGCTGACTGTTCCTTTTCAATCTGCCTTGCTGCATCCTCCTGCCTTTCTTAACCACGGAAGGTGACAATGCTCTGGGCTGTGTCCTTGTGCGTCTCTTCTTCTCTATCCACATTCTCTTCCTAGGCAATCTTGTCTAGTTCCATGGCTTTAAATCTCATGGATATGCATATAACTTCCAAAGCTATATCTATAACCCTGACTTTTCATCTGAATTTTAGGCTCATATATCTAATCTGCACTTGGATTTCTAATAGATAACTCAAATTTAACTTTTTAATTGAACTCTTAATTTCCTGCATCCTACAAACATTTGTTTTCCCTGCAAGTGGTATCAGCATACTTTCTGTTCCTCATGCCCAAATCCTTGGAATCAATCTCGACTCCTCTCTTTATTTCATATTCCACATCTATTCCTTTGTTGAGAAGCTGCTGGTTCTACCTTCAAAATGTGTTCTCAGTATGAACCTTTTCCCTCCATTCACTGGGACCACTTTGGTTCTAGTCACCAGCTTTTCTTTCCTGGCTGTAGCTTCTTACCTTGTTTCTATTTTTGAAGTCTTACAGTCTGTCTCCCTCTGAGTAGCTAAGTGAGTGATCCTTTTTAATACATTAAGTTACATCCTGATATTTCATTTTTTAAAACCATCTGATCACTCTCCTCAACACTAGAAATAAAATCCAAAGTATTTACAGCAGGCGTCCAAGCCTCCATGATCTAGCCTTTGACTCTGCCCACACCATTTTTCCTTCTTCCCTGTTCACCCCACCCCTGCCACACAGACCTCTTTGCTGTCTCTAGATGGCTCTAAACAGGTGCATTCCTCAGGTTCCTCCTTCTTTTGTCTTTACTGTTTCCCCAACCTAGAATGACCTTCCCCAAAATATTTACAAGGCTCACTACTACCCTCATTCCTTTTATGTCTCTGCCCAAAAGTCTCAAAATTCCTTCCCCAAGTATGCTACTTAAAATAGCAGCCATATCGCTCTCTATTCCCTTGCACTACTTTGGTTTTCTTCCAGGCTCTTTTACCAAAAGACAATATTAGATAGCTCTTTTTAGAGTCTGTCATCCCTTCTAGGATATAAGCTCTATGTCCGGGTGGGTCCTTTGTTTACTCATTGCTGTATCACAATGCAGACAAGTTCATAGGGGTAGGTAAATCATTAGCAGAGCAGGGAATCATGAAAATGGAAATATCAAAATATCACCATTTGTTGAGTTATATAAAATTTTTAAATCTTGATGAAGAATTTGCTGTTATGCAACAGATCAATCAATTACATGATACAATTTATTTGTAGCTATTTTATGTAGTTTTGATGATCTTATCACACTTCTGATAGGTTCATTTTTCCCTCTGGAAAATAGGAGATCTTGTCTCCATTCTCCTTATCCCTCACCACCATGATTCACTTAAGATAACCCTTAATTTTAACTCAGTAAAATATCATAATGGTTTTTATCCAGGCTTTTAAGAAATTCTCATTAAATGATCATTTTCTGCTCCAAGACTTTCACTGAAGAAAAATAATTGGGACATTTCGTAAGATTCATTACCTAATCAGTAATCCTCTAGTTATCTTTGATGGTTCCCAGATGGTGAAAACATTAAAAAGACCTTTCAAAACTTTTTAAAGACCTTTTCTTTGTCCTAGCTACCAATACCACTTACCTCCTTCCAACTTACTCTTCAAATGTGCCAACATAACCATGAATGTGTTTGAGGCTATCATAAAGCTTTTCCTTTTTCTCTCATTTCTTTTTCATTATAAATATTATCAAAAGATCCTACTCACTTATTCTGAGTCTTAACTTGTTCAACATACTTCTCATACACCTGTCTATCCTCAAAGTAGATTTTTAATGCACAATTTGTTGTTTACTCCCTAAGAATGGTGTTATCCTTCCACAGAGATGAGTCTATGCCAAACTTTCATAACCCCATTGTGCATGATCACAAAATTGTCCCTTTGTAGTGCTCTTCCTTTTAAATGGCTTTCTTAAATTCCCTCTAAAAGTAAAGATGAGAGTCTCTTACTAAAAATGCTTCACTTTCAATGTGCTTGGACCCCTGACAAAATCAAACTTGGATGCAGTTTTGGTAAACTATACACATACAATAAATATAACCTTAGGATGAGGTCTTAAATTTGCTGAAAACAATCACTTTGTGCCCTCAAATTAGCATTTCTTCTATTACTCCATTCCTCTTCTCCATTTAGAATGCATAGTTCCGTGCTTCTTGCATTTCAGATTAAAATCTGGCTCTAAGAGTTTTTCTTAAAACTGCAAGTAGTTTCCATGGAAACACAGCATGGCTTCTCAAATGTCAGCTTTCTTAAACTGGCCCTCGCAGTTTATGAAGGATCCTTCACTGAAGTGTGACAATCTCTTCCACCTCCGTGAAGTAAGTAGGAAATATTGGAACAGGAAGAGATATTAGGGACAAACTATATAGTTAAATAGTATTTCCACACCTAAAAATAGGAGGTAAAAAGCCATGAATTAAAAAGTGGTGTTTTAAGAAAGAATAATTATCCTCCAGCATGCTAATCAAAAAGAAGTGGCAGAGAAACAGACACAGGAAGCATATTGATTTCCTTTTCCACAAAATATGTTAGAATAGCTGTGTCCTGCCTCTTCCACTGCTCTCAAATCTGCTTCACAAAGCGGAGGGGCTGCTTCACACAGCATAGCCTTCTCCTCCAGCAGAGGACTCCTGGGCCTTGCTAAGCACTGGGTTAAAACATGGAAACTCAGCATTGACGAAATAGCGAGAAAAGTAGGCAATTTGGCCTGTGGATTGCACACACTGAGCAGGCCTCTGTGTTCTAGGAAGGATGGAAAGTGATCAGCTTGGCCTGGCCTCCCGGTTTCCCCTGGAAAATGCCACAGAGAAGAAGATCAAACACCTGGCACTGTGTACATGTGGATTTCCTCTTATGAGCACAGCCAGATGCTCCCCACTGGGGTCCCAGACCATGGAGTGAGCCTCTCCTCTCCATGTGGCGACTGTACCATTGTCTCAGATAGATTCACCACAATCCTTACCACTTCACACCTCCAAAATGCCCTCACCAGTGTTCTGGGAATGACAAGGAGTAAATCAGGGGTTCTTCCTATGTAGGCATGGCTCTAGCCTATGGCATTGCCCTTGTAGGTCCCCCAGAGGACCTTGAGAGGTGCAAAAGGGTTGTTTGGGTCTTTCCTCTGGATCGGTTCCAAAGAAGGCAAAGAAGAAAGGATTCGGCATGTTCGTATCACTGCAGCCAGAATTCTGCTAGCAAAATTAAGCAGAAAATTGAGGCCATGCATCCAAATAACTATGACCAAAAGAAGCTTTTAAGTAAAAGTTTATCATAAGATCTTATTTTAATAGTTTATTTGAATATTCCTTAAGCCTGAAATTTACCTGCCCGGTTATTTTGTTTCTTGATTTCTTCCTATTAAAGAAAGAAATGAACTAGTCAATAACTTGTGAAGTTTTCTTTCTGAGCACTGGTTGTTCAAAATTTGGCTCAGTTTACTGCATCAGCCACCCAGAGAGTGATTCTCCTCCTCCTCTCCGTTCTCATTCCTCCATCCCTACGCTTCCCCTTCATCTTTCCAAATGCTTTTTTGTAATTCTTTGTCACTTTGCTTTTTTAAAAATTTTATTTTATTTTTGAAAAATGTTTATAGAAGGTGAGCATGAGGAAGTTAACGATTGTCATTTTGAAGTTGGTTTTTTTCTCACTGTCTAGTCTCTATTTCCTCCAAGTTTTCTTTTTATTCTGTTTTCGTGTTAGTTTTTGGCCTGTCTTTCATGTTAAATACACTCTTCAACTGTCAGATTACTCTTGGCTGTCCATTTATATTTCAGAATAGGCAGTAAAAAGCTGGTAGGAACTTCTGGGTAGAAATTGTTGAGCATAGGTTTAATGTGGGCTGTTCCTCTGGACCATTTGTTGAGAAACTTCCTGTCAGCATCATTGGGTTTTTCCTCTTGATTGATCCAGACTACTTGGAGAAGATTCTTTCAATCTCCTGCCTGGTTTGCTAGCATTCTGGGGACCAAGAGAGGAAGACAATTCGGAGACTCAACAATCAGTATGTGCACTTTTACCTACTCCCTTTTTTCTGTGTTGACTCCAACTTTCAACTTGGTCTGCTGGCCTCCAGTTCAGAAACCCTCAATGCAGAAACTTAGAACTTCAGTCACTCTCTGGATACAGGAAGAGCCACTGCCCAGTTGCAAGAGTGGAAAGGGTACATGGAGGTCTACCAATACCTTGAAGAGATTTTCAATTAGCCTTTTATAGCCCTACTTTCTGCCCCGTTTCCAGAGGCAACTATTAAAGTGAATTCTGGAGCCTTGTAAAGGGTTTACAGTATAAGTATAGTTGATTCTCTGCTTTCCCTACTGTTGGCTTAGGGTTCAGTTGTCTTGGGTATCCCTCTTTGTGCCTCTGCTTTCTAGCTTCCAAATTTTGTTGCTATATTGTGTCTTCTCCCATTCTCATTGTTCTTTTCATTTTATACTTTATATACATTCTTCTGGTGTCATTCAGTTGGATTTTAGGAGGGAGAAGAACATAATGCATACATTCAACATGCCATCATTTGTGGTTTTATTCTTTATTTTGCTGCTACTATATGTGAAACTAGTAATCTATAATACTTAATGTTATACCTGAAAAGCCTATGGTGATCAGATATTCTCTCTTGTTTCACATATGAGAAACCTAATTCCAGGGAGGTTAATTGGCCAATCAATAGAGTTTGTCAGGCTAGATTTTGAATTTGGATATAGGCCTTTTGACGTTGAAATTTCAGCTCTCAGAATCTCAGAATTTTAAAGCAACACAAGACTTGCGGCTGGCCCCATGGTGTAGTGGTTAAATTCAGCGTGGTCCCAGGTGCAGACCTACACCACTCATCAGCCATGCTGTGGTGGTGATCCACATACAAAATAGAGGAAGATTGGCATAGATTTTGTTAGCTTAGGGTGAATCTTCTTCAACAACCATAACAAAGAACTAAAAAAAAGATACAAGTCTTTAGAAATAATCTCATCAAAGCCCTCATATTATAATACAAGCACCAGAGAAGTTAAGAGACTTATACTGAGATCAAGGTGCTGCGAGAGTGAAATACAAGCTGGTCAAGGAAAGGATTCTGGAGAATTCTAATTCCTCTCATCCTTTGGTTCACTCTCTCTTTTGGTCTCCATTGTTGGTTGCTGTTTCAAGTGGTCAGGACAGTTTTCTTTGTATTTTTTTGTCTCTTCAATCAGGAATTCTTACTTATAATATTTTCCAAACTCCAAATTAGGGAAACTTTCTGTGTCATTTCTGTGGTCTGAATGTTTCTGTCCCTCCCAAATTCATATGTTGAAAACCTAATGCCCCAAGATGATGGTATTAGGAGGTGAGGCCTTTGGCAGGTGCTTAGGTCATTCAGGTGGAGGCTTCACAAGTGGGATCGTGTTCTTATAAAAGAGTCCTCAGAGAACTCCCTTGCCCCTTCCACTATGTGAGGACACAGTGAGAAGTCTCTGACTCAGAAGAAGGCCCTCACCCAGCCATGCTGCCACCCTGATCTTAGACTTCCAGCCTCCAAAAACTCTGGCAATAAATTTCTGATTTATAAGCTACCCAATCTGTAGTACTTTGTTATAGCAGCCCAAACTGACTAAGGTAGTCTTCATAATAGTCATGATTATGATTAAATAGTAACATAAGTCTGCTACTGCTTTCTTTCTAGTGCCAGACACTGGGCTTCGGGCATTATATGTATAGTAAATTATATCCTAAAGTATTAATTAATCTAGTTATTTTCTCTAATTCCCTACCCATCTTCTCTTACACTTGTAACTCAAGGGCTATTTTCCCTCTGTCTATCTTACACTCAAGGGAAAAGAAAGATTGAAAGAAACTGCAAGACCAAGGGGAAAAACATGGTTTTCTTTTCAAAGACAGACTTTTCTGTAGATAAAACAGGCCTGTGGAAATGAGAGAAAACAATGATGTGACATCTAAAACCTGAAGGAGAGCCTTCCAAGATGGAATTGTGGTGGAGCAAGAAATCCTCCCTCTACCACCGATCTATCAGTGGTGACCATCCTGATCTTCCACAGACTGACGCTTGTAAACTCCCCCTTGAAGAGATGATGGAAATTGGACATCCTGATGGAAGTAGGGCTGAAGGAAGAACCTCATCCCTGACCAAGGCAGCACTAAATTAAACCAGTGTGGTGTTTCTCTGTGAGCACTGGCATCATTAGACTTGCTATGATTACATATATGTTAGGAAACTGAAATTCAGTAACTTGTACAAGATCAACTGTCCCGTCATTTTTGGAGCTGGGATACAAGCCTGTGTAGTCTGGCATCAGAGCTTTCCTTTATCCTAATATTTTACTCCTTCCAAATATTCACTGCAAAATAATTCAGGATAAGGATTTATTAATATAGTGACATACCCTCGCCTCTACAAAGTATCTGTTTTCTCAGAGGACAACGTTGGATTTCATTTTTTTCTCTATTACGTACATATTTTCCTCATAGAAAGTTCTGGACCAAGGGCATTTCTGACATAAAAAATAACTCACCCATTCCTGTGCAGCCTGGGCTTTAGAATGTCAATATCGCTTGCAGGTGTTCACATTTCAGATTTGTGGGAAACCTAACACAATTTAGATGAAGGGGTTTTTAATTAATGAAAGACTGGATTCCAACCCAAGGGAGAGTACTTCAACCTTTGAATTAGCAGTATAATAAATCTAGTTTTTAAAATGTCAGCCATGCCCAACTGCCTGCATTTCTGATAACCGTGCTATGGTTTTCAAGGAGGCTTCTATCAATCTGGCCTCCTGGTATCAATTGCTGAAGTAAGATTTGTACAAGAACAGAGGAACTTTAGTTTATATAATCAAATCAAGTTACTTTGTCTTTTCTTTAGCATAAAACTCATGTTACCTTGAGTTTGGTAATTAGTTTTTGAGGCAATACTAAAAGCATGATCTATAAAAGAAAAAAATTGATAAGTTGGTCTTTAATAAAACTAAAAACTCTTCTGCAATATATATTATTAAGAAAATGAAAGACAAGCCACAGAATCGGAGAAAATATTTGCAAAACACATACAAAAAGGGCATATCAAAAGTATGCAAAGAATTCTTAAAACAAAAAAATAAGTTAAATCAGTTATAGTGGGCACGAGTTGAAGAAATACCTCATCAAAGAAGATATAGTGATGACAAATAAGCATATGAAAAGATGCTCAACACCATATGTTATCAGGGAAATGCAAATTAAACTATAATAAGGTACCACTATATACATATTAGAATGGCTAGAATCTAAACCACCTAGTGAGAATTCTCTGTACTGTCTTCAAGATCTTTCCATAAATCTAAAACTATTCTAAAATTAAAAAAATTATTTACAAAAGTACATATTTAGGTCTATGGCTCAACGTATTCAAACCATTGTATGTCCGGCTCTCAGATCATGAAGTAGAGCATGATCAGTGCCACCGAAGCCCTCTCATCCTTCCCAGATCCCCATCCTCAGGCACTACTACCCCTCCCCCCAGGGCAACCACAATCCTGACCTCTAACAACATAGGCTTGTTTTGCTTATCACTGAACTTAATGTATAGACAGAATCACACAGTGGGAATAAGATTCTTTTTTAAATGACAAATTGGCTCAAGTCACTTGAGGCTCCTATGGAAATGTATTTGCCCTTGACTATGTGCATTCATAAGTATAAAATTAAGGTGCTTGTCAGCAGTTGGCACAGCCTTGTATTTTACTTCAGATATAATTTAAGCTATTTGGAAGTGAATTAATTAGTAAAATGAAAGAATATATGAAAGTTGTCTTCATTTCTTTGTAAAATTCCTTTTCCCTAAACTTTTTTTTTTGGTGAGGAAGACTGGCCCTGAGCTAACATCTGTGCCAATCTTCTTCCGTTTTGTATATGGCATGCTGCCACAGCGTGGCTTGATGAGCAGCGCATAGGTCCATGCAGGGGGTCCTAAGTGGAGTGTGCAAACTTAACCATTACACCACCAGACAAGTCCCTAAACTTTTTAATTATACAGAATTTGCATCCTCTAAAGTATTTCAACTTTTTCTGGTCAACAGTTAATACAACAAATGTTGCTTTTTAGGTTTTCACATCATAAGCCCATGGTATTTTTATTTCTAATTATTTTCTGCCCTCTTTCGATACAGTCTAAAATCTAAGCATCTTATGCTCCTGTGGAACAGCCCTGCCAAATCTCCTTCTTGATTTAACTACCAGTTTGACCAATCTTTAGGAGATTGAGTTTTATTTAAATTTAGTCCTCATACAGCCTGGCATGCAATTGCTCATCTAACAAGTTTTTAAAATGCAGATTTCCAGGCCTAGCCAACCCTACTGAATCAGATTCTTTGGAGTTAAAGCCTACATTTCTGTAGTTGTATAATATCACCATGTGATTCTTTCACCCACTCAAGTTTGAAGACCTCTTCCTTGGTGTCAGGCATAATTGTGAATTTTCTTCAGCGTATTTTTAAAAAATACTGTTCAAAACCATTTTAAATAGAATTTCAAAATTTATACAATTCAAATTCATAAAATCTATAACCTTATTTTCAGGTGTAATTTTATTTTAGGTGTAGCCTTATTTTCTCTTACTGATTTCATCTTGCTATCCAACCCTAATTTTGAAAGACTGGGGGAAAAAAACCCCTTAAATTTAGCTTATCCACCGCTTCTCATTTAAAATTGTGATTTTCATTTGCACAAAGGCTCTTTGGGAAAACTATCCAATCTTTTATGAATTAATCTTAGGAAATTGTGGCATTTACCCACCTTGCCCTTTCTTTCTGAGAATCTCTCATGTCATTATGGTGTGGTACTCCGTGAAGGTCAATCACTGCCTCCTAGATGTTTTTCTTACCCATTTCTAAGTTACCATGTGATCATGGCCAGTTTTTTCAGGGTCTCTCCTAAGGGGAGTTTTAAATTTTCCTTTTCTACATAAAGGGAGCAAAGAATATCCATCACCACTCTCCTCTCCCCCAAATACTAGAGTCTCTAATTTTAAAAATGAATGGTGGGGATACAGGCAGCTTCCATCTCTTTAAATAAGATTATGTTGCCCTTTTTTCTTTCTTTCTTTTTTTTTTTTTTTTTTACCATCATGCCTGGTAATAACTAATGCTTTTTGAGTACTTATTATGCTGGGCTGTGTTCTAGGCCTTTAATCTTCACAACGTTGTTATGAGATGGGTCCTATTATCATTTCCATTTTGCTGAGGCAGAGTGAGGGCAAGTAACTTGTCCATGGTTTATAACTAGTGAGCAGTGGTGCTGATATTCAAAACCAGTTAGTCTGACTCTAAAGCCTCGTGCTTTCCCTGTCATGTTATACTGTTTCTGATTCATTTATTTAACAGAGATTTATGCAATACTACCTGCTATGGGCAGATCACTAAGGATATAGCAATACATGCAAAAGACAAGGTCCCCACTTTCATGGACCTGGTAGGGGCAGAGAGAGACAAGGAAAGCTGATAATAAGCAAATAAATATATCATTTAATGTCAGAATGTAAAAGGAATATGAAAGAAGTCGTAGACTATGGTTTCATTACATTTGGTCATCAGGGAAGAATTATCTTAGAGAGGTAACATGGAGCTGAGCCTGAAGGATAATAAGGACTTGGACTTGCAAAAAAATAGAAATCGAGGCAAGTAGGGTGAAGACCCAAACGAGAAAGGGTTGCAATGTTTGAGAACGTAGAGCTGTGTGACTAGCATAGTAACCACGAATGAGAGTGAAAGATGGGAGAGGCAAGTGAGAGCCAGATCGTGCAGGGCTGTGTAGTTCAGCATAAGGAGGTGACTTTGTTTTAACACCCTCTATTTTAAGCAGATGATGACATGATCTGATATGCATTTAAAAAATATTTTGACTGCTGCGTGTGGGAAATTAATTTTAAGAAAGTCGAAAGGAAACAGGGAGAACAATTCTACTTTATAACACTTTAAAATGAAAATTGTTGACTGTGGAGATTTGGGAAACTGATCAACCAATAGTTAAGTAGGATTTCTTGCTAGGAAGTCTCCCTCATTACTGTAGAACGTTGAAATAAAGCCAAAGGGGAATTATGGGGCTGGTTTCTATATCAAGGTAACGTCAATATTAATCTGATTATTTCCCAGGTTATTTTATTTTCTCTGATGTCACATAGACAGTCTCAGATGATCCTCTCAAGATGCTTGGGCTTCATAATTCCATAAAATCTCTGAAAGTTCCACATAAATCTATGGCTTTAATTTTCCAGAAGAGATGCCTCCAAAAACCCAGATTGGCAGAGTTTGCATTTCTTTTGATAATTTAGTTTTAAACAATTTGGATTTGATTTGTCTCATTGACCAAACATTTATGGTGTACATTTCACAAGAAGCACTTATCTGGTTTTGCAGACAATATGCATATATATTCACTATGTCATCTACTTTTAAGGAATTTAAAAGTTACATCTTCATTCAAGAAATGATTGAAAATCTGTGATGTGGAAACATTGGGGTAGGCATCATGGCTATGAAGATGAACAGCACACAGTTCCCACTCTAAAGAATTTTATAGTCAAATACAAAGAAGCATAATAAGAGCAAAATAAAAGGCCTGCTGTGATAGAGAAAAAAGTGATTGTTTTCCATTGATTGTCAGGGAGAATGTCATGTTCAATTTATCCACCTGGAAACAGAGGTGGAGACTATTGCTGGTAGACAGGTAGTTTATTTTCAGGAATAATGCAAGGTAAGAGGATTGGTAGGCCAGGCGGAGTGAAACACTTAAGGAGGGAAAGCCAACTCTAGTGTATATTCTTGAATTGGCAACTTGGCTTGATTCTGCCTGGACCTTCTGTGGAGCCATGAAGGTTGCGTCCCAGAACTGCCTATCTGAGGGACAAAAGAGGTCAGAATTTAATCACTGTCCGCTGATCAACAGTTGCCCATTGGGGCATTAACTCCTTCATCTTTCTAGATTGCACATGAGTAAGTGGCCAAATTGGTATCCACAGGTATTCTGTGTCAGCAAAGCTTGAGACAGAAAGTAAAAGATAACTTGGATGGCTAAGGGGAGGCGTTGTCAGGTCATATCCCTGTGAAGCTGGTTGCTATGGCAATGGCTAAAGTAAAAGGTAGGCTGAGAGAATGTAAGTGGATGGGAAGGGAGGGTAAGATATTCTTAATACAGTTATGCATCACTTAACAATGAGGATACACTCTCAAAATGCATCAGGCGAGTTTGTTATGGTGCGAACACCATAGAATGCACTTACACAAACCTAGATGGTATAGCCTACTACACACATAGGCTATATGGTACTAATCTTATGGGGACATCATTGTAAATGTGGTCCATTGTTGACTGAAATGTCATCATGCAGTGTATGACTGTACAAAAAACTCTAACATGAGGTAGCACTTGAGCTCGAACTCAGAGGAGTATCAGGATTTTATACACAAAGGTTAGACAGATGTAATAAGATGAGGAAGTTATATAGAAATGTAGTTCCGGCAGAGACAATCTGATGAACAAATATGGGTTTGAGAGAGCACAGTGTATATCAAAGTGTAAATCTTGGTACAAGAGAATATAGTGTATCAGTAAGGAGATTATCACAGATCAGAGTGGATATATTTCTTGGGTTGAAGAGCGAAAGATCTTCGGTAGTAAACTCTGGAATGAATCATCACTGTCCAGTGGATGGAAGTCATTGGCCTGGTCTGGTCACATGTTAACTCCTAGGTCCAGGACAGCACTATGAAAGTCAGATGCATTATTATGGCAAAAGAGTAGTTCCCAGTAGGAAATTGCTGTGGTTTTAAAATACATCCACATCAAATAAAAATAAAAATTCTTTGATACTCCTCCTTTCAAGAAGTGGAACTTACTCCCCTTCCCCTTAAGTGTGGGCTGGACTTAATAAATAGTTTCTGAGAAATACAATATGGTGAACGCCATAGAGTCACAGCCAGTTCCAGTTCTGAGACTAGGTCATAAAAGGTTTGCAGCTTTCTCCATGTTCTTTCTCTCTCCATGTCCTGAGAACACTAACGCTTTCCTATGGCCCCTCTGAAGAGGCCCATATGGTGAGGAAATGAGGCTTGTTGCCAACAGCCACGTGAGTAAGCTTGGAAGCAGGTCCTTCAGCTCTAGCAAAGCCCTCAGATGACTAGAGCCCAGGCTGAAATCTTGATTGCAGTCTTACAAGAAACTCCGAGCCAGAACCACTCAGTGAGCACTCCTCTATGCTTGATACACAGAAGTAGTGTGACAATACATGCTTTTTGTTTTAAACACTACATTTCCAGGTAATTTGTTACAGAGCTATTGATAACTAATAGAGAAATGATGTTGAAGAGAGAAAAACACGTATGACCAGTGTAGGTTATAAGGGCCAAATTTAGGGTAGAGTTGATGGACAAAAAAAGAAAATAAAGACATAGAAGAGACTGAGACTAGATTTCTGTGACAACAGTAACAACAAAAAGAGATAGACAATTGGAGAAGACAGGCATTAATAGAATCCTACCACACACCAAACACTTGAGAGTTAAAATTGTGGTTTTTCTTCGGTTAGTTAGTGAATCATCCCAGAGTAACATGTTCTTGAGAATAACTCATGTTACATAAGAGAGTCAATTGCAGATTTGGCCTGAGGGATGCGTAGATGATCAGGGAATGATAAGATGTGAGCTTTGCTTTCTTGGTTCTCTTAATTCAAAAGAAGTTAGTGGAAAGTCCATAAGAAATTGGTAGATAAAAGTTTCCGAGTTCAAATCAATTCCACCCTAATTCTACAGTTTCTTTTTTAAGTGTAATGAATCCAATATTTTCAAATATATTAAGGCACTTTTTCTTTTTCTATAATGCGTTCATGATTGTCTCACTAGTCAGCTAGAAGCAAAGCGTACCTTTGGGTTTGTATGTGGAGAGTAACAATTGATGCAGCAGGAATGAGAACGGACCAGAACAGTTAGTGCTGTATTCAGTTTATAATGTTCAGTATAGTATTTTGATGAGAAACAATTATCTATATATCTAAGCTTTACTAGAGAGACATTATTTTTTAATTTCTTTTAGTATGTGAAGAAATAACATGTATATGAAGTATATGAAAAAATATCAGAATAAACCTGATAGACTCCAAGCATAGATTTTCTTTCATATTGCAGAGAAAATAGTCCCTGTGCCTATAATGATGAGGTCACAAGTCTTGCTCTCCTAAAGTAAATAAGATAATCTAGTTTGGAGGCCAAAACTCCTTTCTTCTCTTCCCACTCAGAACCCAACATTTAATGTGAGGATTTTGAGAAACATCTTGACTAGCAGGTTAGTTTGAGAACACTGTGACAAGTGACACAGTTCTATGGGAATTGTGATAGTGGCTGCAAACCCCTGGGAAAATGCTCTGGATCCAACGTGTCAATGTGGTATAAAAATATTGCTCGGAGGTAGTGGCCAGAGGCAGAAAGATTGACAGACTTGAAGAAGTACTTGTGTTCCTCTATGCCTGCACTTGTACTGAGGCTCTGGGAGGTCCTGCATCCTCCGTGAAGTGATGCAGATGTGATAAGAGGGTCAGTAGGTGGCCGGTCAAATTTACAGTTTTGTGACAGAGCTACTGCAGGTAGGAACTTTGAGACCCAAGGCAAAACTCTGTAGCTATAGTCTCCAGAACTGGCTGCCAGCACATGACACACATAGAGTGATATATGATCAGTCACACTTCACTAGACCAGAGAGCTGACCAGTCCAAGGCCCTCCACAGTTAAGATCCTGCAGGACACTTGGGACTCTATGTGGGTCCACAGCCTGAGTCTCATCTGCTGACATGAGATTGCATAAATTGTCACCCTCTCTCAAAGGGGAAAAGATAAAAATCTGAAGGATAAACTTTATATCCCAAAGAGATGGAATTACTTTAAGAGTTGTTTAATGTTATTGACTCAAACTAAGATTACTGGATTAAGTGAATTTAGTTTTCTTCCTTTCAACTGCCCAATGGAGGTGGAGCCTTCTGAAGAACAACAGATCCCATAGAGAGAATAAAGGGTCTATGTACTCATTGTTCCTCCGAACTGCAGTGGAAGCAAATATGGGACCCTGCAGAATTTATCTCCTTGTGAGTGTGATTATGTACCAAATTTTTCTGATTCCAGGAAACCAGAAATAAAATCTGTTTATCTGTTATCTGTTTTAATTACATCATTTTGTAAGAGAATGAGAATAGGCAACATGGTTACAATGTAATTTTTTTTTTTTAAAGATTTTATTTTTTCCTTTTTCTCCCCAAAGCCCCCCGGTACATAGTTGTATATTCTTCGTTGTGGGTCCTTCTAGTTGTGGCATGTGGGACGCTGCCTCAGCGTGGCTTGACGAGCAGTGCCATGTCCGCGCCCAGGATTCGAACCAACGAAACACTGGGCCGCCTGCAGCGGAGCGCGCAAACTTAACCACTCGGCCACGGGGCCAGCCCCGGTTACAATGTAATTTTTGATCCTGAATCCTACTACCATCATTATGTAAACATGACCTTGTGAGTTTTCTGACTTTTGCTGATGGTGTTATGATTTTACACCATTTAGTGTGTCTATATTACAAGAACATAAGAGGTTATCTTTCCTGACGGGAGATGTCTGTAATTTTTTTCCAGTTTAAAATGTGTTCTTACAAGAGACTAGCATTATTTACTACTTTTTGAATGCATATCCACTGAGATAATTTATTTTTATGACAACAATTCCCATGCATTGAGGCACTTCATATTTTCAGTTAGCTTGCATTTTCTGAGACACAGATAAATCAATGTCAATCCTTTTGTTTTAAGGTCTGGTTTTTCTTAGTTTTTGTAATAGCTATTAAAGCATTCCTTAGAAACAAATTAGCTTTCCTAAAGCTCTGTATATTTAGCATATTAAAATTTGCATCAGAAGTTTATAATGAAAACCACTCAGATAATTCAAAGATGAGGCATTGTTACAGAATTAAAGTAACCACCTAGCTCCTAATATGGCTTATTATGTGAGCAGGGGCGCTAAAACACAGAAAAAATAGGTAATTCTGTTAATGTCAGTTGCCTGATATTAGTTCCTCTCCCACTCATTCTTCAATGAAATTAAACTACGTTTCTTTATTTACCAAATCCTTAAAACTCATAGTGTTAGAATTGTTTCTTCTGACGCACAGGAACATTCCATCCCTATTCCACCAAACACTTCTCTGAAAACAACTTTCCTATTTTCAACCTCCTGTTCACTCTTTCCTATGAAACCTACTCAACACCATCATTACTTTTACTTCTTTTCTATCCTCCCTATCACTTCCCTTCTCATTTGCTTGCTTTACCACTAAGCTGGAGCTACACTACTTTTTAAAAAATTGTGGTAAGGACACAACATGAGATCTACCCTCTTAACAGATTTTTAAGTGTACAATACAGTAATTTTAACTATAGGCTTATGTTTTTAATCCCTTTCTCCTGGATCTCTGTATAATTAATTGTAAATATTCTTCCTACGGCTTTCTTGAAATGCTTATCTTCCCTGCCCCCACTGTTATGCGCCAAATTGTGTTCTCCCAAAATCCATGTGTTGAGTTCTAACGCCTAGTACCTCGGAATGTGACTGTATTTGGAGATCGGCGTCCTTAAAGAGGTGACTAAATTAAAATGAGACTGTTAGGGTGAGTCCAAAACCAATCTGACTGGTGTTTCTTTTTTTTATTTTAAAGATTGGCTCTAAGCTAACATCTGGTGCCAACCTTCCTCTTTTTTTTTCTCCCAAAAGCCCCCCAGTACATAGTTGTATATTCTAGTTGTAGGTCCTTCCGGTTGTGCTATGTGGAACACCACCTCAGCACGGCCTGATGAGCGGTGCTAGGTCTGCACCCAGGATCCAAGCCAGTGAACCCTGCGCTGCTGAAGCAGAGTGAATTTAGCAGCGGGCCGGCCCCTGGCTGGTGTTCTTATAAGAAGAGGACGTTAGTTCACACAAAGAGACCCCAGGGTTTCTGATGCACAAAAAAAAGACTGAGTGACATAGCATAAAGGCAGCTACATGCAAACCCAGGAGAGAGGCCTCAAAGGAATCCAAAGCTGCTGAGACCTTCGTCTTGGACTTCCAGCCTACAGAATGGTGAGAAAATTCATTTCTGTTGTTTAAGCCACCTAGTCTATGACATTTTGTTTTGTCAGCTTAAAGATTCTGCACCCAATTACAATGTAGGAGGGTTCCCTCACCACCAGCTTGCTGTCCTACTCATCTCAGTTCTGACACCATCCACCCAGAGCTGGCATCATATTCCACAGGTTAACAGCTCAGTCCTATAAGACTGTCCCCCATCCCACTTTAGATGCCAATTGCAAGCCCAGGGTGTTACCTGTGCTTCTGATCCATAGGTTATAGATTGGAGATTCCCATGACCTTCTAGGGTTTGATAATTTGCTAGAGCAGCTTATAGAACTCACAGAAACATTTTACTTACCAGATTACCACTTTGTTATAAAAAGATATAACTCAAGAACAGCCAGATAAAAGAGATGCATAGGGCAAGATATGGGAAAAGGGTGCGGGGCTTCCATGCCCTCTCTGAGGGCACCACTCTCCCCCAGTCTCCACGTGCTCACTGACCTGGAAGCTCTTCAAAACCTCTCCTTTCGGGTTTTTATGAAGGCTTCATTACATAGGTATGATTCATTAACTCACTGGCCATTGGTGATTGAACTCAATCTTCAAACCCTCTCCTCTCCTTGGAGGGCAGGGAGTGGGACCAAAAGTTCCAACCCTCTAATCACATAGTTGGCTCTCTGACAACTAACCTCCATTCTTAGGTGTCACCTCATTAACACAACAGAAGATACCTTTATTGCTATCATTACTTAGGAAATTCCAATGCAAACAGGCCTGCTCTGCCTATTGCCTGCTATCTAGAAACAGTGTTTGATATAGGTTGTTCATACATATTTATCTAGTTCTTTACATGGGAAAGGAAATCTGATACTAGTTACTACATTGTGACCAGAAGTAGAATTACTCAGGTACCATTTTTACTTCTACTTCACAGATGAGGAACATGAGGCACAGATAATTTAAATTATTAGCCTCAAATCACATAAGTATTGAATGTTGAGCCAGAATTCAGATATTGATCTCTGTGACACAAAGCCTATTATCAATCCATGGTACTGCACCTCCTCTCATGGACAAATAAGACCCTTTAGATTTCTTCAGGCTCTATAAAACCCAAACAGTTACTGTGGTAATAGTAGTAGCAGCAGCAGGAAAAATAATAATGATGATGAGGACAAGAATGGCAACATTTATATGTAAATAGTAATTTATAATTTACAAAGTAATTTCATGTTCATTTCTCATTGATCCTTACAAGCGTTCCAAATTTCCTGACTTTTCTCTCGTTATGATCTGAATCACCCCACTTGTTTGGGGGAAAAAGCTGTAACTTTTGCTCTGTTTCCAAGAGAAGATGTGCATGCGCTCACTGATGTGACAGCTCAATGATGGTCAGGTGAGATGGGAGGAGGAGGATGAACCTACGAAAAGGGATCTTTTACATTTTACTAATCCTCTCATTGGCAGAAAAGAAACCTCCTGTATGCCTAGGAGGGTAGAAATAACCTAGATAAGATGATCTGATCTTAGTTTATTTGAAAACTTCTGAAAGTTGGTCAATAGCATGGTTGATTTTACAGACTCATAGAATTTTATGTTTTGAAAGTTTGCTCATGTGTGCTTTTCTACTAATTGTTTCAATAATCACATTATTGAATTCAAACAAAAGCCAAAAGTCAAATGAAAGGCAAAAACATCTAAGGCTTTGGCCATCTGAGATTATGCCCACAGAATCAGACATTTTGTGCTTCCTGGATCCAGAAATCTAGATTAGAATTGTACTAATATGAGGGTGTAACTAATATGAAAATTACTGTGACATTATGTGGCTTAGATTATGGTACTTAAATTTTTCTGTCACGTACATTGTCTTGTCTGAATGCATTAATGTTTAAATCATTCTTTTCAGGTTATGCTCCTAAAAGAGAAACAGAAAAATATTGAATATTAAACTGTCAGTAACATAAGTAGAAAAGCAAAATATTACCATGCTAGATGAACAGAAGATGATTATTTTAAAATGCATGTCTTTGAAGGGAGCAGGTATGTTAGACAATCTCTGCTCTAATCACAAAAGAACACAATGATTGCTTTTGTTCTGTAGTTACTGACCTTCAGTTTGTCATATTATTTAGTCCTTTAAAAATTAACCTTATTTATCTCTCTCCTCCTTTTTGATTGCAACACCATTTTCTTTTTAAATTTCTTGGCCTCAAGAAAAGAAGAGAAATAAAGCCATCATTTTGACTTCTCGTGATAAAGTCTCATTTTGAATCAAGTATTCATCCCAAAAATGTAGGAGACTGTGAATCCCCTACATTACATGGCATATTTTGATGAATAAAAAATACATGGATTATCCCAGAAAGAACAACTTTATTACTTACTTAAAGATATCCATGGGGCTGGCCCCAGGGCCTAGTGGTTAAGCTCTGCATACTCTGCTTCAGTGGCCCAGGTATGGTTCCCAGGTGAGGACCTACACCACTCCTTGGTGGCCATGCTGTGGTGGTGACCCACATACAAAACAGAAGAAGATCAGCACAGATGTTAGCTGAGGGCAAATCTTTCTCAGCAAAAAAAAACAAAGTGTCCGTGTCCTCAAAAGAAGGTTAAGCACTTGCTTCTAATAGGAAGATACGGAATAACAGGAGGAACTCAAGTTTGGAAGTCACAGCCATGAGTGCAAATTATAGCTTCCTCACTAACCAATTCCATGAGCTGACTTTGGCATCCTTATTTATTAAAAATTACATTAAAATCTAGAGCATAGGGTTGTGGAAGGGTGAAAATTGTAACTATGTAGTACAAGATCAGTTATCATCCCTCATGTTTCTGTAATTAGGGCCATACTTTATCCATTAGATGCTTTTGCATTTTTAGACGACACATCAGCTGAAATGAGCTCACCATAGAGCAAATGCACGTATCACAGAGAGAGGGACTGTCTCAGTATGTAGACCCAGGATAAGAGAAGCATCATGGTTACAGTGTGGTCAATTGTTTGTTTACTTCCAACACAGTGCTACTCATGATCACAAACTTTTGGAGGGATTTATAGCAAGGATACTTCCCAGGGTGCATTGTGGGAGGGAAATTCCCACACCATGGTAAGGGAGCCTGGCCACATCCTACCTGCCCACATGACAATTTGTGGGGAGAAAGGAACTGTTATCTCATGTATTGTACGCCCTCATTTGTTCCTAAATTAATATTTCTACCAAATTTTTGACTATTTTCAAATTTAAATTGTTGATACATGACATGTCAAGGTCATTATTTGCAATCCTACAGGACTATTGTGATCATGTGAAGTCAGGAGGCCAAAGAACCTCTTCCTGCAACTAATCCTTGTACAAGTTTTAAAAGATTAAGAAAAATAAAATGTTCTGGAAAACAATACAGATTGAGTATGACAGATAAACGTATGGGTAAATGGAGAAGGTAATTAAAACATGAGCCTAAATTTGTTGTAGGACCCTCAGATATAATCTAGCCCATACACCCTTTTTTATTCTCTTGCTCATTTCAGCATTCTACAGTGTTATCCATCCTACCCTCCCTTTATCCTGTCCTCCCATTATCTTACCCTTTTCTTCTTCTAGGTCACATTTCCTTCTCTTTCCAGTATGCTCCTGAGTTCATCTTCCTTTTAAAGCAACACTGTTCAAGTTGAGTAATTATATGTACCAATTGGCATGTAGTTTTACACCATCTCTTGTACTGGAGGAATGTGGGCATAAATCTCTGACTATCTCAGTATGTAAGAAACTTGGACATATAAACTTAGGCAAGGTGCAACCACTGTGAATATTTGGGCAAGTCTGGCTGACAGTTACTGGAGTACATCTTTTCACGCACTATCAAAGGCCAATATTGAAAGGACATTTTAGAATGGAAAATACTGCCCATTTCACTCTAGATTGCTACAAAAAACACCACAGACCACCGTACATGAAAATTTCCATTGAATGATTCTAATTTTCCTCTTTTGCTTTAATTTCAGTTCAACTTGCCTAGATTGCTTCAGTAAAAGAAATAGAAAGCAAAAGCAGTGTCAGCTCAAACCTTTTCCAGAGCATAAAAATTATGCTTATTAATTTGCTCAGTAAATATTTTTTTGAGAAATCACTGTGTACCATGCATTGCTCCAGGAGCTACAGCTATGAATGTGAAGCTATAGTTGCTACCCTCAAACAGCCTGCATATTAGTGCTATAGGCAGTCAAATACAAAGATCTTTGTCATACAGAGAGTACTCAGTGCTATGATAAAACTCAGAAGAAAGTGATCCAGAAACACACAGTAAGGACCTGGAGACAAGACATAAAAGATGGGAGGTAGCTGTCAAATGGAGTTATAAAATCAGAAAGACCATGAACACTTTGGGAAAAGTCAATAAACTGTTAAAAAGAAATAAGATAATTTCCAATAATGATTATTTTGGATAAGAAATAAAACAATATTAAGGGATAAATAATGATTGGAGAGTAGGTCTTGGAGCTATTTTAGGCTAGAGATTTCTCTGTGAGGTCACTGTAATGTGAGATCTGAATAATGCGAAGAAACCATAAGATCTGTAGGAAGGGCATACAACATAGAGGTAACAGCTAGTGCAAATGTCCAGAAGCAGGAAAAAGCTTGAGATGTTCAAAAACAAGGAGAACCATTGAACAGTGCATCTGCAGCAGAGTGAGCTCAAAGGATCTTGTATGACTTAAGCTCATGGACATGGGCAGAGGCTCAAGTATTGATTTGGCCTTGTAAGCAACGTAAGAATCCTATCCTAATTATAATGGAGAATTTTAAGCTGGAGAATGAATCCTACTTCAGATTCTTACAATGGGTGAGACTCTGTGACTGTGATGGATCATTATTAAATTTTCATTTTGAAGAAATTGAAAGAGCACAAGGATAAAGCTAGTTCATCTTCACATAATATGCTCAGCTAATCTTAGGAGAGCACCTCAAACAACAAACAGCATTCAGAACACCCAAATCTTCTGAAACTTTCTAATCCCTGTATGCAGTGCTGTTCAAAATTGGATTTTTTGGAATTGTTCCATTGTATTTATGTCAAAACAGGTAATATTTTTCTGGTCCACTAAACTAAACCTTATTTCAACTTCGATGGATATAAAATAGCTCCCTTTTATCTGAGAAGGATATAGCACATAGTGCTTATGATTTGCCCTCAGAGAAGCTTATTTTGCTCACTGTGGAACCAATACATCAACGCTGGAAGTTTTTGGCATGAAAATCTTGTGTACACTCTCTTCTTACCTATACTAAGTGGGATCATTGAATAAAATATTAATAAGTGCAATTACCTGGACTGCCAACAGTCAACAATGAGAAACAAGGGCAAGAAAAAGCATATAAGCAATGAGTACATCTACTCAGGAGGATCTGTGAAGAATTCTTTTTTTAAGGCAATTTTTTTAAAGCAGTTTTAGATTCACAGCAAAACATGTTTTTTAAAAAAGAATATAAACAAAAGATGCAAGAAGAGGTTTTATAGGCAAGAATAAATCCCAGGAAGTGGCAAAATATCTAAGAATATACCAATAATAATGGCAAATATTTATTGAGTCTCTGCTCTTTTATAGTATTCTGAGTACTTTCTATACATTATTTAATTTAACCTGCAGAATAACCCTATGGTAGCTACTGTTATTTTTCTCATTTTACAGATGAGGAAGCCAAGGACAGAGGTTAAGTACCTTTCTCACAACCCTGCAGTTAGTAGGTAGAGGAGTTCAATTTGAAGGAACACAGGCAGTCTTGCTCCACAGCCCTGCCTGGTGACATGAGGGCTACTGCTTGGATTTCCCTTCAAGAAAGAGTTTGCTATTTGGATGCAAGAAGTGCAGTTGGCTGACAGTGTCTAACTACAATGTCTAAATTTTTGAACTAAGACTATACTCTTCCTGGGCTTTCCTCAACCAATGATGAGTGTGGCAGGGGTACTTGGGTCTGGCATTTCTGCCCATTGTGCATCTTCTGTAAAGAGTAATTGTGCTGCACAGCCCCTTCAGCCAGATGAAAATGTGACAGATCTCTATCTGAGCCTGAGACTCTCTCTTTTCTTTTCACAGAAGACAGGTCTCGATTGTGGTCTGAAGGCTTTTCCTGCCCCTCTCCCCAGTAAAACTCTTGCACTCCTAACTCCAGTCCAGGATTTGCTTCCCAGAGACACAAATTATACACAATCGCTCTTAATCATTCGGTGATGATGACTGCCTGACAACAGTATAAATGGACCTTGTGACAAAGAAATGAACAATTTCTTATATATACTATGTGCCAAACGCTGCACTAAATGTTTTGTATGTACATTGCATGTCCTTTAAGTCCTTATCACAAATCCTCTGTGATATATACTTTTTCAGATCTAGAAATGAAGAAAAGAAAGCTACTAGAATTTAAGAAACTTGCCCCAACTAATGAATGAAACAAAATTAGGATTCACATCCATGTCTTCTTGACTCCACTAAACCACCCTATTTCAATAGAAGATAATCCATAGTCTTCTAAAGTTACTTGTAAAGAGATAAGAAGAATAGATATACTACTCAGTGAAAATTGTATTATTGTTGCAAATGAAAGAAGGAAGAATAACCAAACATTCTTTGAATTCCATCTTTTCTAGCAAAGAAAATGACTTTCAAACTGAAAAAGCTAGAACAATATAAAAAAGATATTGCTGCTTGAGATAGTATGTAAATGGTCTGTGGCAGTTCGAGATAGTATGTAAATGGTCTGTGGCAGTTCCCAGTTACTTTGAATTAATATAAGTCTTGAGACTCTGAAGATTTGTATTCTTGGGAGCTGTAGAAATGTACAAATGTGATCTCAGAGTCACTACCAGAAATATTTTATTTTAATTATGCAGGAAGGGAGAAGTGCAGGACAACCAGAATGGAACAAGTGTCTCCATTGTCAAAAAGAGGAAATGTGTGGTTACATTAGATATTGATCTCTGGATGAAAAAAATAAGACCTTCTGGAATAGTTATTAATTAGACTTAATTTGTGTTTTTTAATTTGTACAAAGTTTGAGTAAAAAAACTGAGAAAAACACATCAAAGTCTGTAAAATGTACAGAGACTAGAAATGTGCTGTCACATATGTGTACATTGATATATACAGATAGGTTAGAGAGAAATTTATTTATCTCACAAATTGTTTTATAATTTCCCAAAATCTGCAGAGCGAATGGTAGCTTAGAGTGATTACAGTCTGGGTATCAGCAAGAAGTCACACAGGCAGAGCCTCTTGCTACCATTGCTTCCCTGGGATGCTGGTGACAAATCAGAAGGTTAATAAGTGGTGTCTTAGTCTGTTCAGCTGCTGTAACAAGATGTCACAGACTAGGTGAGTTATAAACAACAGAAATTTACTTCTCATAGTACTGGAGGCCAGAAGTCTGAGATCAAGGAATCAGCATGGTCATGTTTTGGTGAGGGCTCTCTTCCCAGGTCATAGCCAGTGCCTTCTTGCTGTGTCCTCACAAAGTAAGAGGGGCTACGGGTCTCCCTCTATTATAAGAGCACTAATCCCATTCATGATGGCTCAGCCCCCATGACTTTAGCACCTCCCAAAGGCCCCACCTCCTAATGCCATGATCTTTGGGTGTTGGGATTTCAACATATGAATTTTTGGGGCACACAAACATTCAGACCATAGTAGATGTCCTCAGGAGACTGGTAATAGGGCTTCCATTGTTTTAAGCTCAAAATTCAGAGACCCAATGATCTCCAATCATATGGAGAAAAAAAGAAGCTACTGAAATTATAGTTTTGTTGAGTTGCCAAGTTTTCAAAATGAGTACGTGACTCACATTTTTCTTTTCTTTGTTTCTTAAAGAAACACAAGGGTCTCAAAGGAAATAAGATGCAGGATTTCTGGGTTTCAATTCCAGGCTGTCTCTTCAATCAGTACTGTGACAAGTCACTTCATTTTTCTGGGACTAAAGATTTCCTTTGTAAAATAAATATATTTCCAAGGAGCTAGAAACTTCTCTGCATGTATATGAGGTCTATTGACAAGTACATTACCTTAATAGAGAGAAGAGATAGCTATGAGCAGAAGCACACCTTTTAGTTCATGTCTCTTTTTTTATTTGTCATCTGCACATGGCAAGAAAGCTTAATAAAAACCAGCAGATCACTCAAGGAAGTATCGTCACAAACCACAATGATGAGGGACAGAGATAGCAGCCATTTTATTACACTGCTTCTCACTGAATTGAATAAATAAATTAATAAATAAAAATAGATAAGAAGTTAATAAAATATTTTGTTAAATATTTCAACAACTCCAAAAAAAGAAAAAAACATTTAAAATGTGAATGTTCACAGTGGGCACTAATTACACATCATGTCATTTTTCTTAATGTTGTTTTTCAACTTTAAAATTTGCCTAGAATTTGTGAGAAAAGTGATGCTATATCACAGTGGGAAAAAAATGGACTTTTCAATAGATGAAGCTGGGCTCAATTGGATATCTGTAAAATAAAATGTATCTGGACATTTAGCATGCAAAAATCATCAGTTCAAAAACGGAAATCTAAAAGTTAAAGGTAAAATAATAAAGCTTTAAAGAAAAAGGGAAATCTTTATGAACTTGGAATATGCAAAGATTTCTTAAATAGGACCCCAAAGGCAGTAACCACAAAAGAAAAACTTGTTAAACCATATTAGATTAAAATTAAGAATCCCTGTTATCAAAAACACCTTTAGGAGAATGATAAAGCAATCTACAAATAAGGGAACATTTTCTCAAAACAAAATTAACAAAAGACTGTATAAAGAGTCCCTATTAATCAATAAGAAGAAAGTGGACAATCCAATATAAAAATAGGCAAAAGACATTAAGAGACACAATAAAAGAGGATATCCAAATGGATAATGCGTATGTTGAAAGGTGCTCAACTTTGTTAATTATCAGGGAAATGCGAATTACACCATAATGGAAAATCGTTACATACCCATCAGAATGGCTAAAATGAAGAATATGAAAATACTAAGTAATGGCAAAAATGTGGAATAACCAGAACCCCAAACACAAATGGTGGGAATGTAAATTAGCAAAACACTTTGGAAAACTATTGGTCATACTACTAAAACTAAACATTCATATATGTATGCTATGATCCAGCAACAGTAGTTCCAGGAATAGATCAAACAGAAATAAGTAAACATATTTCCCCAAAACATCTACTCTAATTGTTATACCAAAAATATTTATATGCCCCAAACTAAAACTACTCAAATGCACATCAATAGCAGAATAGATAAGCAAATTATGTAAACACTCTACAACACTGAGAATGAATGCATTACAACTACATACAATAATTTGGATGAAGCCACCAAAATAAAGTTGAGAGAAAGAAGCAAGACACAAAAGAATATATACTTAGGACTCTATTTGTATAAAGTACTTAGACAAAACTGGACTGCTGTTAGCACATATAGCACCTTTGTGCAAATAGCCAAAAGGCACCCCTTTCTCCAGGCTGATGAAGGGTAAATATGGCTTGGTTGGTGGTAAGAGCTGAATTTCATCTCTTGCTCATGCTCCTCACTGGCCATCTTCATGCCAGGCACACCAATAGTAGAGATTCTGCAGCCTCCTCCAACTACCTACCAATAAAAAACTATTCTGTGACAAGGAATAGTGTTTCCCTTGCCCTGTGAGTGTCACTAATCTCTCTTCTTCCCTTCTACTTCTTCCATACCACATTCTTAAAACCGAGGAGATACTTCACATTCTCAGATAAAAAGATCAACAACAAAAAATGAAAATTTCTGATGGCAGAGTGCCACCTGACAGCTGTCAGCCCCTGAAGCTGGATGTTATGGATGGAGGAGGAGAGTATATATCACGGAAACCCTGACTTAAGAGCCAAAATAGCAGGTGACTATAAGGAGAGAATAGGAAGCAAAAATAATTACCATACAGGTGAACGCATCACAGAAATTTAGCATTAGCATGTTTCCACCAACCTCGTCTCCAATGAATTTACGAAAAGGATTCAGCAACGAACCTAGAGGATAAAACAAGCAGGAGGAAGATTACTTACTCTGTGTAGCGGCAATTATTGAGTATGGACAAATCTCACCCCACTTAACAATGAGTATATACAAAGGAAAGAGCAAACAATTGTAAGTACCTATTTTTTATCTAAAGCAGATTTTAAGAATATGTGGCCTCTATAAAAGAGGAATAGAATGTGATAAAGAAGAAACAAATTAGATAAGTTTGGAAGTAGAGGAGAAGAAGACAGTTTACAGGGAAATTAAAAATAACCACATCCCTGTTAGCAATGATAAGAGTAAAATTATCGCCATGACACACTAGATCAGGAAAATAAAGGATACAGTTGACCAGTTTTTCATGTATGTAGAGGAAAAGGGCAAAGTAATGAATGTGATAAGAGAAGCTGATAAAATTGGAGGATGGACAATTGTAAGATAAATATTGCTGTCCATTTTATTATTGTTGGCAACCATGTTCTCCTTGCCCTGTAAGAAGATGATACATTTCTAGCCAATTCTATGTAGCTTACAGTGCCTCCCTGTAGGTGGGGTATGCTTCTCTGTTTTCAGATCTGGTCATGGATTTCCTGGGGCCAGAAAACATAGTGGAAGTGATAGTATTTCACTTCCAAGAAGAATTTCCAGGAAGCATTGCGTGTTTCTACTATCTCCCTTGTTTTTCCCTCTGCCGCAAGAATGGCAAACTCCAAAAGGAGCTGCTCTGTCAGCCTATATCACACAGTAAAAAGTACCTAAAGGGAAACATAAGTGACATATAACATACACAATATATAAATGCTTGTTCTGTAAGTTACTGAGGCTGGGGGCTTTTTTTTTTTTTTAACACAGTAAAGCCAATAGAAAAATAAACGTTATTTTGGAAGGTAAATCCAGAGTGACTTCAATAACGAAAATAGGTAAGGATGCGGCCAGCCTGGTGATGCAGTGGTTAAGTTCATATGCTTGGCTTTGGTGGCTTGGGGTTCACTGGTTTGGATTCTGGGCACAGACCTACACACAGCACATCAAGCCACACTGTGGTGGCATCTCACATAGAAGAACTAGAATGACTTACAACTAGAATATAAAACTATGTGCTTGGGGTTTGGGGGGAAATAAAAGGAGGAAGATTGGCAACAGATGTTAGCTCAGGGCCAATCTTCCTCAGCAAAAAAAAAAAAAAGAAGAAGAAGAAGAAGAAGAAGAAGAAGCATACCTTAAAAGAAAAGGAATTCAAACAGATGTAGAGAACCCAAAGAGACCAATAGTGATGGAAGAAATGAAAAAAAATTGTCAAAAACCCACACCCACACAAAGCTAATCCTATACTCTTCTACAATACAGAAAAGATAGAGTTCATTTTTATGTAGGCAGTATAATCAAATTGAAACCTAAAAAAAAATCCTTATATAATTCCTCAAAGTAATTTTGTGGATGATAGATTTAAATCTACATAATAAAAATGAAGAAAATACAAGAGGACAGATGAATTCTCATTAAATATTAAGGTGGAATGGGCTTTTAAAATTTGACCTAATTGGATGAAAATCTAAAGAAAGTATTACCTGGTTTTACTATATAAACATTAAAAAGAATTAGCAAAATTACCAAGTAAAAAACCTAGCAGGAAACTCTTTGCAAAGTATTATGATAAGACACATTGTTTTCTTAGTATCTAAATTATTCTGACAGATTAATCAGAAAACGTGAATACTCAATTAAAATAAAAATTTAGTTTAGGATATGAATGGAGAATTCACAACAGAAAAATTATAAATAACCAATAAAAAGTTGTAGATATATTCAACCCTGCTAGTATTCAAAGAAATGCAAACTAAAACTACATTGAAATATCGTGTTTTCATTAATAAAACTGGCAAAAGATCTAGTATTTAGGGTTGGAGAAAGCCCTTATAATGGACTTTCTCACACATTCCTCTATAAAGAAAGTATAAATTTGTACAGTTTTTATAAAGGAAAATTTGGTAATATGTACAGAAAGCCATAAAAACCTGTAAAATATTTATCCTACCAACAAAATTTTAGGAATTTATCCTGACTATATGCTATGAGATGGGTATTAAGCTTTATGCATAAGTGTTTTTACAAAAATATTATTTAAAACAATGATGACAATTGGAACAAGTCAAAATGTCCATTAATAGGAATCTGATTAAATTACGAGATGCTACATGATAGAAGATGATTTAGCCACTAGTACAAATAATAAAAATAAGTATCAGGCCAGCCCCGGGGGCCTACTGGTTAAGTTTGGTGCCTGGTTCGGTTCCCGGGGCGCAAACGTACACCACTTGTCTGTCAGTGGCCTTGCTGTGGTGGTGACTCACATACAAAAAAAAAAAGGAAGATTAGCAGTGGATGTTAGCTCAGGGTGAATCTTCCTTAGCAAAAATATGAAAAGAAAAAAGGATCTGTTCACATGAAAAGATAAGCATTTTTAAACTTTCAAATGAATCTGAGAGTAGAATACTATTCTATCAATAAAAGATTGAAAATTTATTTACGGCAAGAGGAAAAAACACTGTTAACATTTGATATGTAATCTTTCTGACTTTTGTATGCATATTTATGTAATGTTCGAAGCTAATGATTATTCCACAAAGACTATTTTGATTTAAGCAAAGGATTGGCTTTTTGAAAAAATATTTGTGTATATAAAAATGTAGCCAAGATGATATACTTTGACGTGGATTCACAGTTGTTTGAACAATTGCATCTAAGAAGTGTTGAATCAAATTTTTGTGTCATCCTAATGGATTAAAGTCCTTGTCCTTGTCCTCCTTAACAATTTTATCACTGTCTTAAAGCAAATTACTGGAGATGTGACAAATGACACAGAATTCCAGAGTGCAGAATGGAAGGAGACAAGCAGGGTAAAAGTGAAGTGTATGCCCTTTCTGAACTTATTCTAATTCCGTTGTTTTTCTTCTATGCCCTGTGCAAGCCACACCAAACCCACGTCCACGCCCCAGCAAGGCTACAGAACAAAATTTGTGCCCGTGATAGGGGAATGTTTGAGCTCATTCAATCATGCAGTTGTACTGTTCTATGCATTTCACAGATATTAATGCATTTAATGCATTTAATTGTTACACCAGGGGTCTGATGCAGGTAATAGTATTATCTGTATTTTACAGCTGAGAAACCTGAGGCACAGAGAGATTAATTAATTTGTCTAAGGATACCCAGTTAGTAAATGGTGAAGCAGAAATTAGAACCCAGGTGTCTGGCCCCAGAGCTGGTGCACTTAATCATCATACTGTCAGCAATTTTTGAGGCCCTAATTCACCCCTCTGCAAGAAACTTTTGAGGCAGAAGTAAGTGAAACACCCTCTCAGCAAACATGCACTTATTGACAAATACCACATAGTGTGGAATATGTTCTAGTGGAGGTGCAAGAGGTACATTTGTAGCAGGAGAGGCTGGAATGAGCTCTGCCTCCTGGAGGCTAGTTTGTCACGTGTGGTTCTTTCCCAGAACAATGACTCCTCTTCCAGCCCCTCAGCCCCTCATACCCATGGACTTCCTTAAAGCTCTCTCACCTGTGCACAGCCACTGTCAGACATGCTTGAATCCTAGCAGTAAACGTGGCTTGGGCTCGGAGAAAAGGATGGGGGCAATAGGGGGCAGTGTTCTCACTATTGATGTAGGCTTATATCACCTTTTCCGTTATCAAGTGGTAAATTCTTCAAGGTCATGGATAATAACGGATCCAGTTTTCCAGTCTTCTCTACAATTTTGCATGTAGTTGTCCTTGAAAACCAGTGGGGTGTTGTGGAAAGGGCTATGGCTCTGTGATCATCTGGGCCTGAGCTGCGATCTCTGCTTGGTCAGGGACCAGCTAAGTGACCATGCAGAATGGATGTCACCTCTCAAACACTCGGTTTCCCCTGTGTTAAGTGGGAATAATGAAAACGACTACAAGGAAGGTACGTATTAGGAAGAAGTCTGCTTTCCTTTCACCTCTGAAACAAGTTAATGAACTCATATGTACACAGCTCTGAGTGAAAGCAAACCTAATAAAAGTATAAAAACAATCTTACAAGTATTCTTTATATGCCATGAAATTAAAGCCCAAGATACATAAAAGATATATAAAAAGGAAAATATTATATTAAATTCCATCTTCTTGCCTAAGGGGACGACCAAATTGTGTTTTATTCTATCCCCAAGACTGAGGAAGCAGCAGAGTTTCCAACCTAAAACCAAATTAACAGCCTGTGGTTTCTGAGATCAATTACCTCCAAAGGGCACCGGATATCCCAGATCAGCAAACCAGAGGCACTCTTGGGTTTTAAGAAATATAAAGGTAGATCTATGCAAATACATGGTCATTTATGAGCAAGAAGCTTCCACAAACTCCTTTCCCGGGAGTGCTTAGTCCTAGGAACGTAGAGCTGGGAGGAGACTGTGAGAAATTTCGGCCCTAGCTATTTCTGGCAGCTGTATTTTACGAAGTTGTTCTAGCCACATAAAACCCTACATTATGTCTAAAAGCAGACATGCCACTGCTGGCCTGGCCCACACCCAATCTGGGTAATTGCATTATGCCATCTTTCAGGTCTCCCTGGCACTTTCAATTATCCATAATTTATGTTCTTCCCAGTTTACAATTGAAACTGCCTTGTATTGCAGCTGTGCGGTTACACAAAGAGAGCAGCTAAATTAACAAACAACTGGTAAATTATTGCTATTTTTCAATTCTCTTCTGCATTACATTTCTATGGAGCACTAAAGGTCAGTGATTATTAGTTCCATTTTATAAGAAAGACCACTGACAATAAACAATTACCAATTTGTGGAAAATGTATTTATGATTTTGCAAAACTACCTAGAAATCTGTTCATTTGAAATCATTACCTATCATCATCACAAAAAGAGCTATTCAGAAGGACATCTTGAAGACAGTATTTTGGTGAACAAACATTGGTGAACTGAAGCTCCAGAGTAACCTAGTGTTCACATCTATGAGGAGTTAGATTACAAATTAAAAAGTAAATTTTTTTTACGACTGAAACAAAGAAAATAACAAATCTTTTTTAAAAGAAAAAAATCACCTCAATATAAAGAAGGTTACAATGTGCTCATATTTTCATTTTGTTTTTCCATATTTACTGTTTCCTCTTGTACCAAGTACTGCTCCAGGTGTTGAGGTCCAGGGGTGAAAAATAGATGACATTTCTCAGATCCTTAAACTATACCAGTCCCTGTTTAACTCATTTAATATTCACAAGAGCTTTATGAGGTAAATACTAATATTGTCCCTATTTTATATGAGAGAAACTGATGCAAAGTACATTTTAATAACTGCAGAGATAGCACAGTTGTAATCAAAGCTTCAAACCTTGGGCATTTGATGCCAATAGCTATACTCTTAACCGCTGTGATCTTCTCTCCCATGGACAGGACGGTCCTGGGCTTTACTGTTACAGAGGAAGTTGGACAAGAAACAAATAAATGAACAAGCAAGAGAACTGTCTGAGAGAGATTGTATACAAGTGTTGTGAAGAGACTTAAAATATGCAGGCTGGATAAGGAGTACTGAGGTATTTGCATGAGACTGGGTGATAAGAAGGCTTTTCTGTTTAACTGGGAGATCTGGAACTCAAGAAGGAGCCAGCTAAGCATATATGAAGGGCACAGTGTTCAACGCAGAAAGAAGAGCTGGACCCAGGACCCTAAAGTGGGAATAGACTTGGCATATTTGAGGAATCACAATAAGCCCAGAATGGCTGGAGCACAAAGGCTGGAGGGGAGAGGATGAATTTTGGTTGGAGACAGACAGGCACAGGCTAATGAAGGACTTGAAAACGGTGAGGTGTTTAGCTTTTGTCTATGTGTAATGGAGGCCTCTGGAGGGTTTTTAAATAGGTAAATGGCATATTCTGTTTTAAAAGACTATTCTGAAAGGAGAATCTATTTAAGGAGTGGTCAAGAGTGGAAGAAACAAGAGAGGACTTGAGGCCCCAGGTAAGAGATGACTGTTACTTGGATTAAGGTACATTTGGAGATTATGGAAAAAAGAGGATATATTTAGAACATTTCTGTTGGTCTTGCTGATGAATATTGGACAGGGGAAGGCGAGGAAAAGAGAATAATCAAAGAAAAACCAGAAATTGTCATTATTTAGGGAAACCTAAGTCTCTATTTCATCAAAGGATTTCAGTGGTTTCTTCTGAGAATTCTTAGTTGCATCAAAAAGAGGATTACATGGGTTTTAAATTTTACTTTTAAAATTTCATTAACTGAGTCAATAGACCTTTATATTTAATTCTTTGTGTCTATTTTAAGAAATAACTTAAGATACACCTGATCACTATTAGCCTTGTTTAAATCATTTACCAATTTCTGTAAAATGTATTTATGATTTTGCAAAACTACCTAGAAATCTGTTCATTTGAAATCATTACCTATCATCATCACAAAAAGAGCAGTTCAGAAGGACATCTTGAAGACATTATTTTGGTGAATAAGACACAAAGTTAAATACAAATAAGACACCATTTTTAGCAACTGAATGGGACACATAATTATCATTCTGGTCTCACACCTCCCTAAATGGAAGACATTTTTTCTGTTTTTTAAATTAAGATGTGAGAGAATACTTCATGATCCTTAAATTGTGTGAATAAAAGATATGTAAAATAATTTAAATTGGATATATTTGGAAGAAAATTGTTTAAAGAAGGATTTTGAAAAACCTAAGTTTTTATTTATTTGCCATAAGTCTTAATGGCACCTAAGATACTGTTAGTATACTTCAATTACTAAAGTGTAAATTTTGGAAAGATTTTATGTTTTCTTTCTTTTTCTAAAATGCAGTGTGTCCTCATAGGTTTGGGCTGGTGCTCTGAAAGACTTTCTGACCTGAGGCCGTTTTCCAGCACAATTTCACAGGTAAAAGTCCTGACCTCAGAGGGTTTTGGTTAATTTTGGGTGGTCAAAAGATCAGAGGGAGGAAGGAGACGTGGGCGTAAAATAGTAGATCATCTGTAGTAAGAGATATCTATAAATGATCTATGATAAACCCTGCATTTTATAGCCCCATTCTCTCCTGGGCTCCAAAATTACTAGAAGAGTGTTTCCACCTGGATATCCTGCAGGTTGACCCATCCTGGCTAAAACTGCAAATAATTCAGTTCTTGCATTTCCCACCCCAAGTGATAAAATCATCATTCATCCGGTTCTCCAAGCTCCGATGTTTAGAGCCCTCCTTCCTTAGCAATTTTACAACTCTCATCTCAATCTTTCACTGTCTGATTAATTTTACCTTTCAAATATCTCTCCAGTTTATCTCTTCCTCTCATTTGCTATCACTACTGCCTTAATTCCTTTCTTCCTCCACCCTTGGCTGGATTAATCCAGTACTTCTCTAACTCATCCTTTCTGGTTCTTCCCTACTCCAATCCACCATCCACACTGGTACCAGTTATCTTTCAAAAATACGAATTTAATTACCACTTATAAAACTTTGACCTTTTTCCTTATCACCCTCAAATAAAATCCACACATCATAATGTGGTAAACATCCTTTCACAAAATGGCCTTATCCAGTTTTGCCATTGTGTTCCACCTTTCAATATTTCCCAACAGAATCTTAATCTTCTCCCAAAGAATTCAGCTGCACTGAACCTCTTTCACATTCCTGAGTTTTTTAATGCCTTGATTCTGTTTACTTGAATAACTGCTGTTCTCTTCTCACTTGAATATATTTATCACAAAGCTGGATTTTCACTTATTTCCTATAAGAGAATCTTTTCTTTAAAAGTCTCAAAAATATAAGCAAAGATTATAAGGAACAACCCAGGTTGGAAGCCAACAGCAATCACAGCTGCTCCAGATCTCCCTCTCTCAGGAGTTGGTTTTCTTTTTCCTATTTCTGTTAATTCACGCCTAACATTTCTCAGATTTCTGGTTGGTGTAACTGCTAGCAGCACCATGAACTCTGATTTCTCCATATTCTTTATATCAGGTTTGATTTTTTTTAAAGGAATTTGACTAGGGCATTGAGACTGTAATTTCTGATTCAGTGTCTGGCTTTTGGGACCTGCATGTGTTTTTTATTTCCTATTAGAGTTGAGAACAAAAGTGCAAAATCACAAAATTTTAGGTATAGAAACTGGAACCCTTGCTTTGCTGTCACTAAGTCCTAATCACAAATACTCTTGGCTAGACCAAAGGCTCTTTCCACTCTTTTGGGGCCTCTTGGCCCCAAACTTTATCTAGGAGATCTCATCCCTAAAGGATTAGCAGATATTTTGTCCCGTCCGAAATGTCCATTGAGATATTTGATCCACACCAAAAGGTCCTTGCAATTTGGTCCTATCAAAAACACCCTCAGCATATTTGGTCCATGCCAAATGGTCTTTGATATTTGGTTCTGTCAAAAATATTCACATCACACATTTTCACAATATAGACGACATCCCTGGGTTCAAATAGCCCATAACGTTTATTCATACTTCGGGTTTACAGGATTAATACATAAAAAATCATATCATGTTTTATTGGTCCAATAATTGTGTCGTGGCTGCATTGCCAATAATAACCCATCTTGCCTTGGTATCCTAGCTGGTAACAGCACATGGGGTTAGGTAGATGAGTCAGGTTTTGAATCTTCCAGAAAAGCAGGATTTATATCAACTATGTGCACTGAGAAAGAGTCCTACAGTTAGAGAAATGCATAGAGGACAACAAGTCAAGGATGGGATCTTAAGATGCACGGTGTGTTAACATGTCACTGGGCATTTGGTTGGATATGGCTGGCTCATTCAATAAGGGTGGAGTTTGAAAGGAGGAGCTTGGTCAAGCCACAATGTAAAATAGGCAGTGAATGCATTGACATAAACACTTCGCAGAGCATCTAGCTTGTTCGGGAGGCAGTGAGAACAGGTGTGGCTCTCCCACCACATATTGGTCAGGTTTAATAGCTACCATGAGGGGGATACTGGGCATTTAATTCCCCTACAACTATCGTATCACCCAGGGTTGATGGGCAATGTTTCCCTTGAATGGATGCCGTATAGAGGTACGATCGCAGTGTGACTACAAAAAACCGTCTGCTGCTATTTGGAGAGGTTTTAGTAAATGCGGCTCCCACATGTATCTGCCAATCAGTGTGGACCACCACACCCTCTACTGGTGCCTACCTACTGGCTTACCCAGCTTGGCCAAACTGGATGTTAAATCAATAAGACATTAGTAAAGTTTTCCCTACCAGTAAACCAGCAATCATTGTCAGACAGCTACAAAAGAAAAACAAAACTCTTCTTTTGTTGCTTGGCAACATGGTATCTTTATTCGAAAATTACCAGCAGAATATGGCAGAAATAGTATACTTACAAATAGAAAAGCCATTGGTATATTATAATGGTTTTTGTTACCATTTCCATCCCTTTAACAGGGATAGGAGTAAAAGGTGCTGTGAAGAGAGCAGAATTTGCAATGCCTGATGTCCAACTAGTCAGGATTTGGATAACATTACAATCATTCAAGATGGGACAGGAAAACCGCAGCACAACATTGGTGTTGAAGGGGAAGTAAGGAAAATCCTGAATAGGTTAAAAATGACACACAGAGGAGGAATCAAATGCAACACCATTGCAGGTACTTTGAAGAACTCTCCATGATACTCAAGATGAAGGGGCACTATTAATGCTACCAGAAAGAAACTCATTAAATAGGCATGTAAATAGAATTCAAAACAGACATCACCTCCAACCCCAACTTCACTGCATGGAATTGAAATTCCAAAAGTGAGTAAAGTGACCAGACACGGAGAATCATTTTTTTTTTTGTGCAGGGTTCCAGTACTCAAGATGATGAAAGAATTCTTATTTACACAACTTATGACAATATTTGATGTTTAAGTGCCAGTACCACATTATTCAGTGACGGCACCTGCAAGACAGCACCAACATAGTTCACTCAGTTGTTGACTGTGCATCGTGTAGTATTGGGTTATACTATGCCATTGATTTATGCACTAACAATGAAAAAGTGGGAAGACACTGATAAATATTTGAGAAAGTACTTCCATTTGCATGGAAAGAAATCTCGACATTAACCCTTCATTGTGCATGATGGATCTTGAGATTGCAAATATAAATGCAATTCGACTACTTCTTCCAAATGCACAAATAAAAGGATGCTTGCTTCACTTTTCACAATCACTGTGGCAAAAACTATCTTCTTTGTGTCTAACACACGACAACAGAAAGTAACACTCATAAGTGTGCGTCCATGTTGTTTGGTCTTCCATTTGTGCCATTAGAAGATGTAAATGTGTAGCACAACCAGAAGCACTCACAACTAGAATATACAACTACCTACCCCGGGGCGGGGGGTTGGGGAGAAGAAGAAAAAAAGCAGATGTAAATGGAACTTTTGAGTACAGTGCTGAGAACGCAGAAAAAAATTTAGATGACCTAATGGATTATGTTGAAGGATTGTATGGTGTGGCAGAGGCAAAAGAAGTCCAGAATCTCCAAGATTTCCACCTGAAACTTGGAATTTTTATACATCAGTACTGAACAGCAATCACAGGATGAGCAATGCATTGGAAGGCTGATATAGCAAATTTCAAAAGCTGATGGTAGTGCATCATTCTTCAATTGGGAGATTTATTCAAGTGTTAAAACATGAGCAGCAAAGCACTGGACAAGTTATCACCCAGGTTCTTGGTGGTTACACTCAAATATTGCCACCAAATTCATGACTATACTAACAAAATCAAATTCTTATAACCAAAATTGTTAACAGATATAACAAATATAAAACCAATAATCAGGTCGATATATAGAGGGGAATCTCTCACAGCTTAAGAATAACCCTGCTGAACTTCATGATGAAGAAGAACAAGAATAAAGGTGAAATCCAAAATTCATCATGAATTACAATAAAAATAATGTAAATAAAATTTTAACAAAGTTAAATGTGTTATTTAACAAATCATGGACCAAATGTCTTCATAGACTTTTTGGACAGGACCAAATTTCAAGGACGTTTTGGTCATGGACCAAATGTTTCCATGTTTTGGACAGGATCAACTGTCCTGCAAGGCCCTAAAACACACCTCTTCCATTCCTATTCCCTTTTCATCTTGAGAGTTCTTCACCATCCCAAACCCCTCACTGCTTCTTCCCCTCTAGGGACAAGTTTGAACGAGGAATCTTCTGGTGAGAATGGACATTCTCATTCCTCTACATATGCACACCAGACACTATAGATAGTCTGGTATTGTCTCCTTTTGCCTGGTGAGAGATAAAGGTTATTTCTTAATTCTCTTCAGTGAAATTTGGTTCCAAGAATGTATGATAAATGCTAAGGATGTTGCTGTATGTAAATGATAGGACAAATGTGGATAGATGACAGATTATTATTCATTCTAATAGCCTAAAATATGCACAGTACAAGTTTTTAATTTTTAGTGTAATTAAATGCTCTAGTTATATGATGGGTTGTCATCTCAGATTTTTTTGGTCTTAATAGGGATATTTTTTTCTTTTCTCCAGTTTCTCACTCAAAGGAGAATAGAATCCAACAAACATATTGTAACCAATACACTAAAAATTATGTGGATATGGAATCAAGAAATATGTAAGCAAAATTATTTTGAAAACTACATAGCACTGTCATTATCATTTAGTCTAGATCTTTTATTTTTACTTATGAAGAAATAAAATCTGGGAAATTAAGTGACATTCTAAAGGTTACACAAAGACCTGATTTCTTGGCTCCTAGGAATCTTGACTTTGTGTCCAGTGCCTTTTCCATAATTTCACACAGCTCTAATACTTTTTAAAGTCGTAGTAAAGTGTTTCCATATTTCTGTATGTTCTTTCTTCTGCAGTCATCTCCCAAATCCCTTGTCCTTGAACTTACCTGGAGTACAGAAAAGTTCATTTGAGCTGGCATGATGGGAATGGCTAGAAAAGATCTCATCCTCTAAATCTGGCTTGCCTTTGTGACTATCAGTTCTTCTCAGATTTTGATGTGTACTGTTGTATAAAAGTTAAGCAAGGAAGGAGACGAGACTTGAGATGCTATTATTAACATAGTGCTGTGGATAAAACAAGATTTGTTCCCTTTTCGTTTCTCCTAAAGAATGTCATGTTCCTAGATGAAAGGCACAATCCTGGAGGGGCTACCAGTGCCATCACAAGCTCCTTCCAGATGTGATGACTCTCCTCTGCTGAAGTCTAGGTTGTCGTAACACGCTGGAGTGTGCTGTCCATGGTGCTGAGGAGCCAGTGCCAAATATATCCCTGCTACAAAATCCTCTCCCTTCTGGCCAAGTGATCGATTAGATGGAGCAGCATCAAACTCTGCATTTCAGAGCTTTGCAGGGGCCTGGAGACGGCTATAAAAGACTTACAACCCTTTCAAAAATGTAACAGCTAAAAAAGGTAGCTTTGAGAAAATCTTGTTTTTGATCACAACTGAACTTAAAATCCAGGGGAAGTGGATCTAAATTTATTTGTAACTATTCTGATTTTCCTAAAATAATACTCCTAATATGCTTTTAAAAATTAAAGTAAGAGCTTTGGTTGTTGTGCCCCTAGTTATATTTGCCTCCATAAAAATCAAAGTAGTGATATACTATAACTGTCAACCAAAAGAATAAAATCGTCCAGAGAAAATTGGGTATAATTAACCCTGTGAATATAGGAACACTAGATAGGCATTACGACTTAGCTTTCAGCTGGGATGCGTGTGAAATGATCAAGCAGGAGCAATTGTGGACAAGTACTTTTCATAGTATGAGTTACTATAAATTGCATGGTGTGAGTTACTGCATAGTTAGAAGACATCCTCCATCTGCAGTTTCTCCATGTAAAAATATCTCCTCATTCAGCTTCCATACACTCTAAAATGGATATTTATAGGTGATAGACTTCTGCACCTAATTATTCCAAATAGCCTTGGCTGCTTTGCTGCCCATTTTTCTGGAGTAGGTACCTGTATTCTAATTGGAGGCATTCTCTGTGATGCACATAGCATCAGGACTGCAAACTGCAATTGTCCCCCTCACCCTGTCTCAGATAGGCAGTGATAACATTTTTACTGGAATCCAAGCCTACTGACCTTGGTGTCTGTTAATGCTATGTGATGTCTCCCAAGAATTCCCTGAAATGTGAAGTTAACACGCTTAGTGGAGATTCGAATCTCCATCTCATATATTTTGCTTACAATTGTTTCTCACCTCACTCAGAGTGGGAGGTTGTTCTAATATGAGTTCCTAACAGGTGGTTCTAAGATGTGCCTTGGAATAGTTCAACCATGCTATTATCATACTTATCATGCCGATTCTCTTTCTCTGAATTTTAAACTACCTAGATGTGAAGGAAGACAATTGAGAGAACATAGGGACACCAAAAGCAGTAACAACCATAAATGTCACTGCAAGTTAGGTGCTCAAAGGCCCTGCCTAACTGTACTACTTTTCAACTATTGAAATTCTTCTTTGTAAGCACATCTTTCTATACTTTTCCCCACTTCCTCATGCTTTGGGCATTGCTGATACTTCCTAGGAGGTGGGTCCATTTTTATAAATCTTTACTGTAGGCACTGTTGAGATGTTACTTTTCTCACCATTCTCATCTCTCAACTCTCACCATCCTTGTTGCTGAGCATTTCTCCATTAGAGTTACAAACATTTTATTAGGCACCTCATTACTAAATCCAAGGACAATTCTTTTTTTTTTTTTCAAAGATTGGCACCTGAGCTAACATCTGTTGCCAATCTTTTTTTTTCCTTCTTCACTTCCCCAAAGCACCCCCAGTACATAGTTGTATATTCTAGATGTGAGTGCCTCTGGTTGTACTATGTGGGATGCCGCCTCAGCATGGCCTGATGAGTGGTGCCATGTCTGTGCCTAGGATCCGAACCGGCGAACCCCTGGGATGCTGAAGCGGAGCATGCAAACTTAACCACTCGGCCACAGGGCCAGCCCTTGGACAATTCTAATTCTTGTTTAACTTCCTTTCTTCTGAACACACTCTCTCATTTTGGCTTTATGACACCATGCAATTCTTTTCTTCCATCATTCTATATAATTTTTAAATGTTAGTGTTCCTCAGCCTTCTATGCAAGGCTCTCTTCTCTTATTACTCTACTTTGCCTAAGTGGTTTTGTCTTTTATCAAGTCTTCAGTAATCCCTTACATGCTCACGACCTACTCCAACCACTTTCCAAAACTCTTGTCCCAAATGTCCAACTACATTTTCAACATTTCTGCCTAAGTATCTTGCTAGCCCCTCAAGTCAACATATCCAAAATTGCACTCATCACCTCATTCCCAACACACACACATACACACACACCTCTTTATTTACTCTCAAAGAATGAAACGATATCCACAGTTATCCACGTAAAATTTCTGGCAGCCATCCTTCACACAATCAATCAACAACCACATTTTCCCCCAATACCTATACACAGAGGCTTGCTATTTCCTGTCCATTCTAGCTTCTAAATAACTACTAAATGTTTTCACTTCTCTTCACCTTCAGTATCATGAGCACAGTGCAGCCATCATCAGCTCTTAGCTGAATTGCTGCAATCAATGATTTCATCAATGTCTACCACTACCTTCCACCATTTATTCTTCACAAAGAAGCCATCATAATTTTTTCAAGCATACTTTGTTACATTGATTCTTTTATTTAAACCCTTGAGTAGCTTTCAGTGCCATTAGGATGCTGTATCTGGTCCCTGACTATTTCTCCATCTTTTCTCCTGTCCCTTCCCTGCATCCCTTGGTTCAATGTTCCAATCATATTGACTTTTTAAAATTCATTGAACAGGCCATATTCTCTTTTGATTTCTGACTTTACCTGCTCTTCCCTCTACTTGGAAATCTCTTATCTCTTCTCCTTATGTGGCAACTTGTGTTTATCATTCAGCTTTCAGTTTAAAAGTCACTTTCTCTAAGAAACCATTATTGTACCTGCTTGTTTCCCTCCTGTGACAACATCCTCCCTACTGTGAAAACATTCAGTAGTTATTTAGAAGCTGGAATGTACAGGAAATAGCAAATTTCTGTGTATAGGTATTGAGGGAAAATGTGGTTGGTGATTGATTGTGTGAAGGATGGCTGCCCTCCACACAGGCTCGGCTACTTTGCACTCCTTGCTCCTGGTGCATCCCCATCATATCATTTAGTTACGACCACTTCTTTATTTCCCTTTTCTCTAATGTCTAGCACAGTCCTTGGCACAGATGGGCACTTACCGTCCATTGAAAGAACAAAGGAATCAATGAAAGTACAAAGTCGTTTTTTTTTTTTTCCATTGAGTTAATATATATTCTCCTTCTGTCTGTGGTAACATAATGCTGCCCAGCATGCACAATACACAGTCATGTATTTGCTTACTGTGTCTCAGCAGACTGGAATGGGGAAAGAGTTGAGGGTCAGGTTGGGAGAAATGGGGGACGGAGAGTGGTTTCAGGCTAGATGGGGTTCTTCAAGTCTTCAAGTCAATTAAAATCGATAAAATTCAAAACATATCTTTGGACTTTTTTTATCATGAAAAAAAGCTGTTTATTTATTTTGAACTTCTGATATTTGCCTTTCAGCATTTTTGGAATACTTATTTAAAAGGAGTGAAAGAACTGAAAAAAACCAGACCTCTGCAGATTTCAAGTGAATTCCTGCTGGAAAAAAAAATCAAAGAAAACTTTCATGTTTCCTTTTTTATTTAGTCTCAGTGGAAATAGATAGTTATAACGGGTAACTTGAGGTACTACAAACACAAAACTACTTCTATCTGAGTTTAGAATCAATAGCATGACCTTTGATAGAGATCAGAAAATTTATGTTGCTAACTATTATTTGCTTAGATAAAGATTAAAGAGACTTTGCAATAACTTTACACATAACTGCAAGAATGACTCTGGACAGGCTGGAAAATAAACATGAGATTAGGAATTTTAACAATGAATCTATTTATAAAATGGATAGTTTGTAAATAATCTAAAATTGTTTATATATATATATAGTAAAAACTATATATATACACTGAAGTTTTTGTGTACTGGTTGACATGATAAAAACATGAAATAGAACAATAAGCTAAATTATATGATTTTGGTTCTACTAGTTTCTAATGTTTCCCTAGCTGACAATAAGAAAGCCAGAATTTTTTTTCCAAGCAGAAACCACATTAATAGGCATTTTGGGGGCTTTTTTTTTTTGGTGAGGAAGATTGTCCTTGAGCTAACATCTGTGCCAATCTTCCTCTATGTTTTGTATGTTGGATTCCACCACAGCATGACTTGATGAGCAGTGTGTAGGTCTGCACCTGGGATCCAAACCAGAGAACCCTGGGCCACCAAAGCAGAGCACATGAACTTAACCGTTATGCCACCAAGCTGGCCCCCTTAATAGGCATTTTAAGAAAGACTTTTGTGATGCTTGACTGCCTGCCTGCCTCTCTGTATGTGTGAGTATGTGAAGTCACCGAAGGTTTAGCTTACATCTGGTTTGGAGATTGTACACAGAACTGAGCTGAATTAGCTTAGTTTAGGGATCAAGATACCATTTGTCTCATGTTTTCCCAATATTGGCTTAAGGTTATCCAGAGTTCTGCTCCAAGTCTCACTAAATAAGCTATATTTACATGCATTTATGTATATTGAAAATTTTACATATGGTTTTCAGAAGATGGAGAATTTACACGGGGCTCCAGCTCTTCACCATCTTGCTCCCTTCCTTTTTCTTCACCTTTCCCCAAACACTTGTTTTTTCCTCATGAAAGGAAGTTCTACCATCTCTTTCATTGCTTGCTTTGTGCTAATCTAAGTCCCTTGCCCCTCAGAGTCTCCTCTTCTCCTTCTCTCATTAGGAATTTATCAAGACAGTTCCCTAAACAAAAACTATTCTCTCACTGAAAGCATTCTGTTCTCTTAAAAAAACAAAACCAAAAGAACTTGATCACATTACAATAGAACTGTATCTCTTCAAAAAACTAACAATAACTCTATTAGTTTATACTTTCTTCCATTTTTTAATAAAGTAATAAAGTTTCTCTGATTTGTAATAATAACAGTTTGTGGAAAAAAAGTTGTACCAGTGATCTTTTAATGGTAATGGAAACAATATAATTAACCAACATACAATTTCCAAATTAAAATAAACTGGTTAATTTTGCATTTTATAGTAGAGGAAATATATTTTGATATTCAGTGAGTAGAATCTTTTTTTAAGAATATAAGCTAGTTAAATGAACATTTGGGTGGCCGATCAAATTTGTGTGTGATTGGCATGGATATTGTGCAAAAATTATAATTACTTAACAGCAATTACTCTAAGTAATACTTCATTGACTATTTAAGTATCTATTTATGCCTAAATATCTAACACTTTCCCTTTTATTACTTTTAAAATGAATACTATGTTACCTTAGAGTAGTAATTCAGAATTAACATCACTTTACAGAATAAATTAGATAAGCTTGAGATTAAAGCACTCTATTGAATTTGTTCTTTAGAACAACTAGGGAAGAAAATTCAGTACTTCCTGGATATGAACACATTGCAGTAAATTATGGAAACAAATTAAGGGCAGAAAATTTGATTCTTATATTTGATTTGGGTAAGTATTAAACACAAAATTTGAATTTATTTTGTCTACCTTATTTGAAAAAGATTATTAATGTTATATAGGCTCCTTTTTATCTTTAATGCTCCTCTTTTCCTTTTCTACTCTCTCTTCAAATAGTAGAAGCAAAAATTAGAGAAAAAATGGACAAAATAAAAATCATTTAAGTTACAGTTTGACAGCCTAAAATGTTAGCTATTGACCTTTGGACCTCTCTGTCCTAGTTGTTGAAAGAGTCTGTTATAAGAGAGGGCTGGTGAATCACCCTTTCAATCAATAAACCTCCTTCATGGAGGTTGTGCTGTTGCTGAAGAGTTGATAAACCCAGCGACTGTCCCTTTAGGTCCTAAAAAGCTATTCAGGTCTGAAAGACAATGCTATTCTTTAGGACTTTTTTAGAATAAAGGAAAGGATATAAAATTACAACCATTAAATTGAATTAAAAAGTGAAGCTATTACACCTAGTCTGTAAAAAGTAATCTTGGAACAATTGGAGTTAGTTAAACCCCTACGTTATTGCTCCTATGTGTTTTGAGTCCCAGCGTGAGGCTTGTGTTGGCAGAGATGACAGAATCTAACCTTGTGAGTCACTTAGAATGGCCTGGAAGGATGGCAGATGAAACCAGAACGATCGTAAGTAAAGTCCTAAAATAAATTAATGAAACTATTTGCATTATCCATTAAATATTTAATGCCAAGATCTTTGCACATACTATTTAATGGAAAAAAAATTTACAGGCATCACTTTTTCTTCCTGTAGTTTTAAGAGGTATACCAAAGAACCAAAGATCATAGACCATCTGCTTATACACTTTTTTCTTGATCCCAATCATTCTGTTTTTATGGTCCAGTGGTGAAAGACTAAATACTAACTTTTTTGACATTTAAAGACAAGAACAAGAAAAAAATAAATGATAGCAATATCAGAATCACTTCAACTTCTTTAATTCAGTAAAGAATCTTACATATATACAAAACAATTGCATACAACTTCAATTCTGTGTTGTAATACATCTGCATATTCTATTTCCTACCTATGAATTAAATCCTTTTTCTTCATTGGAAGACCTAAGTTACAGAGAAATATTAATGTCAAAGAAAATTCACTGAAAAAATACAGATTTTTCCCCTTTGTAACTCATGGTGATTTTGGCCTTTGAGAGTTTCCTACAAGAGCAACCAAGATTAATAAAGATTCATACTAGTTGAGTAGTAAAAGCTTTTCTCTTTTCTCCGTGCCTATGTTTTATAAAGAGAGTTGGATAAAACAAAAATGTGGATTGGTTATCCATATCCTCCCACACAACTAAGCTAAAGTGAAATTTGAAAGTTCTGAATTTCTAATTCATCCTTACAATTACACAAACACAAAATACTTTCTTAATTATTTTTCTCAAAACTTCTTTCTGAAGTCTCATGGCCTTCTAATAATGTGAGTTTTAGAAAGAAAATCAGTTGGGTTGCAAGTTAACTTACTATAACTCAGCTACAAATAAAATTATGTTTATTCCCTTGATTGATCATTGGCTGCTCTAGTCTCCTTCATGAGAAAACACCCACTGGTTGGTAAGGAAAAAAATTAACTGAATCTCCTATCCAGTTTCAAACCTAGACTGATCATACTATTAAACCATCCTTCAGAGAGCTCCTGGGTAACTTCTCCACCGCTTTGATTCCTAAGATAAAACAAGGGGAGGGAGCGTGTGTGTTGGGGGACAAGCTCCCCTGCCTCATGCCAGTCCTGGGCTGTGCACTGGCTGGCATCTGCTGGTTGTGAGATCAATCCTATATTTGTTTTGTCTTTGAGTGTCCCTGGCCTCTAATGCTTAAGTCCATGCCAAGTAACATTTGTTCCACCCTCAGATCTAGAGACAGTCCCAGTGGCAATCCCTGATGAGACTGGTCTACCTAAGAATTTGTTTATGAACTAATCGCAGATCTGGGTATGACTGTCCTTGATCTTAGAGCAGTCTCCTCTGTTTGCTCATTGCTCTACCTCAGGGACTCTAGCAAGCCTGTCACTTGAGTATGGTTCTGTAATATGGGAAACAAGAGTTCCTTTGGAGAACTAAAACTCATCTGCTTCCCTCTGCTGGACAGTGTGATGCCACCAAGTTTACTTTGATGAGTCTGTTGCCACATCATGATTCTAGGCTCCTCAGAGTCCCAGATGAGTAGTGCCCTAACTCCTAACGCAGGAGGACACTTCTAATGTAACATCCCATCCTAATGTAAATGCCACTTTCCAGAAAAACACCCAGAGGAAGGAAATCAGGGCACCCATCTGTAGTCATGTCCATGACCTCTGCTTCTAATCCATTCCTCCTCTAATTTCCCCAGGGTCAGAAAAAACTGGCTTCTTTGTTTGCTTTTTCTATTTGGACCTGTATGGTTTAGTCCACACATCCTAGGTCTTGATATGCTAAAGAGAGAGAGAAAGAAATTTGAAAATCTTTCCTCGTGACAATATCCCAGCTTTCAAGGTTATTGACGTGCTTCGAAATAATATTTTTAAATGTCAGGAGCTGAATCTTTTTGTGCTTCTTTGTATAACAAACCCTAATCTTCTTTAGGCAGAGTGACACAGTTGGGCAAAGAGGATGTGGTACGAAGGAAAGTTTCAAAGGTTAAAAGTAAAAGCACATAAATAACTATAGACCATCATGCTTATTATGGATTTTTTTCTCTTTATGCTTCTAAAAGCAGACTATCCATATGAAGTGTATATAAAACTCAAAGGACAATGTCCATTTAGGAATATGTTCCACACTCAGAAAACATATATAGATACTGACAAAGTTTAAAGCATAAAAAGTTAAACATATTTGTATGGTAAAGATAATGGCCAAAAAATTAACAACTTACTGGAAAAAATACTCTTACTATAGTTATAAATGCATTGATACCCATAATTCTTAAAAACTCTTACAAATAAATAAGGAAAACACAAGTAACCTATTCATAAATGAGCAGCTTGTCAAAGTAGAAATGCAAATGGTCAATAAACATTAAAATAAACATTCAGGAAACTTCTGGTTTCCAGTTCTGCATATAAGGAGCTTGCAAGTTGCCACTCTACCTTAACAACAGGCAAAATTCTGAAGAGACCGAAAAGTCAACAACTTTGCTTGGATCCATAAGAAAGGGGAGGCCACAAGAAAAACTGCAGCCCCCAAAATTTGAGAGACAGGTAGGCAAATATAGGGAGTTGCTGGTTACCAAAACAGAGACTCACGGGCAGAAACCACTGTGGAAACCAGTACCCAGGTAGGAAAACCTGGTGAATTACTGAAGTCTCAGTGCAGACAACTCTGAGAGTCAAAAACTCCAGGTGGACTCAGTCATGGGGGACCACAACAATTTGGTGAGATTTACCTCCAGGACCTCGACTAGGTTCCCATAGTAAATATTGGTGAAAAGTCCCCTCATGCTTCTGGTAGGTGTAGTGGAAAAGAAACTATTTTGAAATACAACAGAGCACTCTGATTTTCTTAACAAGGGCTGCACTCAGAGGAAACTGGTTAACCAGAGCCTAACCTGAGGGAAAGGAAATGCCCAACTCCAGCTAGCTTTAGACTATCCCACCTATGGGTGTAGAAAACAACTTGAGAAACACTTGTGAAGTTCACAGTCCAGAGTCATAGGCTCTCTAACAGACTGAGACCCAGTCCTAGGACTACAGAATGCTTCCCCTTCCCCCACACCTCACCACCATATTACTAAAGGCCTATTTACCACAGTTCCTTTTACCCAGTACGTCGTGTCTCGCTATCAAGAAAAAAATTACAAGGCATACAAAAAGGCAAAAAACACACTTTGAAAAGATCCAGATATGGCAGGGATGTTGGAATAAGCAGAACAGGATCTTAAAACACCTATGATTAGTATGCTAAGGGCACTAACATATAAAGTAGACAGCATGCAAAAACAGATGGCCAATGCAAGCAGAGAGATGGAAATCCTAAGACCCAAGAAGAAATTCTAGCAATAAAAAACACTGTATTAGAAATTAAGAATACCTTTGATGAGCATATTAGTAGAGTGGACACAGTTGAGGTAAGAATCCCTAAGCTAGAGGATATATTAAAAAATCCTCAAAAATTGAAAAATAAGAGAAAAAATATTGAGAAAAAAGGAACAGAATATCCAAGGACTATGCGAGAACTACAAACAGTGTAACATATACATAATGGGAACATCTTGGAGAAGAAAGTGAGAAAGGAAGAGAATACTTGAAACAATAATGACTGAGAATTTCCCCAAATTAACATCAGACAGCAAACCACAGATCCAGGAAGCTGAAAGAACACCAAGCAGGATAAATTCCCCAAATACTTACACTGAAGCTTATCATTTTCAAAATATAGAAAAACAAAGATTAAGAAAAATAACCCTGAAAGAAGCCAGAGGAAAAACACCTTACCTATGGAGGAATAGATATAAGAATTACCCTCCTCAGGAAGCGTGCAAGCAAAAAGAGTGCACAGTAAGACATTTAAAGTACTCAGAGAAAAAACCACCAACCTAGAATTCTGTACTTTGTTAAATTATCCTTCAAAACTGAAGGAGAAATAAAGACTTTCTCAGAAAAACAAAAAGGGAGGGGAATTTGTTGGCAGTAGACCTGCCTTGCAATAAATGTCAAAAGAAGTTGTTTAGAGGGAAGAAAAATAATATAGGTCAGAAACTCAGATCTTCATGAAGTAAGGAAGAGCACTGAAGAAGAAGGAACAAGTGAAGAGAAAATAAAAACTTTTATTTTTCTTATTCTAATTGATCTACCATGTAACAGCTTGGTCAAAACAATAATAGACACAATGTATTTGATTTTACATACACACGCTTATGTGTGCTTATATATAAGAGAAATAAATGACAGCAATGAAACAAGGGGAAGGGAGAAGGAATTAGGATTATTTTGTTATTATAAGAAATTCAGACTACCTGTGAGCGGTATAGAGTTATTTGAAAGCAGACATGGATTACCTGTAAATGTCTATCGCAAACTCTGGACCAGTCACTAAAAGACATTAAAAATTTAAAAAAAAAAAGCAGTACAACCAATATACTGAGAGGAGAGAAAATGGATTTACATAAAATGCTCAATTAAAACAACAAAAGGCAGAAAAAGAGTGGAAGACAAAAATAGGAACAAAAACAAGGGCAACAAAAAACAGTACAAATATGATAGATATTAATTCAGCTATATCAACAATCACTTTGGGGGCCAAACTGGTGGTGCAGTGGTTAAGTGCGCACATTCCACTTTGGTGGCCCAGGGTTCCCAGGTTCAGATCCCGGGTGCGGACATGGCACCACTTGGCAAGCCATGCTGTGGTAGGCATCCCACGTATAAAGTAGAGGAAGATGGGCACGGATGTTAGCTCAGGGCCAGTCTTCCTCAGCAAAAAGAGCAGGATTGGCAGCAGATGTTAGCTGAGGGCTAATCTCGCTCAAAAAAGAAAAGGGAAAAAAAAGCAGAACAGATGCTAGGAAAGGCTAGCAAGCACCACAGATAGTCCTGTGCTCCCTAATTAGATTAAACATTACTTGAGAAAAGAGACTTTGTACTTTTTTTCTATGTCCTCGGTAGTGTTTAAGATAGTGTCTTGCTTGAGTTGTTGCTTTATTCATTCATTCATTAATAATATAATTACATTATTATTAGGTAACCTGTATATAATATTAATTACTTTGTATATCAGGTACTTTCTACAAGGTTAATATACAAAAGTCAATTACTTTCCTACATACCAGCAATGAACAAATGGAATTTGAAATTAAAAATACAATACCATTTATATTAGCATCCAAAAAATGAAATATTTAGGTATAAATCTAACAAAATATACACAAGATCTATAGGAGGAATATTACAAAACCGTGATGAATGAAATAAAAAAAAAGGAACTGAATAAATGGAGAGAGATTCCATGTTCATGGACAGGAATAGTCAATACTATCAAGGGTTCAGTTCTTCCCAACTTGACCTATAAATTCAATACAATCAGTCAAAATTTCAGCCACTTCTTTTATGGGTATTGAGACTCTTATCCTAAAGTTTACATGGAGAGGCAAAAGATTCAGAATAGCCAACACACTATTAAAGGAGGAGAACAAGTTGGAGGACTCACACTACCTGGAACACAACAGAGAGCCCAGGAATAGAGTCACATAAATGTAGTCAATTGGTCTTCGACAAAGGAGCAAAGTAGTGAAATGGAGTGAAGAAATTCTCTTCAATAAGTGGTGCTGGAATGACTGAACACCCAAATGCAAATAATAAGTCTAGACACAGACTTCAAACCCTTCATAAAAATTAACTCAAAATGGATCATAGACCTAAATCTAAAATGCAAAACTATTAAACTGAAAAAATAACATAGGAGAAAATGTAGATGACCTTGAGAGTGATGATGCCTTAGATATAACATCAAAAACATCATCCATGAAAGAAAAAATTGAAAAGCTTGACGCCTTTAAAATTAAAAATTTCTGTTCTGAGAAAGACAATTTCAAGAGAATGGGAAGACAAACCACAGACTGGCAGAAAATATTTGCAAAAGACCTGTGTAATAAAGGAGTCTTATCCAAAATATTCAAAGAACTCTTAAAACTCAACAATAAGAAAACAAATAACCCTTTTTAAAAAATGGGCCAATAATCTTAACAGACACTTCACAAAGAAAACATGCAGATGACAAATAAGCATACGGAAAGATGTTCCACGTCATATGTCATCAGGAAACGCAAATTAAAGCAATGACATTCCACTACACACCTATTTCAATGGCCAAAATCCAGAACACTGATAACACCAAATGCTGACGAGGATGTGGGGCAACAGGAATTCTCTTTCCCTGCTGGTGGGAATACAAAATGCACAGCCACTTTGGCAAACCTTTGGCAGTTTTTTACAAAACTAAGCATACTCTTCCTACATGATGCAGTTATCACACTCCTTGGTATTTACCCAAAGAAGTTGAAAACACGGGTCCACACAAAAATCTGCACATAGATGTTTATAGCAGTTTTTTTATAATTGCCAAAACTTAGAAGCAACCAAGATGTCTTTCAGTAAGTAAAAGGATAAAGTGTGGTACTTCCAGACAATGGAATATTATTCATCACCATGTAGAGTGAGGCATCAAGACATGACAAGACATGGAGAAAACTTAAATGCATACTACTAAGTGAAATAAGCCAATTTGAAAATGCCACATACTGTATAATTCCAACTATATGGCATTCTGGAAAATTCAAAACTATGGGGACAATAAAAAGATCAGTGGTTGCTGGGAGTGGGGGAGGCAGTGGGAACTTGCAAGAGGGTGATGAAGTGGACAGGAACAGAGGATTTTTAGGACAGTGAAAATACTCTGTATGATACCATAATGATGGATATATGTTATTACACATTTGTCCACGGAACGTACAACACCAAGACTGAACAGTAATCTCAACTATGGACTTTGAGTGATTATGATGTGTCAATGTAGGTTCATCAATTATAACAAATGTGCCATTCTAGAGGTAGATGGTGATAACAGGGTAGGCCATGCATATATGGGACAAAGGTGTATGGGAAATCTCTGTGCCTTCCCCTCAATTTTACTGTGAACCTAAAACTCCTCTAAAAAAGTAAAGTCTTCATAAAATATGAGCTTAAAAAAATGTGTTCAGCCCTTATTGATTATCAAAGAAATGCAAATTAGAATGAGATAGCATTTCCCCCTATAGAGACAAAGATTAAAAGAATAGTAAAGGCCAGTAAGCAGAAACACAGAAACTGACACTCTTCTTCAGTGGAGCGTCAGAGGCATATAGCAATTGAGATCATTGGTTTTGGACTTCATATAATTTGTGGATTGAAATTACTGTATTGCTATTTATTAATTGTATAAATTTGGCAAGTAATTTCAATTCTGTTATCTTTGGCTCTTACTTCTCTAACTGGAGATGATGATATAAACCTCAAAGAGTTCTTGCGAGACTTATATGTGATAATACATGTAATCTACTTGACATAGTAAGTGTCAATAAATAGTTGTCATTATTAGACTGTAAATTGATTAAGCCTTTGAGCAGGAATTTGGCAATATGTATTGAAAGCCTTAAAAAGGTATATGTCATATGAGCCAACTTCTAAGATGTTCTCAAAGGAAATAATCAAATATATGTGTAAAATGTATGAAAAGCAGTTTAATTACAGTGCATTTATAATGATAAGAATATTGGACAAAAATGTCTAAAAATAGGAATTTATTAAAATCTTGGTATACCTACTACTGAAATTCAACATTTATTGAATTCTGTTTGCTGTCTGACTTTCCTTTTTGTTCGTGCAAGATCAGCCATATGTTTTAAAGCATCTTGTTTTATTTCAATCTACCATTTAGACCTAGAGATTTTTCAGGTTCTTAATTTGCCATCATATTTAACAAGAAACCTATGTATATTTTTGACATTGGGACATATTCACCATATATTTAAATTGAAAGCAGTATTCCTTGAAGTAGTATATAATTATTTTTAATATTTAAAATAAAACAAAATATTAAAATATTACCCTTAGGTGGTTGGCTTATTAGGGATTGTATGTATCCACTTACTTTTCTAGGTTTTGAAAAATATAATTTTCTTCTTTGAGCATATGCTAACTTTATAATTAGAAATTGTTATTTAATAAGTTAATAAAATACATACTCTTTTTGATGTGTGAAAATGTACATACTTTTCATGAAGAAAAAACATCAAGAATTTCATCTTAATTCTCTTTAGTACATTTTCTGTGGACACAAAGCTTTTTTGTTATTTTACAAAGTTATCATAGTATATATACTGTTTTGTTACTTATTTTTAAAAATATCTTAAAATGTTTAATAAACACACAATAAATTATCCTGGCATTCAATACCCAGTTCATCCTGATACAGAACTACCTTTTCTAGCCTTATTTTCTATGACTGCACAGTATGTGCTCTACCTGGTGTCAAGCGGATCCACTGAGTGTTTTTTAAGCATACATTGCTGTCTCCCATCTCCTTTGTGATTCCTCTGTCTATAGATTATGCCAGCCTCATCAAAATCTCAATCTGTTGAAACATACTCATTATTCAAGGCAAACAGAAGCATTATCTTCTCCACAAAGTCTTCTGCCTTCTTTAATCCTCCCAGGATTGAAACGGTATCTTTATCTCAGAATTCCTATACATTCCTAATTCATGACTCTTATAACACCAGTCACATAGAATCATACATGGTAAATTTTTGTGAACAATACTTTTTTCCCGTTATGTTAAATCTTTCTAATGACAGGGATTAATTTGTATTTATTTAGCATCTATCGTGTTCCTGACAAGTTATAGATGCTCAAGAATGTTTGTTGACTGAACAAAATATTTCTCCGAGTTGGAGATTCCTGGCTGGAGATGAACAAAAATAAGAGTGATAATAATTGTATTTGGTGAATCAATTACCAATTATAAAAAAGCAAGCCCCTAAGTAATTTTTTAAAATAGTAATTATAATTAAAGTAATTAAAATAAACCTAAATGCTTATAGTGGTCAATTCATTTCACTCTGTCTGATAGATAAATTTACTAGTACTTAATGAATTTAATGAATTCCTTTGCTTTTTGAAGGAAAAAAAAAATGCACCCTGAATCAGAGGTTTGAGTATAGCCTATTGATCCTATACAGTTTTCAAGGTCATGCAGGTCCTTGATGGGACACCTGACATGTTTTCTCTGTATGGTTCCCTATGCGTAGCTTGAACTTCAATTAGCATGAGTATATTAAGGAAAAGAACTACACTAAAATCTAAGACTAAACAGGTCTTGCAAGAAGACTATTAGGTTGTATTCTTTCGTCTGTATGATTTATTATTGGTTTCATTTAGTCGTTGTATAGCATTATTCTGTCAACATGTCTGAATTCCGATTTTACTTTACAAACTAGGAAAAGCATTTACCAGAAGATAACAAGAGTTCTGCTACATAGCTACAGACAGGGTTCTTAAAAAATAGCATTCCCTTTATGTTAAAAAAAAAGAAGTCTTCATTATAAGATAGAATGAAACATAGTTGAAAACTGGGATCCAAATGTCAGTCATGGAAGCAAACTGCTCTGTCAGAGGAATCATAACTAAGAGATTCAGACAGGGAGGAAAAGAAACCCCTTGGAACATGACAAAATTAGATCTGATTTGGGTGTGCTGTTGATCCATATATTGAGGTCAGGAACTGTGGTTGAACTGCACCATTTATGAGCTGCTGTTCATTGTCTCAGAAGTAATCTGAAACACTGCAGCAGAGGCTTCCTAGCATTACTTAATTGGGTTATCTCAAGTAGAACTTTCTAAGGGAAAAGAAGAGCACTGGAAATTCGTCAGAGGTCTAATTAGCTGCAGTTTTCATTTTGCCATACAATTACCATTATAGCTCACAGCTTTCGAGATGTCGGAATAGTTCATCCGTTTTTTATAGTGTCCACAATTATCTTCTCTTCCATCAGAACATTCTGTGTTACCAAAAGTAAGAAAAAGTTATCAGAGAAGATAGAGGGGGTGAGTTAATGTCTTTATGAGCAATTTTTAAAAACTATTTTGAGTGTGTGAAGGTATGTATGCCTTATTATAATACTAAACCATGCAGTACTACATTATGATATTGAGATCTGACAGCACATCAAGATACTTGAGTGAAAAGCAAAATAAAACAAGACAAAATACAATCAAAACAACAAATAAAGCCCTTTGGAAACAAAAACAAAAATTACTGTTATCTTGTTTTTGATCTTTCCTGGTCCAACCTCCTATTTGCAGAGGCAAATATAAAATTTTTTCTCTTCATAATTTCTGCCGTGAAAGCCTCTGTCTTGAAAACATTCTGTGGTTATCAGTGGGAGAAAACTGAAGTCTTGGATAGAGCAGTTTAAGGTATTAAGCTCAAAAAATACTAATATGTTTTTCATCTGTATTCAGTTATTCTTATCTGTGCATCAAACACCCTGATGCGATGGGGGAAAGTGGGTCTTAATATTCAAACCTGACCATAATCTTCCAAAGTACTATTTCAACAGCTGGATGCAAAAGTCTTTAGGGAGTGAACACAGGGGTTTGATCACTTCTGTGGGACATTATATTTGCATTGAGATAAACACAGTGATTGGCTAATAGTTCTCATGTATACAGTGGCATATTATGCATGTCTCAACAAATATGTGCTCCCTCTGGTACCTGGCCTTCAAAAGAGCTATGATTCAGACTGACGATATTTGGCTTCCATGTGATTACCTTAGCTTGAAATTTAGAAGTCGTCTTTGCTCCTTCTTCCTCACTCCATTCCTACCCACTGAATATCAAGGCTTGTCAATTCTGTCTTTTTCACGTCCCTTGAGGCAGACCAAATTTACCCAGTAAAAGCCTTTCTGTCACTTAGGTCATCCCTTGCCTAGATTGCTCCTGCAGCCTCTTAAATTGTCTCTGTGCCTCTAGCTTTCCTCCCTCCAATCTAGCTTTAGCATTGCAACCACTGGGATGTCCTTAAAATATAAATGTGATTGCTTGCTTACCTGCCTCCAAATCCTTCCGCTTTCCTTCAGGGTAAACACCAAATTACTTTTAAAGGCCATCACGTTCTGCACTCTATGTTTCTTTTTAGTTACACTCACTTACAGTTTTCCCCCTTTCATCCTATGTTCTTACTTTCTGAAGATCTTGATGTTCCAAGACCATAGCATGCCATTGCTACTTTCAACCCTATAACGTTGCCCTTGCCCTGACTACCACCCCCTGCCCAGGTTTTCAATCCTCATTCCATTGCCTGATTAATTCTACCTCATTTTTAAGACTAGGCTCAGATGGCATTTCCCCAGGAAGTCCCAAGAGCTCTCTTGTCATGGTTAGGGGCTCTTTCTGAGCACTGGAGTACTCTGCACAAGTTTGCTGCAGAACTCAGCATGCTGAGTTATAATTGTTTGCCCCTTTCTAGGTTTAAAATGCTCAAAGGGCAAGAGTTCTTACTCATCAAAGTATCTAGCTCTGTGCCCTTCCTTGAACAAATGAAGAAACATGGGTATTTTGTTAAACTTTTCCCTTCACATGCAGGTAGAGGAAACTAGGAAGTTATTTTCCTCTTCCCCTTTCTGATTAAAGAATGAGATACCTTTCTTGCCATATTTTGGACCATTGGCTTTCCCATTAAGTAGATACAGGAGTCGTAAAGAGAAGCCACATTCACCTCAAATACACCAGGATGTCAGTGATTACAATAGCGATACTACTGGCTAAAAGCTCACTATCCTGAGCATACTGAGAGAATTTCTGCTTTCTAACCAAGTGGACATTTCTTGGGACCCTCTGCTAGGTGTCCCCAGATGTGAAAACTAAAGGGTTAATACATGGCAGATTAAGGGGGAGGGTTCTAACATCCTGCTCCAGCTGTATAATCAAGGTCTGTTCTGTGCTTTGAATATCACACCTGAGTGTAAGGGCATGGAATTAAATACCAATAGAATAGTGATTTTTATTGGCTACTCTAAATAATAGTTCTGGTTTTTGATGTACTCTTGATCTATCTCATACATGCAACTCTTCATATAAAACCTCTCATTTAAAATTTAAGAACATTTCCCACAACTTGAAGGGGGAAATTATCTAGAAAAATTACTAAAGATACATCATGCTACATACACTATATAATATAGAACATGTATAAATATAAAACATAATTTTAATAGTAATATAAAATTTTAAAAATACAGAGATGCAAAAGAATAAAAACTATGCATAATTTATCCCTGTCACACATAGATCTTTACAAAGTACAATCCACATTATATTTTAAGTACGAGTTTTAAGTATTTTCAATTAAAGTTATAGATCAATGATCTCTTATGTAAACAAAGTCTTTGTCAGGTTAAGTTTGGAGCACTGAAAATTATAAACAGTTGCACGTATCTTTCGTAGGCCCTGGGCAAACCAGCAACAGGATATACCAACATAATCTCTTGGAAAGTGTTTTAAAGATACTACACTATTCAGGCAAAGTCCAGTAATCAAATTTCTATGACATTTCAAACAAAGAAGAAAATTTTCATCATTACTGTGAAGTTTTTTTAATAACCAACAATCTTTCAGTATTTTCCAGCGGTAAATGCTTAAAGGCAAATGTAGCAACTTATTTTTGGTATAATTAAAAATGGAGGGGACATATAAAATAGCATGCAGTCACTTGAAAGATATTTTAACAGATTGCCTAGAAGACCCTAATTACACTGTGCAAACAAGATTGGTTCCCACTTAGCCCATTTGATGGAGTAGAATACCTCTGACATCCAGTACTAGGTTTATGGCAATAAGAAGGTCTTTTATAATAAATGGAATGAAAGAGATATTTCCAGTGGGTGCAGATAAATGGAAAACTCTTCTTTAACATATCATGATTTGGGGCACATAAAAGGAAATGGATATTAGGAAATCATGATTTTCTAGACCCTATAAAATATATTGAAGCATTAAAGCAACTAAATAGTATACAAACTGGAGGATCTGTAGATCGCAAAATGTTACCATGAGATGTTAGAATGTCAAATAATCTTCCTTAATGAGCGAAAACGCATTCAGGTACACTCTTGGAATTTCAATGCTAGCTCTTTAAGGTAACTAGGTATTAATATTTAAAATGGAATTCTTCTTTGGTTAAAGGTTTAATAATGTGTAAGAAATTACAAAGAAGCCTAGAATATACAATTGGGAAAGGAGAGTTTTTTCAATAAATGGTGCTGGGAAAACTAGATATCCACAAGAAAAAGAATAAAACTGGACCCCTATCTTATATCATACACAAAAATCAACACAAAATGGATTAAAAACTTAAATATAAGACTTGAAACAATAAAACTCCTAGAAGAAAACACAGGAAGTAAGGTCCTTGACCTCAGTCTTGGTAATGAGTTTTTTGGATTTACACCAAAAGCAAAGACAATAAAAGTAAAAATAAACAAGTGGAACAACATCAAACTAAAAAGCTTCTGTATAACAAAGGAAACAAGTAACAAATGAAAAGGCAATCTAAAGAATGAGAGAAAATATTTTTAAATTATATCTGATAAGGTGTTACTATCCAAAATATATAGAGAACTCACACAACTCAATAGCAAATAAACCAAACAATCCAATTTAAAAAAATAGACAGAGGATCTGAATAAACACTTTTCCAAAGAAGACATACAAATTACCAATACATACATGAAAAGTTGCTGAATATCACTAATCATCAGGGAAATGCAAATAAAAAACACAATGAGATTTCATCTCACACCAATTAGAATGGCCGTAAATCAAAAAGATAAGAAATAAGTGTTGGGGAGCATGTAAAGAAAAAGGAACCCTAGTGCACTGTTAGTTGGAACGTAAAATGGAAAACAGTAAGGAAGTTCCTCGAAAAATTAAAAATAAAACAGCTATATGATCCAGCAATCTCACTTCTGGGTATTTAACTGAAGGAAACAAGGACACTAATTCAAAAAGATCTCTGCACTTTCCTGTTCATTGCAGCATAAGTTACAGAAGCCAAGACATGAGAATAACTTGAGTGTTCACTGATAGATAAATGGTAAATAAAATGCATATATATATATATATGCATACATATATACACACACACACACACACGTGCACACACACACAATGGAATATTATTCAGCCACGAGAAAAAAGGAAATCCTGCCATTTGTGATAACATGGATGGACATTGATGGCATTGTGCTAAGTGTAACAAGGCAGATGGACAAAGACAAATACTGCATGGCATCACCTGTATGTGGAATCTAAAAAAAGTCAAACTCATAGAAACAGAGTAGAAAAGTGGTTGCCAGGGGCTGAGGGGAGGGGAAAATAGGTTAGTAAAAGGGTACAAACGTTCAGCTATACGATGAATAAGGTCTGAGGATCTAATATATAACGTGTAATTATAGTTGATAACACTGTATTGTATCATTGAAATTTGCTAAGAGAGTATAACTTGAATATTTTCACCAAAAAACGAAGAGATAAATATGTAGGTGATGAATGTGTTAATTAACATATGAGAGGAATCCTTTCACATGTATATGTATAACAAATCATCATGATGTATATTTTAAATATCTTACAATTTTATTTGTAAATTATACCTCAAGAAAGCTGAAAAAATAATGCGTTAGTCTATACAGACACACATATCTGCAGCTATATGACAAAACATTATTAAAAGAAATCTTTGGTGTGACATCAGCAACATGTCAGTATAGGAGTTTCCAGAACTCTTCACCTCACAGAAACATCAATTTGAACAATTATCCATGTGCAAAAATACTTTCACAAGAGCTAAGGATTCCAGGTGAGGGATTACAGCATCTGGGTGGAGCACAGAAATAAGAAAAGATGCATTGAAGAGGATAGGGAAGACAGTTTCATATTACCTCTGTCACCCATCTCCCAAGCCCAGGCAGCCCAGCTTGGAGAGAAACACCCTCTCCTCGGGGGAAGAAGAGTGAAGTAAGCTCCCAGCTTCACCATGGACCCCAACACCAGTACTGCACCAGGCCACCTCCCCATAGTCCCAGCCCCTCAGGTGGGCTCATGCAGCCCCAGGCTCCAGTCTCGCCCCAGTGCGAGGCCAACATCCATGGCCCCAAACTCCTGATACACTCCAGCACCAGAATGAACTCAATGTACCCAGCCTTCAGGCTGGCTTCTGAGGTTCCAAGCTTTGGCTCACCTAAACACCAGGCTGGCTCCCAAGGCCCTGAGCTTCAGTCTCAACCCAGTGGAAGACTGCCTCCTGAGGCCTCAGTATGCTGGCCTGTCCCAGCTCCACACTGGCCCTCATAGCACCAGCTTCCAATCTTGTTCCCAAGGACCAAGGCTCATGCTCTGCCCCAGTGCAAGGTTGAACCCTGTGGACCCCAAATCCAGGCTAGCACCTGCAGCCCCAAGCTACAGACCAACTCCCACAGACCCAGGATACAGGTCCACCCATAAAGATCCTGGTCCCAGGCTTACTATTGTGACCTGGGCACCAAGCCTGTCCTTATGGATCTAAATACCAGGCTTGCTTACTGCTGATCCAGGCACTAGACCTGCCCATTCAAGGACTTTAGGAGCAAGCTCACTTGCAGACTATATTAGATGGCTCACCCAGAATCTCTGGATGAACTGACTGGTGAAGGGCGTTCCTTGCCAAAGACAGTGTGTAAATACTGGAGGAGATGCCTATTTCTTCAAATGTGCAAACATGACTGCAAGGCCACAAAGATCACAAGCAACCAAGGAAACATGACACCACCAAAGGGAAATAATAGAGCCTCAATAACTGGCCCAAAAGAAATGGAGATCTATGAACAGTTTGACAAAGAATTCAGAATTATCCTCTTAAAGAGATTCAGTGAATGCAAGAAAACACTGATAGGTAAAAAAATTAGCAAAACGATGCATTAACAAAATAAGAAGTTCAACAAAGAAATAGAAACCATTTTTAAAAAATGAACAGAAATCTTAGAGTTGAAGAATACAATGACTGAACTGAAGAATTCAATAAAGAGCTTCGATAAAAGACTTGACCAAGCAGAAGGAGGAAGCAGTGAACTTGAAGACAAAATATTTGAAATTATCCAGTCAGAAGTGTAAATAGAAAAAAAGAATGAAAAAGAGTGAAGAAAGCCTACATGAACTAGGATGACATTAAGAGACACAATTATGCATTTTTGGAGTTTCACAAGGAGAAGAGAGGGAGAAAGGAACAGAAGGCTTATTTAAAGAAATAAAGGTTGAGAACTTTACAAATCAAGGGAGAGGTTTAGACATACATGTTCATAAAGCTCATAAGTCTCCAAAAATTTCAACTCAAAAAGTTCTTCCTCAAGACACATTATAATAAAATTGTCTAAAATCAAAGACAAATAGTGAATTTTGAAAGCAACAAGAGAAATAAAAAATCCTCACTTACAAGAGAACCTCCATAAGGCAATTGGCAGAATTCTCAGCAGAAACCTGGCAAGCCAGGAGTAGGTGGAATGATATAGTCAAAGTGCTGGAAAAAACCCTGCCAATCAAGAATACTTTACCCAGCAAAGCTATCCTTCAGAAATAAAGGAAAGATAAAGATTTTTCTCACAAAAAAAAAAGCTTTGAGAGTTCATAACCACTAGACTTGCCTTACAAGAAGTGTTAAAAGGAGTTCTTAAAGTTAAAATAAAAGGATGCTAACAACATGAAAGCATATGAAAGTATAAAACTCACTGTAAAGGTAAAAATATAGACAAATTCAGAATACTCTAATGGTGCTATGTAAATCTCTTTTAACTCTGGTATAAACATTAAAAGACAAGAGTATTAAAATAACTATAGCTACATAACGTGTTAAATGGATACATCATATATGAAAGATGTAAATTGTGGCATCAATAACACAATGTGGGAGGAGAAGTTAAAATGTAGTTTTGTACTCAAAGTTATCAGCTTAAAATAGACTGCTATATCTATAAGATGTTTTGTGTAAGTCTCATGATAAACACAAATAAAAACATCTGTTGTTGATACAAACAAGATAAAGAGAAAGGAATCAAAGCATGCCACTGAACAAATCATCAAATCACAAAGGAAGACCCCAACAGAGAAAAAAAAAGCAAAATACTACAAGAAGGTCAGAAGTGTTTATAGTTTTACAGTTCTTTCACCTCTTTGGGTAAGTTTATTCCTAGGTGTTTTATTCTTTTTGTTGCAATTGTAAATGGGATTGTATTCTTCATTTCTCTTTCTGCTACTTCATTGTTATAGAAATGCAACTGATTTTTGTATGTTGATTTTGTATCCTGCAACTTTACCAGATTCATTTATTATTTCTAAAAATTTTTTGGTGGATTCTTCAGGGTTTTCTACATATAAAATCATATAATCTGCAAATACTGATAGTTTCACTTGTTTTCCAATTTGGATGTCTTTTATTTCTTTTTCTTGATAAAGAGTACAAACTAATAGTCATAAGGATGCTTACTGATCTTGGGAGAAGAATAGATGAACACAGCGAGAACTTCAGCTTTCTCAGGAGTGCAACTGGATGGGTCCAGCCCTAGGTGTGGCAGCACACAGTTGTTTCAGGTTTTGGAAAGTGAGGCACATCCCCTATGGGGCTGTTTGAGAAGGACAAGTCTGCTGCAGCTGACAAGCCCCACTGCTTGCAGGCCTACACAACCATGAACACAGTCCTGCCCCATGTACCTGCCCTGCTTTGCTGAAGCAGACCCACTCACCCTGTTGCAGAGGCCCCACATACTCCACCTACACAAGCCAGTTCCTCGTGTATGCCCTGTCCCACAGAGGTGGACCCACTTGCCCTGCTGCAGAGGTCCATATACCCTGCCTATGCAGGCCCACAAGTTGCCTGAGGGCTTGCTGGTGGGCAGCACACTCCCTAATTTCAAAATATACTACAAAGCTATAGTAATCAAAACAGCATGGTACTAGCACAAAAATAGACACTGACAACAGCCTCACAGGCTGGAGGTCTACAGTAATTGCAAGCCACTGAGCCTAGTAACCAGCCACGCTGGGGGCCTACTCACTTAACAGCAAAACTGCAGCAGGAATATGCTATTAGACCTTAAAGCCAGCTGTGCTGGGGCTTCCTTCACCCAATAAAGTGACTGAAGTGACTGTAGCAGCTACATGCAGCTGAGCCTTACAATCATCCAGCCAGGGGACAGCCTAGCCTTCCTGTGCACCTGCAGTAAGAGCAACGCCACCACAACAGAAGGACACATGCAGCCACACAGAGGACACTCTTGAAACATTCAGAACTGGTAATGAGAGGGAAGCACATTGCTGGGCTTCATAAGGCATTACTTACATAAGGCCACTGCTCCAAAATTGGGAGATGTAGCTGATCTACCTAATAAATAGTTATAAGCACAGATAAATAGACAAAATGAGGAGACAAAAGAATATGTTCCAAATAAGGGAACAAGACAAAGCCCCAGAAAAAGAACTAAACAAAACAAAGATAAATGATCTTGTTTATCTTTGATAAACAAGTACAAACTACTTGTTTATCAACAAGTTCTTTATCAGTCACAAGACAGCTGCGACTGAGGTGGAAGAGGCAGAAATACAATTCTGGAGAGGAAAAAAACACATTCTAGCTTGCTTCACTGTCAGGAGCAATCATAAGGAATGAGGCTTTTCCTGGAGTAGTCGGGCATCTGAGCAGGAGAGCTTTGCCACAATAAGCAGCTTTTGAACTCAGCTTGATAAAGAGTACAAACAAATAATAAAGAGTACAAACTAATAGTCATAAGATAAAGAGTACAACTAAAAGTAGACACTGAGATCAATGGAACGAATCAAGAGCCTAGAAATAAACCTGCACATCTATGGACAGCTAGCTTTTGACAAGGGAGCCAAGAACATACAATGGAGAAAGGAAAGTCTCTTCAAATAAATGGTGTTGGGAAAACTGGCCAACCAAATGCAAAAGTATGAAAGCAGACTATTATCTTACACCATACACAAAAATTAACTCAAAATGGATTAAAGACTTGGATGTAAGACCTGAAACCGTAAAACTTCTAAAAGAAAACATAGTCAGTATGCTCTTCAAATTCAGACTTAACATCATATTTTCAATTACTATGTCTCACCAGGAAAGGGAAACAAAAGAAAAAGTAAACATATGGGACTACATCAAACTAAAAGCTTTCTGCACAGCAAAGGAAACCATCAACAAAACGAAAAAGACAACTTAACAATTGGGAGAAAATATTTGCAAACAATATATCTGATAAGGGGTTAGTATCCAAAATATATAAAGAACTCATCCAACTCAACAACCAAAAACAAACAACCCAATTAAAAAATGGGCAAAAGATCTGAACAGACATTTTTCCAAAGAAGATATACAGATGGTCAACAGCCACATGAAAAGACATTCAACATCACTAATTATTAGGGAAATGCAAATCAAAACTACAATGAGATATCACCTCATGCCATCAGTATGGCTATAATTATCAAGACAAGAAATAAAACTGTTGGAGAGGATACAGAGAAAAGGGAACTGTCATAAACTCTGGCAGGAATGCAAACTGGTGCAGCCACTATGGAAAACATTATGAATATTCCTGAAAAAATTAAGAATAGAACTACCATATGATCCAGCTATGCTGCTGCTATTTATCCAAAAGACATGAAAATATGAATGTATAAATATATACACACACCTATGTTCTTTGCAGCATTACTCACAATAGTCTAGACTTGGAAATAACCTAAGTGTCCATCAGGGGATGAATGGATAAAGGAGATGCAGCATATTTACACAATGGAATACTACTCAGCTATAAAAACAATGAAATCTTGCCATTTGTGACAACATGGATGAAGCTTGAGGGTATTATGCTGAGTGAAATAACTCAGGTGGAGAAAGTAAAATACCGTATGATCTCACTCATAAGTAGAAGATAAAAACAACAACAAACATTGGTGGTTACCAGAGAGAAAGGGAGGAGGGAAGAGGGTTGAAGGGGTGACTGGGCACATCTGCATGGTGATGGATCATAATTAGTCTTTGGGTAGTGAACATGATGTTGTCTACACAGAAATCGAAATACAATAATGTATACCAGAAATTTATATAATGTTATACACCAATGTTACCGCAATTAAAAAAAAAAGATTCTTTTCAAGTGCACATGGAACAGTCCCCAGGATAAATCATATGTTAGTTCACAAAACAAGTCATATCAAATCTTATTTCTGACCAGAATAGTATGAAACTAGAAATTAATAACAAAAGGAAAATTGAAAATTCATAAATATGTGGAAACTAAAAACATACTTCTGAACGAAAATTGGGTCAAAAAAGAATCAAAAGGCAATCAAAAAAATCTTGAGACAAATAAAAGGGAATCATAACATACCAAAACTCATGGGATACAGCAAAAACAGTTCTAAAAGAGAAGTTTAAAGTGATAAATGCCTACCTTGAAAACCGAGAATAGTTTCAAATAAACAACCTAACTTTTTATCTTAATTAACTAGAAAAAGAACAAATGAAGCCTCAAGTTAGTAGAAGGAAGAAAATAAAGCTTAGGGCAGAAATAAATGAAATGGAGCTTAAAAAGAGAATGGAAAAAATGAATGAAACAATGAACTGGTTCTTTGAAAAGATAAACAAAGTTGACAAACCTTTAGCTAGACTCACAAAGAAAAAGAAACGACTCAAATAAATCAGAAATGAAAGAGGAAATGTTACAACTGAGACTACAGAAATATAAAGGCTCATAAGAGACTACTACAAACAATTATACACCAACTAACTGGACTACCTAGAAGAAATGGATAAATTCCTAGAAACATGCAATATACCAAGACTGACAAAATAGAAAATCTGAACTGACAAATTACTAATAAGGATATTGAATCAGTAATAAAAAACCTCCCAACAAACAAAAGTTCAGTACGAGATGGCTTCACTGGTGAACTCTACCAAACTTTCAAAGAATTAATACCAATCATCTCAAACTATTGCAAACAATAGAAGAAGAGCGAAATCTTCCAAACTCATTTTACAAGGCCACATTACCCTGATACCAAAACCAGGCTAGATGCTACAAGAAAAGAAAATATAGGCCAATATCCCTGATGAACATAGATGCAAAAATCCTGAACAAAATATTAGCAAACTGAATTCAACAATACATTAAAAGGATTATACACCCTAATGGAGTGGGATTTATTCCAGAGATGCAAGGATGGTTCAACATTCACAAATCAGTCAACGTGACACATCACATTAACAAAATGAAGGATAAAAATCAGATGATCATCTCAAAAGATGCAGAGAAAACATTTGACAAAATTTAACATGCATTTATGATTAAAAACTCTCAATGAAGCAGCTACAGAGGGAACTTACCTCAACATAGTAATAGCCATATATGCCAAGCCCACAGCTAATGTCATACCCAATGATGAAAAGCTATAAGCTTTTCCTCTAAGATCCGGAACAAGACAAGGATGCCCACTCTCGCTACTTTCATTTAACATAGTATTATAAGTCTTAGCCAGAGCAACTGGGGGAAAAAAAAAAAAGAAAGAAAAGAAATAAAATTCATCTAAATTGGAAAGGAAAAAGTAAAACTGTCACAATTTGCAGATGACGTTATATATAGAACGACCTAAAGACTTCATCAAAAAAAACTGTTAGAATAAATGAATTTAGTAAAGTTGCAGGAAACAACTTCAATACACAAAATCTGTTGCATTTCTATATACTAATAATGAACTATCAGAAAGAGAAATTTAAAATAAATCCCATTTATAATTGCATCAAAAAGAATAAATACTTAGGAATTAATTTAACCAAGGTGGTGAAAACCTGTGTATTGAAAACTACAAGATACTAATGAAAGAAATTGAAGATGACACAAACAAATGGAAAGATATTCCATGCTCATGGTTTGGAAAAATTATTATTGTTAAAATGTCCACACTACCCAAAGCAATCTACAGATTCAATGCAATCCTATCAAAATTCCAAGGGCATTTTTAACAAAAATAGAATAACCCTAAAATATGTACAGAACCATAAAAGACTCTGAATAGCCAAAGCAATCTTGAGAAAGAAGACAAAGCTGGAAGCTTCATTCTCCCTGATTTCAAACTATATTACAAAGCTATAGTAATTAAAACACCATGATGTTGGCATAAAAAGAGACACATAGACAGTGGAACAAAATAAAGAGCCAAGAAATAAATCCAGATATTTATGGTTAGTTCATTTATGAAAAAAAAAAAGCCAAGAATATGCAATGAGGAAAAAGCAGTCTCTTTAATAAATTTGTGCTGGGAAAATTGGACAGACAAATGCAAAAGAATTAAACTGGACATTCTTACACCATACACAAAAATTAACTCAAAATGGATTAGTGTTTAACAGAAGACCTGAAACCACAAAAATCCTGGAAGAAAACATAGGTGGGAAGCTTCTTGACGTAGGTCTTGGCAATGATTTTTTTAATCTCACACCAAAAGCAGAAGCAAGAAAAGCAAACATAAACAAGTGCGATTACATCTGCACAGCAAAGGAAATCATCAACAAAATAAAAGGCAATGCACTGAATGGGAGAAAATATTTGCAAAGAATATATCTGATAAAATATATTTAAAAAAAATCTAATGTAAAAATGGTCAGGAGATTTGAGTAGATATTTTTCCAAAGAAGACATATGGTGGTCAATACGAAAAGATGCTCTATATTATTAATTATCAGAGAAATGCAAATCAAAACCACTATGAGATATCACCTTATACCTCTTAGAATGGCTATTATCAAAAAGACTGGAAATAACAAGTGTTGGTGAGGATGTGGAGAAAAGGGAAACTTTGTGCATTATGGGTGGGAAAGTAAATTGGTACAACTTCTATAGAAAATGGTATAGAAGTTCCTCAAAAAATTAAAATTAGAGCTACCATAGGATCCAGTAATTTCGCTTCCGGGTATTTATCCCAAGAAAACAAAAACACTAACTCAAAAAGATATATGCACCCCCATGTTCATTGCAGCATTATTTACAATAGCCAAGATATGGAAGCAAACTAAGTGCCCACAGATGGATTTTTTTTTGTTTAGTTTAAATAAATTGAATAAAAAAGAAAGAAAACAATCCAATTTATGCTAGCATCAAAAACAATAACATACTTAGGAATAAATTTAATCAAGGAGGTGAAATATCTTTACACTGAAAACTTTAAAACAATGAAAGAAACTGAAGAAGACACAAACAGTAACATATTCCATTTTCATGGTTTGGAATAATTAATATTGTTAAAATGTCCAAGTCACCCAAAGTGATTTACAAATTCAATGCAATTCCTACCAAAATTCCAATGGCATTTTTCACAGAAAGAGAAAAATATCCTAAAATTCGTATAGAATCTCAAAAGACCACAAACAGCACAAACAATCTTGAGAAAAAAAAAAACCTTGAGGAATTACATTACCTGATTGCAAAATGTTCTGCAAAGCTAGTATGAAAACATTTGTGCATTGTTGGTGAGAAGGTAAACTGGTATAGCCACTATAGTAAACAGTGTGGAGGATCCTCAAAAAAATAAAAATAGAAGTACCATGTGGGACCCAGCAGTCCTACTTCTGGGTATTTAGCCAAAGGAAACAAAATCATTATCTCAAAAAATATATCTGCGCTCCCATGTTCATTGCAGCATTATTCACAATTTTCGAGATAAGGAAACAATCTAAGTGGCCACTGACCAATCAATGGATTAAGAAAATATGGTGTGTGTGTATATATATATTATTTATATACATATATATGAATAAGTTCATATATATGAATATATATAATTGAATATATATATAATTGAATATTATTTAGCCATGAGGAAGAAGAAAATCCTCCCACTGCAACAACATGGATAAATCTGGACGACATTATGCTAAGTGAAATAAGCCTTCCAGAGAAAGACAAATACTGTATGATCTCACTTATATGTGGAATCTGAAAAAACAAAAAACAAAAAAATAAATTTATAGAAGTAGAGAGTAAAATAGTTTTACCAAGACCTGGGGATGTGAGCGATATGGGGTGACGTTGGTTAAATGGTACAACTTTCCAGTATACAAGATGAATAAGTCCAGAGATCTAATGTACAGGCATGATAAGTATATTTAATGCTGTATTGAACACTGGAAATATGCTAAGGGCATAAATTTCAGGTGCAGTAATCACACAATCAAAATGGCAACTTTATGAGGAGGTATGTTAATTAGCTTGACTGTAGTAATCATTTCACCATGTTTATGTATATCAAAACATCGTGTTGTACACCTTAAATATATAGAATTTTTTTACCAAAAAATAAGAGAAATTTTTATCTCTCCTAGGCAGAGAAATTTTATCTACATAATTCCGAGTTTTACATGTATTTCTTCTATCAACTTTTAATTTCATATAATGTAGCTTTACCACAGGTTTGCACCATGAGAATTGTTTTGTATAAAATACTGGAAAGAGAGTAGCTTAGGAGTATAAGACACATGACAGAAACAGCCAGAGAACAGCAGCGATGTTCACATGCCGTCAGAAAATTTCTAGATCATCCCTATCACATTATTGTACTGCCTTTGTTTTCCTTTTCTTCCCCAAATACATTCCCTTACATTTAATTATTGTTCGAAGGCATTTAGAGTGTGACCAGCATTAGGATTCTCCAACTTTTAGGGGAGAGACAATACATTTTAACTGGTTATGTCCATTTCAGGAGGGGGACCAGATTATACAAACTGAAGCCTGGTAGTTGTTTGCTCGTTTTTTTTGTTCTTGTGTTGTAATGTGGAACCACTGATCTAAGGGTAGAAAGAGATTTCTAATAGAATGTGGCATTAACTGGTGATCTTAGTTTTCAGTGATGTGCATTTTTTGTTCTTTTTTTCCTGTCCTCAAGTGTTTTATAGGAAACTCTTATGTGATTGCATATGCCTACCAAATAGATGCCATGTTAGCAACACATGTTCACCTTAGAAATAAATTTAAAAATAAACGTTTCATATAAAAAAAAGTGTGAGAATATAAAATCTATGCTCAGTGCCTGGCACTGAATGAATGAATAATAAATTTATCTTTTATTTTTAAAGTTATTTGTAAAAACTGTTCAAACTATAAGCGTGCAGTCCGTAAGACTGACTACAATTTCAAATACAAGATGGCATATTCACTTCTATTTTGCAATTTGTTTCCATAAATAATTTAATTTTGATTACATAATTAATATGAAATTTTCTTGTTATAAGTTCCAAAGGGATGGCAGAAAATTTGAATCTATAATTTATGTTTTAAAACATTTGATTTAACAATGTATCACTAAATTATTTTAATTACCAAAAGTTATGACACAGCTTTTTTAAGGGAAAATTATGACAATATTAATTTGCATCATTCTCTTGTAAGGTTCATGTACTTACATAGAAAGGAAGAAAGCAGGTGTGTGTGTATATAATCCTATAAATAATGTGGACAATTGCACCCTGAATGAAATCACATTCATTAAAAAATTATTTATCCTTTAATTATGTTATTATCTTTGGTTCTAATAAAGGAACTATATATACCGTTGGTGGCAGGAAATTATTTTGTTCCACTGTGTGATGTCCCAAATTATACCAGCAACATCCTGCTAGGAGTGAAACTTGTGTTAGATGTACTCTGATATATTTTGTAATTAGTTTCTCAGAAAGGAGAGCAATATTTTGAAAAGTACATGCAGTTTTGAATGAGAACAATTAAAACGGATTTTGGTGGTTGGTTCCTTTATTTTCTGGTTCCTGATTATACTGTTTTTCAAATGATTGGTTTTGTAATTACTGGGTTTTACTTGATAATTGAAAATTCTTGCAAGCAATGTCCACTACGCAATGAAATTTGCTGTGCTAACAATACGTTGAGTGAATTTATTTATATTTTTCTCTTTCATATTTAATGGAACAAACACACAGGGAAGCAAAAATGCTAATCTCAAATTTTACACAATTGCTCTGATTTATTATTATTTTCAGCTTTTAATTTCTCATTTTCAGAAAAGAAAATGTCCTTTCCTATTTAATGCTAAGTTTTGAAAGAATTTTCATACATTAGACTTTATTCTGGGATTTAAGCTTGGTAACACTTTAATAGAAAAATTAGGAGATTTCCTAGGTTGTAGTTAAAGGGCTGTATTAGCTTCCCAGGGTTGCTGTTACAAAGTTTCACAAACTGGGTTGCTTAAAACAACAGATATTTATTGTTTCACAGATCTGGGCCTGGAAGTCTGAAACAAAGATGTTGGTAGGGCCACGCTCCTTCTGAAGCCTGTCGGGGAATGCTTCCTTGTCTCTTCCTAGCTTCTGATGGTTTGCTGACAACCTTTGGTGTTTCTTGGCTTGCAGCTGCATAACTGCAAATCTCTGCCTTGTCATCACAAGGCATTCTCCTTGTGTCTCTGTGTCTTCACATGGCTGTCTTCTTATAAGGACAACAGTCATATTGGATTAAGAGCCCACCATACTCCAGGATGGCATCATCGTACTTAACAAGCTATATCTGCAACAACTCCGTTTCCAAATGAGGTCACATTCTGAAGTACTGGGGGTTAGGACTTCAATATGTCTTTTTTGAGGAGGAAACACAATTTAACCCAACATAGTGCCCAATCATATTTAGAAGTATGGAAGTGGGTCTTAGCATTTTGACTAGGCTAAGGCATTGAGCACATTATGAAATTTTTTTCTTGGATCTCACCTCATGCCATCCTTCTTCCCCCTACAAACCTTTGCTTAAGATGTTTTCCCAACCTTATGCACGTCCTTTCCAATGTTCACTTATTGAAATCCTGCTCAGTCCCCTTCTGTATGCTCTCATAGCCTCATATCTGGTCTATGAAGCTCTGATCAGTTGTACTTATATATTCATGAGTATAATAGTGATTTGATTGAAGCCTAGTGCCCTAATTGGCTGGAAGCTATATAAAAACAGAACTCTAATTCTTTTACCATTATTATAACTACAGTGCTTAGCAGACAGCCTGACAGAAAATAAACATTCTATAGTGATTTGCTGAAGAAATGACTGAATATGTTTATCTTTGTGTCAAGGGCAAAGAACTGGTACCATAATTTTGTGTAGGACATCTTGAAACTGCTTAAGCTATTATGTCATACTGTATATGAGGTATGTAATTAATAATCATGGAAGAAAGACTAATCTAGATGTAGAACAAAAAATAAAAAATATATGGAAACTTAGAAAAAGGAACATACGGATGGGGAACTATAATGTCATAAAGTCACATAAAGTAATAATTTAAAAAAATACATTGGAAATAAATACCTGTGATTTAAGAACCATAAAAGCCATTTCTAGACGTGGATTTCCAATGTATCATGACACTGTGACTAAGGTTAACTTCTCTGGAGTCATGTGGCCTGGGTTGAAATTCCAGTTCATTTTCTACTCTTTGTCTGACCGTGATCACATTACTGAATTTGTTTCTTCATCTAAAAAACAGGGATAACATTGGCAATCTATTTCATAGTGTTAGATTTAATTTAGGTCACTCAGGTAAAGCACACAGCAAATACAATTATTTATGGAGCTTGAGTTCAATCTTGAAAGGCAATGCTTGTCTTCCAAGAAGACAAGGAAAAACAACTCAGACGGAAGTATTTTAAGTTTGAACACAGGTGTCCAGCAAAATTCTCAGAAAGGCCTCAAAAAGTTATTAAAGGAGACAAAGGACACAATAGCCAAGTCACTGGACTAGAGTAAAAACATAATACTTAGTCCTCCCTTATCTGCAGTTTTGCTTTCCACAGTTTCAGTTACCTGTGGGCAATCACCGTCTGAAAATATTAAATGGAAAACTCCAGAAATAACCAATTCATAAGTTTTAAACTGTACACCATTCTAAGTAGTGTAATGAAATCTTGGGACACTTCACTCTATCCTGCCCAAGATGTGACCCATCCCTTTGTCCAGCTTATCCACTCTGTATATGCTACCTGCCTGTTAGCCTGTTAGGAAAAATCGTAGTACCAAGTTTGGTACTATCTGTGGTTTCACGCATCCACTGGGGGTCTTAGAATGTATCCCCCATGGATAAGAGGGGATTATTGTAGGCTTTTTGCTCAGTCATGGTGAAGCAGATATCAGAAAACCAACATGTGTTTAATATGTTTTAGACAAAGTATTAAAGTAACCAAAGGATACGTATTTTTCAGTTTGTAGAAACCTAATTAGTAGATAAGTATTGGGAGAGTGTGTCTCAATCTCTAATGTGCAAGTGAGTGACTTGGGGAGTTGATAAATATGAAAATTCTGATTCAGTGGTCTAGGTTGGGACCTGAGATCCTGCATTTCTAACACATCTCCAGGTAATGTAATGACTGTCATTGAATCAAGTCTAAGCATCAAGTTTCATATACCCTGAAAAGGAGAGGCCATCTTAAATGCTGTATTTGTCATCTATTATAAACCTCTTTGGGATACTGTGAAATTTTGGTAAGCGGGTAGAAAAGGACATTGAACTAAAAGATTTTAGTTACGTAAATTCTTGAAGCATCTTATCAAGACTGATTTTACAACTTATGGACCTCATTGGCTAGGTTTGCTCACAGAGGATAGTATAATAGTTATCTCAAACATAATCACAGAAATGCCATTTTCCTCAACAATTCCATGAGAAAAAAAATCATAGATCCTTCACATAAGAGAGAATAAAAATGTCATGTATTATGGAGCAATTGAGATTTTATATATTTCTAGGCCGTTTAGATCTTTCAAGGAAGGAAAGATTTGTTTTAAGTAAATTGACAATATTTTAATGGGGATATTTTATTATTCCTACATAAAATCCTCTCATAGAAAACAAACATGAGATGATACTTAATTTGATTTATTAATCTGTTTCTCTTGAAACTTTATTGTCCTATTAACAACAATATTGTATCATATGAACAATGCCCAGACTCACTTCAAAAGTCATTGAAAGGCAGCCTGCGTGTACACGAGATTTATTGAGATATCAGAATTTCATTTCATGAATTCCAAATGTTCAATTATAGCTTGGGGAGTTTTTATGGGTCTTCTAATTTGCTTCTGTGGGTGTTGGAAAATTGGAAAATTAGCAGCATATTGTCATTACCTAAGCTTTTAGCAAATAGCCAATGACAAAAAACGTGAAAGAAAGAATAATCAATATAGCTGGGAAATGGAGAATTAAGGTACATTTACCAAAGAGATTTTTCTCTAACCTGTATACTTTCAAATACATTTTGGAATACATGAATCTGAGCATGAACTCTGACATATTTTTCAATCCTGACAGATCCTAAAAGGTTACCTAACCTAATAGCTAATACCAAAATGATACAATGAATTTGTGGATTTCATTACCGACTTCACTACTTGCCATTGTGTATAATTTATGGTGATTCGAACACAAGAGAGCTGAGAAGCAATTTGTTTACATATCAATTTTTGTAACCATGTTGACTCAATATACCAACAGCCAAAACAAACCACATAAAAAATCACCAACTAAACTATAGTTTAAAAGTCTCATAAGTCACAATGTTGAATGTAGCTGTCGTGTACCTTTCTACACACACAAGCTACACAAATATGCATACACTATATAAGTAACAAATTACATCTGCATTTGTTTTCTACCTCTATGGTTTGGAATGGTTTGGGCTTGGGTACTGACGTATTTGAACCCTACAAATTCACAGGAAACCAAAGAATCACTCCTTGAACCTTCACCAAGGAGCTGCACTTTATTTGTAAAGGGTGCAAAAGACTGAATCTTAAGCTATAAAACCAAAAGATAAATCCAAATTTGGGTGAGTCACTTGTAGTAAGTAGCTCTGAAGACAGACTAGAACTTAAAAATTAAACTAAGCTGAGTTTAAATCCTCCTTCTAAAATTTAACAGCTGAGTAAATATTGAAAATATAGTTAAATCATTGTGTGTGTGGTTTTCATCTGTAAATTGGGAAAAATAATTTTTACCTCATAGTGGTTTTCTCAGATTAAATGAGATAGTAAATATATAACTGTTTTACATACTGCATAGTATGAATTGTAGATGGACAATAAATATTTATTCATTTCACTTCTCTCTGCCCACTCTTTTTGTGCTGTATAGTGAGTTTAAATTCGTTGATTCAGTTTCTCATTTGCAAATTAGAAAAACAATGTACTATATATGGCTTCCCTAGGAACTAGTGAATAAAAAATTAGTGGTGAATATATGTCTCATCTCAAAAAAAGAAGAAAGAAAACGAAAAATCAAGTCAATTTTGGACATACTAAGACTTCTTTTACATAAGGATTTAGCAGAGATGTAGTAATTGTCAAGATTAATTTAACAGACACAGCAGCCAGGATAGTTTAGGACCTTCCCTGGTTATGAGACCCCTGAGTAGCCAAGATTAGCGGTGTATACAACCTAAAATTGGATGAGAGCTGTCTTATTCTACCACCTCTGCTATACTTGCCATCAAAATTTATGCCACCATCTTCAATTAAAATCCCTCATGACCTTACAACTGCTCTTCCTTTTCCCAGTCTTGTCCCATTTAAGCATAGCTTCAAACAGCACAGTGACTTTTAGAAATTCCACTAAGTTCATGTCACTTTCCTGTTCAATATCTTCCAATGGTCTCCCACACCATTTAGAATAAAAATCCAGACTCTGTACCAGGATCTCCAAGGTCTTGTATCCTCTGGCCTTACCTGTCTCTTCAAACTTATTGTAGGCTACCTCTCCATTCCTTACTCACCCTTCTCCAGGCGCAAAGCCTTCCCATTGTTAGATATAACACACTGAAATGTTATGGTTTACGTTGCTTTACATGAACTTTGTTTATATTTTTACAGGTCCTCAAACAGGACCTGACTCTCGATAAATATATATTGAGGAGATTAATTAATCAATCAGAAATTTCTACTCTGCTTTATTCTATGATGTACAGCCCAGCTAACTGAACTTAACTGAACAAACTAATTGAACACATACTATCTATAAGACACAGAGTTAGGTGCTATGGAGAAATACAGAGGTTGATAATATGTTCTTTTCCTCAAAGAGTTTACAATCTATTATGGAATACTGATATGGAAAAAATACATAATAAAGTTTAAACTAATAAGCGCTGTAAAACAGAGTATGGAATAGAAATGATTGAGGAGAGAAAATTTATTTTTATTTGGTAGGGGCCATCTAAGCTAGATCTTAAAATATGGATAAGATTTATTACCATCATCACCAGCATTATTGTATATGCGATATTAGAACCACATAATGAAAATCAACAGAAATATAAAATCACCTATAATCCTAGTACTTCAAAAATTAAATATTTGGCTCCCTTTTCTTTTAATCTTTGTTGATGTATTCATGCTATTTATACAGTTGCAATTGAGATATATGTTCAACTTTTCCTTCTACTTTTTAATTGTGATAACATTTTTTAAAAATATGTGTACAATTTTCAATTTATTGACTGCATAATATTTCAGAGTTGATGAACCAAAATTTACCTATCTTGTTTCTTTTTATTGGTTATTTGTTTCTTTTCAGTTATTCCTTAAGATAAACACCCTTGTAATGAACATTATGCACACAGCTCCTTCAGAATCAGTAAGATTTCAACAGTGAAAATGAGAGAAATTTCATTTCAGCAATAAGAGATAAACAAAGACAATGAGTAGCCTAGGTGCAGATTAATTATTGCAATTTAGGATTAAAGGGATTTAAGAGATCATCTACTTCCATTGTTTCATTTTCCAGATAAGGAAATTGAGGTTCATACAAGTTAAGTGACTTTTCAAAAATGATACAGCTAGTCAGTGGCAGTGCAAGAACAAGACTGCATCTACACTTCTCTAGATCTCATAGCCACCCTTATCTGCAACTACCAAACACTCTAATTACGAAAACTTACAGGTCATTTAAGATCTGGCATTTCAGCCTTTGGCTTCCCGGTAATGTCAGCTTAATGCTCATTTTTCATTCAATCCCTTCTTTGGTTATAGAATCATGCTTCATTATTGATATTCGATGGTCCTGTTTGTTTATCTCAAGTATTTATGTCATCCTATCATGAATGTATATATCATACTTGTTATATACAATTGCCTGCTTTATTCATTCCTTGATTCACGTGACTTTTAAAAAAATGCAATGAAGCATTATTGGTTTTTTTCTATTTGAATTTTGAGTTTGTGTGTGTCCACGAACACACTGTATGCAGTTATTCATTAGAATGAGAATGGATAGAACTTCATTCTCTTTGTACTGTGATCTCTACTTCCAGAAACATATAAACTGAATTATTAATATTCAACCACAAGAATATTTTATATAACACATTAGATGTATTAATTTGGTATCATTATTCCAATGCAAAAAAAAGTAAATTTACTGGTGCCAGTAAATGCAATCTTACGCAAAATAATAAATTTTATAGTCTAAGTACCTCTTCTACTTATTGATTCACCACATTAGGATGTGAAACCCTTTCCTTTATTTCCATTGCTACATTTAGGTCAATGTACATTACCATCTAAACATTTTTAAAACCAACCGTCATTTTCAAGGGCTCTGACTAATTACGTTGTTTTCTGAACTTTTCTTTTCCTATTCAGAAAAAAATCACTTTGCCTCAAATGACGGCTTGTTTCTCTGGAACATATGTAGGGTCTTTCTATACACAAGAACTTATATAGAACTCCATCACTACAAAAACATTTATTTCATAAATCCCAACACTTTTGATCAGAACCACTTGCAAAATCAATAATAGGATCCTGTCTGAGATGAGATGGCAATTATTCCCAAACCCAAATCTTAATAACAATGTACACAAATACATTACTTAGAGCACAGCATCTTCAATCTAATAATAAGTTAAAAGCACCCTAAGCTATGCTATTTTGTAGGTGTGAGCGTTTTTTTTTTTTTATACCCAGGAATTATTGTGCAGAGAGATGTGATCTGCAAAATTTAAAAGGAAAAATAGGAGCATTTTTCATTATGTGGCAACCAAGTAGGTTCAAGCAGAGAGCTGTCCTTAGAAAATCACTCCATAGATTCTATCACATGATGATGAATAATGTTATGCAATGGAATTACATAACTCATGAGCTAATTTTCAAAATATGAAAATAAAGCTTTGATTATATAGGAATAGAACAAAATAAAATAGAAAAAATATTTAAAAATAATTCACCTAAAGTATGTTTTGAAGAAAAATTCATAGGTATTATATATGGATATAGATGTAGATATATAGAGGTATACTAGGAATAGGTTGGGCTTATCACAGATACTCAAATAAGTGCCAATAGACTGAAGATTATTATGTAAGCACAATATGCTTTATTCTAATTGAGTTTTACTTGCATATTAAGAAAACCTACACTGAGAAAATCATATAGTCTTAGAAGTGGAAAGTACTTCATCTGAGAATTCAACTCTTTATTGTACAGTTGAGGATTAAATCTTCATCAAAATTAGGGAGTGGATTGAGGCTAGAATTCCAGTTTTTTAACTTTCTTCTTACTAACTGTATGACTCTGTAATCTCACTTGATTTCCTGAGATTCATTTTGATCATCTACAAATCTTGCATAATACTTCTCTGGAAGCACAAAGCTGACTCTGGCTGCCATAAGAAAAAGAGATTTATTAGAAAAGTATTGAAGAATCAATGGGAGACTGAAAGACCAGCTAAGTCAGGGGAAAATCAAAAGAAGCAAGAAGGAAGAGTGGACCCCTACATGAGCAACAGTCAAATCAGGTTTTTTTTGTTTTTTAATTTGGGACACATCTTTAGGCGAGCTGTCACAATTCTATCTTATTTGATTTCACTTCATCCCAAACCCTTCCATACATGAGCTATGAACTTATTTTTGTTGAGTAACTGTAAATTCTTTTCTGGGTCCAATTACTTAGGGTCGTATATAGTTAATGTAAACACTGCAGATGAAAATGTAGGGTTTTTTGCTGATTGGTTGGTGGTTGGTTTTTTCCAGCACATGTAGTGATATGGAATGGTTGGGTTAGCCTTAATAAAAACCTTCATGCTTGAAGTAAGCCAAAATTTTATGGTGAGGGAAAAATACTATTAAAACCATTAGGTTGAAACCATAGTGCTTTAGCTTTTAGGCAAGCAAATAAGAAAGCAAAGAGTCAGAACTAATTTTGAAATAGATAAACTGCAGAGTACTGTGATTTAAATTATGCCAGGAGGAGTAATTTCTTAAAAGTTTCTCTCTCACTAGTACATGCCCATATTTTGATATTCTTATTAAAATTTGAAAATTATTATTTCCTAAAAAATCTCTTTTATCTTGATCTACATCTATTTAATAGTGAGGTTCAACATTTTAGTTTGTTTCACAACCTCTGCATTTTCTATTTTTAAAATATTTATGTCCTGTAGCCATTCACCTACCGAAAAATTAGCACATTAAAGAGTAGCTTAGAGAAGAAAATAAATATTGAACTAAAAAGAGAGTTATTGTAAAAAGGGTACTGCTTAAACTTCTGAAAGGGTTTGTAAGTTTTCACAGAATCTTAAAATCAGTTGTTACATGGTTGAGAGAACATAGAGTCATTGTTAGGTTTTGCAAAGACATTCATGTTATTCCATTATTTGAATGCAAACCAGAAAGTCTAGATTTAACAATGTTGGGTGGAGAAACAAGCATAAATAAACAGATGCAAATATTTTTCTAACCATGGTGCATCTGCAACTACAAAACATGCATTGGATCATTTTCTTCATCAAGACAAGAATAATAGGGATGAGAAAATTAAGCGGTCATTAAGGGGAAACTAGCTATAATCACATTGTTTGATATTAAATAAAATTGCAGTGCATTCTTACAAAATGATTTTCTTAATATGTTCAGAGGCATAATTAGGATAGGTGATGTGTTTCTGTGACTCTGTACTGCATTTCCTAGGACATATGTCATCATGGTTTATAATAGTCTTTCAATAGTTACAACCCTAAGTAATTGGGCCCCAGAAATGCAAATTGGTCTGGTAATAGTGGTGCTGTTGATGGTGTGTTGGTGATATCAAAAGGTAGATTAATACTTTGGTCTGTAACCATGCTAGGTTTTACTCAGGTTATAAGGTTTTATTTCAAGTGTCTTGTACTGTTCAATAAAATACTACTACCTGCTCTCAGAAACTGTGCACACACGAATTCATTCATTCACCTAAAATATGTATTGAGCCACTAACCTTTGATACCCACTGTGCTATATGTGTGGTAGCCTGAAACAAGTCAAACAACCTGTCTTTTCTTACAGAATTTTCAGGACAGTGGAGAAGCCAACATTAAACAATTAATTACAATAAAATGTGAATATGGTGGAAAAAGAAGTACAAGAAACTATAGGAGCATGCACTGTGTTCTAATTAAGCCTAGAAGATTAGGGGAGTCTTCAGAGAAGTAATGAATATTTGTATGTATATAAAGAAAGTCTAATTACAAGAGGGAATAAATATCAGGAGGTCTTCAAGTTACCTCACTCTCTTTATCACTAAAAGTGGACACCATACCATTCAACCTTTATCTGATTTTTAAGAAAATCCCAAGTCATGAAAATAAAACTGATCAAAATGTTCTTGGGGCTAGCCCAGTGGCATAGTGGTTAAGTTCATGTGCTCTGTTTTGGCGTCCCAGGGTTTGCAGGTTCAGATTCCAGGTGTGAACCTACACACCACTCATCAAGCCATGCTGTGGTGGTGTTCCACATAGAAAATAGAGGAAGATGGGCACAGATGTTAGCTCGGTGTCAATCTTCCTCAAGCAAAAAGAGGAAGATTGGTAACAGATGTTAGCTCAGAGCCAATCTTCCTCACCAAAAAGAAAAAATTTCTTAAAAGTTAAAGATTTTATTTTCATCAAATTAATACAAACGGTTTATTTATTAAAATGGTGGATTTTAGATTGATAGGGCAAAGTTTTGATGAATCCATGACAGAAATTCTCAACATGCTTTATATGTTTACTCTAAGTTTTTAGGAATTAATTACAAGTTAACTTGGGAAGAGGAACTATTAAAATGAAGGATGAGCCTATTCCTGACTGCCTATACTGACTGTAATGCCATTCACATGTAGTGGGATGTTAAAGTCAAAGCTTTACAAGGTGCCAAATGTAGTATGCGCTACATATCTAAGTGAAGTGTGAGATCAAATCATTTATTTCAAAGAAGGTGGTTGAAGCAGGTTGAGAATTGATTTCATCGTTCTTGGGCCTCTCATCCAGGGAACCCCAACTCAAGATCAAAAATATATAATGTATTAGAAAATAAAAAAGAAGTGATTCATTAGTAGGTTTTTTGAACGAAAACTTCTGCCTTCTATGATTCTCATCACCCTCCCTCATCTCTTGGAAAAGGACAAGAGAGGGAGACTACTTCCTTCATGTCAAATACAGATAGACAAAATTTTTAAGGTTTCTTACAGAAAGCTGGGAACATATCCTCTATAGTTGGGAAAGAATAGTAAGCAAGCCACAGAGACTAATGGGAGAGATGCTTGGGCAGGGGGGCAACAGGGAGCTCTGACTGCTTCTAGGGAGTAATTGGACTACTTTTCAATGGTAGGTCAAAATATGCATGAGTGCTTCCTTGGGACAGATAAGCCTCATGGGAGGGAGAGTGAACCTAGAGCTCTTTTAAGTCCCACCTAAGAGAAATTCAAGGAAATGTGTCAAGACTCTAGAGACTATGAAGAGTGGGCTACCAGAAAAAAAAAAACACAGAAGCTGAAGAGGGAAGCCATCAACTGAAGGAAAATTACTGCCCGTGGCCTGAAAGTTTCAGCTGGAGAGCCCCATCAGCATAATGTGTTCAGTACCAAGGACAGATCCCACAATATTACCTCCATGAGAGCATCAGCCAGGTACACAAAGCAAGAAGTAGTCTTACGTCAATAACCATTCATGTAAGAAATTTAAATGACCTCTTCCCTTAACTGTCCCCCTTCCCATCACATCCCTACTCTCTAGCTATGAACGAATTAGCATGGTTATTAAAGAGGGGCAGTTGGAGAGAAATGAGAGTAGAATGACCATACCTACCATCCCCACTGCAAATTGACAGCTTACTATGGTCCAGGCTGGAGGATGAAAGAATAGCTGTTAAATCAGCGTTGGCATTGTAGTAGATTGTGTTGTTTTCCAACATTTCTTTGTCCTCTCTGCCTTTATGTTATCTCTCACCTCACTGTGGGAGGAGTGTAATTCCTCACCGCACTGATGTTGAGCTTGACCATGTGAACTTCTATGGCTAGTGGAATTTTAGTGAATATAATAAGAGCAGAGACTTTAAATAATCTGCTTGCAGGGGTTGTTTTGATCTCTCACACGTCTGCTATTTACCGTGAGAAGAAAATGCCCTGGGTAGTAGCTGGTTGAATAATGACGAAGACAAGTGAGAAAGACCCGAACTGAACTGAAGCCTGGTCTCCAGCTTAGACCAGCTGAGCCCAGAAGAGTTCAGCAGAACTATAGCTACTCCACAGATCTGAGAGCAAGAAACAAATACTTGCTCTGCCAGCCACTGACGTTTTAGAGGTACTTTTAAGCAGAGAAAAACTGGCTATGGCAGGCATTTTGATTAGTGTATACGATTAGCCATTCTAATTTCTTAATTGAGATTCTGTTAATAATTAAATATGACCAGAGAACGTTTTACTCTCTAAAAGTGAGTTTTAAAACTTTGGGGCCAGTCAAAGACTGACATTGTTTTCAAGGGCAAGAGAAAAACTTTTCCACTGACTACTTATTAAAGGACAATGGGAAATGAGCATTGAGTTGCATATAATTGAGTACTACAAATTGCATTTGTCTATTTTGCCAGTTTTTAAACAGTTTTTTAAGTAATATGCCCCTTTTCCATTTAAAAACATAAACATCAATGGTACATTGCAAGAGTGTACGAATTACTATTTCCAAACACTTTTACACACAAATCTAGAATTAATGGGAATAAAAAAATGGTCAGAATATATTTTTTCGATTTACAATGTCTAGAACCAGTTCTCTCAAAGAGGACACAACCTGAATTAGTTTCACTGTGTGTGAAAGACGTTTTTGCAAGTTTACTGTTTTCTAATGCTGAGGATAAAGTAAACAATAGAAATATCTTTCTGATTCATAATTCAGTTGGACTGGCTGGCATTTGTTTCAGGCCCTTACATTTCACTTACCATAAAGAATCTACGAAGGTCACCGTCCAAGAATGAACAAACACCAGACTATCCTTTAGGTATCTAACGGTAAAGCTAAGCATTTTTATTATAGACATTAGCTGCTGATGTTATGCTGGTACACCATGCTAAATTAATACATATGTTCATATTATCTATCCAGTGGCAACTTCCCTTTTAAATAACAGAGAGCAAAAATTTCTATAAATAGTTTTCATCACAACAGCCTGAGTCCAGGCCCATTTCATACTAGATAATAAGATGATGTTAATCTTTTGATTTCTTTCTCTCTCTAGCAGATTACATCTTATTTTAAATCAGACGCAAACAAAACCTTACAGGAAACATAATTACATGTGAAATTGCTCTAAAGGACCTTTGTCTCTGGAGGAAACTTTTCACCCTCTGTGATGTGCTGGGATGTATCTAATCTAATGATCAGCTGCCACCAAGTAATTGAATATCCCAGAGTTTGAACTGCTAGGAAGCCTATGTATGTTACTCCTCTTATTTTTACCTCTAAATAAATAAAGGGGTAAAATGGACCTGCAAGACATGACATTGCTGCTTTTGATGAGAAATTGTTTATATTGTACTGCTCATTCTCAAGGTTGATATATTGTATTTTTTAGCGTATTTTAGAAGAGGTATACTTGAAAATATGTTACTTATCAGAAAGAATAAATGTAATTTTAAAGTAGCTCTAGAAATTTGAATTCTAAACCTTCAAAAAATTTAGCATCCTTTTTGATTATTAAATACACATCTTTTTCAAAATAAAGGAAACTATTGTGATCACGACGGTGTTGAAAATACTAAGATCCTTTCCTTGTGGAAAATGGTTGAAAAATACGTAGACAATGTAATTGAGGAGTTTCATCAACTTGTTTTTTGATGAGATGGATTCTTCTTATTTTTGCTATATGTTAGCCCTCAAAAAAAGAGTGCTTTTCTACTCCCATTACATAAAAAATAACTATAAGGAAAAGATGATTAAGGTCACTTATTCTGAGCATAGTACAGACGACCTTACTACAATGGTGAGATTTTAAAAGAGCATAAAAATTATAAAGTGCTTAAAAACAGACCTTCTTACAGCCTCAGAGCTCTTTTACCTTATCTATACATTTTGTGAAGATTGATAGCTCACATATAATATTCCTTTTCCTAGTAATTAACAAAGCTGTAGTCTAAAATTCCCCCAAGAGAGCAACAATCCCTTTTCCAAAGACAGCTTGGGAGAAATATGGTAGCAAGGCAAGCTTTCTTATCTCCAGGACCATTCAATGGCTAAATGAGAAAATTCGTGATTTAGATTAGTTGGTTTCCAACACACAAACTTGCTGATACTAGGGAAGCTCTCTCATTAAGTTATATTATAGTCAGAGCACAATATGTGAGACAGCTATTCCCAAGGAGGAACCTTTAATATAATTCTCCACATGTTTAATTTCAGATAATAACCAGGTGGTTCAGAACTTATTTATAAAATTGATTTGAAGGAGGTGAATTAGAACTATGCTGAGCATTAAAACTCCACCAGTATACAACCCTGACCAGACTATTCTTTAACCATGCAAACTGAGGGAAACTTGCACAGAATTATCTTCAACAAGGTCATTAGTACAGAGGAGGCCAATCCCCATGGGTATGGCCATCTTCACAAAAGTAAAAGGGTGACCTGCTGGCCTAGCAGCACGCTCAGTGATAATGCTTTTCTTCCTCACAATCCCAGTACACTTTTTGGTGTCCTCTTTCATCTGCATTATTCTTCTAGGCCATTTTCTGACTTGCCTCCCTAAAATAATTCATCTTTTAATCACAGGCAATAGAATAATTGCAGTCACTGAGCAGGTAGGTGACTCCTTCTATTCTTTGAAGATTCTTTTTTAATTTTTTTTTTTTGATGTACATCATATTTCGAATTCTGGATACATTACATCATGTTCACCACCCGAACACTAATTATAGTGCATCCCCTCACATGTGACCCTAATCAGCCCTTTTGCCCTCCCCCCTCCCCCTTTCCCCAATGGGAACCACCAGTCCAATCTCCAATGCTATGTGGGGCTTTTTTTGTCGTTTTTATCTTCTACATATGAGTGAGATCATATGGTATTTGACTTTCTCCCTCTGACTTATTTCACTCAGCATAATACCCTCAAGGTCCATCCATGTTGTCACAAATGGCTGGATTTCGTCATTTCTTATGGCTGAGTAGTAGTCCATCGTGTATAAATACCACATCTTCTTTATCCATTCGTCCCTTGATGGGCACCTAGGTTGCTTCCATGTCTTGGCTATTGTGCATTATGCTGCAATGAACATAGGGATGCAAGTATCTTTATGCCTTTGTGTTTTCAAGTTCTTTGGATAAATACCCAGCAGTGGAATAGCTGGATCATATGGTAGATCTATCCTTAATTTTCTGAGGATACTCCAAACTGCTTTCCATAGTGGCTGCGCCAGTTTGCACTGCCACCAGCAGTGAACAAGGGTTCCCTTCGCTCCACACCCTCTCCAACATTTGTTGTTTCCTGCCTTGTTAATTATAGCCATTCTGACCGGAGTGAGGTGATACCTCATTGTAGTTTTGATTTGCATTTCCCTGATAGCTAATGATGTTGAGCATCTTTTCATATGCCTGTTGGCCATCTGTATTTCTTCTTTGGAGAAATCTCTGTTCAGATCTTTTGCCCATTTTCTAATTGGATTGTTGGTTTTTTTGTTGTTGAGCTGTATGAGTTCTTTGTATATTTTGGATATTAACCCTTTATCTGATGTGTGGTTTGCAAATATCTTCTCCCAATTGTTAGGTTGTCTTTTCATTTTTTTGATGGTTTCCTTTGCTGTGCAGAAACTTTTTAGTTTGATGTAGTCCCATTTGTTCATTTTTTCTTTTGTTTCCCTTGCCTGGTCAGACATGGGACTTGAAAATATGCTGCTCAGACCAGTGTCATTGAGCTTACTGCCTATGTTTTCTTCTAGAAGTCTCATGGTTTCGGGTCTTACCTTCAAGTCTTTGATCCATTTTGAGTTGATTTTTGTGCATGGTGTAAGGGAGTAGTCTACTTTCATTCTTTTGCATGTGGCTGTCCAGTTTTCCCAACACCATTTATTGAAGAGACTCTCCTTTCTCCATTGTATGCTCTTGGCTCCCTTGTCGAATATTAGCTATCCATAAACGTGTGGGTTTACTTCTGGGCTCTCAATTTTGTTCCATTGATCTGTGTGTCTGTTTTTGTGCCAGTACCATGTTGTTTTGGTTACTATGGCTTTGTAGTATAATTTGAAATCGGGGAGTGTGATACCTCCAGCTTTGTTCTTTTTTCTCAGGAATCCTTTGGCTATTTGGGGGCTCCTGTTGTTCCATATAAATTTTAGGATTCTTTGTTCTATTTCTGTAAAAATTGTTGTTGGAACTTTGATAGAGATTGTGTTGAATCTATAGATTGCTTTAGGAAGTATGGACATTTTAACAATGTTAATTCTTCTAATCCAAGAGCATGGAATATCTTTCCATTTCTTTGTGTCTTCTTCGATATTCTTTGAATATTTAAGTTACTCTTTGCTGTCATTTATTCCAATGCTACTCTTACTATATTCCTTAGTAATTTCATTATGTCTATATATGATCCTTCTATTACTCGTTCTCTCAGCTCTTCTCAGCTCCTCCTTCTATGATCTTTTCCTCCACCCTACATCAGCCTTTCGCTTTCAAGCTCATGCCCTGGATCTAGTCATTATAAACACAGAACCCCTTCATAATCTCCAAATCTCCATTTCATGTATACCACTCACTAAAGGTTACTTCCCATCTTCAGCTCATTCCCTTTAGTATTGCAACTCCATCAATTCCTTCTCACCCACTAGGATGTACAATCTATTGATCTGATTACCATTTTACCATATCTCACCACACTTATATCACTATTATCTCCTACCTCAGTTTTGGTTCCATATTCCATCAATAAAATTATTACCTCACATATACTTTCAATTCTCTTGACACTCTTTCATATTTTGCACTCACTTTAGCAAACCCCTAACCCTGATTAAACCCAACTTTCTGCTTCCTCTGATCCTACACACAAACAACTAAAAATGGCCAGAGAATAATACACAACCATGCTATTTGTACTTTAACTACCTTACTATTAATGTCAAGTACACGGTCTGTAGAGTTGTATGACAATCATACTACATTTCCCTGATATGTTCATTTTACTCACTCTGTTGGTGACTCTGTTACCATTTTAGTGAGAAAAAGTCATAAGAATAGAACATCCATAAATCCCCACATGACCGACTATTTATACAATATCTTCTGTCCTTTTACTAAAGCTGAAATATCCATGCCTAAGCTAAAATTATGTGCATTAATTCTCACCTCCTCCTGCATTTTTAAAAACATGGCCCTCCCCATTGTCCCATTTCTTGTAACCTCCATGTACTGGCACCATAACCAAGCCATAATCCTTTCTCACTAAGATTATTATAGTGGCCTCTAAATTTGTCCCTCTGCTCTCACCTTTGTCTCTTATAATTTACCAGAGCTTGTTCCTTCTTTTTCTTTAAAACATCCAATGGTTTAAAAAAATAACCAGATCTTTATGAGGGTCTATGAGGCTCTACTTGATTTTGCCTTCCCTTTCCTCTCTGACCACATCTCCCTGTTATTTCTTCCCACCACACTGGCCTCCTTTACTTGAACACTCTGGGCAAGGTTTGACCTATGGGTTTTGCACATGCTTCTCCTCTTGCCTTAAATACTTTTCCTAAGAACAATGATATATTTCACCAACTTTGGGTATTTGCCAAGTTTTCAACTTCTTTACAAGACTTTTCCATCTCCTTATTTATTTCTTCATTGTTCTCCACAGCATTTATCGATATTTGATATATTTTGTTCGTTTATTATCTATCTCCATCCACTACAATATAAGCATCAATGGGAAGATTTTTGTCTTTTATTTCTCACTAATTAATAATCCTAGCTATACACCTGGCATATAATAAGTATTCAGTAAATATATGTTGGATCAATGAATGAATAACCTTCACTGATAATCAGCAGTTGAGTAAAATCTCATAGTTCCCCAAGAAGAAGAATATTGGGATACACTTTTCATGAGATTTATTTCTATGGTTCATAAAGGCATATTGAAACACATTAAAACTCTTCTTGAAAATGACTTTTTAAAAAATATTTTATCTGTAATAGCATCCCAAATCAGATTTATAGTCAGAATTTAGTAATGACTTCAGTAGTCCTGTCATGAGCTATTTTAGAAGAATTTCTCTATAACAGTTTTAAGCAAGGATTACAACATTTTTTTTAAAGTCTTCATTTTATTTAAAGTGAAAACTTGGTCCCTAAGCTTACTCCATCAATATTTCTATCTTTAAATTTGACTGTAAATGACCTTGGACAAAAGAGAGTGGGAATTTTAGGATTAAGATGGAGTGACATTTTCACTAAATGTATAAGTAACATTTTGATTTGTAAGAAATCCATGTCAATTTCATTATATCTCCTTTTAAGACCATTTTTCTAACAGATATCTACATATTACACACAGACCAAACCTAGTTTTGTACATATGAGTTATGAACAATTATTAGCCAGGCTATCCTATTTCTTCATTAAGGAATAGAGCAGCTCTTATTTTATTAGACAGTTCTACATTCCCAGGAGCCAACTTCTTCTAACTCTAACTCCTTCCTCCTTTTTACTACAAATCATTCTTACGTCTATCAGGATATTCCCACCCTACACTTAGATTAACACCTGTAACTAGATCAACTTCTTTATGAACGAAGGGGTAGTTATCTGCAGTTAGTATACATTTATATGCTAAAATCATTTAGAATAGGATCACAAAAATGGTTGGCAAAAGTCAACCTGCTTTTACTGTCAAAGGGATTTACATGCAGGCCCAGCAAATGGGTACATCTTTTTGAAGTGTTGAAAAAAGAATAAGAAATAAATATAATTAAAATAAATAACACATTTTGTACGAACACGCCTTCATCTTCTAAGTAGGAGAATGACATAATCAGATTTAAATTTTATGAAAATCAGACTGGAATGATTTTGATAAATTAAGGCTTCTAACGTATCCTTTCTTACTCTGACTAAAATAACATAGGGAAAACAAAAAGAAGCAAAATTCATTATTTTACTTGGAGGTAGATATGATATATTGGAACCCAATAGCCATTTCAACATATTTCTGGAGTATTTTGCTATATTATAGGGCTGGAATTCTACATTTTCCAGAAACTCTTGCAGCTACAGCTCTGGATATAATTTTAGTTTTTCCAGTCAGTCAAACGCCCATAACATATGCGTGGTTAATGTAATGTAGGAGCTGTTTTTGCTGCTTTTTTTGTTTCTGCTAGCAAAGACCATGATAGGGATATCTGGCTTTCTTTGGCAGCATTAGCAAATATATGAGTGTGTGGTCACTTGATCCACGAGTACTAATAAGAATTGTACAGAGCATCCATTTTCCTAGTAAATTTTTGCAGGTGTTTCTGGAAGTTGCAGTTCTAACAGTGTCTTCCTGATCGTGGGAAATTTCTGAGAATGACTTTTTGATTCTAAGTTTTCTAATCTTGGTGTGGCTTCCTTATTTTGGTAATATGGCAGAGCATGGCTTTAGAACTGGCATTTGTAATGACAGTTTTCTAATTTTCCTAATCACAGAATAAACATTGGCTCCTGTTGTTTCCCTGTTCTTCACTGGTTATTTTGAAAGTCAACCTAAAATACATTTCTTCAGCTTAACCAATGAACTTTTAAGCCATTTAACACCCTGTGATAAATCTTTTTGTGCTTAAAATGTCTAAAGTGTCTTCATTCATCCAAAATACATAGGGAACTTTTAAAAATCAACAACCGAAAACAGATGACCCTATTAAAAAATGGACAAAGGACTTGAATAAACAATTCTCCAAAGAAGATGTACAAATGGCCAACAAGAATTGGAAAAGATGCTCAACATCACTAATCATAAGAGAAATGCAAATCAAATTCAGAATGAGATAGCATCTCATACCCATTAGGATGGCCACTATCAAAAGAATAGGAAATGAGTGTTAATAGTATGTGGAGAAATTGGAATCTTATGTACCATTGGTGGGAATTTAAAATGGTGCAACTATTATGGAAAGCAATATGAAATCCTCAAAAATTTTAAAATAGAACTACCACATGATCTTGCAAACCCATTTCTGGGTGTATATCGAAAATAATTCAAAGTATGATCTCAAAGAGATATTTGCACACTCACATTCATTGCAGCATTATTCACAATAGCCAAGAGGTAAAAGCAACCCAAAAAAGTCATGCACCACATAATGATGTTTTGATCAATGACAGCCAACCTATACGATGATGGTCACATAAAATTAGTACCATATAGCCTAGATATGTATAGGCCTAGGTTTGTATAAGTATACTCTATGTTTGCACAATGATGCATTTCTCAGGACATATCCCTGTTGTTAAGTGACACATAACTGTATCCATCAACAGATGAATGGATAAATAAAATGTGGTATATATATATATATAATGGAATATTGTGCAGTACTAAAATGGAACATGCTACAACATGGATGAACCTCAAGGTCATTATGCTGAGCAAAATAGGCCAGTCACAAAAAGACAAATACTGTATGATTCTACTTACATGTAGTATCTAAAGTAATCAAAATCATAAAAACAGAAAGTAGGAAGGTAATTGCCAAGGGCTGGAAGGAGGGCAGGGGGAGAATTAGGGTTTAGTGGGTATAGAGTTTCAGTTTTTCAAGAGGAAAAAGTTCTAGGGATTTGTTACATAATAATGTAATATACGCAACACTATTAAAGTATCCACTTAAAAATGGTTAAGATGGCAACTTGATTTTTATGTTTTTGCAACAATAAAAAAGTCCACATTCTCTGAAACTGAACCTTGACTATTTTATATTGTTGAAAGTCAAGCCAAATACCACATAAAATCAACCAAATACCATAACTTTCAAGAAATGTCTGCTATACATAGCACAGAAGAAATAGATTTTATAGTCACCGATAACTAAATCACAGCTCCATTCTCAAGAAAGTTTCACTTTAGAAAGAAACAAAGGTGGAAAATTGTAACTTTCCCTTATCAAAGTTTAGAAAGGGCTGTGCTATGACTCAATTATTTGGAAATGTCATTTGGCATCTCCAGTCAACAGCATTCTAGTGAATTTGGAAAAACTCACCAGCGGCCACACTAAAGTCTTAAGGAATAAGACTTTTCCTCAACATGGATTTCCAAAGTATCATGAGGTTTTTCCAATGTGGGGAACATTTTCCAGAATTGGAGACTAATTCCACCAACATTTGGAGAAGTGAGTGTAGATGTGAAAGTTTCCCATAAGAGAAATGAAAATAACTTTGCTTTAAGCTATTTTTATTACATAGAGCCAATAGCAATTAGATATATGAGCATGCATACAGCAAAACTAGCAGAAACTCAGTCTCTGACACAACTTTTCATTGTGTGGCTGGTTCAATGAGGATGAAAGAATTTGCCTAAATTATAATGATTCTCTCCCTAAATGGGAGATGTGTATTCTGCCAATTTTTTCAGTCAGATGTCCCATGACAGAAATTGGGCACAGCAATATTATTTCCTTGGAAGAGAAAGCAGGCTAAACAGAAATTCATTTAAAAAGCACATTTTCTGCAGTGGCTTTAACCTATTAAGACATCTAATGTCAGCTCCCTCTCCTTTCCATTAATCCTGCTGAAAGTCTGATGGCAATCCACACCTACAATATCTCTTCCAGGTTGAGGACTGAAAAAAAAGCAAAAAAGATTCTAACAGAGGTGCCCAGTCAAAAAATGATGTCAACAGTGTAGGAAAAAAATCCACTTTTTTTAGTTGGGGGTCACAGGGAAAATAGTAGTCTTGAATAGTTTTCATTCATTCAAAGACGAATAAATGGAAAAAAAAATTAATATGGATGCCATGTAAGTATCCAGCAACGTACAAGACAATAACCTACAAGAGATAAGTGAAGAACACACCTCAGAAGATTTACCATATAAAACAGAATTAAATTATAGGCACCAGAGCGTTTACAATCTGAAGCAATAAAAGTAAAACAACACTATACAAGGTAAGATAAAATTCTATATAAGATAAAAAATAAGCAGACATATTAATTTTTTTAAAAGTCAGAAGACATATAATTGAAGGCACTAGAAAAAAATAAACAACAGGATTAAACTTCCATAAAAATAAATCACCATTTTCTGGGGAAAATTGAGGGGCTATTTCTGAATATTAATAAAAGGAAAAGGGATGAAAATTGTCCAAGACAAGTCAAGAGATCCAAGAAAGACCAAAGAAAGATTAAAAACACAGATAATTTGTACTTCTTAGGAATAGAACAGGATAAGTGGGAAAATACTTTTCAAAAACCTAATAAAAAAATGGTTCTTAAATTTTACATTCCTGGATCTGTAGGTGGCAAGAGCTCCTGAATATCAGAAATTATTACTAAAAAGTTATTAATAGGACTTCAAGTTTCCTGCCTGGCTTGCACAAAGCTTAGAAGTTGCCGCTCCATTCTAACAACAAGTAAAAAGCTGAACACACTGAAAAAGTAACAATTCTTCTTAGATGCCTCAGAGAGGTTAGGTCATAGGGCAAACCACTGCTGCCAAACTGGAGAGACTAGCAGACAAATAGAGAGAATGACAATTTACCTGAGCAGAAAACCACAAGCTGAAACTTCCATAAAAACTAGGGCCAGGGTAGGAAAACCTGAACTGTAATTGACAAATCCCTGGAGGTCCAGTGTGGACAACTCTGAGTTAAAAACTCCAGGGGACCCAGTCTTAGAGGGGCCCCACAATTTGGTGAGATTTACCTCCAGGAGCTTCACAAGGTTCTCACTGTAAATAGCAGAGCAAAATCTTTCTGGTTTCCAGCAGGGGAGGGGAATAGGAACCATTTTGAAATACACTAGAGCATTCTGCTCTTTTTAACAAGGCCTGACTCAGAGGAAACTAGTTAACCTAAGCTAATGGGGTTTTATTAGAGCCTAACTGACCTGGAGGAAAAGAAATAGCCAACTCCAGCTGGCTCTAATGTTGTATTTGGAGAAAAGGAAATACCCAACTCCAGCCCAAGTTAGCTATCTTCTCCCACCTAAGGGAGAGTGGGGATGAGAAGCACATGTGAAGTTCACAGTCCAGAGGTATATGCAGACTAAAATACTGAGACCTAATCATAGGACTATAAAACCTTTCTCTCCCTCACAACTCACCATCACATTACTGAAGGCCTGTTTGCAGCAGTTTCTTTTATTCAGTACATCATGTCCAGCTATCAACGAAACAAAACAAAACACCCAAGGCATACTAAAAGGCAAAAAACACAGTTTGAAGAGATAGATCATGCATCAGAACCAGAAGCCAAAATAACAGGAATGTTAGAATTATCAGACCAAGAATTTAAAACCATATTATTAATATGCTAAGGGTTCTAATGAATAAAGTAGCCAGCATGCAAGAACAGATGGGCAATGTAAGAATAGAGATGGAAATTGTAAGAAAGACACAAAAAGAAATGCTAGAGATCAAAAACACTGTAACAGAAATAAAGAATACCTTTGATGAGATTATTAGTAGACTGGATACAGCTGAGGAAAGAATATCTGAGTTTGAGGATATCTCGATAGTAATCTCCAGAACTGAAAAGCAAACAGAAAAGACTGGAAGAAAAAAAATGGAACAAAATATCCAAGAGCTGTGGAACAATTACAAAAGGTGTAGCATATGGGTAATCGGACTATCAGAAGTAAAAGAAAGAGAGAAAGAAGCAGAAGCAATATTTGAAACAGTAATGACTGAAAACTACTCCAAATTTGGTCAGACACCAAACTACAAATCCAAGAAGCTTAGAGAACTCTAAGCAAGATAAATGCCAAAAAATATCCCCACTTCAGCTAGATACATCATTTTCAAATTATAGAAAATAAAGAATAAAGAAAAAATCCTGAAAGAAGTCAGAGGAAAGAAAGAAGTGCTGATCAGCCCTCCCCTCATGTGCACACCCGCACGAGGTAGAGAAATGAGACCATCCAGACTGTGGCAGATGTTTCCAAAGATGGCCACCATCAATTCCTTGCCCTTTGTGTGCACTTGCCTGCTTCCCCATTGAGGTGTCCTCCTCTCCTGGGGTCTGGGTTGGGACTGTGACTGCTTTGACCAATAGAACGCAGAAAAAGTAATGTTCCAAGAGTTTGGAGATCAAAACACCTTACTATAGAGAAATAAATATAAGAATTATATCTAACTTCTCCTCAGAAAGCATGTAAGGAAGACTAGAGTGGAGTGAAATATTTAAAGTGTTGAGAGAAAAATTCACCAACCTAGAATTCTGTACCTTGTGAAATTATCCTTTAAAAGTGGAGGATAAATAAAGACTTTCTCTGACAAACAAAAATTTGGGGAATTTGTTACCAGTGGAGTGCCTTGCAAGAGGTGCTAAAAGATATTCTTTAGGGAGAAGAAAACTATATAGGTCAGAAACTCAAATCCATACTGAAGGGATTAGTGAAGATAAAATAAAAACTTTCTTTTTTTTGGATTGATCTAACAGATAAGAATTTGTTCAAAATAGTAACAGCAACGATGTATTTGAATATATATATGCTTGTATATGAGCAAAATGAATAGCAGCAATAATACAAGGGACAAGATGGAAGAATTAAGATTATTTATTATTTTTATTTTTTAAGATTTTATTTTTTTCCTTTTTCTCCTCAAAGTCCCTGGGTACATAGTTGTATATTCTTAGTTGTGGGTCCTTCTAGTTGTGGCATGTGGGATGCCGCCTCAGGGTGGTTTGAGGAGCAGTGCCATGTCTGCACCCAGGATTCAAACTGACGAAACACTGGGCCACCTGCAGCAGAGCGTGTGAACTTAACCACTTGGCCATGGGGCCAGCCCCCAAGAATTAGGATTATTTTGTTACTGTAAGGTATTGCACTACCTGTGAAGTGGCATAGTGTTATTTGAAAGTGAACTTGGATTAGTTGTAAAATTATATTGCAAATTCTAGGGCAGCCATTTAAAAAAGTGAAAAAAGAAGTACAATTGATATAATAAGAGAAGAGAGAAGATAGAATCATATAGAATGCTCAACTGAAACCACTGAAGGCAGAAAAAGAGTGGAAGATAAAGTAGGAACAAAGATCAAGGGCAACATATAAAAAACGCTAATAAACATAGTAGATATTAATCCAACTGTATCAATAATCACTTTGAATATCAATGGTCTAAATGCCACTAAATACAATTAAACAGACAGCAATTGTCAGAATGGATCAAAAATAAGACCAAACCATATGCTTCCTATACTTTACATATAAAGATATATGTAGACTAAAGGTAAGTGGATGGAGAAAGGTGTACCATGCTAACACTAATCAAAAGAAAGTGGGAGTAGCTATGTTGATTTTGGACAGAGCACACTTCATAGCGAGAAAACTATCAGGCATCAAGAGGAGCATTACATAATGATAAAGAGTCAATTCTCCTAGAAGACATAACAATTCTCATTGTGTATGTGCCTAACAAAAGAGTGTCAAACTATGTGAGACAAAAACTGATAGAACTCCAAAAAGAAAAAGATGAACCGACTACTATGGTTGGAGACTCCAACACCCCCCATCAGAAATGGAGAGATATAGCAGGCAGAAAATCAGAAAAGACATAGCTGAACTCAACAACACCATCAATCAACTGGATATAATTGACATTTATAGACTACTTCATCTAACAACAGCAGAATACACATTCTTCTCAAGCTCACATGGAACATTCACCAAGGCAGACCACATTCTGGGCCATAAAATGCACATTAACAAATTTAAATAATGGAATTCATATAATGTCTGCTTTCATTCAACAATAGAATTAAACTAGAAGTCAATAACAGAAAGTTGAAAAATCCACAAATACATGGAGATTAAGCAACACACTTCTAAATAATGCATGAGTCAAAGAAGAAATCTCAAGAGAAGTTAAAATATATTTGAACTCAATTAAAATGAAAACATAATTTATCAAAATTTGTGGGATGCAGTGAAAACAGGGTTTTGAGGGAAATTCATAGCATTGAATGCATACGTTAGAAACAAAAAAGATCTCAAATCAATCATCTAAGCTTCTATGATAGGAACTAAAAAAAGAAGGGCAAATTAAATCCAAACTAAGCAGAAGAAAAGAAATAATAAGAATTAGAACAGAAATCAATCAAATTGAAAACAGAAAATCAATAGAGAAAATCAATGAAACCAAAAGCTGGTTCTTTGAAAAGATCAATAAAATTGATACACTTCTAGCCAGTCTAACTTAAAAAAAATAGGACACAAATTACTAATATCAGAAATGAAAGAGAGGTTATCACTGCAGATTCTGTGAATGTTAAAAGTATATTAAATGAACACTGTGAACTACTATGAACTCTATGCCCACAAATTTGATAATCTAGATGAAATGGACTCAATTTGCCAAAATTCACACAAGAAGAAATAGACAATCAGAATAGACCAATAACTATAAAAGAAATTGAATCTGTAATTAATAACCTTAAAAAACGGAAAGTACTAGGCTCAGATGGATTCACTGATGAATTCTACCAAATATTTAAGGAAGAAATTATACAGTTCTCTACAATCGCTTCCAGAAGATAGAAGTAGAGAGATTACTTCTCAACTAATTCTATGAGCCCAGCATTACCCTAATAGCAAAACCAGATAAAGACATTACAAGAATAGGGATCAAAACTTAGGTCCAGGGGCCGGCCCCACGACCAAGTAGTTAAGTTTGCATGCTATGCTTCAGTGGCCTGGGGTTTTGCTGCTTCGGATCCTGGGCGTGGACATGACACCACTCATCAGGCCATGCTGAGGCGGCGCCCCACATGCCACAACTAGAAGGACCCACAACTAAAATATACAACTATGTACTGGGGGGTTTGGGGGGGGAAGCAGACAGAAAGAAAGAAAAAGACAGAAAACTTAGGTCCACACAAAAACCTGCATATGGATGTTTACAGTAGCTTTATTCATAGTTGCCAAAACTTTGATGCAATGAAGATGAGTGAAGATATCCTTTGGTAGGTAAATGGATACACTGTGGTACAGTTAGACAATGAAATATTATTCAGCACTAAAAGTAAATGATCCATCAAGCCTTGAAAAGACATGGAGGAAACTTGAGTGTATATTACCAAGTGAGAGAAGCCAATCTGTAAAGGCTACATATTGTATGATTCCAACAATATGACATTCTGGAAAAGACAAAACTATGGAGATAGTAAAAAGATCAGTGGTTGCCAGGGGTTATGTGGAAGGGAGGATGAATACAGCACAGAGGAGTTTTAGGGCAGGGCAACTATTCTGTATGATATCATAATGGTGGATATATACCATTATACATTTGTCCAAATCCATGCAGAATAAACACCAAGAGTAAACCCTAATGTAACCTATGTGTGCTAATAATGTGTCAACATGAGTTCATTGAATATAACAAATATACCACTCTTGTCTGGATTGTTATTAGTAGGGGCAGCTGTGCATTTGTGGGGGTAGAGGATATATGAGAGCCTTCTGTACTCTCCATTCAATTTTTTTGTGAACCTAAAACTGTTATAAAAGTTAAATTCTATTAATTGAAAAAATACATATCTGAAAAATAAAAAGTTATTAACACTTTAGTGGACATTTAACAGCTACCTCCTCAGTATCCTCGCTAATCCCTGCACTGATTTCTGAGTCACTTAGTATGGCTGGGATTACTGCTATACTCAGTTCAACCTCTGGTTCTAGTAAGAACATGCTGGCTCCTTAGTTCTGAACCTCCTTTCTGAAAGCAATAAGGGGAAAGGGGGAAAAGCACAAACTCCAGGACAACTTTCAACTTTCTAGTCACTTCTAAGTAAGGAGAAGGAGAAAAATCTACAGACTCCAAGTTACCTCTAAATATGACCTGGGGTACTTGAAAGAACAACAGGACCTTTGCAGGAACCATCATGTGTGGCAGAACAGAATAGGAAGTCTGATAGTGGCCTAGCAGTGGCAGATCTCAGAAGTCTCCAGCAAATATATTAACCAAGAGTGATTGAGAACTGAGATAAAATGAGAGAAATCCTTGGAGGAGATGGAGAAGCATGTACAGAAATTGTGTGAGTGCACAGAGGTGAGATATCTAAGAAAGCACCTCTTTCTAAAAGAAAGGCGAACATCTGGGAAGGTGGGCAAAGCCTCTCTTGGAGGTGTTAAGTCAGAAAAGTTTCCCTGTAGCCCAGGACCTCTACCTTCAGCCCTCTACCTTCAAGTATTATGCTAGCTATCAGTATTTTGTAGATGATTTTTGTCAGGTTGAGAAAATTCTCTTTTATTTTTAGTTTGCGGAAATTTTTTTTTCTTGTGAATGGGTGTTGAATTTTCTCCAATGCTCATGCACCTATTGAGACGTCCTTGTGGCTGTTTTACATCTTTTCCCCTGCAGATATAGTGTAGTACACTTGTTGATTTTCAATTGCTAAGCCAATCTTAGCAACTCCAGTTGATTGAGATTTATTGTCTCCTACTACTCCTGACTTGATTTGTTTGATTTGCTAAGCACTTTGATGTCTATGCTGATGAGTTTTCTTTTATGTCTTTGTAGGTTTGGGTGTTATAATTATGCTGACTTCATGAAGAATATTAAGAAGTATTCCTTTTTCCTCCATTTCTTAAAGAGATTTTATAGACTTGATATTTTCTCTTCCTGAAATATTTAATTGAATTCACCAGTGAAGACTTCTGTGCCAGGGGTTTTCTGTTTAGGGAGATGTTTGAGAAAAAAATCACTTTGTAAAACAGATAGCTATTCATATTTTCAGATTTTTATTGTATTAATGTTTTGGTTTTTATGTTTTAAAAGAAATTTCTATTTCTAAATTGCTCTAATTATTATAAATTTCTAAATTGCTGTTTGTTAACATGTTTGTTTCATAATATTCCTTTACTATGCTTTTAATATTTCTAGCATCTCTAGTCACCTTTTTCATTCCTGATATTGTAATTTGTTCTCTCTCTACTCTCTCTACACACACACACATACACATACACACGACTTTGCTAGAGGTTTATCAATTTTATTAATCATGTCAAAGAACCAAGTTTTAGCTTTAAGTTTTTCTCGTTTGTATAGTTTTTATTTCATATTTTTGTGTTTTCAACTTACTTTGTGTTTATTGAGATTTTTGGATCTATAAATTTATGGTTTTCAACAAAACAAGTAGATAAATATTTTTCTTCCCCATTCTCTCTTTCTTCAAATATTTTTTCTTCCCTAGTCGTCTTCTTTTCTCCTTCTGCAGCTCTAATTGCACATATGATAGACTATTTAATTTTATTTTACAGGTCTCTGAAGCTCCGTTCACTTTTCTTCAGTCTTTCTTCTCTTTGTTCTTTAAATTGTTTTATATATAGAAATATATATGTGTGTGTATATAATTTACCTTTTTTTTAAAAAAAGATTACATCATCTCTTTTCTGTCATCTCCAATGTGCTTTGAAGGCCATAATATGAATTTTTTCATTTCAGTTACTGATTATTTTCAGCTTTAACATTTTCATTTGGTACATTTTCATCATATGCTGCTATTGTCCATCTGTTATTCACTATGACTGAAATTTCCTTTAAGTTCTGAAAAACATTTATAATAGCTGTTTGAAAGTCCTTGTCTGATAATTACACTTAGTTCATCTCAGTCCTATTTCTTGTCTTTTTTCTTGAATATGAGTCATATTTTTCTGATTCTTCACATATTTAATGATTTTTGATTATATTTTGGACTTCATAAATGTTACACTGTGCAGGCTCTGGATTCTGTTATGTTCCTTGGAAGAAGTTTGTTCTAGTATACAATTAACTAGGCAGATTCCAAACTGTCTTCTCAGCTGTGACAGCAGCTGAAATCTCTGCTTAGCTATTTCAAATTCCAGCTGCTGCTTTCTTGCCAAGCGCTCTAGGGTCTCTAGCAAGCATATGTAATTTAATCAAGGGTTTTCACACTTTTGCGCAGATTTTGGAGTTCACTGTCTCTGGAGCTCCCTCCCTTACAGAACCCTCCACTTACATTTCTGGCTGCTCTGCAAGACCCCAAAGCTTTCCTCTATCACCTCAAGCCACTAATAATGATGCTTTCTTCTGCGCTGAGCTGTATGAGAATTTTGAGGTCCTTAAGGCAAAAACAAACAAACTAAATTCTCATCTTTCAAGGATAGATAGTTTATGTTTGTGATCACTCTCTAGTACCTTCAAATATATCTTTTAATATTTTGTATGGCTTTTACTACTGTTATCTGTAAGAAGGTTTTCTTTGCTCCCTGCTCCCCAAGCTAATCTGCCATTATAGGAAGCCAGAACCTGAGGAATAATACCTTTTAAGACAAAGGAATCTAATTTCCTAGTGAAAGTCTTTACAAAGTATTTGTGTATGCACACAAAAATCATAACAAAATATTCCAGAACTACAAGTGAATACGTCAGTCACATCACTAAATATAAATGGGCTTATTTCCTCTTTTAAATGGAAAAGATCTTAAGACAGTATCATAAACCAGAATTTCATCAGATGCTATATTTAAGAGACATGAGTAATATAAAGATATTTCAAATAGTTAAAAAAAAATGAGCAATTGAAAAATTTTACTAGGCAAATGCAAACAAAAGATATCAGAAATTTATGATTTTAATATTATGTAAGGTAGAATTCAGAACAAAAGAGAAAATGAGATAAAAATAAACATACTTTAGCACTAGACAGTCAAATTATTCAGAAATTTTAATAACTATCAATATCCATAAGTCATACACTAGCAACTTTTATTAAAAAACAAAACAAAGTTACAGGAGACATATGTAACTTAAATTTAGCTTTCTCAGTCCAGGAAAAATCACTGAAGAAAAAAAGAAATGATATAAAAGGCTCAAACACCCCAAGCAAAAAGCAACATCTGATGCATGTTTACTAATATTAGGACTTCACGGAGGGAATACAACTTCTTTTCAATCCTTAGAATATTCATAAAATTTGATCATTTACTTGCCCACAAAGAAATTCTTGATAAATCTCTAAAAGCAGAAGCAGAATAAAAAATAGCCTGTGATCACAATTTAGTAAAAATGAAAATTAATATAAAACCTCTGCAAATAAAGACATTACTTTCTCCTATGAGTTAAAAAACTTAAAATGAATCAACTTGGTTTAAAGTGGAAATAAAAACTTAATTTGCAGAATTTCAGGAGCAAAACAGCAAAAAAAACATATTTAAAACTACGTGGGTCAGAACGCAGAGAGTGCTCGGAAGAAAATGTACAACCTTAAATAATTATACAAATGAGTAAGAAAGGAAAGTCAACGAATTAAGCATCTGATTCAAAGAATTAAGAAAATAATGGTACAGTAAACAGAAAAAAGTAGAATAAAATGATTAATGAAGAAAAGCATACCTCCCCCACCCTATACGCCTCTGTCCCCGTTTTTGTTTATTGGGCAGGGGGAGGAGTCGGGGTGCAGGCAGAAGAGATTCCGCATGTCCTGGGGCAAGGTGGGGGTTACAGTAACAGTGGTCTGTCCCTCTTCTTCTTTTTTTTTTTTTTTTTTGAGGAAGAATAGCCCTGCGCTAACTACTGCCAGTCCTCCTCTTTTTGCTGAGGAAGACTGGCCCTAAGCTAACATCCGTGCCCATCTTCCTCTACTTTATATGTGGGACGCCTACCACAGCATGGTGTGCCAAGCAGTGCCATGTCCACACCCAGGATTCAAACCGGCGAACCCCGGGCCGCTGAGAAGTGGGGTGTGTGAATTTAACTGCTGCGCCACCAGGCCGGCCCTGGTCTGTCCCCCTTCTTTCGGCAGGGGTAGACTTAATAAAGAGAGAAACTCAGAAAAAAAAAAAGAAAGGAAAGCATGTATCTGTGACTTAGAAAACAACATTTAGAAATAGTGAACAAATTAACAAGCTGGTTCTTTAGGAAAAAATTAAAAAGATCAACTAGACATTTGAAAAAAACAAAAACAAATACCAGAAATAATAAATGTATCAGAGAATAACAGCGAGACAGAAGCTACTAATCAATTGACTAAGCTGTTAGCCTAGAAAGTGGAATAATAACTACACAAAAATAGAGTAATAACCATGGAATAAGCACAGAGGATATTGAACACACTTACCAGGGAAAAAGTGAAAAGAGGCAAATTAAAAATATTAGAAATTAAGAGAGGCTATCACTCTAGTCCTCTAGACATTAAAAAGATAACATGGAAATACTATAAACAAGTTGATGCCACATAATTAACAACTTCAGTACAATGGACAAATTTCTTGAAAGACACAAATTATCAAAGCTCAAGCAAGAATAAATAGAAACCTAATTAGTTCCATATCTGTTAAAGAAATTGAAATCTTTAGTTAAAACCTTCAACAAAGAAAACTCCAGGACCAGATACTTCACTAGTGAATTTTAGCAAACACTGAAGGAAGAACAATACCAATTCTACACCAACTCTTTCAGAAAACAAAGAGGAAGGAATACTCCCCAATTGATTTTATGGGACCGGCATTACCATGGGCCCCACCTTAATCACCTGCAGTACCTTGATTTTCTGGCCATGCGTTAGACTGTCAATGTTTTTTTTTTATAGTCACCCAGAGAATGCTATGTGCTGCCAGGTCGTGAAGCACTGGCATAGTGAACAGGCAGCCCTTACAACTATTCCACCAGGTAGCGATGCAACCTGGTATAGTTTTTGTGGAAAGAACTGTAATAAGTATTACAAGCCCTCAAACAGCTCTTATTTTTTTGAACCCAATTTTAGGAGTTTAACATAAAAAATGAAATTGGAAAGAACACATTGAAATGCAAATACAGGAGGGTTTCCGCTATGCTTTTTATAATCATAACTAAAGCTTTCTTCAATAATATGTTGTTTAAATAATTTATGGTATATTCAGATACTTAATTACTAATTATCCTTTAAAATCGTTATTTAAATTTGTATTTACTGATAAAGAAAGGTGTTTCTGATATATTTCTGAATGAGAAAAGCAGGTGGCTGACCAAAATAGAGAACAGGATTTTATATTTTAGAAAGTGGTGAAGGTACCTTTATAATTACATTAAATGGGAGAAGGTCTAGATATATACATACCAAAGTATTCTATCTTGTGGTGGAATCTGAGTTGATTTAAATTTAATTTAATAATTTTTGCTTCTCTGTATTTGCTCATTTTTTTAAGAAAATGATTATGTATTTCTCGTGTAATTAAACTAATTATATAAGAAAGATGAAAGAAAGATCTCCACGGCTCCAGTGTGTGGGAAACCAGCTACCATGAAATTTAAGTAATCCAGGTGACAGTTAATGGCCGCAGTGGAGTGAAAAGAAGTGATCATATTCAAAAGATATTAAAAAAGCACAATTAACTGGATTTGAGTATTCCAAAATGCAATGTAAATTGAATTTTATTAACTTAGATTTTATTTCTTTAATAGAAGAGGAGGTAAAAATATCTTTGTCACATTTAATATCAGAGGTTTAGGAAGGAGATACAGAAATTATCATTCTCTAATGATTAAAATGGGAGAAATTTGAAAGTGTAATGTCTGAATTATTTGTCTTGGGACTTTTATCTTTAAAAGAAATTATCTTTTCATCTATGATTACTTATTCAGTCTTCCACCCAATTAGCAACTTTTTAAAGATTTCATATATCATACAATTTGAGGGAGGCAAAAGAAAAACAAGATAAAATCTTTATATTTGTATTGAATTCTTTAAAAGAGCAATAAAGTCCTAGACTAATTTGGGTAAAGTGAAGGGTAATTTTGATGCTGCCATTGAGAGAATTCATCAGCCCTGCGGTCTCCCTTCAAAATTCTAAACTGCTACCTTGTGGCATAAAGGATCAGTGTCGTGGGTCCTAAAATATTCATATTGGCAGCTGCACTGCTATAGAAAAGCAAAACATTATGGAATTGCATGTCTCTATGTCATTTTAAGTTACACACATGGCCAGATCTCCGGGTGAGTTCAGAGGAAGCTCAGGGTTCTAGGCCTCTTCATTATTAAAACTTTGGCAAATGAGTCAAAAACTTAACTGAGAGCTCTCTCTTCATCCACTGGCATCCACTGTGTACATACATTTTTCTTGCTTCATTTATTGTCTTACCACAGCATTTTTTCTTCAAATATAAACTATTCCAGCTTTCTAACATTTCAGGGAATATTATATATTTCTAACACTTTCATCATTTCATTTTGCTTACAATTACTTGGAAGTTCAAATACCAAATTTGAAATTGCTATGATCAAAATGTAGTATAAAGAATTCAGTAGGTGCAGAAATATCTTGAAACATGGAGTTGGGAAGTGATGTAAGTCTCTTGAGTGCATGTATGTGTGTGTATGTTTTAAGTACATAAATGTTGGGTGTCAAATTGCAGAGAAACTCTTTTCTAATCCAAAGAAAGAGAAGGATCAATTTAATGAATTCCTGATACTTTACATAATCATTCTGGATAATCCCAGAAAATCATTTCTTGACGACCTTAAGTTTCTCCATTGTCTTTTTAAAGCTCAACTAGCACATTTCATTTACATTTCAACACTGAAAATCTGTAAGGTCTTTTTTTCCTTTTTATAATCACTGTATTTTTATTGAATTCCAATAAACAGCGATGAACATTTCCACAAAAGGAAATCAAATCTAGGAAGGAATTATTGCCATTGCTTCTCATTTTCAAATATAAATATTTCAGTTGTTTCAACAGATTTGGCTTTAAAATGTGCACATATTTACTAGGTGAAATATTGAGGAGGAACTTGAATAGGCATGATATGTGTTTAAGAAGAGATAATTGTGGTCAGTAGCTTATAAATAATAAAATTAGGGAATGATGACATAGTAGCAACCATGTAAGCAGTCACACTTTTATTCATGTTTTTGAATGATTCGTTTTTAAATAAATGTAATAGATGTAGACATTGACAAGCACGTGGATTATATTACATCACATCACACAAAAAAATTACAACATCTGCAGTTGGATCATTGTCAGGCAGCGCTCTAAATTCTTGTCTGAATTTAAAATGTAAATGCACTCTTGTGGATTTCACTTCATCAGAAAAAGTCAGCCACCCAAATGAGACTAGAAAATATACAAACTCAGAGTCTATGGAAGGTTGATAGGATTTACGAATTTTAATTCCCTCTTGAGCTTTCCATTTCTGTTAAAAATATATAAAATAATCCTTTGAGTCCTAAACACTACCAGTTACCCTACGTAACAAATCACCTCCAAATTCTAATCTTTCATTTATACAGACAGAAATCAGAATTCAGTGACCTGTGGGTCTTTTTTGAAGGGAAGAATGACTATATAGTGTTTTATTTATTTACATTAAAAAAAATTGTTAAAAACAATGGCTTCTTTGACTGACATTAGGACTAGTAAACTATAAAACCCTCTCAACTTTGGAAAGTAAAAGTAATATATTAAAATACTTTTCTTAGGTAAATGATAAGATTAATGTGACCTAAAATTGACACATTTTTGGTCATTAAATTCATTTTCATTGTAATCACAGTTATCAAACTCAGTGAACTCAAATAGTTCATTCCATTAACAAGGTATAGCCATTGATGAGAGTAAGAAAGAAAACACTTCACTTACTTTTCAGTAGTATATTTGTTGTGAGATAAGGTGGTAGAAATGTTCATTTCACTCACAGACCCTCAAGAAACACAGTAGAATATAAAAGCTAAATTTACCATTTAAAAGAGGAGTGAAATGTGGGAGAGATCCTGGAATCCATCAGAACTAAGACTATACACAATATACATCAACATAAGGTCTTCAAAGTGATCCATTGACATGTAGATCAAAAAATCAGAATGTACTCTCCATTCAGTAAAATTTTAAAATCAGCCTAGTCTTCACATCTCAATAAAATTTTGACCACCTAAGATTTTACTTCTCCTATGTTCTATACATTTCCTGCCACAGGAATGCCAGTTTTATTTTATACAACTATATATATTTAATTTCATAAAATTTTTGGTGAAGGAAAAGATACACAACCTGGTTGAAATTTCTTTTTAAAATTCCCCTTGTGAACTCCAAACATCAGATAGAATACATGAATCACAGTTTGACCTTGAACTAGTCATATATGCACACTGTGGACTATATTGCCATCTTACTTATACAACTTATTAAGGTACACATGCAGCTTTTTTGCCTTCATTGAAATTCTGAGTGTGCTCTGCAAAATATGGGCCAGGACATGCATGAAGTGCCCTTGTTCAAACAGCAGTCTATTTATTCACTCAACAAGTATTTACTTAATGTTGCAGGTCCTGGCTTAGGACTCCTTATTGCCCCCCCATTTTTTAGGCTGAATGTACTAGATTGATCCAGGGAAAACTGAAACACCTATTGACATGTTTAGTCTCTACTTAATTATGAAGCACTAGTGACTTTATAGCCTCTTACGAACTTTACCTATTAGTACCCATTATTTTTTAACTTATTGAGTTGAGTGACTAAATTTCTGAAAAGTGGCTTCATGTAAAGCCTTGCACCAGATTTAGCCTTCTCTAAAGGAAAAAGCTATTGGGGCTCAAGGTGCTCCACACTGGGCAGAGCAAGAGAAGAGGAGAGGCCTCCTGATGACCCAAGGCTGAGATGAGTCTGGTGTTGGCCATGTGGTGGAAAGCTTGGAAGGGGCAAATAGCTGTCGAAGAGAAATGCTTTCCAACCTTTTTACATCATGACTGTAATAGAAATGCCACTATTTATAAGACTCAGTGAAGTAAATGGACATGACTTCTTACTTTAGAAGTCAGCAGTCCATGCTTCCTGCTCCCTCAGGCCTTCTTCTGGCTTCTTACACCAGTAATTATTCCAATACTTGTAAACCAGTAAAAAGCATCCTTCAAAGAAATAAATATCTACGTCACAGGTATACATGATTACTGAAAGATTAGACTGCACATCTCCAAACTTATTTTCACAATCATGAATGGGTTAGGCAATTAAAAAAACTTGAGTGATGCCCACTTTATGTTAAACAGGATATAAGAATTTATAATTTTTTCCTGCATAAGCAACAAAAAGTAGACTTCTATTGGGGCTGGCCCCGTGGCCGAGTGGTTAAGTTCGCTTGCTCCACTGCAGGCGGCCCAGTGTTTCGTTAGTTCGAATCCTGGGCGCAGACATGGCACTGCTCATCAAACCACACTGAGGCAGCGTCCCACATGCCACAACTAGAAGGACCCACAACGAAGAATACACAGCTATGTACCGGGGGGCTTTGGGGAGAAAAAGGAAAAAATAAAATCTTTAAAAAAAAAAAATTTAAGTTTAAAAAAAAAAAAGTAGACTTCTATTTAAAATTTTTGTGTGTGTTTGTGTTTCCGTACATCTGTATGTGTGTGCATTTTCATTAAGTGGGACCAAATAAGAATCAGATTAAACATATATTTTATACAGAGTATTATTCGCAAAAGCAAGCTTATAGTTCTGAAATTTATCTAAATTAGATGCCAAATGAATGAGCGAAGTTTAGAAAAGTTCTCAATGTCAGAGGCATGGAGTATTTATATTGAAAACAATGAATCTATCAAGTTTACTTTATCCTCATGTCAATCAGGGCATGTTTTCCCTTAGTCCGAATCCCAATGGCTTTAAAAATGGAGGAATTGGATATGATACTTTCTGAAGGTCCTACTCAATTTAAGCTCTTCTTTCTTAGAGAATAATCTTTCTTTAGAAAATTATGCACATCTACACACATATGAATCTGCCAGAGTTCCCAAATTTTATACATTTTCCTACTAACTTTGCTATCTTCTGTCTACATTAACCTTAAGAAAAACTATATTCAGCAAAAATCTCTAATATCGGAGGTGCCTACCTTCTAATGTTCAATCTGTAGAAGTGGACATAAACTTTGAATATATATATATATGTATCTTTTTCCACTAAAGGTTTTTGAGAAGACCAAGTCTCATTATACTCTTTTCATTTAACTCATCAGCAACTTTTAAAATATCTGACATAATGTTAGCACTACGCCTTCAACTTTCAACTTCAATGTTTAACTCAGGCAGAGGGTCAATGAGATTTTTTCCTAGTGTTCTTCCTCACCAGTTTCTGAACTTTGAAAGAGTTAGGCCCTGAGTATAGGAAGGAGCTTTAAGTACATGTTAACTGGCACAAAGTGAAACATTTAATACAATATTTGACATTCTTTGAGAAACTCTATCAGAAATTGCAAAAAAGAAATTGAAGAGTAGGTCTACTTGTATTTCCGGCATTGACCTTGGGACCACTGATCTGGAAAATTAGCATCTGGCCAAAGATGATAAGACCTACAATACATAAGGAGCAGTTGGAAAATAGACTTCAAAAAATTCAAGAACAATTTTTTTCAATGTACACACCAGAACTGCATGCTGAATTTGTAACCTTTATACCTGTGTATATAGTCTGATATTTTCAGGTAGATTGTGCTTAAAAGCATTTCTGTCTAAATAAACTAATGTCCAGATTTAGGTGAGTGAGCAGATGACAGGCTGGATGCAGAGACTGGCTTACCCAAAGGAGAATCAGAATTCCACTTCACATATAGATTTTTATTAAAAGTTGCAATAATTGTATTATTCTCATTCTACCCTACACTGTCTAAATTTGAAGAAAGGGAGATAAATTTGGTTAATGTTTCTAATGCCCAAAGCTTATGCTTGAGAAGGACTAGAGCCTTTAGACTGAATTATTAGAGTTCAAGTGGAAGGTTAAGGGTGCTTAAGAGTCGATTAGAGAAAATAAATTCTTCCTTAGATGTTACTGGAATCTGTCACTATCTGATATGATCCTGGAATGTCTCTCATTTATTAATAAAAATAATTCAGTCTAGATCTGTCCACATTTGGATCTTGATGTTCTACCACTAAAATATAGTTCACAAAATTTACTCTCTGCAGAGACTTGACAGTGCTGTTAATCTGCATCTATAATTAATTTAGGAGGATGAGACAAATTGGGATGTGGAGATAATGACTAGTTTTATAGACTGAAGAGTACCATGGTAAAATATGTGGCCAGTCAGTATTCCACAGTACTTCTCCTGTGGACACTACAGACAGTGAAGGCTCAGGATCATGTCCCTTGCCATTTATAAACTGTTGCTGTGAAAAAAAAAATGGGTTTTTCATTCTCTATCAGATTCAGTTGCAGTTAAGTAAATTCACTAATTCTATTTTCTTATCTTATTTGAATAGCTTTTCAGGTTTAAAACAGAATATTGTGTGGTTTCATTTATAGCAGCACATGCATGTGCAAAATCATGCAGTGGAGACCCAGCCACTCTAGCCCGACCATACTGGCTAATAAAAGTTTGAACTAAGAAAAAGTCTAGAGTAGGAATTCAGAGGATTGGGTTCACATCTCTGCTTGGTCCCCACTATCAAGTTGTCTGACTTTGGATAGGTTCCTACACCTCTCAGATTGAATTAACTCATTTATAAAACAAAGAAGCCAAGGTAGATGTTCTCAGGTTCCCCTTTAAGGAACAATGTTTTATCATTTAAGTCTCTTTCTGATCTGACTTATAGTTTGTGTTTGCCTAGATGGTGACAAAGATAAAGAGCTGGACAAGATGGAAAGCAGTCCAAGCTCTTTAAGTGAGAGAGCTCTGGATGGTACCCAGCAAGAGGTTTGCAGGTTAAGCTTAGGCTGAGAATAGGACATTGTCTTCAGTACCTAGGAATCTAGCTACAACAACATATTCAAGCAGAAGCGCATTATTTGAAGAGTAGATCTGGGCTCATGTCAGCGAAGGGCACAGCAGCCGCTCAGCGAATAGTCAGAACTGTTCTGTCATCACAAAGATCTGCCACATACTACCCTTATATGGTCATTCTTTCCTCTCGCCTCCTTCACGCTTAGCCCCTGGCAACTGCTAATCTGTTCTTCATAGCCATAACATTTCAAGAATGTTCAAATAAACTTTTAAAAGCTTTTGCTTATGTTTTTATTCCTAAGAGGTTTCTTTTACATTTTCATAGCATTCTATTCTCTTATTTTGCATGTAATACCTTCCCTTATCTCAAAATAAAGATGATTCATTATAGATTTAGTTGTTTGGAGAAGTTTTTTCCTGCTATATTTATCTGTTTCCTCCAAGCACCCCCCTTTATTGTTTCCACCTTTCTATTCATTATAATTTGAATGACGCCCTAAAAAGCTCATTGAAAGCACTGTGTGAAGGTGTAGAATATAGGGCCTGAGTGTTAACCTTTTCTTTGAGGAGATCCCAAATATTACTGTCTGGGTTTTTTTTTAAGTAAGTTAACACCCTATTAATGACAAAAACCCAAATCAGACCGTATGATTTAAAACCTATTTGCAACAAACCCCCCCAATCATCCATCTGTGCAAAACCTTAAACTATTGGAAACTTAGACTCGGCTATCCTTAATGGGGGCTTTAATTGTGCTGGTCCAGTTCTGATGCTTTGATCCATTTCTATAGCGTAACAATGTCAACATTACTTTTGCTAGCTGTGCTTTCAGATGCCCTTTGACTTAAAAGATATTTACAAGTTAAGCTCCCAAGCACAATGTTGCCTTCAAATTACAAAAGTGGTTCTGTCTTGTTATAATACCATAGAGCCACAAACACAGGACACACACCAACTTCAGTGGGTATCCTCATCAAAAGGATCCCCAGTCCCACATCCCAGATGATACTACCCCGGCTCAGGAGCTCACCACTGGAGATGACATTGCCCCCTGCAATGACTTTATCCCAGACACTAAAACCTCTGCCTCACTGACACCCACAGGCTGCCCCTCCTGGAGTGCTGACAAATTGGACATGAAACTTTTATTGCTTTTCTTCCTTTGATATTAGGAATTCTATTATGTTTTCTGAGCTCTGGGCTCAGAAACTGCTGGGCTGTCAACTTGACCTGAAGAATATACCAAAATGTTATCTAAAAATATAGGTAAGTCATACTTCTAACACATATTACTATACCACCAAGATATTATCAGAGATCTCTGAAATTTCAGATCTGTTTTCTTGGCTAATGCCATATAAATAAGAAACTAAGATACGAATCAGCCTATAAGGACTCCTTATACTTCTATTGTGTTCCTCCTTTTTACCCTCATAATATGTTTTCTATGCTGTTTAGGGCAATTTATATCCTACTCTTTGAAGATATCCCATACTATTCAGGCCATTCAAATACCCAAATAATTGAGCTAAACTGGTGTCAAGAAATCAAGGAGACAATGGTAACATGGTTTTTAAAATGCTGTCTTGACCCAGTTTTGAGACCCTGGCAAGAGGCTGCTCGATTTCCCTTCTTGGGAAGTCAATTAAGTCCATCCTCCCAACTACCCTTTCTATTGGGCTCTTATACCCTGAATGACTATCCACACACTTTAATCACTCCAGGGCCAGCACCAGGCAACTACAGACAGCCCCTATACCCCAGAGCCGCTGAAATTATTCAAGATAGTCAATTCTAAGCCTGCTTACCCTGTCTTGCCTGTTCCTTTCCTTGGAAACTACAATAATCTTTGGCCAACAGCTTCCCCCTCCCTAGGAATTGACCCCAGGTGATTCCCAGTGTGGCCTCCAGTGGTGTGATGTGTTCTCCTTCACTTAGGATCTGAGAATTTAACAAACTATTTTTTCAGTGGTAATCTTATGGCCTTACCATATCCAAACAATAGAAGAAACCATTAAAATGATATTTTGGGCCAGCCTAGGTGGCCTACTGGTTAAGTTTGGTACACTCTACTTTGGTAGCCTCAGTTTGTTCCTGGGCAGTGCCATGCTGTGGTGGCAGCTCACGTACAAAATGAAGAAGGTTGGCAGGGCACGTTAGCTCAGAGCAAATCTTTCCCAGCAATAAAACCCAAAAAACAAAATACAATATTTGGCTAAATAATACCATTGTCTGATATTTTATCAAAGCCTTCTATTCTGAAGGCCCCAGTTGAAAGGTCTCTAACAGCTTGATATATCAATAATATTCTCTTTCCTCAGGGTATGAGCAGAGGAATATGATAGTTTTTGCACAATACACAACAGTTCAAAAGGCATTAGAAGTTGCCAATAAGAGTGATCTTTTATGTTTCTGCAAAGTTAAACGAGCAAAAGCATAGCCATGGGCTCAGAAAGCAAAAATTACAGAATTCCAATGAGTACTGAAACAAATGCATTTTTGTTTTTGATGTAGGAACATATATAAAAAAAGTCATTCTACTTCCCATTTTGAATTACTGTCTAATCAAATCTTATGCACTGAGACTATCAGCTTTTACTAAAAAAAAAAAAAAAATAGAACATCTTCACACCTAAGGACATGCAGCTCTGATGGTTATAAAATGATTTATTTTGCATATCTCTTATTATACCTGTTGAGAGATTTATTCCTGCTTTGAGTTATTTCTCCCTTTTCATTTGAAGCTATGTGGTTCATTGGGTGGAGGGGGGGGCAGAAGAGTGAGTGAGGGAGGATTATTTCTAATGGAATTACTAATCTCTGACTGAAAATGCTCATACTTTAGAATTACAGCATAAAAAGTAAATATTGATGGCAATGTTTGAATTTCAACATCCTGTGAAATCTTGACACAAAAAAAGGTGAGGTACTAAATTCACCTACCATTGAGTATTCTGCAACCGTCAAGAAAGCTCTGGTGGTTCTGGAATAAACCAAACAAAGTTCTGTGTGGCTCAGGAGGGATTAATATACTTTGAATTACTTTAATCCTTTAGTCTCAAGGTAGTTGTTATACCAACTACATATGAACCTCCCAGGAATAGAATTCCCAAGCTTTTTATGAATTTGCATAATGATCCATGTAGTGTTAAAAGAGCAACATAAAACTGAATTGAAATCACCAATACTGATTATTTTTAAAGGTCAATGCCTCCCTGCCTCCCACCCCTACCCCAGTGATTTAATTTCTTACACAGTATGAGTTGTATTCACAACTGCCTGTGTGTCCCAGGAATTTTGAAAGGATCATAAGGTAACTGTGGAGATGGAGCCTTCTCTATTTGTTATATTTTGGGACTCACTTTCACATGTGTGAATTAGTTTTAAGCCAACTAAGACATATGCATGATATTCCCTAATCCATAATTTTAGCTCCAAAGAGAAGACTCCCACTCCTTTTTTTCTTCTCATTAGATCAGGTCTCTATAAACTCCCTCAGGTTGTTCTGTTTTTGTTTTTCTTTTCCACAGTCAGCTTCCAGTTCCCATTCCTTTAGACAGATATTGATTGGCATGCTTGCACCAGTTCTCCTTTGGGGGATTTTCTTCATATGTGTTGCACACTTCTCAGCTGCTGACAATGGAATGATATCAACAGAATAGGCACAGTCTTTAGTCAGTACTTACCAAGACCGTTTTGGATGCTTAGTTCCAGAATCTGTTACTAGCACATCTAGTCTTCCCAGGTATGACCATCTCTTCTTCACTCTACCTCATCTTCCTTTTATGTTTGGAAGTTCTTCCTCTTCTGTAATTCTTATTTACTGCTTAACATAAAGTTATTTTGCAGTTTTCTTCCATTGTCTGATTCTCTCCCACCCTTTTCTCCATTATTATCATAACCCACAGAACAAATGGAACACTCTCAGCTATGGTAGAGCTGGCCAAAAACACACGGGTATTTGACTGGTATTACTAACATCAAATAAACCAATATTAGTCACCGAGCACCCAATAATCTTCAAATAGTACCTGCACAGTATTATTATATTTATGTACACCTGAGGTATAAGAAAGTTATTGGATTTCTATATGCAAATATTTGAACATAGGTAAACATTTCTATGCAGAGATTTCATAGCTTTCCTTAGATTCTCAAAGTATTCTTTGACTCCAGAAAGATTTAAGGACCACTGAATGTCCTTCCTACTAAATAGGTAAAGAAAGAAAGTGATAGATGATTTCCAAGAAGTCTTTATGTAAGCAATAAAGCCATTACAAAAGTAGAATCTCTTTCATGAGCAAATATTCCACAATGATGCATGATATGATTTTTAAGCTCCCTGATGTTTTGAATTCAAACATGTAATGAAATAACCTTTAAGCACTTTTCTTGAGGCAAATCTGTTTCTTAGTAAATAAAATAGTCCTATCTATTACCTGTATGCACAGCAAAAGATTGGTAGGATTATGTGATTATTTGGGGAATTTAAATATCCTGGATATCTAAAGGCAAATAATTTAGGTTTTATAAGACAATCCAGGACTTTTGTTATGATTAATATCAGGTCATTCAGAACAAAGCTTTCGTTGAGGACAAGTAGTAAATCTGGAAGAAGAAAAAGTTAGTAAGAGAGTCAATACTTTCCCAGGTAGGATCTGGAAGAAAGGAGAAGCCTAGAAGTCTGAGTGACTAAATGGAGCTTTTGCCCCACAGGGCTGGGAGGAAAGGCTTTGGAGCACAAGAGGACTCAGGGGGTTACACTCTAGGAACAAGAAAGAACTGTAAATAAATAGGTTCTTCTGTGACTACAGCTCAGGGTCCTATTACCTAATCCCTGATATTAAAATAACACCTCAACTCCTCAGGAATTCCAGAGTACAAGTTCCCACAGACACTGGCAGAAGCAAAGAGAAAACATCTCAGGTGGAAGATAGTGTCTTCCTATATTTCTCAGGGACATGATTAGAGTGATGTGAGTCCTAACTCATTTCAGGTAAAAAATTTAAAGGTAGGGTGAAAAAAATTAAAATTATGATAAATATTTTAATACAATATTTAAAAAAAAATCAAAACCAATGCAAAAAAGACCCTTAGTGAACAAAACATCAATTGTTTTTAAAAAGCTAGGATCTGGTGACTTCAGGTTTCCAATCTGGCAGGTAAGAAGCTTGGAAGTTACAACTCCATCCTAACAAGCAAAAGCTGAACAAACCATAAAAGCAAAAACTCTTCCTAGACCCATGAAAGAAGTGGGGTCACAGGACAAACCATTGCTGTAAAATTAGAGAGATCAATAGATGAATACGGAGAATTGCAACTTACCAGAGCAGAAACCCATGAGCTGAAATCTCCATGGAAACCAGCGTGGAGTAGCAAAACCTTAACTGTAACTGAAGAACTTGGAGGCTCCGTGTGGAAAGTCTAAGAGATAAAACCTCCAGGGTGACACAATCATAGCGAGGTCCCCACCTTTTGTGAATTTTACCTCCTGGAGCCTGGCCAGGTTCTCACAGTGAATACCAGGGAAAAATACCCTTGTGCTTCTCCCAGTGGGAGAGGGAAGCAACCATTTTGAAATTCACCAGAGCATTCTGTACTTCTTAATGAGGCCTGCTCTCAGCAGAAACTAGTTAACCAGAACCTAAGCAGCTGGAGTTTTATCAGAGCACAAGTGACCTGAGGAAGATAAATACCCACCTCCAGCTGGCTCTAGTCTTCTATGTGGAGGAAAGGAAATATCCAGTGCCAGTCCTCTCCAGCCTGGCATGGAGGAAAGGGAAATACACAACTTTAGCCCACTTTTGTTATTGGTCTCACGTAATGAGAGGTTACTGAGAAGCACATGTGAAATTCACAGTCCAGAGGCATAGGCTCACTAAAAGACTGAGACCCAAACATAGGACTATAGAATGCCAGCCCTCCCCACACCTCACCACCAGGTTACTAAAGGCCTATTTACAGCAATTTCTTTTATCCAATTTTATCATGTCCAGCTAACAAGAAAAAATTACAACATAGTATAAAACACCAAAAAGATAGTTTGAAGAAGTAGAGTAAACACCAGAACAAGATTCAGATATGTCAGGGATGTTGAATTATCAGATCTGGAATTTAAAACAATTATGATTAAAATGCTGAGAGCTCTAATGGATCAAGAGGACAGTATGCAAGATCAGATGGACAACATAACAGAGAGAAGGAAATTCTAAGAGAGAACCAAAAAGAAATGCTAAAGATCGAAAACACTATAGTGGAAATGGAGACTGTCTTTGATGATCTTATTAGCAAACTGGACACGGCTGAGGAAAGAATCTCTGAGCTAGAGAATATCTAACTAGAAAACTCCAAAACTGAAAAAAAAACATAGAAAAGACTGGAAAAACAGAATAGAATACCAAAGAACAGCAGAAAAACTACAAAAGGTGTAACATATGGGTAATAAGAATACCAGAAAGAGAGAAAGAAACAGAAAAAATATTTAAACAATAATGATTGAGAATTTTCCCAAACTAATATGAGACACCAAACGACAGATCAAGGAAGTGGAGAAAACACAAAGCAGGATAAATGCCAAAAACATTATCATTTTCAAACTATAGAAAATCAAAGATACAGAAAAAATCTGGAAAAAGTCAAAGGAAAAAGCACCTTACCTACAGAGGAACAAAGGTAAGTATTAGTTCGGACTTCTCCTTCGAAACCATGTAAAGAAGAATGGAGTGAAATATTTAAAGTATTGAGAGAGAAAAAAACCCACCAACCTAGAATTCTGCACCCTACTAATTATCCTTTAAAAGTGAAAGAGAAATAAAGATTTCCTCAGAAAAACAAAAATTGAGGAAATTTGTTGCCAGTAGACCTGCCTTGCAAGAAATGTTTAAAGAAGTTCTTTAGAGAGAAGGAAAATAATATAGGTCAGAAACTTGGGTCTGCATGAAGTATGAAAGAGCAACAAAAAAGAAGTAAGTGGAGATAAGATAAAAACATTTAGTTTTCTTATTCTTAATTGAGCTAATAGATAACAGTTTGCTCAAAATAAATATAGCAACAATGTACTCTAATATAAATGTATACATTTATAAATAAAAATTGAAACCATGTATTCAAATATATATGTGTGTGTATATATATATATGCTTATAGATGAGTAAAATGAATGACAACAATAATAGAAAGTGTTAGAGGGAGCAATTAAGATTATTTTGTTATTACAAAGTACTCATGCCCCGTGAAGTGGTATAGTGTTATTTGAATGTATCCTTGAATTAGTTGTAAATGTATATTGTAAACTCTAGGGCGAGCACTAAAAAATTTTTTTAAAGTAGTGTAACTGATAAGCTAAGAAAGAGGAGAAAATGAAATCATATAAAATGCTCAATTAAAACCACAAAAGGCAGAGAAAGAATAGAAGACAAAAATAGGAACAAAGAACAGGGTCAACAAATAGAAAACAGTAACAAATATAGTAGATATTAATACAGCTATATTAATAATTACTTTGAATGTCTGTGATCTAAACAAATCAACCAACAAAGATTGTCAGAATGTAACAACAACAAAAGACCCAACTTTACATTGCCATACATTAAACATAGAGACAATATAGATCACAAGTAAGTTGACTGAGAAAGATATATCATGCTAATACTAATCAAAGAAAGTGGGAGTAGCTACCTTAATTTCAGATATAGTTAACTGCAGAGCAAGGAAACTTATCAAGAATAACAAAGGGTATTACATAATGATAAAAGAGTCAATCCTCCTAGAAGAAATAACAATTCTCTTTGTGTATATGCCTAACAGAGTATCGAGCTATGTGAGGCAAAAACTGATAGAACTGCAAAAATAAATAAATGCATCCACTATTACAGCTTGATACTTCAATACACCTCTATCAGAAATGGAGAGATTCAGCTGGCAGAAAAGCAGTAAGAACATAGTTGAACTCAACAGCACCATTAATCAACTGGATATAAAAACATTTATGCCCTACTTCATCCAACAACAGCAAAATATAGATTCTTCCCAAGTTCACATGGAATATTCACCAATTAGACCATATTCTAGTCCATAAAACAACCTAGCAAATTAAAAGAATAGAATTCACATAAGATTTGCTCTCATTCAACAGTCAAATTAAACTAGAAATCAATAACAGAATGATAACTCAAAAATCCCCAAATACGTGGAGATTACACAACACATTGCTAAATAATACATGGGTCAAAGAAATCTCAAGAGAAATTAAAATATATTTTGAACTCAATGAAAATGAAAACATATCAAAATTTGTGGGATACAGCAAAAGTAAGACAGAGGGAAATTTATAACATTGAAGTATACATTAAAAAGGAAGACAGAAGTCAAATCAATCATCTAAGTATCCATTTTAGGAAATTAGAAAAAGAAGAGCAAATTAAATCTAAAGTAAGCAAAAGAAAAGGAATAATAAGAATTAGAGTAATAATCAATAGAGAAAAATCAGTGAAACCAAAAGCTGGTTCTTTGAAAAGATCAGTATGATTGATAAGCCTCTAACCAGGCTAACCAAGAAAAGAAGAGAGAACACAAATTACTAATATCAGAAATGAAAGAGGAGTTATCACTGCAGATCTTTTGAACATAAAGGGTATACTAAAGGAGCCTGATGAAAAATTCTATCCCCACAAATTTGATAATCTATATAAAAGGGATCAATTCCTTGAAAGAGACAATCTGCCAAAACAGACACAAGATGAAATAGACAATCTGAATAGGCCAATATCTATGAAAGAAATTTAGTCAATAATTAATAACCTTCCAAAACAAAAGCACCAAGCCCAGATGTCTACCAAACATTTAAGGAAGAAATTATATCAATACTTTATAGTCTCTTTCAGAAGATAGAGGCAGAAGGAATACTTCATAACCTATTCTATGAACACAGCGTTAGCTTAAAACCAAAGCAGAGAAAGACATAGAAGAAAAGAAAACTATAGACCAATATCTTTCATGAACATAGATGCAAATATTCTCAACAAAAATGTTAGGAAATTGAATCCAACAATGTAAAAAAGAATGATACATCATGACAAAATGAATTTTATTCAAGGTATGCAAGTCTGGTTCAATATTTGAAAATCAATTAATGTAATCCATCACATCAACAAGCTAAAGAAGAGAAATCACGTCATTATATCAAGAAATACCTAAAAACCAATTGACAAAATCAAGACTCATTTATAATAAAAACTGTCAATAAACTAGGAATAGAGAGGAACTTTGTCAACTTGATAAAGAATACTTACAAAAAACCTACAGCTAGCATCACATTTAATGATGAGAAACTCAAAGCTTTCCTGCTAACATCAGGAACAAGGGAAGGATGTCCCCTCTCATCAATCTTTTCAACATTGCACTGGAAGTCCTAGCTAATGAAATAAGATAAGAAAAATGAATAAAAGGTATACAGATTGAGAAAGAAGAAATAAAACTGTTTTTGTTCACAGATGACATGATCACCTATGTATAAAATCAGAAAATAATCAAGAAAAAAAACCTCCTGGAACTAAGAAGTTATTATAGCAATGTTGCAAAATACAAGGTTAATATACAAAAGTTAACTGCTTTCCTATATACCAGCAATGAACAAGGAAAATTTGAAATAAAAAACACAATACCACTTATACCCCATCCAATAAAATAAAATACTTAGGTATAAATTTAACAAAATGCGTATGGGATCTATATGAGGAAAACTACAAAACTCTAATGAAAGAAATAAAAAAGAACTAAATAAATGTAGAGATATTCTATGTCCATGGATAGGAAGACTCAATACTGTCAAGACGCCAGTTCTTCCTAACTTGTTCTGTAGACTCAATGCAATCTTAGTCAAAATCCCAGCAAGTTATTTTGTGTATATTGACAAACTGATTCTTTTTGTTTTTGTTAAAGATTGGCACCTGAGCTAACATCTCTTTCCAATCATTTTTTTTCTTCTTCTCACCAAAGCCCTCCAGTACATAGTTGTATGTTCCAGTTGTAGGCCCTTCTAGTTGTGCTACATGGGACGCTGCCACAGCATGGCCTCATGAGTGGTGCTAGGTCTGTAACCAGGATCCAAACTGGTTGAAACCCTGGGCCACCAAAACAGAGCATACAAATTTAATCACTTGGCCATGGGACTAGCCCCAACAAATTGATTCTAAAGTTTATATGGAGATGCAAAAGACTCAGAATAGCCAGCACATATTGAAGAACAAAGTTGGAGGATTGACATTACCCATTTCAAGACTTACTAAAGGCTACAGTAATCAAGACAGTATGGTACTGGAGAAAGAATAGATAATTAAATTAATGAAACTGAATAGAGAGCCCAGAAAAAGACCCAATTAAATATAGTTAATCAATCTTTAATGAAAGAGGAAAGGTAATACAATGGAGCAAATATAGTCTTTTCAACAAATGATTCAGGAACAACTGGATATTGATATGCAAAAAAATGAATCAAGACACAGACCTTATACCTTTCACAAAAATTAACTTAAAAGGAATCACAAACCTAAATGTAAAATGCAAAAATATAAAACTCCTAGAAGATAACATAGGAGAAAATCTAAATGGGTTTGGGGATGACCTTTTAGATACAACACCAATGACCCAATCCATGAAAGAAAGAATTGATGAACTGGACTTCATTAAAATTAAATCTGCTCTGTGAAAGACACTTTCAAGAGAACGAAAAGACAAGCCAGAGCCTGGAAGAAAATATTTGAAAAAGACATATCTGATAAAGAACTGTTCTCCAAAATATACAAAGAACTCTTAAAGAACTCTTAAAGTCAACAGTAAGTAAACAAACACCCTAGTTAAAAAATGGTCAAGAGACCATAAGAAGTATCTCATGAAAGAAAATATACAGATGGCAAATAAGCAAATGAAAAGATGTTCCACAACATAGATTATCAGGGAAGGGTAAATTAAAACAACAATGAGATACTACTACTTGCCTTTAGAATGCCTAAAATTCAGAAAAATGACAACACCAAATGTTGGCAGAGATATGGAGCAACAAGAAATCTCATTTATTCCTACTGGGAGTACAAAATGGTACAGCCGCTTTGGAACTGTAGGGAGGAAGAACTATTTCTCTACACTCTAGATCCTTCTGGCTGGTCTAAGAGTTAAATTTGACATGAGACAGAATAACAGGAGAAAATCAAACAAAGCTTAGTAACATGTATACATGGAACAAACCCAAGAAAACTGAGTAACTCACCAAAATGGCCAAAGCCGTCAGCTTAAATACCATCTTCAGGTAAAGACAAAGGAGAACATTGAGGGGTAGGGCTCTGAGACTTCAAAAGCCAAGAAGGCAATTCACACAGAGATGGAAAAGCAAATGTTTGATAGACAAATGTTTGCTAGGCCATCTATAGACAATGGAATCTGAAAGAGATCTTTTGATAAAATGACCCTTGCTAGATGAATTTTGCCTACCACACCTAGAATTATCTATGGTGACAGCTCCTTCCTGGGACAGGTTCTTCTATCTTAAATTCTTTTAGGCAGTTTCTTTCAGAGTTTTTGCCATTAAAAAGAAGCCAAAGAGGCACATTTGGGGGTGGCCAATTTTGATCTCCCACAGAAGACACCTTGGCCATTTCTCACAAAACTCAACACACTCTTATCATATGATCCAGCAACTGTATCCTTTGGCATTCACCCAAGTGAATTGAAAACTTCTATCCACACAAAAATTTGCACACACACGGATTTTTATAGCAGCTTCATTCATAATTACCAAAACTTGGATTCAACCAAGATATCCTTCAATAACTAAATGGATAAACTGTGATATATCCAGACAATTGAATATTATTCATTGCTAAAAATAATTGAGCTATCAAGCCATGAAAAAACATGGAGGAAACTTCAATGGATATTACCACGTATAAGAAGCCAATCCAAAAAGCCTACATACTGTATGATTCCAACTATACAATATTCTAGAAAAAGCAAAACTTTGGGGATAGTAAAAAAGTGGGTGGTTGTCAGGGGTTAGAGGAGAGGGAGGGATGAGTGGGTGGAACACAGAGGATTTGTTTAGGGCAGTGAAACTATCTGTGATACTATAATGGTGAACACAAGTCTATACATTTGTCCAAACCCATAGAATATACAACATCAAGAATGTAAATCCAAAGCTGTACACTTTGGGTGATAACAATGTGTCAATGTAGGTTCATCAATTGTAACAAACAGATCACTCTGGTGGGGGATATTGGTAATGGGGAGGCTATGCATGTGTGGGGCAGGGGTTATGTGGGACATCTGTGTAGCTTCAGCTCAGTTTTGATATGAACCTAAAACTGCTCTTAAATATCAAGTTTATTAAATAAGTTTTAAAAAAGGTAGGGTCTGATGGAGCTGGATTAGGGTGAAATAAATGTGGTGAGTATTGCAAGTGCAAGGTCAGGATCCTGTCTTTAATTAAAATGTTGATATTTTGTCAAAGTACCTGTTAAGTGTTAAATCTCTTTCTGCTAAGTAGAAATGAGTGGTTTCTGTTTCTGTAACTGGACCTTGAAGGATACTCCATGAATATGGGACTTGAAACCAACCATGTGGATGAGGGGACAGACACTGAGACTGATAGTCGGGAAGATGCTCTGTCATCTGTGAGCAAACTTATAATGGACAGTTTAAGTGTGCAAGTATTTGACTACGTTAATGAAAAAAGGCAAGAAGGGACAAGAGGAGAAAAACTATTTCATTTCATGAATATCAAGTGCCTGCTCTGTGCCAGGCACCACTTTACATGGTAGCGATACCTGGGTGAACAAAAACAGATAAGCAGACCTAGTGGAAAAAAAGATGAGCAATGGCTCCTCTACTGCTGGAAAGAAGTTGTAATAATGTTCACACTTAAGTCAGCCTCTCTAACACTAAAGTTGAGTTCATAGAAGTTTAGGGAAGAATAAAAAGCCAGAGGAAAGAGGTATATCCTTCACTGCAAGGCTTAGATTAGCTGAGTAGCATTTCAAAGACAAAGCAATAACACAGCATGGCTAAGGTCTTTGTGTTGTTGATTATTAGTAAATACATGTTGATGCCCTATTATTTGAATAAATCGCTGCTAGGCACTGAAGATGATAAAAATAAAGTTGTTTGCTTCCCAGAAATCAAGTGATTGCAGTTATGGTGTTTCTGAGAGCAGTGTCTGAAGTCACATTACTTGACTATTGTCTCTTCCACCATTTATCAGCTATGTGACTTTGTCCCCAACTCTTCATGGACTTGCGAGAATTAAATGAGCTAACACATGTAACAGGTTTAGCACAGTGCTGGCATATGAATAAAAACTTAATGAATATTGGCTGCTATCATTACTACAGGACTGATTTCAGAAACAGATTTCAGCAAGAGCTGTCTGACATTCAGTGTGCTGGTAAACTGGCTTAAAACAGACAAAAAAGCTCTGATTTGTAGTGCTTGCTTGTTGTGTCAAGTAAACACTATCAGAGCCACATTGGGTCTGCAGGGCCTTTAGTGCATATATTCTTGATTAAAGAGCACTGACAATTTAACCGTAGGCAGACTGACTTCTAAGCGTAAACAGCAAGGTTTCCTTTTGTGTTTTTCACAGAACCTAGCCCAGGGCAGTACTAAGTTAGTACATATTTGCACATACTTCATTCTTAATTTTAATTAAAAAGTACTTTCATAAGCTTATCAGTGCTTTATAGTATGGATCCAGGCAAATTAAAAAAAAAAAACTCTCAGAACTGAGTGACTATTACAAGGCTTGAGTTAGCAGAATAAGTAAATTGAAAATAATGTAGCTATGGTTCTTGAAAACAAATTTTTGAGGCTAACAGAATTCAAGGTGCCACAAAATTTAAGTAGGTTGTTGATGAGGAAGACAATAAAAGAAATACGGCAATAACCCCTCAATATTCCTTTCATTTACTGACATGAGTTATGACAGCCTCTATAACAATACCTCTGTATTTAAAGCTACCTAGAAACCACATTTTTATAAGCAAGCCAGGAAATGAGCCATTACATAGCAAAGAAGTAAAATTAATTCTGAGCCCCACTCAGAAATATATGTAACCATTTGCATTAAAATATATATGTAAACTTTTGATGAAATTGGAAGTTTTCTGAAATGATTACACTAGAAAGATTTCCTGCATAACCAAAGGCTTACCTTAGTCTTCAGATACTAGCCTTACACAATTTAAATTTTAAAAGCTATCAGCAATGTTTTAAACTATTGTACTTTGGTTGCAGAACAGTGTCAGGAAATTCAGACTTAAATCTGAAGTTGTCCTTCTGAGTGAGATAAAAACATCCTAAATGACACTTTGCCTACCAAAAACAAAAATATTTCCCTTCTTCATAGAACCCTCTAGAGCTAGGTAGAAAATGACCCACTCTCAAAGGCAGGAGAGAAGTGGAGAGACTTTGTGGGACGAGGTCCCTGCATTTTTACCACCAGCTAGTTCACTCATTCACCTTCTGTTTCATTCATTTAGAGTTGTACTGAGTACCCACTATGTGATAAGGCACTATTCTTAATATTCTCATTACAGAAAAAAGGTAACATTTCTGCAAGGCACAACCTAAAAATATCTCAGTTGTTTGATTTTGCATTTAGGAAATCATGATGTTCACACTATTTAACCCATGGGAACATGGTGAAACAAATTGAGATAATGCAGGGCAAAGCCCTTGAAAAAAAATTAAAACATTATACAAATTGAAAGAATTGCTTTTATTGAAAGTTAAATGGCCTAGATCCTTTGACTCCAAGATCACGCTCTCATGTCACCTCTTTTCACTTAAGAAATCATAAAATTGTATACAGTATGAAAATCATAAAGTGTACTAGCTTGCCAAAACAATATCTAAATAAGAACCACTTCTGGGAGTTGCTTAATTAATCAAATATTCTTTTATACTGAAACAGGATTTTTAGTGACCTTGAACGTGTACCTCTAATTTTTCTTGTATTTAGAAAAATTTTGTTAAAAATCTTACTTCCTACATAAAGGCTTCTTTAAATTTACATCTTATAGGTAAATAATCTTTTATTCCTTCAAAATCTGTATTATTTTATCCACATGTATTTTTATTCTTTTGTGTCATGCATTGCTAATTCCTCTGAGAGACTTTGTTGAGAGACTGTAATGCACCTATCATGTCTTTGACCACAATTTGAATGCTGGAATCTGTCTGATTCATTTCTCTAGCTCCCATGATGCTTAGTAAAGGGCCTCATTCTTATAGGTATTTAGTGAATAAAGACTGAGATGAGAAGGACTGTAGCTACTTTACAGCTGCAATTGCCTTCTTACAAAATTATAAATTTCCCCCAACTCTTTATTATAAAAAATTACAAACGGAAAAATCAACAGTATAATACAGTGAAGATACACTCACAAATTTGTATCAATTGTTAATATTTTTCCAAATATACTTTCTCTCTTCTTTCTAAACACATATAAACACACAAAAAAATAATGTTTTGTGAGATATTAAAGTAAGTTACAGACAGTGTAGTACTTCATCCTAAGTACTTGAGAACATAGATCCTTAGAATAATATTTACATATAAAACAATACCACTCTCACTTTTGATAGATATGACAAAGATTTCTTAATATCATTTATCATCCAGATCATATGTGAAGTTTTCCAATTCTCCCCAAATGCTTTATTGCTATTTTTCAAAATCAGAAAGCAATAAAAATTGATGCATTGCTTTTAATTATGTATCTTTAGTCTCCTTTCGTCTAGGACAGTCCTCCCACTTGCTTTTAATTTTTTTCATGATATTGGTTTTTTGAAGAGATTAGGCTAGTTGTTTTATAAAATGTCCCACATTGTGGACTTGGCTGAATGTTTCTTTGCAGCATCATTTACTGAGTTCCTCTAACAATAAAAACCCTTATTAAGTTTAAGATGTTTGCAGTTCTTTTTGTTTTAATGGATATTCCATTAAGTATGTAGTCATTACAATGTGTTTGAGTCATTTGAAATAATTTTTTTCTTTATGATTATCCTATCAATTTAATGCTCAATTAAGTTAATTTGTTTTCAATTTTAGGAGTTGAAGATTTTTCTTTCTTTCTTTTTTTCCTGAGGAATATTCGCCCTGAGCTAACATCCACTGCCAATCCTGCTCTTTTCTTTTTTTTTTTTTTGCTTGAGGAAGATAAGCCCTGAGCTACTGTCTGTGCCAATCTTCCTCTGCTTTGTATGTGAGATGTCTCCACAGCATGGTTGATGAGTGGAGTAGGTCCACCCTTGGATCCAAAACCAGAAACCCCAGGCTGCCAAAGCCGAGCACACAGAGCATTAACCACTCAGCCACAGGGCTGGCCCCAGTTTTCCTTTATTTTTTAAAATATGTAAAATTTTTACATAGTTTGAAAACCAAAACTATTTTTTTAAAGGCTTTACTCAAAGAATTCTCACTTTCAATCCTATTCCCACCAATCGTTTCACCCTTCCCCCATATTAATTCATTTAGGTTATTTTCTAGTTAATGCTTCCTGTTTTCATTTTGTAGAAATAAGCAAATATGAACAGATATTCTCATTTTGCCATCTTTTTATACAAAATATAACATTATGTAAATTGCTCCACACCTAAATTTATTCCACTTAAACCATATTTTGAAATCCTTTTGCAGACTTTAACATCCATTTATACTGTTATGTCATCTCCAAATGGAGGTCCTTTAATCTCGTCTTTTGCAATACTTATGACTCCCATTGTTCTCAACATGTAAATTTATTAATTAATATTGTCAGTAATGTATGCTGAATTCAGTCAAATGCTTATCAATGTCTATGGATATGATTTTTCTTCTTTCTTAATATGGTAAATAGTATAATTAGGATATTTTTATACTTTTGTATTTTATTTTCTTAGATTATCAACCAAAGAGCAAGCGAGCAAAATATTAAATTTCTGTTCAGTTTGAAAAGATGCGAATAATTCTTAAATTCTTAATGTTTATGAGAGTAAGGTTTTAATTTTTTAATAAATAGTTGCCGGAACACAAAAAGTTTAAATAATGTAAAGATACTTAGCTAACTACTAGCTTGTTTAAGAAGCAAAACATTGCATCTCTCCTTCCCCATAAATAACCACTATCGTAGTTGCTTTCAAAATAAGATTCTCGACCCTAAAAAATAGAAATTTTTTAAATTTTAGAGATTTTTGAAAATTTTATTGTGGTCATAATAGTTTATAACATTGTGAAATTTCAATTGTACGTTACTATTTGTCAGTCACTGTACAAATGTGTTCCCTTACCCCTTATGCCCACCTCTGAATCCCCTTCTCCTCTCTCTGATAACCAGTAATCTGTTCTCTTTGTCTATGTATTAATCTTCCACATATAGGTGAAATCCTATGACGTTTGTCTTTCTCTAAGTGGCTTATTTCGCTTAACATGATACCCTCAAGGTCCATCCACGTTGATGTGAATGGGATGATTTTGTCTTTTTTTATGGCTTAGCAGTATTCCATTGTATATACCTACCACATCTTCTTTATCCAATCATCAGTCGCTGGGTACTTGGGTTGCTTCTACAGCTTGGCTTTTGTGAATAATGCTGCAATGAACACAGGGGTGCATAAGTCTCTTTGCATTCCCGCTTTCAAGTTCTCTGGATAAATATCCAGTAGTGGGATAGCTGGATCATATGGTATTTGTATTGTTAATTTTTGAGAAATATCCATACTGTTTTCCATAGCAGCTGCAACAGTTTGCATTCCTACCAGCAGGGTATGAGGGTTCCCTTTCCTCCACATCATCTCCAATATTTGTTATTTTTTGTCTTGTTGATTATAGTCATTCTAATGGGTGTACAGTGAAATCTTAGTGTAGCTTTGATTTGCACTTCCCTGATGATTAGTGATATTGAACATCTTTTCATGTGCCTACTGGCCAACTGTAAATCTTCTTTGGAAAGCTGTCTGTTCATACCCTCTGCCCATTTTTTGATAGGGTTGTTTGGTTATTTTGTTGTTGAGTTGTGTGAGTTCTTTGTATATTATGGAGATTAACCCTTATCAGATATATGATTTGCAAATATTTCCTCCCAGTTATTGGATTGTCTTTTTGTTTTGTTCCTGGTTTCTTTGGACTTGCAGAGGCTCTTTAGTCTGATGAAGTCCCACTTGTTTGTTTTTTCTTTTGTTTCCCGTGCCTGAGCAGACACAGTATTCGAAAAGATTCTTCCAAGACCCATGTGAAAGAGTGTACTGCCTATATTTTCTTCTAGGAGTTTTACGGTTTCAGGTCTTATCTTCAAGTCTTTAATTTATTTTGAGTTAAATTTTCCATATGGTGTAAGATAATTGGTCTATCTTCATTCTTTTGCATGCGGCTATCCAGTTTTCCTTTCTCCATTGTATGTTCTTGGCTCCTTTGTTGCAGATTACCTGTCTGTAGATGTTTGGGTTTATTTCTGGGCTCTTGATTCTGTTTCATTGATCTGTGTGTCTGTTTTTGTGCCAGTTCCATGCTGTCTTGACTATAGCTTTGCAGTATATTTTGAAGTCAAGGATTGTGCTGCCTCCAGCTTTGTTCTTTTCCCTCAGGAGTGCTTTAGACATTCAGAGTCTTTTGTTGCCCCGTATGAATTTTAGGATTCTTTGTTGTGTTTCTGTGAAGAATGTCATTGGGATTCTCATTGGGATTGCATTTAATCTGGAGATTGCTTTAGGGAGTATGGACATTTTAACTATGTTTATTCTTCCAATCCATGTGCATGGAATATCTTGCCATTTCTTTATGTCATCATCAATTTCTTTCAATAATGACTTATAGTTTTCATGGTATAAGTCTTTCACCTCCTTGGTTATATTTATTCCTAAATATTTTAATCTTTTCATTGCAATTGTAAATGGGATTGTATTCTTGAGTTCTCTTTCTATTAGCTTGTTATTAAAGTATAGAAATGCAACTGATTTTTGTAAGTTGACTTTGTACCCTGCAACTTTGCTGTAGTTGTTGATTATTTCTAATAGTTTTCCAACGGATTTTTGAGTGTTTTCTATACATAAAATCATGCCATCTGCAAACAGTGAGAGTTTCACTTCTTCATTGCCTATTTGGATTCCTTTTATTTCTTTTTCTTGCCTAATTGTTCCAGCCAAAACCTCCAGTACTATGTCGAATAAGAGTGGCAAGAGTGGGCAACTTTGTCTTATTCCTGTTCCCAGAGGGATGGATCTCAGTTTTTCCCCATTGAGCATGATGTTGGCTGGGGGTTTGTCACATATGGCCTTTATTATGTTGAGGTCCTTCCGTCTATCCCCATTTTGTTAAGAGTTTTTATCATAAATGGATGTTGGATCTTGTCAAATGCTTTCTCTGTGTCTATTGAGATGATCATGTGGTTTTTATTCCTCATTTTGTTAATGTAGTGTATCACATTGATTGATTTGTAGATATTGAACCATCCTGGTGTCCCTGGTATGAATCCCACTTGATCATGGTGAACGATTGTTTTAATGTATTGCTGTATTTGGTTTGCCAATATTTTGTTGAGGATTTTTGCACATGTTCATTGGCAATATTGGCCTGTAATTTTCCTTCTTTGTGTTGTCCTTGTCTGGCTTTGGGATCAGGGTGATGTTGACCTCATAAAATGTGTTCAGTCTTCTTAAAGTTTTTGGAATAGTTTGAGAAGGATAGGTATCAAATCTTCTTTGAATGTTTGGTAGAATTCTCCAGAGAAGCCATCTGGTCCCGGACTTTTATTTTTTGGGATGTTTTTGATTACTGTTTCAACCTTTTCACTTGTGATTGGTCTATTTAGATTTTCTATTTCTTCTTGACTTGGTTTTGGGAAGTTGTATGAGTCTAAGAATTTATCCATTTCTTCTAAATTGTCAAATTTGTTGGCATATAGTTTTTCACAGTATTCTCTTATAATCCTTTGTATTCCTGTAGTATCCATTGTAATTTCTCCTCTTTCATTTCTAAATTTACGTATTTGGGCCTTTTCTCTTTTTTTCTTAGTGAGTCTGGGTAAGGGCTTCTCAATTGTGTTTATTCTTCTCAAAGAACCAGCTCTTATTTTCATTGATCCTTTCTACTATCTTTTTGGTTTAAATTTCATTTATTTCTGCTCTAATTTTTATTATTTCCCTCCTTCTGCTGACTTTGGTTGTTCTTCTTTTTCTAATTCTGTTGGTTGCAGTTTAAGTTTGCTTATTTAAAATTTTTCTTCTTGTTAAAGCAGGCCTGTATTGCTATGAATTTCCCTCTTGGAATTGCTTTTGCTCTACCCCATATGAATTGGTATGATGTATTTTCACTTTCATTTGTCTCCAGATATTTTTTGTTTTATCCTTTAATTTCTTCAATGATCCATTGGTTGTTCAGTAGCTTGTTGTTTAGTCTCCATGTATTTGTCATATTTCTAGTTTTTTTCTTGTAGATGATTTCTAGTTTCATAGCATTATGGTCATAAAAGATGCTTGATATGTTTTCAATCTTCTTAAATTTATTGGGGCTTGGCTTGTTTCCCAACATATGGTCTATCCTTGAGAATGTTCCATGTGCACTTGAGAAGAATGTGTACTCCACTGTTTTTCGATGGAGTGCTCTATGTATATCTATTAAGTCCATCTGGTCTAGTTTTGTTTAATTCCACTCTTTCCCTTTTGACTTTCTTTCTTGATGATCTATCCATTTATGTAAGTGGGATGTTAAGGTCCCCTACTATTATTTTTGTTGGTGGTAATATCTCCTTTTAAGTTTGCTAATAGTTGCTTTATGTACTTTCATGCTCCTGTGTTGGTTGCATATATATTTACAAGTGTTATATCTTCTTGGTAGAGTATCTCTTTAACATTATATACTGCCCCTCTTTGTCTCTCATTACCTGTTTTATCTTGAAGTCTACTTTGTCTGATATAAGTATGGCAACACCTGCTGTCTTTTGTTTGCCATTAGTTTGAAGTATTGTCTTCTATCCCTTCACACTGAGCCTGTGTTTGTTTTTAGAGCTGAGATGTATTTGCTGGAGGCAGCATATTGTTGGGTCTTTTTTTTCAATCCATCCAGCCACTTTGTGTCTTTTGAATGGAGAATTCAATCCTTTACATTTAGGGTAGTTATTAGTATATGAGAGCTTAATGCAGCCATTTTATCAGTTGTTTTCTGGTTGTTCTGTTTCCCTTGTTTCTCATCCAATGTATTTCAAACTACCATTTCAGTTTGGTAGTTCTCTATGACGGTTTTCTCAGTTTTCTCTTTATTTATCATTTGTGTCTCTGTTCTGATGATTTGTTTATTGGTTATCATGAGGTTTGTATTAAAAAAATCTCATAGATGAGATAGTCCATTTTCTGATAGCCTCTTATTTCCTTAGTCTAAGCTATTGCATTCCTTTTCTCTTCCCCTTCTATATTATTGTTGTCACAACTTATTCCATCTTGTGTTGTGTGTTTGTGGTTAAAATGATAAGATTATAGTCATTTTTAATGTTTTCCTTCCATTTATCTTTAATGTTATAATTAAGTGTTTGCTTATCTGTTCTGATAGACAGCTGCAATTTTCTCATTATGTCTGTGTATTTACCTCCTTGCTCAAGGCTTTGTAAACCCTTTCCTTTAGGTATGAGGGCCTTCTTGATCATTTCTTGTAGAGGGGGTCTTGTGGTGATGAACTCCCTTAGCTTTTGTTTATCTGGGAAAGTTTTTATTTCTCCATCATATCTGAAGGATATTTTCACTGGATAGAGTATTCTTGGATGAAAGTTTTTGTCTTTCAGAATTTTGAATATATCATTCCACTCTCTCCTTGCCTGTAAGATTTCTGCTGAGAAATCCATTGAAAGCCTGATAGGAGTTCCTTTGTAAGTTATTTTCTTTTCCCTTGCTGCCCGTTAAATTTTTTCTTTGTCATTGACTTTTGCCAGTTATACTAGTAAAGGCCTTGGAGAAGGTCTTTTTACCTTGATATAATTAGGAGTTATATTAACTTTTTTTACTTGTATTTCCAGCTCTTTTCCTAAGGTTTGGGAAGTTCTCAGCTATTATTTCTTTGAGCAAGCTTTCTACTTCATTCTCTCTCACTTCTCCATCTGGAATATCTATAATCCTTATGTTGCATTTCCTAATTAAGTTATTAAGTTGGATATTTCTTGGAGAATTTCTTCATTTCTTTTTAGTCTTACTTCTCTCTCCTCCTCCATCTGAAGCATTTATATATTCCTGTCCTCTAGATTGCTAATTCTGTCCTTCAAAATATCAGCTTTGTTATTCATGGAGTTTAGATTTTTCTTTATCTTATCCACTGTGTTTTTCATCTCCAACATTTCTTTTTTTTTTTTTTTTTTGGAGGAAGCTTAGCCCTGAGCTAACTACTGCCAGCCCTCCTCTTTTTTGCTGAGGAAGCCTGGCCCTGAGCTAACATCCGTGCCCATCTTCCTCTGCTTTATATGTGGGATGCCTACCACAGCATGGCATGCCAAGCAGTGCCATGTCCTCACCTGGGATGTGAAGCGGCGAACCCTGGGCAACAGAAAAGCAGGACGTGAGATCTTACCCACTGTGCCACCGGGCCGGCCCCTCTCCAACATTTCTGATTGGTTTTTCTTTATAGTTTCAATCTCTTTTGTGAAGAATGTCCTCTGTTCATTAATTTTGTTCCTGATTTCATTGAATTGTCTCTCTGAATTTTCTTTTAACTCATTGAGTTTTTTTATGATAGCCATTTTGAATTCTCTGTCATTTAGATTGTAAATTTCTGTACCTTCAGGATTGATTTCTAGGTGCTTGTCATTTTTCTTATAGTCTGAAGTATTAATATATTTCTTCATACTGTTTGACAGCATAGAGTTGTGCTTTCTCATAGTGATAGTATCTGGTTACAAATTTCACCTGCCACAACTGGGGGGGTCAGGAGGTGTGTATTCTGAACCCACCATGATCTCTGGCATCTGTGCCTGTCCTTTGGAATCTATGTGGCAGGGCCTGGCTGTGATTGCTAGCTTGCTTACTCACAGCTGCTGTTTTTCTAATGTATGTGTGGGCCCTTTGGCTGACCAGCTGAGCTGGAGCACCTGGTGGGGGAGAGGCACTATTTTTGTATGCATGATCCCAAGGGCATTCTCACCCTGCCCACACTGTCTGCTCTCTTGGGGTGCTCACTTAATAAAGAAACCTCTGCTATAGCTTAGCCTCCTATGTGTGAAGTTTTGCATTGGGCTATGAGGGAACTTGGAGAGAGAAGGCGTTCCCACAGAGAGCCACTTCTCCCCACTCTTTTATCAGAGCCAGATGTGGTCTGATAGCATGAGTCCCTGCCAGGGAAGGAGAGAAGATACCTTTATCTCTTTACACTTCCTCCTGGGGGATCCAGCACCTCCACCTTCAGATATATGGCTGTGTGGGTCTCTCAGATGTCTTTTGTGTTGTGTGAATGTCCACTGTCAACTTATGAATATCTTTTTCATTGTATCTTAGGGGGAAAAGTCTAAGGGAAGAGCTCACTCTGCCATGATGCTGACGTCACTCAATTCAAAAAGTAGAATTTTTAAGGTTTAAGAATAGAGAATGCCCATGCATCAACAATAAGGTTGTTGTTAAATGACAATCTACAGAATGAGAAAAAATATTTGCAAACCATATATCTTATAAAGGTTTAATATCCAAAATATATAAAGAGCTCATACAACTCAATAGCAAAAAACAAATAACTGAGTTAAAAAATGGGCAAAGTACCTGAATAGATATTTCTCCAAAGATGATATACAAAAGACCAACACAAACATGCAAAGGTGCTCAACATTGCTAGTCACTAGGGAAATAAAAATTAAAACCACAATGAGATATTACCTCATACCTGTTAGTATAGCCATCAACAAAAAGACAAGAGATAACAAATACTGGCATGGATGTGGAGAAAAGGGAACCCCTGTGCACTGTTGGTGGGATTGTAAATTTGTACAGCCACCATGGAAAACAATATGGAGGATCCCCCAAAATTTAGAAATAAAACAACCATTTGATCCAGCAATTCCACTTCTGGAAATATATCCAAAAGAAATGAAAACACTAACTGTAGAAGATGTCTGCACCCCATGTTCATAGCAGCATTGCTTACAATAGCCAAGACATGGAAACAACCTAAGTGTCCATCAATGGAGGAATGGACAAAGAAGTGTGGTGTATATATATATATATATAATGTAATATTATTTAGCCACAAAAAATGAGGGAAACCTACCATTTGCAATAACATGGATGGACCTTAAAGGCATTATACTAAGTATAATAAGTCAGACAGAGAAAGACAAATATTATATGATCTCACTTACGTGGAATCTAAACAAACCAAAGCCAAATTCATAGAAAAAGAAATCAGACTTATGGTTTCCTGAGGTGGAGTGTAGGGGGAGGGGAAACTGGAGTAAGGTGGTCAAAAGGTACAAACTTGCAGTTATAAGATAAATAAGTACTAGGGATGTAATGCAAAACATGATGACTATAGGTAACATTGCTGTATGATATATAACAAAGTTGTTAAGAGAATAAATCCTATGAGTTCTGCTCACAAGAAGAAATTTTTTTCCTTTCTTTTTTTAATTTGATGTATATGAGAAGATGGAAGTTAGCTGAACCTATTATGGTAATCATTTCACAATTTATGTAAATCAAACAATCATGCCATATGTCTTAAACTTATACAGTGATGAATACCAATTATTTCTCAATAAAACCAGAAAAAATTTTTAAAATGAGGTCGTTATTTTTGGTAGACCTCATCTCTGGGGTAAATCGTGGGATTTTTTGTTTTAATAGTTATGCATTCCTAAATTTCTGCAATAAAACTCACTTGGTCTTGACGGAAAGTGCTATTGGATTGTTTCTTAACATGTTACTTTGGACTTTTGCATCGAGATTCATCAATTATCTGTTGCACTTTTTTTGGTAGAATCATTATCAGGTTTAATTTTAATTTATAGAACCATTATCAATTTAATTTCTCCTTGAATTATCTGAGCTTGTGATTTTTGGAGTGATAGTGATTTGGCAATCTTTTATTTCTTCTTCAAAATTTGTGTTTTAATCTATCCATTTCATGAAGATTTTTTAAAAATAAGCTATTTTTTTTCAGCTGTATTAAGTTCACAGAAATATTGAGTGGGAAATAGAGAGTTCTGAAATACCCCAGGGCCCTACACATGCACAGCCTTCCCCACTATCTATATTCTGCACCATAGTGGTACATTTGTTACAGCTGATGAACCTATACTGATGCATTGTTATCACCCAGACTCCATGGTTGACATTAGGGTTCATTCTTGGTTTTGTGCATTATATGGGTTTTGACAAATGTATAATGATATGTACCCACCATTATAGTACCATACAGAATAGTTCCACTGCCCTAAAAATCCTCTGGGCTTTACCAATTTATCCTTTCCTTTCTCCTAGTCCCTGGCAACCACGCACCTTTTTATTGTCCCTATAGTTTTGCCTTTCCCATTATGTGATATAGTTGAAATCACATAGTATTATATGCATTGAAGATTCCTCCATGTCTTTTCATAGCTTGGTAGCTAAATTTATTTTTATCAATGATTAGTATTCAATTGTCTGGACATATTGCAGTTTATTTATCCATTCACCTATTGAAGGACATCTTGGTTGCTTCCAAGTTTTGACAATTATGAATAAAGCTGCTATAAACATCCATGTGGGCAGACTTTTGTGTGAACAAAAGTTTTCAACTCATTTGGGTAAACACCGAGGCACATGGTTGCTGTATCATATGGTAAGAGTATGTTTTGTTTTGTAAGAAAAGGCCAAACTGTCTTCCAAAGTGGCTGTACCATTTTGCATTCCCACTAGCAATGCATGAGAGTTCCTGTTGCTCCACAAACTTGTCAGCATTTGGTGTTGTCGTTGTTCTGGATTTTGGCCATTCTAATAGATGTGTAGTGGTTATCAATATTTTACTCTTAATGTGCAAAGTCATTTCTTATGAGATTGTTTTTATTTATTTGTTTAGTGGCTATTTTACCCTTGTTATTTATTTTGTGTATTTGTGCTCTTTTTTATCAACTAAGAATTTAAGGGTTTATTTTGTTGTTTTTTTCCATAATCCAGATTTGTGTTTATTCGTTAGTTCTATTTTTTGTTTTCTAATTCATTAATTTCTGCCTTTTTTGATATTAGATCATTTCTTATGTTTTCTTCAGTTTACTTTTGGATTTTTTATTTATCTTTTTTTAAGGTATAAGCTTAATGCAGTTATTTTCATATTTCATTTTTATTTATTAAAAAATTAAAAACTATGGATTTTCCTCTAGTCACCAATTTAATTATATTCTATAGATTGAATCCCATATATTTTATTGTATCCTATAGATTTTGTTGTTATATTTTCAGTTTATTAATTATTAGATAACATACATTTTGGGTTTTATTTCCCCTTAAACCCGAGAGTTGTTTAATAAGGAGTTTTAAAAATTTCTCTGTGGAAGTATTTTTATCATTGTTCTCTTGATTTCTACTTATTTATAGTTTTATTGTATTGTGACTGATGTATTATTTCTATTTCATGAAACTTGAGGTTCTTTTGCGAATTAACATACCATCATTTTTAGTGAATGTTCTATGGGCACTTGAAAAATTCTTTTGTGTTCTAATTTATTTTATATGTGTCCATACAAACTATCTTAGAATAAAGATGTATCAAAGTTCCGCAATATTACCTTGTTTCTGTTTGCATTTTCTATTTTATTAAAATTCTACTTTATTAAATTTGTTTCTATGCTATTTGGTGCATAGACATTCATACCTCTTCCGCCTTCGTTGTGAATCCAGCTCTTTAGTTTAATCAAATGTCATTCTTTTCTCTTTTAATCCTTTCAGTCTGAATTCTACCTTCTTAGACATTGAGATCTGAATGCCTACTTTATTTTGTTTGTATTTGCCTGTTATACATTTACTCATCTTTTAATTTCAGCCTTTCTGAATCATTTTGTTCAAAAGGTAGCTTTTTCATATAGCGCATAGTTGGATTTTGTCTTCTGAACTGACTTGAAAACACTTTCCTTTAAAGAGGGAGTTAAGGTTAAGCCTATCTATGTTTACTAATTGATTGGTTCAGTTTCAGCCTTGTCGTATTATTTTATGTTCTATTAATTGTGTTTTCCACTAGGTGGCCTATTCCTTATTTTTAAAATATTGAATTATTTTCGGTACATGTAAAGGCTTATGTTTCTGTTCTAGTGGTACTTTTATATCAATGTTTAGCCCCCTCTTGCCGTTTACACTTATACACTTGGTTTTTCAGCTTTAAAAATTATTCTGTGACTTCCACCTATTATCTATGTGGCAATAAGTGAGATTATCTATTATTTACTTTCTCCTTTCCCCATTTATTTTGTTCTATTTCTTTTTTAACTTTATGAGAGCACATAACATTTACATACTAATTTTTCACTTTTACCCCACGTGTGTCTTAGTTTTAAATCAGCTTTTTGCTGATGTTCTCTCTTAGTTGAGTGAAGTTTGTTATCTATTAAACTCCTCAGAAAGGTCTCATTAGTCCAATATTCCCTGCTTTCTTCAAGTTTAATTTTTTTCCTGTAGCTTTTCTATTCAAAGGACGGCTTGGTTGGATACAAAATTTTTCTTAAGATTTTGCTCCCTTGTTCTCTTGCTTTTAATATGATGTGGTTATCAAGAAATCAAATGCTGACATGACTTTCTTTCCTTTGTAAGTCATTAGGACTATTTTGCCTGGAGAGCCAGATTATTTTTTGCTTCTTCATTTTTAAAACATGATGGTTTTATTTATATCAGTTTTGGAGCTGACTATTCTGCTTAACTTTCCCAAGTTTGTGGGAAATGTGTAAAGTCAGGTTATCTTTTATTTTGAAGAGGTCTCCTTGAATTATAGTTTTAAAGATTATTTCTCTTCTGGCTTTCTGCCAATCTTCTCTGTCACTTTGTCTTCTTTCTACTTTATGCCTTTATTCATTTCAGTTGAAATTTTTTTTGGACTCTTTTGACTTCCATCCTCTCTGATTCTTATTGTATTTTTGGCTTTGCCTCTACTCCCTTGTGCATCTTGTAACTCAGCTTTCTTATCTGAGAAGATTTTATCTTTTCTTTTAATTTCTTTCCTGTGCTCAAATTCCATTTCACATCTATCTGGCACTTACCCATTCTAGTCTCTGGTGCTCTTTAATCTGCAATTATATTTGTCTTATTAGAATGTTGCATGATGATTTGTCTCTTATATTTCAAAGCCTTTTCAAAAAGGTCTTTACAAAAAGTCTTTTAAAAACAATTGTTTAAAACATTTGTTTCTTATTTCTTAGTTTCTTCTTACAACTTACACAAATGTTGAGTTCTTTCTTTGATTCATGTTTATATATATTGGATTTTCCTGGACCCACAATCTATAGGTGATAGTATGAAGATGAGTGGATGAAGGGGTTTGGATATCTCCCCCAGTATCTTAGTGCAATTATTTTTTCCATTCATATAGTGGGGAAATTTCTTTAACTAATGGAGAATTGTTCCTCCGGTTTTGTGAGATATTTTGATGTTGCCATTTTAGATTTTCCTTCCTCACCTTAGCCATCAACCATCTCAGGTTTACCTTACCTTTCTAGGGTTCTTTCTTCTCATCTTATCAAGGATGGCACCTCTCAGGCCAAGCAATTTCGAAGACCCTTTTTTTTAACTTCCCAGTAGCCAGTGCTCTAATCACCAGATCTCAGACCTGTTGCCAGTACTTTCACTCTCATTTGGATTCTTTGCTTTCTGGAGATGAATCCCAGCTAGTATTGTCTATATTCTGCTACCATTGGGACCCTGCTTCATTCTTTTCCCTCCCATGCAATTCTCGCTTGACTCTTTGCTCTGGTGTAGCTTCTGGAGATGATTGCACTGGTCTTATATGTTTACCCATACTTACATGTAAATTTCATCTTGCAGTATTCTCTCACTCTTAATTATGCTGTAAGTGGGCCCACAGGTCATTTTAATTCCTGTCCTTTTTGGTCTACATGCTAGGTGACTATAGAAAAATATAACTTTTATGCTTATTCTTAGCCAATAACATCAGGAAAAGTTATTAATGAGAATAAAACTCTATGGTAAATGTTTTTCAATCTTTCCAGTCAAGAACCCTGATTAACTTCAAAGATGGTAGCTGAATCCTGGGAAAATTTCCAATGGTCAATATGTCTAAAAGAACTTTGCTGTAACGATCTCTTTACTTTTATCCTATGACCCAGTTTGGAAGTCCCAGTATTACTTTAGAATATTGTATAGGTAATCACAATCATAACTATAGCCTTAGAATTTAATTGAATTTGGTAAGCAATATTCTATTTTTCTAATATAGTCCACTATTGTAAGCCAACTTTTTTATTCATTCATTAAACTCTTACAATTCAAGAAATGGTAAATTTTGTATACATATTCTGAGAGGGGATTCTTTCCATGGACTATTGTTTGCCCAATCTCTTTTGTGTGGGGACATGAACCTTCACAATCCCAGCAAATAGAAAATACCAATTAACACATTTGAATAGGCAAAATAATAATTGTGGCTTGTGATCAGGGAACATTAACCTATCTCCTCAAAATGAAAAATTTACTTTCTCTCCACATCGTATTTTATTACTTTTAGGAAATCAGACACCGTGAAATGCCTCCCCGTTTTACAAATATAAAGTAAGTAATGATTCACTCAGTGGTGCTTACAGTAAATGGGCCACCCTTTCATCTCTGCAGTCAGATCTTCATACATGCCTTGCACTTAATATTCAACTCAAGACAGCAGGCAATTGAACAAAAATAAATTTAAAAAGCAAACATGAAATTAATAACTATATAAGAAACATGTTCTTATTACATTATATCATTTAATGAAATCAAGTACAAGGAATATTTCTTTGCACATGTAATTATTAGGCAACCAAATTAATACCACAGTACATTCTAGGAATATATTAATGGACATAAAATAAAACTACTGAGTCAAGAGCAATATATCATTTTTGTCACAATTTTGGGGTGTGTCTAGAGCTTTTGTTTGTAAAGTATTAACTTCACCTCTACTCATGACTGTGACCAAATCAAGATAGAACAAGATCTCTTAAGGACAATGGTGTTAAGAAATACACCATACATTACCTTATTAATAGAAATATCAAGAAATGACACCAATAATTTTTTCAGTTACATTGCATTTTAAGTGAATAATTACTTATGGAACCAAGCTTAATATGTGCCTTCTATGTGCCTGTCACTGTTCTAAGATCTATAGGGGACAAAAAGAGGTACATTGTATAATCTCTTTCATCATAGGCAATACAAGCATCTGAGGAATAAAAGACATGGACCAGTAACAGTTACACGTAAAACAGAAAGAGGATTATATAACATAGTGCTCCACATGTAACATACTCAAGTGTTAAATATGTCACAGACAAAAAAGGGATATTCGAAAGTCAAGAATATTACAGTTCATGAGCTATTAGAAATAACAAGAGATTCAAAGGAGCATGTTAGCCTAGGGTGGAGTCTTAGTGTAGCTGGTTCAGGAGATGATGAATCAAATGAGGAGCCAGTGGGGAGGATTGAGGGGTTATTAGGGTGAGCTTGCTGAGTAGGTAAAGTTGGTAAAGTGGAGCAGCTTCTTTAATAAATGGAGAATTTTTGCTTTGATTTATTGAGATAGCTTAATATCATCTGTTTCAATTTTTCTTCTTTGCCTTAACCACCAACCATCTCAGAGTTACTTTCTCCTTCTAAGGTGAAGGGAGGGATGACAAGTAAGGTAAATGTGAGTGAGAAGAGCAAAGGCTCCTCTTTCAAGATATTACCTATGGGGGTAATTTCTAGTGAAGACTAAGGTGGAACCATACTGCGACGTGGTTGATACAAAATGGCAACAAATGAACATAGCTTTCTAATATTACCAGTGTAAAAGACAGAAAAAAAAATAAATGGGATAGAAAAGAAAAATATAGATCAAGTACTAACGTGATATAGGAAGGTCAAAAAGGATTTCTACATAGTTGCAATAGATGTCTGATATAAATTATCATTGCGTGTTTACTATTGCTTTATATGAATTAACACAAAATATCCCTGAGGCAGAACAAGCCATACAGAGATTAAAATAATAATAATTTTCTCAAGGTTACAAAACCAAAAAGGAGCAAAACTAGAATTTGTATCCAGACTATCTATTCTAGCATTTGATTTTCTGGTCTTAAACCCTGTATCCTGTTTTGTGTCAGAACTGATGAGCAGGAGGAGCCAGAGGTCTCTAGCTGATTTTTATCCCAAGTTACAGAGCTCAGTTCCTGGAGAATCCTCACTATACTTATAGCCATTAATATGTGGCATGTGTCTTACTTATTTTTATTCCAGCAAGCAGCAGAGATGGTTTGGAAATAGTCTGAAAAAACGAAATTTTAAGTGGCATTTCTGGACACTTGGTTCCTGCTGTGTTTAGTCACCACAGCTGCAGCTTTCTTATTTGTATTCTTTCCTGTTTCAGGAACTTTTTTTCTCTCTTTACATTTGATATAGCACTTTCTCTTTAAACAAATCAAACCAAAGAATTTTAGAAACTTTCAATTAATAATTGGCATTAATCTTCAAAATGTCCATGAAATTGCTTAAAATCTTGGCATTTCTGTTTTCTAAGAGACTACAATAGCGCATTGAGAAAACAGGAACATATGGAGATCTGTCTTTAGGGAAATATTACAATAGAATAAATAATGTCTCTCTGCATAAGCCACCCAAGAAGGAATTTTAATAGTGGATAACAAAAATTTAAACTCACTCAGTTTGTTTTCTATCACACAAGAAATGGATACTAAATAATTTGAGGAATAGACTTGCCAAAATAATAAATAGAAGCTGAATAGATTGTAAAGAAATTATGACGTGTTTATGAGTTTTCAAGTTAATCTCTCCAGGCAATCTTGCAGCAGATGGCTATAGAAAAAAGTCAGTTAAATATAAGACTGTCCTCAGTGACTGAAAAATCACATGGGAACCTTACTAACAAAATAGTGCCCACCCACCCTACACTCTCTCCTCTCCCATCGTGATTTATTGGTATGGGCATCATTTTAGTTTTGTTGTAGCTACAGGTCATTCTGTGGAGCAGCTGATGTTGAGAACCATTGTATTAGTTTGCTAGGGCTGCCATAACAAAGTACCATGCACTGTGTGCCTTAAACAGAAATTCATTTCCTCACAGTTCTTACCGTTAGAAGTCTGAGATCAAGGTGTCAGCAGAGCTGGTTTCTTCTGGGGACTCTCTCCTTGGTTTACAGATGACCATCTTCTTCTGGTGCCTTCATGTGGTCTTTCTGCGTGTCTGTGTCCTAATATTCTCTTCTTAAGAGATCAGTCATACTGGATTAAGGCTCACCTTAATGACCTCATTTTACCTCTTTAAAGAATCTACCTCCAAATACAGTCGTATTCTGAGGTCTTCAACACGTGTATTTGAGAGGGACACAATCGAGCCCATAACAACGCTATCTAGAAAGTGATCAGTTAGAAATGAATAAAATACAACTAAAAATTTTTAAATCTCCAAGTTCTTTCTATTAATTTTGAGTAGAAAGCTGTTTTTTAAATTAGGGGGAAATCACCATGGACTGACTATGCCAGGATATTTCTGAATCCTCTATGATAATTTGAACGAGAGGAATTTATACTGAACAAGAATGTAGAGAAATTTACAGTACTGGAATACTCCTTTTTTTATTTTTAAACATTTGACTGATAATTTTCTATTTCTAAAGCAATGAATTCCATGAATCTATGACTAGATTTGAAGTAGAAGCTTCAAATACAGCGTTGTGAAGGTGGTAATTTGAATAGCAAAAAAACTCATTAAGACGGCTTTCATTCACAGGAACCAACCGACACATAGATGAAGGTGACAGCCATCTAGAGTCACGAAACACTGAGATGATACTAATATACTCCAGGTTATCAGTCACACATGTACACACACAGCGACACTGGAAAATGCTGCAGGGCATTTCGCAACATTGGCTTCACATGTTAACCAACTGGGACTATTTTTAAAATTCCGTTTCCTGGGCAACTAAAAAGAATTAAATGGGACTGGGATTCAGGTGAAAGTATTTTTTGAGGTGATTGCCTGTGCAGCCAAGTTTGAGAAAACTAAAAGTCCTAACAGAGATCCCCTGAATAGGTTTTCAATCTTAGTTGCCTCTGCTAGTCAGAAGGTTGCTCTGAGATAATCTAACAATTATAGCCAAGTGGATGGAAATTTGAAAATAGAGGCTGCACCTAAATTTACCATTTCAAGTATAAATGTAGATAGGCAAAATATTGCATAAAAATCATAAACATTGTACAGTGCTAACAAATTCTAAGTGAAAAGCAACCCCTTTCTATCAGCAATCCTAATCCCCAGAGCAAATAGTGTATCTTTAAAAATTATACATGTGTTTATTTCCAATTTATTTCCCAGATTTTTAGCTTGGTACCAAAATACCCAACAACTTTCTCCGTGTATAGCTTTGAGAACAATGCCAGACATCCTGAGTACATCCATTAAAAATAATTTTTCTGTACAGCTATATGTTTTATTATTCTAAGAAAATGAACAATAGATTTTATAATATAGTCTATAATATTAAGAATTAAAATAATTACTATTGTTTCCATACAGATGCTCTCCATCTTGAATACTTTCTAAATTTTTTCTTTACTAATAATGTGATGATAAAAATCAAATTTATTGAGAATAATTTGCTTCAAAGTTCACATTTTAAGAATAGAGTTCAGTGAGTTGTGACAAATATAAGTACCACCACAATCAAAGTATGGTTCCATCACCACAAAAAGGTCCCTTGGTGCCCTTTCTCAGTCAATCCTCAACCTCTGTCCTGCCAGCTAGTAACTGGATTTCTAACTCTATAGATTAGTTTTGCATTTTCTGGAATTTTATGTAAATGTATTCATTATGGTAGGATATTTTTTGGACCTAACTTCTTTCCTTCAGCATAATTTTGTTTTTTTAAATGTATTCATCCATATGATGTATAAAGTAGTTTGTTCTTTTTATTACTGCTTAATATTTCACTATATAAACATATCAAAATCCATTTATTATCCATTAACCTGCTGACAGACATTTAGTTTGTTTCTAGTTTGGGGCTATTATGAATAAACCTCAAGTGAACACCCTTGTGGAATTCTTTCTTGGACGTATATTTTCATTTTTCTTGGGTAAATACCGAAGAGTAGAATTGATGGGCAGTTTGTTAATTTGCTAGGGCTGCTGTAACAAAGTACCACAAAGTGAGTTGTTTAAAATGTGTTGTCTCACAGTTCTGGAGGCTAGAAGTCTGAGATCAAGGTGTCTGCAGGGTTGGTGCCTACTGAGGGTTGTGGGTGAGAATCTGTTCCATGCTTCTCTCCTGGCTTCTGGGGGACTGCTGGCAATCTTTGGCTTTTAGAAGGATCACCCTGATATCTGCCTTCATCTTCATGGCATTCTCCCTATACATGTGTGTCTGTGTCCAAAGTCCCCTTTATAAGGACACTGGTCACATCGATTAGGGCCTACTCTACTCCAATATAATCTCCTCACTTAACTAGTTATATCTGCAATGGTCATATTTCCAAATAAGGTCACCTTCTGGGGTACTTGGGGTTAAGACTTTAACATGAATTTGGGGGGAACACCCTTCAACCTATAACAGGCATTACAATAAGCATATGTTTAACTTTATAAGAAACTGCCAAATTGTTTTCCAAACTAGTGTATATGAGGGTTCCAGCTGTTTCAAATCCTTGCAAACAGTTAGCATTATCAGACTTTAATTTTAGTAATCCTCATCGATGAGTAGGGATATCTCATTATTGTTTTAATTTGCATTTCTTTGATAACTAGTATACTTGAGTATCTTTTCATGTGCTTTGAGGACATTGAAATATCTCCTTTTACCTATTTAAATTTTGGTTACTTCTTGTTATTAAATTGTAAGGGTTTTTTTGTTTGTTTATTTTTACTTCCTGGATAAATGTCCATTAACATGATCAATGAAGAGAGAGAGAGAGAGACAATATCTTCTCCCAGCGTGGCTTGACTTCATTTTCTTAATGGTGTATTTGGAAGAACAAAAATGTTTTTATTTTTATGAAATCCAAATTATCAAACTTTCCTTTTGTGGTGAGGAAAGCTTCTTTGTGTCTTATCCAAGAGTTATTCGTCTACCTCAAGTTCATAAAGATTTTCTTTTATGTTTCCTTCTAGAATTTTTATAGCTTAAGATTTTTATGTTTAATTCTGTAAGCCGTTTCAAGATAAAGTTTGTATATGGTGTCAGGTAAAAATCAATGTTTATTTTTTCTCATATTTGATTCTTAGTTGTTCCAGCATCCTTTTTGAAAAGAAAATCTTTTCCTCATTTAATTATTTTAACGCCTTTGTTGAAAATTGATTCACCATATAATGTGGATTTATTTCTGAATTTTCTATTTATTTCCATTATGTTTCTAATTATGCCCATACCACATCATCTTGATTATTGTAGCTTTAAAACAAGTCTTCAAATCAGGAGGTATAAATCCTCAAGTGTCTTCTTTTTCACAATTGTTTTGGTTATTTTTGATTCCTTGCATTTACATTTAATTTTTAGGATCGGTTTCTCAATTTCTACAGAAAGAGCTTGCTGAATTTTAATTGAGAATTAATTGAATCTATAGGTCATTTGGGGACAGAATTTGCATCTTAAAACTCTTGAGTCTTCTAATGCATGAACATGGAGTACCTCTCCGTTTGTTTAGGTCTTCTTTAATTTTGCTCAACAATGCTTTGTAGTTTTCAGTGTACAGGTCTTACATATATATTGTGATGGGGATCAGGGCAGGCTGCCCCAAGACGTGCCCCTCTGGTATGCAGACTATTTTGAGCAGAAGACAATGAAGGCTCAAAAGACTCAGGAAGAGCATGAAACCTTCCCCCCTCAAACTGCCTAAAGGACGTTAACATAGGAGACCTGTTCCAGGAAGGAGCTCATATCATGTGATAGCTATAGTAGGATGTAAAATAGGCGTGATAAAAGGACACCAACAAACCCATTTTTGGGGCCTAGCAGAACCTGTTTAACAAACATTTGCATTGCATCTCTATGTGAATTGTCTTCCTCCCCTTTGAAGTTCCAGATCACTATGTCCTCCTTGTCTGTAGCTGAAGATACTTAAACAGGCAGACAGCCAGATGGCTGAGTTACTCAGTTTCTTCTGAGTTTCTCCCATGTATACATGCTATTAAATTTTGTTTGATTTTCTCTTGCTAATGTAGGGGAGGAAGACATTTCCTCTTCCCAAATGTGGGTTCGTCTGGCTGGAAAACGAATTAAATTCACATGAGACAGAATAGCAAGAGAAAATTAAACAAAGCTTTATGAGGAACCATGGCCCAGGGCCTTTCTTCCCAAAGGAAGAAAGGGCACCGAAGAAGTGGGGTGCACAGAGTGGTTATATACCCCCAAACAGGGTGTTTCACTTATGATTGAAATGTCCCTCCCACAATAGTCACAAGATTGCCCGGTCAGCACAGCGCTTGATGGAAACGGCAGATAGATCTGCTGTCTCAGTGAACGCCTCAGGGTGTCAGGTGTGTTGCCTTGGGTTGGGGAGGGGGGTCACAGAAGAGCTCTGCAATCGGTTCCCAGCCTAAAGAAAGATGCTTAATCTTTAAGGAGATGCCAATGTTGGGAGGGGGAGGGAAGTCAGTTACAGGAGGTTACCAGAGAAGCACAATAAAATGCAGATTTTAAGTCCTTGCCTTTGGTATTGATTAAGAGTTTCTAGAGAGAAGGTCATCTCCTTTCTTCTTCCTGGTACAGAGAGGGAGGCACCTTTTACAGATAGAGATTTACCTTACAAATGTAAATGTGTCCTAAGAAAGGGCAAGTTCCATTCCTCAGAGCCTCCTTCCCTGTCTCAGTTTATCAAAAGCAATCAGCCTCAAATAATCCTGATGCCAAAGAGATATATCTTGGGGTGGCCAATTTCAGGTCCCTACACTAACCTGCCTCTTTGATTATTTAACCAGCCATAAGAACCTTAAGGAAAAGTGGTGGGGGGAAATTCTCCCAATTCCCCAACAATTGTAAATATACTCCTAATTATTTTATATTTTTGATGCTAATTTTTTCAGTATTATTTTTCCAAAAGTTAAAATAAAATAAAAAGCATTCATGTTATTATTAACAGGAACTGCAAAGAGTCTGAGATTTTACTCACTTGTAGGCTAACAAGTTAGCCTGCAACTATAGGGGAGGAAGACATTTCTTCTACCCGCTCTGGGTTCTTCTGGCTGGAGAATGAATTAAATTCACATGAGACAGAATAACAGGAGAAAATGAAACAAAGCTGTATAACATGTATACATGGGAGAGACTCAGGCAAACTGAGCAACTTGCCAAAATGGCCAAAGCCACCACCTTAAATATCATCTTCAGCTGAAGACAAAAAGAGGATGTTGGGGTGGGGGTGAGTCAATCATGGGACGTTACCACACAAGTACACTAAACAAGAGTAAGGTTATTATGCAGATTTAAGTCCTTGCTTTCTGCATTGATAAGAGTTTCCAGAGATAAGGTCATCCCCCTTCTTCCTGTACAGAGAGGGAGACACCTTTGGAGATGGAGATTTCCTTTACAATGTAAATGTTTCTTAACAAAGGGTAAGTAAACTCTGCTTTTGAGTTTCTTTCTTGTCTGCAGTTCTCAAAAGTAACCAGCCCAAAATAATCCTCATGTCAAAGAGATATATCTTGGGGTGGCCAATTCCAGTCCCCCACACTACATTTTCAGAGACACTATCAGAGGATATGAGGCTCTGGATCAGAGATGAAATATTGTTTATTACAGCAATAGCAAGTGGTGGCCAGAATAACACCATTGCACTGGTTCCCTGAACCCCAATTTTCACCTGCCCATCTTCCCCTCCAGAGGTAGATGTTATCTTTAGCACTGTGGAATGTAAGGAAATCTGCCCAAGGAGAGACATTTTTATTGTCTAAGCCTACCTGCTACAAAAATATACTTGAAAAAACATTTTGCATTAAATTAGCCATTAATGCCTTTGAAGATATGCAGAAATATGAGACCCATGGAGAGTAGTCCCCAACAGTTATGATCTTGCAAATATTTTCCAATGTAGAGCAATATATTTTGCTGACATTGTATAGCCCTCTTTATGGACCATTATTAGAACTGTTCTATATAATGATGATGGTTCACAGCATCAAAGGCAATCAGAATCTCTTTTTCATTCTACCAGTTTCCCCAAATCGTGTAATAGTTTGCTTTATATTTGAAAAGTGAGTTCAAATGTAATGTATAGTTTTTAAAAAAGCACTTTGCAAGAAAACGCTCCTGATTCCCTTTGGTGTTTTCTTACTGAGAGTGGACACATGTGCTTTTATAAGGGCTTCAACACAGGATGGTGAGGTGATGGACAGAAAGATGCCAACACATACAGGTAAGCAATGTAATGTTTAATGTTTATACCAAGATGGAAGTTTAGATTTTACAGTCTCTGAAATTTCCCTGTGAAACCATAATAACTGTTATTGATACCACTCATCCAAACTTGCTCACGTATGAGAAGTTTACATCCATTCTTGGCCCCTTCTTATTGTTCTAGGGTCTCTGATTATGAGCCTGGCAATTTACCAGGGTTATGACTTATAAAAATATCTATAGATAAGGTTTAAGAGAAATTATATTATTTCTTTCATACCTGAGAATGTCTTTATTTACACTTCACTGATACTCTGGATGTTAATAGACTTTTGTGTTCTCTCTTTTGGGTCTTCATTGATTAATTAAATTTTTCCTTTAGATCATCTTTACTATCTTCATATGTTCCATTTTGTTCTATCTTCTGGAATATTTCTTGGACTTTATATTTGAATTCCTCTTTTATTCTTTTTTTCTTAATTCAACAGTCATGTTTTCAATTTCTAAGAACTCCTTCACGTTCTCTTTTTTTAACCATCGAATTTTACATTGTTTGGTGGATGCAACTTCCTCTTGTTTCTATCTCAGGCAGAATGTTAGACTGAAAAGAAAGATAAGAACAGAAGGATCTTTATCTCCATTTTCCAAATATGGCGAAGGCTTTTCAGGATAAAATCAGGTAATTTCCCTCTTTAGGCAGTGGAAGAGCCTGAGTTTCACTCCATGGAGACTCACGATATTTAATGATAGCATGGAAATTTTCCTGAATTCCTTTGTGGTTGGTGTAAAAGCAGAAAAGTTGCTGATGATGTTGGCCAGAACGTTTCTTTCCAGGCACAAAGTGACTTTGTAGTTACTTGCTGCAGGGCAAACAGCTTCGTCTAGAAATCAAAAAGTAGTCATTCATGGTGTTCCCGCCAAAATTACATAACCTGAATGTAATCACGTGGAAACATCATACAAACCCTTGAGAGACATTTTATGAAATAAATACTCTGTACTTTTCAAATATCAATGTCACAAAAGACAAAGAAAGACTGAGGAATTGTTCCATTTTAAAGGAGACTGAAAAGACTTGACAACTAAATGGGATGTGTGATCCCGAACCAGAACTTTTGTATTGTTGCTGGGAAGGACATTTGTGGGAATTTGATGAAATTTTAATAAGATTATTACATTAAATATAGTATTATATCAATCTTAATTAACTTATTTTTATAATTTTATTATGATTATATAAGAGAATATCCTTGATTTTAAAAAATGGACACTGAAGTATTTTGGATAAATGGGAATGATGCACGCAACTTGCTATCAAAAAATAGTACAAAAAAGTTATTATACCCTCCTATAAACACAGAGAGGAAATGAAAAGGCAGATATAGTAAAATAATTAAATTTGGGGAATCTAAGTGTAAGCATATAGGAATTTTTGTATAATTTTTGCAAGTTTTCTGTAAATCTGAAATTATTTCAAAACAGAAAGTAAAAGAGAACAGATTCAATGACTGGTGTCAGAAATATCCAAAGTGGCTGCAAGGACCAAATCAGCAGACGGGACCTCAGTACTGACTGAGCCAAGAGCGAACAAACCCTAAGTCAGCCAGTCACCGCTTCAAAGGAAAGTGGGTGCGTGAGACCTGATCAAGTGGGTTAGGGCCATCATCACTTCACAGTCCAGGGAAATCCCAGAGAGAGCACAAGATCCCACAAGACAGCAAGTACACACCTCCTCCAGTGAGTGCCCTGCAACATCCTCAGATACCATGTTGGAGACTAGAAAGGAGAAAAGGTGAAACTGGAGCAAACTTGCATGAACTTGAAAGCGATGGTTTTAAACTAAAAAGAAGCTATTAATGTGATAGAAATCTAAGTTCTCATTCCTCAGCAAAGTTTTCCCCTTCCCAATGAGTGGAAAACATTTGAAGAATATTATCTCAGTTACAGAAAATAGAGGAGTCACAATTTCTCTGAACATCAGAGTATAGTTTTAAATGTGTTATCCCACTACACAAATTAGATCTTTTAAAAACATTTTCTTATGTTCTCTTAATTATGGTTTCATCTGGGGTCAATTTCTTTGTTGGTTAATTTAGATGCTCCATTTCATTCTATTCATGTTCCTCAAATGTCTGGTAATTTTGGTTGATCATTCATATACAAAAACAAATCCGTGGGTTTTCTCTTTTAGATATCTGATGTTAGTCTTGTTTGATATTATGAAAATTGTCGGGAGGTTATATTGTGAGCTTTGTGTAGATGAATAGGCTATGCCAAGAGACAGGCTTTGCTTTGGAGAGCTGGCCATTAAGGTGCAAAGTCTTCCAAGTCCTTAAACCAGAAGAGATTTACTCTGGGCACCAACACAAATACGAAAATCTTTAGCCCTCCCCATGCAAGTGGGACAAACTCTTTATAGAAGAGCACATCCTTGGATTGTTTGAATGTTTGTTTATTTGTTTTCATGAGGGTAACATCAGGCTGCTTTCTGTTTTATATACTGTCAATGAAAATAATCCATAACCAATCTATAAATGAAAATTTGGGTGGGTTTATTCTGAGCTAAAATGTGAGGACCATGGCCAAGGTCCTTTATTCTGGAAGGAAGAAAGGGCACCATAGAAGTAGGGTGTACAGGTGCGGGCCCAGTGGCTCAGCAGTTAAGTACGCACGTTCTACTTTGGTGGCCCGGGGTTTGCTGGTTCGGATCCTGGGTGCGGACATGCCACCGCTTGGAAAGCCATGCTATAGTAGGTGTCCGACATACAAAGTGAAGGAAGATGGCATGGATGTTAGCTCAGGGCCAGTCTTCCTCAGCAAAGCAAGGAGGATTGGCAGGAGTTAGCTCCGGGCTAATCTTTCTCAAAAAAAAAATTAAAAAAAAAAAGAAGTAGGGTGTACAGAGTTGTTGTATACCCCAAAAGAGGATGTTTCACATATGATTGAAATGTCCTTTTTACAATAGTCGTGAGACTGCTCTGTCTGCACAGCGGGTAGGTCTGCTGTCTCAGTGGATACGGCAGGGTGGCAGGTCTGTTGTGTTGAGCTGGATGGTCACAGATGAGATGGGTGGTCGAAGGTGAGCACAGCAATCAGTTCCTAGCCTAGGGAAAGATTCTTATCCTTAAGGAAATGTCAATGTCTGGGGAAGTTGCACCTTTATCTTAAGGGCATTTGTTCTTGCCATAGTAAGTGTTTAAAGCAGATATACAATGCATGCTCAACAGCCACATCAGGCCCTTTTGGAAAAAACAAACAAAAACAAAGTCAGGCCAAATTAAGTTTACACCAAATGGCTTCCTAGGTATACTCCAGTATATCCTATTGCTTGCCATTTCCATTTGTTAATATTGTTGTAAGGGAGAGAGTGACAATTCAACTTTACAAACTCAGTTAATCCCTCTTTCCATTTCCACTTTCTATGCCAATCCTTTGTATTTCTTGACAGCACACAGCTGGGGTTATCTCCCTTCTCTGGCTGCAGTACTCACTCTGGAATGAGGCTTTTTTAACTCTATTTTTCTTTCCTATTAACACTCTTATTATATATTTCTCTTCTCCAGAAATGTATTAAAAGCCTACATGTACTGATAGTTCCTTTCTGTTATTATTATTTTTAATCCTGCTACTAAAATTTTGATCTTCTGGAAACTTGATCCAGGAACAGGCAAAACCTTTTAAATATATGCTCATGTTAACATTAATCACATTTTGTAATACACTTAAAATTAATTTCAAACAAAGATAATTTGTCTTTTTTTCCTGATTGCTTTCAAAGTATGTACTGCCACACATCCCCCATATCTTTCTTACCACCACTACAAATAGTGTAGGGTGGAAATAATAAGTTTTCCTCTATTCTTCCAAGTTCTTGGCTGAGGTCCCCTGTAATAAAAGGCACATTAGTAAGGCAAAAAACAAACAGAAGTTTATTAATATGTATAAACTCCTGTATACATGGGAGATATTCAGGGAAGCAAAGTAACTCCTGGAGGTTACTCAACCCACCACCTTAAATATCATCTTCAGCTAAAGACAAAAGAAAGACGTTGGTGAGAAGGAGATGCAAGTAGTGGGAGGTTACCAGAAAAAAACAAACTAAACAAGATTTGTTATGTGGCTTTAAGTGGTGCCTTCTCCATGGATAAGAGTTTCTGGTAATTTAATAATCTTTTTCTTCTAGATATAGAGAGAGACACCCTTATAAATGTAAATTCCCTTTGTAAATGTAAATTTCCCTTACAAAAGAGTAACTTCTCTTTTCAGAGCTTCTCCAGTGTCTGCTGTTTCTCAAAAATAATCAGCTCAAAACAATCCTTATGTCAAAGAGGCATATTGGAGGGTGGTATATTCTGCTGCCCCTCGGTAAAGATCACTATACATAGTAAATCCAGATTTCCCAGGAAAAGTCCCAGTTTACACCTGTTCTCCTAGCACATTTGTAAATTGTGCCCCCATTCACTTTCAAAGCTTCCTAGTTTGGATGAAAAATTACATAGTCACCTCATTATAAGGAACTTATAATGCTTTCCTCATCTCCCAAACTTCCTGACAAATTCTTATAACTCCTGTTTGATACCACTCACCCTGAATGAAATCAAGTAATAGAAACAACCTTTACATTTTAAGATGGTGTTTACATCTTTGTGGTCCTTCCTGACCAGATACACATGTAAAGGCCTCTATATGCATCAATGTTTTAGGTGTTTGGGATACAAAGACGAATAGTACTATTCTCTGGTTTAATTTTCCAAGGGAGAAATAAATGTAATCAATCCATCAATCAATAGAATGCAAAAGACCAGTTCTGCAGTAGAGTAGAAGGAAATGCATATTTTCTTGTGGAAATTGAACAGCAATCTAATTCACCATGTCAGTTAAGGCAACTAGCCCCAGAGTGACATGTCAGTCATGCTCTGAATTTGCGTGTTGTTTCAACAAATGAGACTGCAAGGAGGAGGCAGGAAGAAAACATTAAAGAAAGAACTTTATTTATATTATTTAATCAGGGAATGTTTATTGAAAGATTCCTATTTGCCAGGCACTGCTTTAGTCCCCAGGGATACAGCAGTGAACAAAACACGTGAAAACTTCTGCTCTCATGCAATTCACATTCTAGAGAAAAAGACAATAAGAAAGATTACTAGGTAAAACATATTGTATGTTAGATAGTAATAGGTGCCAAGGAGAAAAATAAATCACAGTAGGTTAAGAACAGTGTCTGGGTTTGGGAAGAGTTGCCAAGGACTCTTTTGGATGAGGTGGCCAAGGAAGGACTCACTAAAAGGTAACATTTTAATAAAGATTTGAAGAAGATAAGTGAGTGAGTCAGGCAGGTATCTGAGAGAAGAGCATCTCAGTGAGAAAGAAAACTAAGTACAAAGGCCTTTAAGAGGGAGTATGATTCATGTGTTTGAAGAAAAGCAGAGAAGCAGAATAACTGAGGGAAATAAAGTCGTAGAGGTAACAGGTTCTCAAATGACATAGGGCCTGAGAGGGCGCAAAATACATGACCCCAAAATATCTTATTTTGGCATGTGGATTTTTTTGAGCTGAAGACAATCAAGGCCCAAAAGACTCAGGAAGAGCTTTTTTACCTCTCCCTTAACTGCCTAAAAGAGTTTAGATAGAGGGCCTGGTCCAGGAAGAGAGCTATCACCAGAGACAACTGCAAGGAGTATGCACTAGGTGTGGCAAGCTGGGAGGGGTGCAAGATGGCCTGTTTCTTCAAATTCCATTCTGAGTCCCATTTTTTATGCCTGCCATGACAAACATTTGTTTACCAAACATTTGCTCACCAAACATTTGCTCACCAAACATTTGCTCACCAAACATTTGCTCTTCCCATATTCCTGTGAATTTAAAACCCCAGACCCCTACTGCCTTCTTTTTAGCTCAGGATAATATATAAGCCTCAATTGACTGAGTGTCTTTGAACCTCTCAAGTCTATGTGAGGCTCCTGTATGTATGAAATTAAATTTATTTTTCTCCTGTTAATCTGTCTTATGTCAATTTGATTAATAGACCAACCAATAGAACCAAGAAAGGTAGAGAAAATTTTTTCCTCCCCTATAGGCTTTTTGAAGACTTTGAGGTTTACTCTGAGTAAGACAGGAGAGTTTAGAGCAGAAAAATGATATGCTCTAACTTAAGACAAATAGGATAACTCTTGCTATTGTGTTGAAATTAAACAGAAGGGAAGGAAGGGGGAGTGTGAGAATGCGTGGGTAGAAGATAATGACAGGAACAGAAACACCAATTAGCAGAGTTTTATGATAATTCAGGGGAGAGAAGATGGTGATGTGGTCCAGGAAGGTTGGAGCGAAAATGTTAAGAAATGCTTTGGATTTGACTGTATTTTGAATGTGAAGTATTAGAAATAGAAAGGAGTCGAAGATAACCCTGAAGTTTTGGCCTGAGCAGCTACAATGATAGACCTCTCATTTACTGAGGTGGGGGAGTCAAAGAGAGGAATAGAGTGTTTTTTGAGGGAGGTCGCATGTCAGGAGCTCATTCTTAGAAATGTTGCATTTGAGGTACCCATTTGATGTCCAAGTGGGGATGCAATACAAACAGTTGAATACGTGAGTCTGAAGTTCAGAGGAGACTTCTGTGCTGTAGAAAAAAAGTTGAGAGACCAGTGTTTAGATGATATTTAAAGGCATATGCCTGGATGAGATCACCAAGAGAGTGAATATAAATAGCAAAGAGAATAATGCCAGGGACAAACCCTGCAGTACTCCAAAGTTTAGAAATTGGGGAAGTTGAGGAAGAAATAGCAAAAGAGACTGAGCTGGAGTAGCTTGAGAGGTAAGAGCAAAACTAGGTGGATGAATTTGGAGTCTTGGAACCTGTATTAGGGTTCTCCAGAGACACAGAGCCAACAGGAGATAGATAGATAGATAGAGAGGTGATAGCTAGATAGAGAGATAAATAGATGATAAACTAGATAGATAGAGATAGAGATGGATAGATATAGATATAGATGATATAGATATAGATATAGACTAAGTGGCTCACACAATTGTGGAGGCTGTCAAGTCCAAAATCTGCAGGGTAGGCCAGCAGGCTGGAGACCCAGGGAATAGCAGGCTGACTCAAAACGCAGTCTAGAGGCAGAATTTCCTCTTCTTCAGAGGACTTCAGTCTTTTTCTCTAAGATCCTCAACTGATTGGATGAGGCCCACTCACGTTACAGAGGGTAATCTGCTTTACTCCAAGTCTACTGGTTTAAATGTTAGTTTCATCTAAAAAATAATCTTCATAATGACAGCTAAACTGGTGTTTGATCAATATCGAGGTACCATAATTTAGTCAAATTGGCACACAAAATTAACCATCAGAGAAGTCCGGTAAAAAGAGTTTCAAAGATGAGAGAGAGATATCAATTTTGTCAAACATTGCAATAGATAAAATAAGATGAGAATTTGACCATAAGCTGACCATTGGAATTAGCTAAACAATGCCACTACTGGTCACAGGTGGCTTGGATGGTGGTGCCTGACTAGAGTGAAATCAAGAAAGAATGGGAGGAGAGATACTGCATGCAGAAAGAATAAACAATTCTTTGAAGGAGTTTTGCTTTGAAGATGGGGAGATAAAAGGCATGGTAGCTTGATTGTGTGACAGGGTCAAAAATATTTTATTTTATTTTTTAATATGGGAGAAAGAACAGTAGGTTTGCTGATGAGAATGATCTAGCAGAAAAGATGTAGAAGAGAGAAGGGAGAAATGCAATATTTTGAATAGTGGAAGAGATTCAGCATAGATGAGGAGAAGTTGAACTTAAATAGGAGTATGGACTGTTCATCATAACAGGCAGGAAGTTGAGGAGATGGGCATAGAGGTAAGCTGGAGTGATGGTGTCATGGTAGGAGATCATGAAAGTTTTCTTCTGACTATTTCTATTTGTAATGAAATAGGACAAGGTCAGCTTTATAGATGTGCAACCCACACAACTGCACTGCACAGTGCTGTGTGCTCAGAAGGGCCCCACACATTTTAATGTTACGAAGTTCTTAAAAATGTTACCTTTGAATTTTTATTTTTGTAAAGTCCCATGGGACAGAGGAGGATGAATGTGAGTAGAAGAGATACACACAATATGTGTATCTACACTTGCTTGCCACCCTATTCACATAGAGCATTTGTGTGTCCTGTGAACACAGAACTCCAGTGGACCCACGATGCATGAGAGTTCAGTAAGACTCAAAACAAGCACAAGGTAAGGAAGTCTACGACTGAGTAAGCCTGGGGCACTGACATTCCCAAGAAGCCACACTTTCAGTTTGTACAATAAGTTGTTTCCATCTCAAAAAAAGGCAATAGTGTTCCAAGAAATACAAATGACTGAGGAACTCTGTTATATCTTATATCTTTTCTTATTCACATTACTTCCCTGTGTTAGCTGATGACTTACACTGAAAACCATGACATAAACGGGAAAAGCAGGGCAATCTATAGTTCCTTGTCCCCTTAACCTTTCCATACTCAGTAGTAAGCTGAGGTAGAGGGTTTAGATAGAATGCACACACACAAAGAAGTGGGAAAAAAACAGTTAGTTTTATGCAACATTTCCTCTATTCTGGTAAGAACAAAACACTTATGCGTGTATGAGTCACAGAATGTGAATTTTGCAGTTTTGGTGATTCTGCATAGAAGTTAAATGTTCTTATCTTTGCATTTAAAAGGAGCATTGCACAATATAAAGACGAATGGTACAATTCATGGTAATAACTTAAACTTGTATTTTTTCTTTACTTGGAACAAGATTAAATGATAAGTAAAAAGCACCATGACATTGAGAGAGAGAGACCACGAGAGAAAATAGCTTTATATTTTAGTACCTTTAATGATACTTTTTTTCTGCATTTTATGTAAGAGGCCCTGCATTTTCATTTTGCTCCATGTCCTGCAATTTATGTAGCTGGCTCTAACATTGCAAGTACATCATCAGTTGAGAATGAGGATGACAGAGGAGATTTAAGAAGTTTGAGAAAAGAGAAACTATGCAACAGTCTTCTGCTTGAGTGGAAGTGTGACAGGAATAACAACATGAAATATGAGTATTGGACTGCATTAAGAAACCATTTAGGGCTAATTATCATGATTATAAAGAATGCCCAGTCAGCATGATTGTGTGTTTTTCTCCAGACATATTCATTTTCATGGAGGGCAAGGAGGTTGAGTGTATATGAAAGAGAGCAGAACAATTATAATAATTGACTAGGAAATTTAATCTGAGTAAAAAGGTAAGTGAGAGTTTAAGGGGCTAATAAACATTGAGAAGTCATAAAATCAGATGCATCCTTGTTTTTGGAGGATTGTTAGAGCTGGAGTACTAGCGAGAGTGAGTCAGAAAGAGAGGAAGTGGGAGGTATAATGTTGAGATTTTGGAGGGGTGCTAGTCATTGGTCATAAGCACTAGTATATAATCATGAGACAGTGTTGCTGTGGTGGAGAGGAGGAAATCAAGTTGCTGAGAGATCTGAATATTGGAAGGCTCTTCATGGATAGTGAAATCTCAAGAATGTTATGATAGCAGTGTTGTTGGAGAGAACAACAGTGAACCTAGCCCTAACATCGAAGAAGGGAGAATAGTAAACCTAGAGAGTGGTAGTTGTCTGCATTAAGGAGAGCTCGTGTTAGCTTATTGACAAGAGATTCAAAGATTTAGGGAGAAAGGGTGGGGGAATGCCTGGAAATAACAATAAGGAGCCAAAGAGGAAACTAATCCACATACAAAGCGTGTGGTAGGAAGCAGGTAGGGGAAAACTCATCACCATCTGATAGAGCCACATAGAAAACAGAAGGAGAAATCTGGGTTGCGGTTATAGCAAGAAAGTGAAGAGATTCTTCCCTGAAAATGGTGGAGATATAAAGGTGTTTGTTGAAAACTGACATTGAGCTTCAGAAGCCCAGTGAAAAGTGTTCAGGAGCGGTGGAGAGGAGGGAGTTGATGTCAGAGAACGTGATTCACAGAATGTAAAAGAATCAAAGTTCTAAGAAGGAGAGAGAATGTGGGAGACTAGAGTTTCTATAGTAATGACACTAAAAAGGAATAAAGAGCATAATGTAATCATTCCTAACATTCCTAAGAAACACCACTGGTAACAAAGTTGTGAGTGTTTGTAGAGTGTTCTGCTATGCGACCTTGGATAATGTATTTAACATCTCTGAACATGATTTGTTGGCATTTGTAAGACGGGAATAAGTAATGTATACGTCTGCTATGATGGCAGAGCTGTGGGGCTCCCCTTTGGATCCTGCTCATAGAGACTTCAAGTCCTACAGAGAAGTTTCACTACTAGTGACTGGACATTCCTGACCTCTCTAATGACAATCTATGGAGCGTGCATGAATTTGTGAAGATCTGCTCGTTGAGAGAAATGATAAGTAGTTTTGAAAACAAGCATAAATTAAGTGTGTGGGAGTAAAAGAAGTTGAAATTTTAAAGCTTGAACTACATTTTAAAGGAATTTGAGTTTCATTCTCAAAGTTTCTTCTTCAAATTTCATCCTTACATTTAAAGAAGAGTCTTTGGTGGACTTAGCCTGAGATAATAAAAGAAGACGTTGTAGTAAAAACAGATTGATATTCAATTCTGCAATTAACTAGCTGTGTGACCATAAGGAAGACATTTGCATATCTTCAGCTTTAATTTCCACATCTGACAAAAGTAAAATTAATAAATGCAATTATTATTCATTTTATATTTACTTAGCTTGGAAGCAAAATTATCAGATATATTCCATAATAGTAACTCTTGAAGATGGTGACTAGTCTAGATGAGGCCAGAGAGGGAGAGAGCCTGGTCTCAGAGAAAAAGGAGAAAGGCTGACAAGGCAAGAGATGTTTAAGAGGTAAAGTCCCATTCAATTAGCCTAATTGTGGCCAATTGGGTCTGTAGCTTCAGAAACAGTAGGAGACAAAGGTAAATGCAAGGACTCTTTGGGGGCTAAAATTTTGGACAATCGAAAAGGAGATGGATGCAAAGATAAAGATTATGGTGTGTATTTTGTGCATTTTAGATTGGAAGAACTGTATACCCAGGTAATAGAGTCTATTAGAGAAACAGATGTATTCAAAAACAAAGCAATCCACACTAAAGACATATTTGAATCACAGAATTGCAGATACTTGGAGAGATGAAAATGTTCAGAGTATAATTAGAAGGTGGGTTGTTGAAGGGAAATTATTGTAAAAGTTCCGTAGAAGTAAGCGTTGATGAGCAAGCCGACTGAGATGTTAGACTGATCACCAGCCTTGTGCAGGGACAGTAATAGTGGCTGGAAGAAAGCCTGTCGATCAGCAGCAAAGTCAAAAAGGATTAGTGCTTCAAGGCCTAAATTTGGCTTGTTACTGTCTCCATCACTCTGTGTGCACCAGCCATATCATGTCCAAAAGAAAAAAAAAAAAAGAAGACGAAGTTTGAAGAATATTTAGGGATCTCATTAATTTTCAGACATTTCAGAAAAAGACTGGGCTGTCAAGTTACTCTAAAATATGTTCTAGATCTGAGTCCAGCACCTCCCCTGCACTCCAACAAATGTATAAATTCCTTTTAGCATATGCACTCCAAGCTGCTGCCCAGTTTAACTTTAATGAGACAGTGTAATGCAGAGAAAAGAGCAGTTTTTGAAGTTGGATTTAAATCTTGGATCTGCTATGCAACCTTGGATAATGTATTTAACCTCCCTGCACCTGGTTTGTTGGCATTTGTAAGATGGCAATAGGTAATTTATAGGTCTGCTGGGATGGCATGTTATTATATATGTAAAGGGTCTCACAAATTCGTACACATATTCATAATCCTCTCCCAAACTACACATGCTATCATCCAGACAACTTTAAGAATGTTCCTTCTTACACTAAATAGTAATTTTCAAGCTACTGGTCTTAATTTAACCCCTTGGAGCAATCAGGACAAATCTTGCCCTTCTTGTCTAAGTGGGAGGCAGATAAAGATAACTGTAGGAAGAGGGAGCCAAGATCGTTTTGACCTCAAAGGTGCTAAAGCAGGGAGGATTTGGGGCGTTTAACATGCGGAAAAGTATGGTAACCCAAACTCATATTAAGTCAAGTGCATTTGAAAGCTTTCCTAACCGTGAATGTTTCTCTCAGTACTTTGCTCAATAGGTTCATCTCAGGAAATTAACACACCCCAGGACCAATCGAAGTTCTCATCAGTTAAGCTAATTGACACAGCAGGTTTAACTTATTCCCAACGATGAGTATAAAGCATTTTTTCAACAAAGAAAGATCTCTTAAACCTTTTGAAAGCCTGCTGTAATCAACTGATTGAAGGCTGAAACTAAAAACATGTATATATATATGGATAAGCTTTACTAACGCCAAACTTACTCTCCAATTTGGCAGGGCTTGTGTTGGGCTGGAGGAACTTATTATATTCAACTAAACTTAGTACGTATGTTTAAACATTAAGATTTCTATACTTTCTTTAAGGAAAACAATGTTCTATTGAAATTCTTTAGGTTCTTTTAAAATGTGCTTTATTATTTTTGTTACAACCAAAAACTAGCATGAAATAATTACATTATTCCAAGGTTTGTGTTTAAACTGGAAAGTATTTAAGTTTTCAAATGGTCTCTTCTTAATTCCATTATATTTTTTCTTTTTGCTAAACTTAAGGTTCTACTGATATTGAATTTAAAGAAATAAAATGAAGAAGGACAGAGAATTTGAACATTCTTTGTAAAATTTAAATAATTTTTAAAGTCAATTTTATTACTATAATCTTAGAAACCAGCTTGCTGACTTTGGTCTCTCTTTGAAGTTTCTATACTCATTCTACTTCTAATATGGACTTTTTTCTCATTTTCCCATTTTGCTACTATATTATCTGCTTGACCTTGGAAAAATTATTTAATTTTTGTGCCTTTCTGTGTCTGGTTTTTATTAGTAAAATGCACCTACTTTGAGAGGGTTGTTAGAATTAAAAATGAGAATATGCAGTAAAAGTTTTTACTTTTTGGTGAGGAAGATTGGCCTTGAGTTAACACCTGTTGCCAATATTCCTCTTTTTGCCTGAAGAAGATTGTCACTGAGCTAACATGTGTGTCAATCTTCCTATATTTTGTATGTGGGACACTGCCACAGCATGGCTTGATGAGTGGTGTGTAGGTTTGCACCAGGGATCTGAACCTGTGAACCTTGGGCTGCCGAAGTGGAGCACAAGAACTTAACAACTACACCACTTGGCTGGCCCCAGCAGTAGAAGTTTTAATGCATTTGATGGAATAAGTGAGCATTCAATAAATGTGAACTGTTATCAGCAGAAAAATGAAGAAAAAGGAGAAAAGGAGGGGCACTGTAGGTGGAAGAAATGTTGTAAGTCAAAAACACAGAAGCAGAGCTTAGCCATGCCTGTTTTCTCATTATTGTTCATATTGGTTAACTTCTGTTATTCTATCTTGAAGTTCACTGTTTCTTTGCTCTGTTCTCTTCATCCTGTTTTTGATTCCATCCCCAAGTTTTTATTTTGGTTGTTATATTTCTTAACTTTAAATTTCTATTTGGTTCTTCTTTATATCTTCTTTCTTTGCTGAGACTTTCTATTTTTTTCGTTTGTTTCAAGCAAGTTCACATTTTTCAGTGAAGCATTTTTATGATGGCTATTTTTAAAGTCCTTGTCAGATAATTTTAATATCTGTGTCATCTAGTTATTGGCATCTGTGGATTGTCTTTTCTCATTCAAGCTGAGATTTTCCTGGTTCTTTGTACAACAAATGATTTTCAATTGAAATCTGTACATTTTGGATATTATATTATGAGATCACACATCTTATTTAAATTTTCTATTTTAGTAGAACTCTTTTGCCATTACTCTAGTGGAAGAAGCACCTCAGTACTGCCAGGTGTGAGCAGAACTCCAGGTTACCCATTACCTCCATTAATGTCCAAGGGTTCTTTACTACTGCTAGACGGGGGTGGGAGTTTCAGCTTCCCACTAGGTTTCCACAGATATAGCCCTGGCTAGGAGGAACAAGGGTGCCTTGTTACTACTACTATTCCAGGTGGGCTCCACTGACACAGTTGGATCAGGGGTTGTTTGGCTGGAAGAGGGAGTGACTAGTTACCTCTGAGTGGCGGTGAAAGTCCTAAGTCTCCATTATACCTCCTCTGATACCATCCAGCAGGGAGAGGTATGGGTGTGTTGGAGGAGGTCATCAAGAGGACGTGACCGTCAGTTGACCCTCAGGTTGAACACAGGTAATCAGAAGCTCCTCACCCCTCCCTTGGCTTTGGAATGTATGTTCTGCCCACCAATCCCGCAGTGGGAGCCACTTTCAAGGATGTGGCCTTGAGAGAGTAGGTGTTGTTGAGTCCATCTGGACGGTGTACATGACTGAACCCAGGTAAGGCCTCTAGATTAACTTTTAAGATTCTGGTGGGCAGATGTGAATATCTATTCATCTTGCAGCTGCCCCAAATGGGCCTTGTAAGTAAGTTCCCTTGCTTATTAAACCTACCACCTATCAATCTGGAGTTGTCTGCCTCTTTCTTTGATCTCTCCTTGCCCTCCATGTATGGGGACCATTTTGTAAGCCAACAGGGTACCTCTTTATCCTGGGAAAGGATGGAAGTCCAGTCTCCCCACATGGTCTGCATTGGTCAAGGGAGTGGCAAAAGGCCTCTTTACTGACCTGTGGGGAAAAAACTTTGGGCTCCCAACTTGGCATTCTCTGACACCACACAGCCAGGATAGGGATGGGGTAAGAAGATGACTCGTTACCCTCTGGTGAGAGTGAACATGAAGGTTCCAGATTCAACCCCTGTCAGTAGAGATGGGAGTGCAGCCATGGTTTTTTCTATGGTGTTTGGTAGACTAGAGCAGTTATTGTTAAAATTTTCTGTCTTGTTAGGCTGCCCCTTTCCTGGTACTTTGGCTGGAGAAAGTAGGCTTTTCTTTTCTGTGCTTGTTGGTGTGTCTCAGTTTCTGGCTTCTCCAGAACCAAATTTGGTGTGTATAAAGCAAAAGGAAAACCTAAGGAACACATCACTATATCATTCCTCATTTACAAGATCCCTGGACTATGTACCTTCTTCTCTCCAGCTTTCAGAGTCTTATTAAATTTATATTATATATAATGTCAAGAGATCTAAGCCATACCTCATGTGAGGACTAGAGAAGGACATATCTACTCCAGGGTTCCAAAAGTGGAAATCTTTATATTAGCTTTCTAAACTAGTTTTTACATTGCGACATAGGATAATTCCTCCTCAAAATATTTTTTATACTTGTCTTATTTTTACTACAAAAGATCTGATTTTATAGCTGTTCTCATTAAAGCAGCACATTTTATTGTGAATGTCAACTTTTTCATTTTAGATGATGTTAGAAAACCGTTATTAGGTTCTTAGAATAGTTTATAATCTATATATTTATTCAAGAGAGTCTAATTAAGATTAATTAAATAATAAATTTAGATTTTTCTGATTCTAGGACTGCCTTATTATAAAAGACAATAAATATATCTCCAGAAGACATCAAATTGATAGTATTAAAGAGAATATAAACTAAAAGCTGCAAATAATAGAACTAGACAGATTTGTTTCGTCTTTGTCTTCAAGTGTTTAAGTGGTTTTCTTTAAAAAAAAGGAACAGTCAATTGGGTTATCTAAGAGTAAATTATATTCAAATATCTTCTAAAAATATGTTTATATTGCATATATAACATCTTAACCAGGGCAATTTTTCATGAATCCCTCCTGATAATTAGGTTTATGCAATCTTGCTGGGTGGTATGCTTTCTTCTCTCAGCACTCCTGCGAATATCTGAAGTATAGGGCAAGTACTCTTATGATAATTCAATATTAAGAAATTTAATTATTAACATACAGATTACACATACATATTAAACATTAAATGTGTAGAGTGCATGTAAAAATCGAGGACTTCTGGGTGGCATTAGTCTGCAAAGTGCACTCACCTCATTTGCAATTATTGATGTTTATTCTTCTTTCTGGGCTGGCAGTGGGCACCTGATTTTTGTCAGCTTCTCATATTCACCCAGAGTCTACATGTTTGCAGTCTTAGAGACAGCTGGAAAAACCATCCTAGCTCTACTTCTGGTTCAACAACTGTTTCTCCTTTTTGATAGATCTTATCCTTCTTTTCATTACTTGAGCTGTGATTGAAGCAGCCCACCCCAACCCTCACCTTCTTGGAAGCTGGGGCTCACTCTCCAGAGGAACCACACATACTGCCAAACTTCTCCAGGCCCTTGGCAGGAAGGGCATATATTTAACTTCACTGGATGTTGCCATTGGCTTTCTTCTGGGATGACTGAAAAAAATCACTTCCTATTCTATTATATCTTTCCCCCATCTTTAGTTCTCCAAAGACCTATCTGCTCACTCTGTACACAATATTTTCCCACCCGTTTTTATCATGGTATTCAGTTGTATTATGTAGTTTATACAGGAATGAATGAAAAAATACTATAAACTGCTTAGTTCAATGGTTATCAGATAAAAAGTGCTTAGTAAACATCAGATATCATTATAATGGTTCTAATTAATATTTTATGATAATGTTTAGTAAAAATATTTTATATTAGTTAAAGAAACAACTATAGCTTATTAACTATGAAGTAAAAACAACATTTTAATAAAATAGAGATTAAATAACAGTGGCAGGAAAAATGCCTTTAAATACCAAGACCCAACAGTAAATTACCTTTACAATCAACAAGATTTTAAGTGGAGTGTTTCTTATTTCTAACACCTTTTTTACAATTATCTTCTTGCTCTCCTTAATAATTACTTATGCATGATTACGAAAGTAAGTAAATCTAAGTACTAGATTAGTTGGACTTTTATAAATCTGATTCCCTCTCCTCCACTGTTTTTGAAGGAGATCAAGCCTTGGTTCATTCAGTTCTCCTGAGTTGGATAGATGTGCAGAGTTCACCTAACACATGTTGACTTCTCCTCAAAACCAGTGCCCCTCTGGAGTGGGAGCTGAACTGTGTTTTCTTTGCCTAAGGAGATGTGGGAAGAGTGTGACACCAGCCCTCTGCTAAGGGAGGAGAAGTCACTGAACTGAAGGTGAACTAAAGAGTCTTTATAAAAAGAACTGCTTACCTGAAACAAAATTGAAGTTTTGGGCTCCAGCTATACTACAAAAACACTGATTTTTTTCCCTTCTTTGTGATCAGTGATAGAGAGACAACATTGAAATAGGAGAACTTCATACAATAAGGAATATTGTTTATAAATACTCTAAGTCACAGAGTCACTAGCAAAAGAACATTGCAGTGTTAAACACTACGACATACTTGTATTACCAGGAAGTGCTTTGCCCTGTGAGTACAATGTGATCTAAGAGACACAGATTCCATAAACATTCCCTTAAACTACTGTGGATTTCTCTGTCTTGCTTGTGATCAAGACATTGAAAATGTACTTGTTTGTCTTTTTTATTCAGTACGGTCATAATCATTCTATGTTCAAATGTTTCTTGAAGTTTTTTGAAGTCCATGATTATATTTGTTTTCCATTTAATTCGTTTCTTTTATCTTATCTTCCTTTGTCTGCCTTCTCCTGGCACAAGATTTCACATGTATCGTCATAGTTTTGAGATATACAACACAGTCATATGGATTTCTTCATTAATTAATTAACAAAAAGGTGAACACTATGTCTTGTGCTATATTAAATATTAAAGGTACATACTATAAAAAGAAGTGAAGATGCTAGGATCTTTATTTCAAAGAGTTTCCAATCTTAATAGAATAAGTAAAACATATAGAAGTGCAAAAATTTCCAGGACAGTGTGTAATCAAATACCAAATCCTGGGGTGCCACGTGGAACTGTGTGAATGTTCAATAAAAGGAACTCTTTCAGTAATGTATAAACCTATGGCACAGCTCTTGTGGCTGTCCCTTTATGATGCTACATGTTTGGTGTCTTCATAATACCTAAACTCACCCCATCCATTTTCTGGGTTGTCATCTGTGCTATCTCTCCTGCCCCAGGGCCCCATTGCCTCTTGCTGAAAATAAACACAGGGGAGAGCAGCAGGAAATCCTCAAGGTCAAGACAGTTGTTTGGAGAGCAGCTGTAGTGAAAACATCTCTTACACCTATGTTGTGCCAGGCACTCTTCTAAGCATGTTACTAACATTATCTCATTTAATCCTTACCATTCCATATGAGGCAGGGTACTATTATCATGCTCTTTTAATAGATGAGGGAACTGAAATTGAGGAAATTTTCATAATTTGCATCACATCACCCGGTGAGTATCTGAGATGGTCTGAGACCAGGGCCATGCTCAACATCTTCATAGAGAGAATCCCACTCAAATTGCTGCGTGGAGAGAGAGGAGGCAATGGAAACTAAGAGATTGGTTGAATACACTAATACCACATGGGTGGGCATTAAGAGGATAAGGAGAAAAGTCTAGAGGCCTGCTTTGTAAATGTCTTAATATGCAAAATGCCAGGGTTGTTTTAGGTTCCAATCTCCCACAGAGAAAGTCATTTTAAAAATGGAGGTTGTTTTCTTCACGATATGTTAAGCACATTGTCATAAATGATTGAAATTTAAGTTTACAAATTGTAAGTTGCTGACCACTGGCATCAATTAATATAAACTAGAAAACAAAACCAAGAAACATGTCTTTCTTCTCAATAGTTTCGTTTGTCTTTTTTTAATACTTCTTTTCGCCCATAGTGTTAGTTCTTTGCTATGGGTTGTGGCTAGCAAATCAATACTGCATAAAGGTCTGCATCTTAGGGTTTTGGGAAAGTTGCTTTTGATTGAGAAATCATATTGCAGAGTAAAATTGATGCCTTGAGTTTAAATTGCTATAATGGCTTGGCAATGCTTGTGATTTCTGAAGTTTATTGAAGTAGAACTGGTATTTGGATATCCTACTGGCTTTATTGACCACATGGATCTTTGGAAACCCTGGATGCACTAACAACCTGGTGGCAGAGCACAGTGTGGAAGCGCAGAAGGAGATCCACCTGCTTCCATGACAGACGATCTAGGCTACCGCTGCAGATAAAACCCCTGTGGCTGGTACTAAGGAGAATCAGAAATAAGAGAGGAGGGCACTTTCCCTGACTTCAACTTTTCTGCGGAAAAATTAAGGGAGAAATTTCAAATTGAGGACTTTAACTTTGCTGTGGGAACAAGAAACTACCTTCAGAAGGTTGTCAGAGAGAATTAATGCCCTGCTGCTATATTTGGCATAATGGTATTTTCAAGCTATGTTACCCAAAAAACGCTGGAAAATCTTGTTTTGTAACTAATTGGATAACAGAAAATTTCAAAGTAAGATTCAGATGGCTTTTCTTGTTTTACGCCTAAGGTGAACTTTGAATAAACAGTGTATTTCTTGAACTACTTCAGAAATTCTAGAAGTAAAATCAAAGGGCTCTTGAGAGGATAAACTTCCCAAGAAAAACTTGTAGTGGCCAGGCTTGCAGAGCTTGTGGGCAGGGCTTCTCTGATAATCTGTGATCACCTCCCTGAAAGGAGAGTCTCATACTCTTCGTGGATTATGGGCTTGGTATTAATTATTTGGGGTTAAAAAAGATAACAAGAAAAAATCAGGGATATTGTGAAATTTAGGAGAAATTCAAGGCTCTTTTCTTCTACCACCCAGCCCCAACTTTCGTCCCCAGGCAGGAGGGTTTTAATCCAAACTTTTCACGTTCAAGATATTATAATGAGCTACAGTTCAAAGGGAAGATATTTCAAAAGCATTAGAGGTCAAGGTGGTGTCTGTATTTTATTATTATTTCTATTGAGGTATAATTGACATGTATTATATTAGTTTAAGGTGTGCAAAATAATGATTCGATATTTGTATATATTGTGAAATGATCACCATAACAAGTCTAGGTAATATCTGTCACCCTATATAGTTACAGAACTGTTTTTTCCTTGTGATGAGAACTTTTAATATTCACTCTCTTAGGAACTTTTAAATATGCAATATGATGTTATCAACCATAGTGCCATGCTGTACATTAAATCACCATGACTTTTATTTTATAACTGGAAGTTTTATACCTTTTGACCCCCTTTGCCCGCCCCCCGCCCCATACCTCTGGCAACCACCAATCTCTTCTCTGTATCTGTGAGCTTGGCTTTTCATTTGTGTTTTTCTTTAAAAGTTCTTTTCTCACACAAAGCTAAGGGAGACCTTTCAGAAAACACTTGAAAAAGGTCTAAGGCAGGGAACCCAGGCCAGCTCCACCATTGGCAGTAGGGCAAACTTATTTTTTCTTCATGCTCTTTGAGTGAGTACATATGATTTGGCCTTATTTCTAATGGGAGTTTGAAACTGAGTTTGGGATTTGGGGAGCATGTGAACTGAACGGATCTTTTAGCCTGCTTTAGTTTTGGCCCATTTGGACTCAGCTAGATTAGGGGTCATCATCATTGTCTCTGGCCAGCCCATTAGAGAGTTACAGAGGATTCAACGTAAAATCCACTCACAGTAAAATGGTAATTTTGCTTTTTCTGAGTGTACTTTTGTTTCAGGAACTTTATGGAGAGGAGAGGCAAATCTTGGGTTATTTTTAGGCCTTGGTTCTAACGTCATTTTAAACCCACTTTAATATACCCTGCCCTGATGTTCCTGAACTTAATTGCCAGCAACTGCCATGTCTTTATTAGTTATACCACTGAAATATTGGTTTTGTCTACCCTGACTGGCCTTATCCTATTATCTCTAATTCAGTCCAAGTCCCAGTTTGTTGTAATTAATCAGGCAAAATAAAATAGATTGGATTCTCAGGGTCTTTGCCCTGTACTTCTGTGCTTTTAAAATGGTCTTCTCATTTAAGACTTGATTTGAGGACTTTTAAGTCAAGTGGCTGTGTTAAACTACCCATATGACTCAAATTGACCTTATCAAAATATAATTGGTGCAGTATATATGCATATCAAATATTCATTACCTCTGACTCTTTCGACATGGTTTGAAACTATGACCCCATTAAGAACCAGATTTCAGTTGTTTTTAGTCTCTAAATTGGATTTGGATTCTGCAGCAAGTCTGGATTTTTCTCCTCTCTGTCTATACTAGAGTCTTTACCTACCCACACATTTGCAGGGACTAAGAGAGCAATCTTTGTGTAAGAGACATCGACAATGTAAAACTCTTTCAAGACGACTTAATGTAGCTGATAAACAGTGTTTTGTTATCCAATCGATATTTACAATTGCAGAAATCAATTGCCTGCTTTATGGAGAGGACATTTCATGTACACATCATATTCTTTTCAGTGATTGCCAAAAAATCAATTTGTGCTTTCAGTTGAATTAAGGTATATATTTTATAATGCTCTAAAATAGGCAATTACTCTATTATTCCTGAAGAGATTTCGGTCATTACAGAGGGAAATAAAAATGATGTTTCCATTTCCCCTAATAATCTATATCGATATACTTGAAAAGTTTACTATTTTTTTCAGAACCATATGTACTTTCAATAAATAAAAGTGTTAAATTCTGAAAGGTAGAAATATTATTTATGATTATTAAGGTCAATATGATAGAATCAAAAATAAATTGGGTTTTGGAGTCGACTGTCAGCTGTACCACTCCCTAACTATGGGGAATTTGACTGTGACTTCACTTCTCTGAATTTTATTTTCCTCATCCATAAGATGAGATTGATTCTATAAATCTTACAGAGATGTTGAAACAATTAGTTTCAGTACCAGGAATACTTGGTAGTGAAATAATAATTATAAGCAGTAGGTTATCCTCTATCTTTTACATGGTTCCATAATGTTATTTTATGTTTAATATTTAATGATATTAGCACTCATCACATCATTATGTTTGGGACCAAGAACAATCTTAGGCTGTTGGTATCAAGGATGTTATTATTTTCTTTGTGTAATCTTTGTATAAATGTGAAAACTAAGGCAGTATGTGTAATTGTTGAGAATATGGACCCTGGAGCCACATTGTCCTGGTTTGAATCTCAACACAGCCCCGCCCCAAGCTGTGTGACTTTGAACAACTTACTTAAATTCAACCTATTTTAGTTCCCTTTTCTGTAAAATCGGAACAAAGTACCTATTTCATAAAAATATTGTGTATAAAACTTTTTGAACAGTACTGCTATAAATAAGCCCATTATAAGTCATAACTACCAATCTTAGAAAGTTGTCTATAATCATACAGCTACTAAGTGCAAGAAGAAGATTTCTACCCGGGGTTTCTGGTTTTAAGTTGAGTGCTTTTCCCCTGACTCAGTACTGCCCTTGGAATTTATGTAAATAGAAGTGTACTAAACACTTTATAGTATTGATACACAATTACATAAAACAGAACATGCAGTAGCTCTATTTTCCTTACCAGAGTGGGTTGATGATAAACAAGGCTGTGCAGATTCCAACCCAGATGCCCCAGTCTGAGTTAAGATCATTGATTCCCACAAATTTGTTGCCTCCAAAGTTGCTGACATTGACTGAATGTCTACGAGAGTCTGCCTGAGTCATTTGTTAGGCTGCTGTTGTGGACCCAGGATCATTGACTCCATAAATCTCCCACTGGAATCCACTCTATTGGCATTCTAGGTCCCAAAAGGGCCCTTATCCAGTGTGAAGGCAAATGCAGCCAATAGTAAAAATAAATACACTGTTAATAGTGCATCTGTTTGGCTGGGAATGAAGTCAAGAAGTGTTATCACAAGTGACAAATATAAGGGTTTGCTTTTTGAAGTTGCATTTCTACTTTTATTCTAACACCAGTTTTGCCAAAAAGTTCACAGTACTGATAGCAAGATATGGAATTTATTAAAAAAAAAAACAGAATGAAATAGTTTAAAATTTGATTAAAGTCTCAGATTTGTTTTCATTTGAAAAACATATCCTTTGTTTATGAGGTAACAGGAAAGTGTTTTTCCCACTTTTTGAAAATACCTTTAGCCATTCATCATTTATTTGAAAATGCTTTTTCCAAGGACACCAGAGAAAATCTCTTCTTTAAAAGTTTTTAGAACATTGTTGATTCTTTCTGGATGTTTTTCAAATTCAGTCAAGGAATATACAAAGTAGAAGGCTCCAACGTCAAATACCTTGAATAATGGCAGGAAATAATCGATTGATAAGAACTTTTATCCATCACCTAACCCAGGAAAAGTAGAAAGCCGTGTCCCTGAAAACTATATTGAAAAAGCCTAGAGAAAGAAGGCCAATCTCTTCCTGAGACCAAGTAGTACGTAAGGACAACTTGACTGTGTTTCTTTGGGGAAGGTTGCTTTCCTATTTAATTATTTCCCATACATGGTTTTCACTAAAATCAAAGAGTTACAGAATATATGGTTTCCTAGGGTCTAAGATTCATAGATTTGAAATACACATTAGCAGTTCTTTTATCCTACCGTCTATAGCATCTCTGAAATGTGGTGATTCAGCTTCTGCTTGAAACCATGGAAATGATAGCTACCATTTACTAAGTGTCCTTTTGTGCTGGGTACTGTCCTAGGTATTCACAATTATCCCACTTCTTCACAATAACCCTGTGAAGAAGACATTATCATCATTTCTTTTAGATAACTGAGGTTTAGAGCATTTCCTAACTTGTTCAAGGTCAAACAACTAATAAGAGGTGTCACAAGATACCAACTCAAGTCCCTGTTCTTCCAAAACATGTGTTCTTAATACCTACAGTATGCTGCTTGAGTTTCGTGGATGAACAGTTTTAGTTCCTAGAAAAGTTTCCTTATATTGAGCATAAATATGCATTCTTATAAATTTCAGCATAAATTTAGTACTTCTTATCTGCCTTTCAAATAAGGTAATACAGCAATCAGATTTCCTTTAAGTCTTTTTTTAAGGTAAATATTACAGATACAAATCTAAACTCTGCTTTGAAGAAAGAAAAAACCTCATAGAGTCATGAGGAAATAAAGCAAACTTCATGGAATCTCTCTATCTCATCAATCTGCCATGTTACCTAGATTTTTTCAATATGTGGGATTAAGGGGTCTTCTCCAGAAGCTCCCTGTGAAATCACAAGCTACTTAGTGTCAGTAAAATAATCGCACATTGGTAGGGATTGGTTCATCCATTAGTCATTACTCTGTAGAGAAGAGAGCTAGGAAGGGTGATACAGGATAGGTATGTTCTGATGGATCCGCACAGAAATAGATACTGGAAACAGGACACTCTCAGGTGTAGATTAAGTATAAAGTGTATAATTGTTTGATGGCATCCTCAATCAATCTTCTCATCAAAATACTTTCCTTCCGGGAGCTATAATAACGTAAATTCTTCTGTTAGTACTTTATTTTTGTGAGTTTAGCACTTACTCTTTTACCAGGATTTTCTATGAAATACAAATATCCTTAAAACTCGATGTGAGTTAATTTAATAGATTCCATTATTTCCTATCAATAGGCACTGAGATGGAAAGGAAGAAATAGACTAGATCAGTGGTTCTCCAACTTTTCCTTGCACCAAAATCATCTGGAGGGCTGTGCCACGTGGCCAGAGTTCCCAGTTCAATAAGACTGCAGTGGAGTCTAAGAATTTGCATTGATAATAAGTTCCAAGTGATGCTGACGTTGCCGGTCCCATGACTACACCTTGAGAACTACTGGATTAGGGAGTGGTATGGACAGGGAAATGGGGAAGGGCTGTAGGAGAGTGTTCCAGAGCCTAACTTAGCATGTATGGTATTAGTGTTAGAAAATTCAGAGTGATCACTTTACAAGCCTATCTCTGATAAGAAAGATGAGGCATGCAAACTCATCAAAGTGATGTACACCAGTACTGAATACAAGTGAGGTAGAATTTGAGTCTTCTTTCAGCTTTGCATTTTAGTCATGAACAGAGCCTTCCAATGTTGAGACTCGTAAGAACCCTCTGAGGAGCTTGTGAAAAGTACAGATTCCTAGACCTTATTCTGGACTCAGGGTCCAGATATCTGCATTTTAACAAATTCTCCTGAGCACTCAGATATAGGGGGTATGAGGACAACACTCTAAGAATCAAAACAAACAGCGTCAGGTGCCAAGGAAGACCCATACGTGAGGAGTGGAGACCTATGTGAACACAAAGGCAAGCCGTGGTGCCTGAGGGGAGCTGAGGTAGAGTGGGAAAATAGGATGCATATTTGCTATCCAACAAGTTGGTGCAATGCAGACACTGACTCTGAAAACAACAAACTATCTCACTATACTTGTCGAAACACTCCACCCTCCTTGCATAGAAGAGTTTTAGATTTATACAGAATGTGAACACAGAATACGCATGTCTAATCCTCACTTGGGAGAAACCAACTCTACTATGATACAGTTTCTCTTTAAGGGGTCACCTGAAAAAATAATTTCCAAGCTACATAAGCATTTTGAGTGTCATCCTAGGGGCTTATAAACTTTGCCTCCTATAGGGCAAATGGGGAATCCAATAGGAGAGAGAAAAGACAAAATAAAGATTGTTTAGTGTTAGCTTTCATTTTTCATTTTCCCCAAATATGCATTCTACTCTTATTCCTAATTGAGAAAATTATTCCTATGTATTTGCCATTTTTCTTTAGTCTGTTTATCTGCTCTTACATATGGAAGTGTAATAATGAAAGCAATTGTCTCTATCAAAGTGGCATATCATGAAATTCCCTTACCTGTCCCATTATTTTCCTTAGTATGTCATTAAAATAACATCACTTTTAAAGAAAATAAGGGAATAATAAAAATTCCACCAAATTTCTTTTTGCTGAGGACCTTTAGATTTTTAAGGGCATGAAAATGAAAAACATATTTTTACAAGCACTGAAGGTAGACTTTGACCCTATCATAAGTCATCTTACTATATATAGCACACATTAGATTAGAAGGGAGGTCAAATCAATTCCTATGTGAATGCATATTTCACTCTAACTCCACGAAAAATGATGTAGCTCTGCAAATCATTTTCTGTGTGCTTTCTGTTACAGGAAAATAAGTCCTGAAGTACAAAAATTACTTCTCCAAATTCCTTGTAGACTCTTTCAATGAATAAAGCCAAAAGAGCTTAGAAGATTTTTAAGACATTTCATGATTGCCCTTATTTTCCCCTGTTTTGATTTTATCTTACATAACCTCATTCTCCCCACACACCCTGCTCCTCTACGCATATATCCTTCCTATTTGTAATCATACTTAGACTTACCTTGAGCCTGATGAACTTGATGTGCCAGGCAGCCTTACTTGCACAGGCCCCTTGAATGCTGGGAGAGGGAGGAGAATGTAGAGAGTTCTGAGCAAGGACCCAGAAGTCAAGTTGCAATCAGGAGGCATTTCTATGCAAGCATCTCTGATAAATTGTCTAAAGAGACCTCATAAGAAAAAGTCATGAACATATAAGCTGCCAGTAATTTGGTGGGATTGTACCTTTTATTCTGCAAAGAGATTCACTTTTGAATGTATTTTTTATTCTCAATGTTTATATGTTTTCTTAAAGATGGCCATAAATTGTGTAAGTCTCATGCCCACAATGCCTGGATCTGCCCTATTCCTAAAACATTCTGCTTTTATTTATATTAGTTCCTTTGATAAAGCTATTTCTACAATACCCTTCCACTCTCCCAATTTGTGTCCCCTTTCCTAACCTCTGTATATCAAAATACTATTCATCTTTTAATTTTTAGCTCAAATGCTACAGCCTCATAAACTATCAATTCTCCAATCAGTATAAATCTCATCTGTACACTCAAATTTCATCTATCTTTTGTCGTAAATGCCACTGTCTTAAATTATGCACCATTCGTTACATATCTTTAAGATGAAAACCATATCTGGTACATTGTTATATTTAATCCTTTAAGACTCAGCTTAGCTCTTTCATGAAGCATTGTTTGTTCTCCCAACTTGGTTAGGTGACTATTCTCTATGGTTTCTCCCATAGCATTCTACACATATTTTCATACTTCTTTCACTCTGATGTTTTAGTTGTTGTTTTTTTTTTGCCTGTAGATCAGAGTTGGAAGACTTTTCTTTCATTTTAGTGTTCCTAGCAGTGTACTGCATAGAATAGGTGCTCAAAAAAATGTATACTGAATGAGTGAATAAATGAAAAGAAATTGTAAACCGTAAGGGACATATTAACCATTGCAATTTATTCTAAATTTATTTCATTTACTATATTTTTTTACATTGTTTAAAATGAGAAATAATAGACAAAAGCTACAGTTAGGTAGTTCAGTTCTAGAAACAACCTCAAATAAGTTACATTTTTTCTCATTTATTATTTTAATTGCTACCAACCTCTTATTATATCCATAAACTCAATGAATATAGGGATTATGTCTGCTTTGCTTGCAATTCTATTTATGACACTTAGAAAAAGTATAGACAAAATTGGTGCTAAATGATTATATGTTCAATAATCAATTTATAAATACATCAATCTCTGCCAAACAAATTTAATGTCCAAAAAATTAATATACTCGCACACTAACTTTCTGGTCTATCTCCCACTACTTCATTATTCTGGAATACAAGGGGAATATTTCCATTCCTGAACACATGTCCAGTGCATTACTCGTTTACAACTTTTCTTAAATTTTCTCTTCTATCCATAACGCTATCTACACTTTTCTGAATTTAAATCCTATCTATCTATTAACATTGAACCATCCTTCCATCCATTCCTTCTTCCATCCATCTATTCGCCTATCCACTCTTCTAAAAGATAAGATCTATGAGAAGAGGAATTTTTGTCTCTTTTACTCATCTAAATCCCAGAATCCAGAACAAAATTAACAAGTACCTAATATTTGAAGAAATGGCAAAGAGAGAGGGATGAGGAGGAGAGAGGGAGTAAAAGATGAATAGGAGGCAAAATCATGCAGAATATTGTAGGTAATGATAAGAACTTTTTGGATTTTAATCTGAGATAAACCACAACAGTATTTTGAGTTGAGGAGTATGACAAACCAGCTGCCTACGTGAGAACAGATTAAAGAGTGCAAGAGAAAGTGCAGAGGGGAAACCAGGTAGGAGACTATTACAATAACCCATGTGAAAAAAAATGTGAGTTCTTGGACCAGGGTAGTGGCTATGTGGTTAGTGGGAAGAGGTGCACATATTACAAAGGATACAGATATAGTAAAATAACTCACTTTTTAAATGTCTCTTTTATCTACTCTTATTTGCAAGGACACCAGAGTGGAACTTCAGGTTTGGGCTGTCAATCAAACTTAGAAGTAAACCCAGCGGCACATTTACCAAGTGATATGGAAGGCTACAAAACAGTGGGTGTACAATGACGGCATCGCAGAGGCTTCCGACCATCAGATCTTGTTTTTCATTGTCCAGTCACTACACAGGACGTTTTTGTCATAGAAGACACAAATTAACACGTGGGTTACACCATCACAGGGAAGCTTCAGGGTTTAGGATCCCCGATCTTAAATATTTTGCTTGTCACTCAGTACCAGGAGGTATGCATACCTCTATCTCATTTTTAAATCTCAGCTTTAAGCCAAAAATCAAAGGATACACACTAAGCAATCTTCACAACCAGTCGCAGCATGTTTAGGGGCATCTTTGAATCAATACTTAGTACATAGCAACCTCAACAAGACTTACTTTTATCTCCACTGAATAGTCTTTCAACTGATATTGTCAGAAGCTTGACTAAAAGTCAATCTTTTATCAAGCATCTCTGAAGCTGGAGGAAAGACTTGGAGTCTAGTTGTTAATATTTTATTCCTAATGTCTTTCTATTTCCCCTGCCCCTGCACTATCATACTTAGTACTACCATACTTGGTATGGATTGATTCATTATTTCCACAATTAGATATTGGTGACTACTATAAGACACCTCCTATTTATGTAGCATAAAACTTTAAGATATGGTCCTTGTTCCCATTGTCTACATTCAAGTAGAAGATGACAGACAATAAATAAATTGGAAATAACCAGGTATTGGAAGGTACTATACAGAAAGTCAAGCTAGTTGATATTAAAGAGGAAATTGGAAAAGGAACTTTATAACTGAGACACACTCTCTGAGAAGGTAGCATTTAAGCTAAGCCCTGAAGAACAAGGGGACAAGCAGGGGAAAAACTGAGGGTAAAAGCATTCCAAGACTTGATTAACATCACAGTCTCCCTAACAAATTTATCTTCCTTAAAACTTACCTCTCCAATTCACCCTCCACACTGCAATCAGAGTGATATCACTAGAATTAGAATCTAAAATGTTATCCCCTACTTTAAAACCCTCTGATAGCTCTCAATGTCCACATTTAGCATTGCTTATAGATATGTTCATGGCCCATCTTTAACTCTCCAATCCCAACGTTTGTCACTCTTTTTCTGAACTCTGCTTCACCCATACTGAAGTACTTGCAGTTGCCCCAAATGCTCTCATCTTTCTTACCCAAATTGCTTCTTGGATCTTTGTAGATGTTATTCCCATTAGCTGGAACATCATTCTATCCCTCACTCTCACCCCCAGCCAATAGGCTTCAAAAAGAAATGCTTAAAGTCTTGTTGAAACTTTCTTCCTATTTGAGAATATGGATGAATGGTTTATCTAAAGGTCCAATTGAAATTGACTAAAATAGAATCGGACTGGAATTAGTTCAGAGAAAGAGAGAAATAATATGTACAGCAATAGTTGAGAAAAGGGCCAATGGGAAAGTAAGTTTGATCTTCACCTTTAAAAGTGATGAGAATTTGATTGTACATTGCCAGAGAAAGGTGTTTCTGAGAGTGAGAACTGCGAAGACTCAGTGATAACCCTGGTGACTGAAAGAAAAAATGAATGAAGTTAGGGGTTCCAAAAGGGGTATTGTATGACTTCCTACCAAGTGGGTAAAATAGGCCATGTTTTGGAGGGTCTTGAAAGTAAGGCAGAGGCAAACAGACATAAAGAAGTTATTAATTCCTCAAGGAATTAAATGTGAACAATTGTACCCCTAGAGGAAGCAACTCACCAGGAAATAATGGTAACCTAGTTACAGTGTTAGAAATTATAATTAAAATTTAATGTTATTGATAATTACAATGTGCTGGCCACTCTGTTCAGCATTTTACAAGAAAGAAAAATCATTTAACACCCATAAAAATCTATAGGTTAAGTACTATTATTGTCACTATTTTACAAATGAAAAACAAACAAACTGGGGGCATAGAGACCCAAAGTCACATAACAAGCAAGGCAAACAAAAAGAACTAAAAATAAATATTAGGTAGGAGTTAAATCAAAGTGGTAGTTTCATCATTGTCATAACTTGGCTGTGTAATTTTATGCAACTCAGATAATCTAAATGTATCTTGATTGGTTTATCTATATGTTGAGGCTCAAAGCACTACGTGATGTTTTAAGCCAAGATCAACTACATCAAATTAGTACTCCATCTTCTTTTTGGTCTATTCCCACCACACTTACTCGTAAAGGATACCTTAAAAAGCATTTCCATCTCTCAAGAGCACAAAGCAAGATTAGATGTAAGGTGATTATAAAATCCTTATGGACAATTATAAAAGTAGGACATAAGCCACAACCAAACTGATCTGGGTTAATTCTTAACCAAGAGTTTTAAGTGTAATTCGATGATAAATTCTTGATTAGTGCCCCTCCTACCCTTGCTTCTTTTATACCCGTGAAACAACCAATGGGAGATGGAAAGTCAGGGGTGGGTGTGGCAAATTTACAATTAGAATAACAGTCATCATATGTGTAGTCTCTATTGAGCATGAATATCATGCTGGGGACTTGATACATAGCATCTCATTTGATAATCAGAATAGCTCTGTAAGGTAATTATCAACATCTTCATTTAACACATCAGGATAAAAGAAGCTTACAGGTGAATTATTTGCCTAGAGTCATTGTATGGAATGAATTGTGCCCCTCAAAGTTCATCTGTTGGTGTGCTAATCCCCAACGTGACCAGATTTGAAGATAAGGCCTTTAAGGAGGCAATTAACGTTAAATGAGGTTGTAGGGTAGGGGCCTAATCAAATAAGACTAGTGTCCTTATAAGAAGACCACACAAGACAAGTACATGAACAGAGGAAAGGTCTTGTGAAGGGACAGCAAGAAGATGGTTATCAGCACGTCAAGAAGAAAACTCTCAGGAGAAACCAACTGTGCCAGAACTTTGATCTTGGACTTCTAGTCTCCAGAACTATGAAAAAATAAATTTCTGTAGTTTAAGCCACCCAGACTGTGTTATCTTGTAATGGCAGCCCTAGTAGACTGATAGTTTACACAGCTGAAAAACACTGAAAACACTGGAGTTAAATTGAGCTCAGGCCCATTTGCCCTTCCTGCTCCAAGGTCATGCTGAAATAATGGCTCAACTCTCTGCATAATGATTATCATGCTCAGTTTATGAAATATCCAAAATGTCTGTGATTCAAATTGGCAAGAGTTTCCTTTCCTGCTACCTCAAAGATAGCAATAGAGTAAAACATCTAAATAATTTCAAATTAGATTAACAAAAGTCTTTGCAATAGGATTTTATATTAATAAGTCTAATGCCTGAGTCTTAGAATTATTTCTTTAATGATGAAAATGGTAACACAGGGGAACACTTAATAAAAAATTAAGAATGTTTGAATAGACATAGACTAGAGAAGAGAATTTATGGTGGGTCCGATTTTCATTTCCTTTTCTATGTAAAAAAAGTTCAATATGTCAAACATATTAAAATAACGAGCATTTATTGTAAATAATTGAATTACCTTGAATTTCATTTATTAGAAGGATTTTTCTTAGAAATGAATTTTTGCCATTATGGCACATTTGTAAGCTTTCAGAAAGCTCTCTCAGGTCAGATTTCTGCTCACAAAGCATATTGTAGAGCCAGAGGATAGAAAGCAAACTGTAGTCAAATATATTCTGAAACTGGGAATTAGAGAACAAAGATTATTGAAAAAATAGGACCCACACACTTTTTTCTGGAAAGAATAATATGTCATGAAGTAAGTTTTTGCTTATATGATCCAATTAAATTGTTAAATTTCTGGAAACTTTAGGATAAATACATTTTTAAATCAATTCAATTTCTTTAGTATAAGTTGTCCTTAAATATTTTAGGCTAGAATTAGCCTAAAAATGTATTTCATCTGTTTTTCTGATGCTCAGAATTTAATATCTCAACCAGATGAGATTGACTTAGAGCCTTTGATATGAGAAATATTTGTAACTATCATTGGAAAAGCATATTACTTGTTAACTCATACTAAGCCAGAATACCTGGATTCAACTTCTAGCCCAGTCACCATCTTGTTTTATGCCTTTCGGTGACTCATCTAACCTCTTTTTGCTCCTTTTACTCATCTGTAAAATTAAAATAAGAGGATTGAATCTGATTATCTGTATGTTCCTCTCCAGTATTATAATTTTATGGTTATAAAGAAAGCATTTAATATCCTTGTTGAGGTGACCCTGAAAGTCATATTTGAAATGGATGAATCACAGGATGGAAGTAGCCTAGATCTCTGTGTTGTCTGATAGAGAAATAAAACTTTACTGTGTCATTCACTGAGATTTTAGGATATATTTGTTAACACAGCAGAGCTAATACTATTCTGACTAGTAAAAATCTATACCTTGGTGTGGCCTAAATTGTGTCACCCACCAAATTCATATGTTAAAGCCTAACACCCAATGTGGCTGCATTTGGAAATAGGGCTTTTAGAAGATAATTAAGATTAAATGAGGCCATAAAGGTGGGATCCTAACCCAATAGAATTGGTAGCTTTATAAGAAGAGGAAAAGAGAGAGAGAGAGCTCTTTCTGAGAGCATGCACCAAGGAAAGGCCATGTGGGCACACAGCAAGAAGGCGGCCATCTGCAAGCTAGAAAGAGAGCTCTCACCAGAAGCCAACCACGGTAGCACCCTGATCTCAGACTTCCAGGCTCCAGAACTATGAGAAAATAAATTTCTGTTATTTAAGCCACCCAGTTTATGGATTTTGTTACGGCAGTCTAAGCTAATTAATACACCCCTGTATAGTTATTTCAACAACTAAATTAAATAGTGTGTAGAAACACTTAACTGGCAGCATACACTCACTGAAGACTAGTTCCCTTATTCTCTTTTTCATTTAAATCTTTTTTGAAAATGACCATTAAACAGACCCAAAAGACAACTAGCACAAAAGTTAAGTATACATAATTTCAGAAACACCATATTTAACAATTGTTAAGAGTGAAGTCTAGACTTTATTTATATATTTTTAACAAAAAATAATTTTTGGAAAAAATATGTGTGCACATTTTAAATAATTAAAGCAACAATGTACAATTAAAAGTTAGAAAGTCAAAATTACCAACATCAACAAATTATAAATAGTCATAAATAACTACCATAAAATTTACTAAAATCCATTCCAGAAAAAAACATTGCCATGTATAGAAGCATGGAGATGAGAAGGGAGAGAAATAACAATTTTTATTAGTTAGTGTCTGTAGTGGGTTGGATGGTGGCCCCCAAAACATATGCCCATGTCCTAAAGCCTGGAACCTATAAATGTGACCTTATTTGGAAAAAGGGTCATCGCAGATGTAATTAAATCAAGGATCTCCAGATGAGACGATCCTCAGTTATCCATTTAGGCCCTAAATCCAATAATAAGTGCTCTTATAGGAGACACTGAGGAGAGACACAGGGAGAGATAAAAGGAGAAGGCTACGTGAAGGCGGAGGCAGAGATTAGAGTTATGCAGTCACACGGAACACCTGAAAATACCAGAAGCGGGAAGAAGCAAGGAAGGATTGTCCTCTAGAGACTTTGGAAGGAGCACAGCCTGGCCAACCTCTCGATTTTGGACTTCTGACCTTCAGAACTGTGAGAGAATACATTTCTGTTGTTTTAAGCAACCCAGTTTGTGGTATTTTATTGTGGCAGTCCCAGGAGACTAATACAGTGCCCCAACAGGAAGACAGGTGGCATGTCAGAAACAGGATTTAAATTTGTGCGAGGGTTTATTTACAAAGGCATTATTTCCAAACAAGGGAGTATAGGAGAACCAACAGGATAGTGCAGGATCCCAAGGCTTAGGAGCAGCAGAGCTGTCACCATGCCTGGGTTCAATAGGTGAAGCTATGGGGTAGTTACCAGAACCTCAAATGGCAGAGTAGAAAAGAAGCTGGCCACCTTAAGAGGAGCAGGAAATTCCTGTTGAGTGACGTGATCAGCTCCTTTTGACCCCACATGGTGAGTGCCATGGGGATGAGAAATGTGAATTCATCCTCTTCTCTCCCTTTAATGTCCTATGGTGACCCCCTATGGGCTAAACCCTCCAAAAAGTAAGAGGGGCATGGACACCTGTTGATACAATTTTTCCACAGCAGAGTAGAGGATGGAGGTGTGGGGAGTGGATATTGAGGAGCAAACAGAAGATGCAGAGCAGAAATTATTTTAGAATCACATTATGATACGACTATTAAGTGTGTAAATTTTGTTTAAAAAAATTTTTAAAGAGAGTTAATGAAATAAAACTAAAGAATTCTTTAAATTTGGATAAGTTGTTCTTAACCAGAAGTAAAATTAAAATTCTTAAAATATCTCTCTAATTTAAAAAAACAGATTCTGAAAATATTTATAGGTCTTTACTATTTTTTAAACTTTCAACTTTGCAATGTATTTGTTGCTTCACTTCTTTGACAGTTAATGAAATTAGTAGATTCACCTTACTCTTATGGTCCTTATTTGATGCCCCAAAGTTTTACTAGTAGTAGCAGTATTTTACATAATGTCAACATTTATATCTTTTTCTACTCAGTCACTATAACTCCTATAGTTGTTTGTTCTCAATTTTTTCCAACATATTTAAGACTTTTACTAATATCATGTCTTTGAATATTTTGCAAATTTGAATATATATATATTTAATTTTATATGATTTCTATAAGAACATTAACAATGTCCTTGTCTTGGTTTGAATGCCTCCAAAAGCTGACTCCAAGACAATGATTTGAAGCAAATATTTTACCTGAGATATGATTCCAGGAGGTCCTACGAGACAGAGAAAGGAAGAGAGACAATAGAGAGGAGGTTAATGAACTTGGGTTCCATCTAGCTAGGGACACTTTGAAAAGCTTCACAGAGCATGTCACAGAATTGTCTCAATGAGGAATGCAGGAACTAGTATGTAAATTAACTCCCATCACATCCTTGTTGAAGTTCATTCCTGAGCTATTTTCTCTCTGTAATTTTGGCCTGTCCTTTATGAGGGACAAAGACTCTTCTGCAGCCAGTAAACAATGGAAGATCTCAAAGAGAGAAACACATCAGGTTCTTGGCTGGTACAGAATTGTCTACAGCCTCTAGGATAGCTTGAGCAGATATGGGAGTGGTATCTATAGCACCTGCTACAATCGTTGTCTATGTTTATGCATATTATACTTATTGTATTTTTCTGTTATTAACATAACATTCAACTGTCATGTTTCCCTTCCATTTGTTCTCCAAACCTACCAATTTATTAAAAATGTCTTAATTTGCTTAATAATTTTCTTCTCCTTCCTTCTCCCTTACTCCTATCTCCTTTTGCTTCTGCTTCTCTTTTTCCTTCTCCTCATTCTGCAAGTATTCATAAAACTCAGGCAGGCTAACTTGTAAGCTTGCAGATAGGGTTAAATCTCAGACCTTTCACACTTCTTAATAATTTGATCTGGGAGGATGGGATGCTGATAGAGATAAGAATCCCTGAAAGAGAAAAGATGAGGACCTCTTGGACAGATTAATAAGACATAAGGGAAGTCCATGGGACTCATTAATGAATGTATTGACCAAAGTGTATGATAATCTTGGCAATAAATGGTCCTCAACATTATTGCGTGTTAATGAGGAGTAATTGAGAAGGTGATTTCAGGTCATGTATCAGGAAGCAGGTTCAAAGACAGCTACCTCATTAGTGTTCTGGTTATTACTAACTCTCCTTCACGTAGGGATAGTTCTTAATCAAGCTGGCAGTCAACCTCGTGTCCTCACCATTGTAACAACTAGTTTGAAGATTTATCCTGAGTGGGCAGAAGATTTCACCCTTTATCAGACAGCAATTATAGACATGTGCACCTACACTGAGTTTAAGAGGGAAATTCATGACCACAATGGGCAGAAACCAGGCAAACTGATGTAACTTTGGTTGGCTCACTTTGGTTGGGGAATAAGAAAACAGGCTGCGTAATATTTGTTTAGGAAAAATAACAATATCTGAGCCATCATATGACCCTACATCCTTATAACCTATCATGCAAAACTTAGATATTTCAGAGATGATACCCAAAAGACTTAAGAGTTTTTTTTGTTTTTGTTTTTTTGCAGTGAGAAAGATTGGCCCTAAGCTCACATCCATTGCCAATCTTCCAGAAGATTGTTCTGGAGCTAACATCTGTGCCAATCTTCCTCTATTTTGTATAAGGGACACCACCACAACATGGTTTGATGAGTGGTGTATAGGTCTGTGTCCAGGAACCGAACCTGCAAACCTGGGCTGCTGAAGCAGAATGTGCAAACTTAACCACAACGCTACTGGGCTGGCCCCAAGAGCTTTTGTCAATGGATCCTGCTTTGGTCCTCTCAGGGATATTTCCCAGAGACAAACTCCAGTGGGGAACCAAAGATGAAGCAATGACTTCTGACTGTATTTACAATGATTTTGTTGGTGAACCACTGGAGAATTTTAACCTGACCCAAGAAGATCTAGATAAATACTTGTGGTCAGTTCCACTACCCTGGAAAACTCCAGGCAGATGCTCAGGATTAAGAAGAAGTCAAAGAATGTTGCCACTGTATGAAGCAAGCCTGAGACAGCCAGTGTGCAAACCTTGTATCCCCAGCCAGAAAGTAAAATAGCTGCTAAATGAAGGGGTCAAGAGAGCTAAAATAAGTAGTATCAGTTATGTTGACCTTGCCACCCAATATGAGGATTTGAATGGCCTAAAAACCATGTTAGTTCTTTAGGCTGAGTCACAAGCAGTTACCACCCTGCTCAAAACCAAAAGTCAGTGTGCCCTGCTCACTGGCACAGAGTTACTTTCTCTCTCCATATCCTTGCCCCCTGAGTTTTCTTCCTCTCCTTTAACTCCAACTTCAGCTGCTTTAAAGAAAAAGATGATTTAGCATATGGTTAAAGTCCCTATGTCCCCAAGGGAGACCAACTGCCAGAAACACCCATCTAAATATGCTTGGGAACTTCAAGGAGGGGAGGGTCTCAAACTCTTTCCCCTCTATTGGATATAGTCACCAAAGTCAACACTCATAACAATGAGAGGAAGGGCACTTTGATTAGTCAATAGCATTCGGGCAGAGTTCACTGTGGGGAAGGGAAGCTAATGTCACCTTGTGGGTGGAGCTCTTTGTAACAATTCAATGTATTTTTCTTCTTGTTTCTACATCCAAATATATAGTAGGATTGATGTTTTATATGCTTGTATTTCTTCAGTCCATAAGTACTAGAAACGAGCCTCCCATCTGAGAAGAGCTACATATAGAAAAGCACTAATACCTTTGGGAACCCTCAACTCTAACGATCCCTTTGAGCTGTAACTCTCTGTGATTGATGATTTGCCAATTGGAGCCTCTGGCAACGGGAAATAACCTCCACCTGAAAGTGTCCCTTTTGGATTCTATGGCTCCCTGACATGGCTACCAGGTGCTCTCTTAAAGAAAGGCAGCTTTGGGCTTGCTACTAAGTTTTTATAGAAACTGACCACCTGACCTCTGCAGGCATTGTGACGCTCTGCCTTCATAGTCCCAGATTAGGACTGGTCACCTCAAACTCAATGATTGACATTGTGCGAAACGTACAATAAGTCCTGTTTGTCAAAAGGAAATGACACAGTCAAGAATGCAGGAGGCTCCAAGGGCATCTTGACTTTACATGAAAACATGGCAGCTATCATTTTGGGAGAAATTTTATTCTCCAGTCCAGCACTTGAAACAAGGCCACTGGATCAATTGAGTTCTGGGTTCACAGAGTCTCCCATAAATGCCTGGGCACAGTTTACTGATAATTTGGCTAAGCTGAAACCTAGTGGTGTCTACCGGCCTGCTGCATCTGTTCAACCTTAGCAAGACTTTCCAAATTTTATTTACCTTTGAAGATTTCTTTTAATTCAAATATTACCAGATATATGTACAAATATTTCCTTTGTAATTGTCTTATTTAAACTAATAGCTCAGAAAAAAATTTTAACAAGTATGTAATATGTTGTTAAAGAGAAATAAATATTCCTCTTTTGCCCACATCCTTTCCTTATAATTAAAAGAGATCATACTCTAAAACCAGTTAAATACAATCTTTGGTACTAATATTAAATGTCTTTCATTAATTAAATTAAAATAATACCATTTGTTGTATTACTACCTTCAAAAACTTAAGCAAGTTATTTTATTTGGTATTTAAAATAGATTGTCTTGAGAAAAATTTTGATATACTTTATTATTCAGTAGGCAGAGTCTTGCTGAAGTTTAATCTTGCAAAATGTGAATTCCATTTTGACAATTTTGGGTTTGTAGTTGACTGATGCTGCTTTGGTAAAAGAAATATACATACAGCCATTTTCCTCCCATTTCATTTGAAAGTATAAGAAGACACAAGTTAACCATATTTTTGTAAATGCACAGATTATGTATAACAACTAGAATTATTTAATGAAAAGTTTGTATTGTGGGTTTAATAATGCAATTAACCTGAATAATGATTTTTGGTTAACACACGTGGAAAATGCACTATAAATTTTAGAATATTTTTTGACTTGAAAAATTCACATATTTTGGTATACCTTTATATGCCTCAGCTCTTAAATTTAATGCTTCATGAATTTTGCTATTTTGTAAAAACATATTCTCCATATAGCCCACCAATCCGCCGGAATTACTTATTCCAATCAGATTGCTTTTATTACAAACAGAATCACAAGTTTTGAACGTTCAGATGTACAGTTTACTTTCTGGATGAATATTCTGCTGTCACCACCTGCCCTTTGTCACTCAGTGTTCATTTGACCTTCTTTGTTTATTATAAGCAAAAATTTTAGACAACTTTTTCACTCCTTTGGAAACATCAGCTTCTCCTCATAACCTCGTCTTTATACCTTTTTATCACCTATTTGTCCTTTTTTTAAAAGAAGATTATGTCAACTATAAATTCTTTGAAAAATGGAGCTATACTTTTAAATCTTTACCTACTGTCTTGTGTAAATCCTCTTGAGATGTATGGTCTTCAGTCTTTAAGATTGTCCTTTGCTGGATGCAGTTTAAGACCGAGGCCATTAAATGGCCTGACATTGAATTGAGACGATTATTTACTGAAGACCAGTGAGGGAGTTCAAGAATAAACTAAAGGAAATCTGGGGGTTTGATTCAAGTTAGATACTGTTAGGAATAATGTCTTGTTAACTCTATTTCCTTTTACCTGGGAGCATATCTCTTTAGACGTTCTGCATTCAAAATATCCACGTGTCTTTGAAGTCACAGTTCTGGCAGGGACCGATCTTCACTCTCTTTCACCCTGGGGGTCTCCCTTGTTACCTCCACAGTCTCCTTCAGCTACACTTCTACCACAGTGTTCACCACTCTGTCCATCACCAGGTCAGGGCCTGGACTTCCTTGCTCCATTGGCTCTTGGAGTGACTTACTTGCCACTGGAGGCCTGTTGACTCTTTGCGGCCTTCCTACCCTCACTCCAAACATTACCACATTTTGCAGTGGCTTTCACAGTTTGTTTTGTAGCTGTAGCCACTTTGTTTCATTGAAGAGAACGTTTATCTCCTTTTTCTTATTTCTTCATGAAAATAGAGAACTAAAAGTGTTCTTATATAACCATATTTTTAATCAGAAGTTGCTTGAGAGTTTTAGAAGGAACGCTTCATTATTTTAGGAGGTTGAAGAATTGAATAATTTTTGAAGTCACATAGAAGAAAAAATCAGTATCTTTAGATAAGTCTCTAGCAAATAATAATCATTAATCACTGGGAAAAAAAATGACCACTCTGCGAATTTTTCTTTAAGGGTTGAGAGGAGACGATTTCAATTACCATGTTGTCCTGCCCTTGTCAACTTTTTGTAGAATGATTGAGTCAAGAAATAACCTTAAAATGAGAGGAGCAGTAGTAGAAAGAGAACTAAAATTCTACTAAGAATGTCTACCAATAAAAATATGTGAAAATTACTTCAACTATTGGTTTTATATGCTTTATTCACTACATAATTTATTATTCTGAGTGATTTCTTGTCTCAAAGGGTAATATCCAATGACTCCTAAGGGGCAATCTGGACAATATTTTGGATGTGCTAGAGTTTCATTGATATCATCTGTTCCTGATTCTAGTACTTCTCATGTATATTATGCTCTTTTTGTGTATAATTCTGTGATGACAAAATAAACATGTACCAATAAGTATTTTCATAGTGTGGATATGGGAGAAAGATCAGTAATAATGCCCTGACTCATCCTTGCTATATTAAGCAATGTACCACCCAAATGGTCATTATAGATTTCATTCATTTTTGTAATTAAAAGGAAAGAAAACCAAGGTGTTAATCATGTGGAAAGACTTGAAGATAAACAAAAAACCATTAAATGGTCTCATACGATAAATTCTATTAGCAATAAAAGTGAAACAACTATTAATTTTCTGCTGACACACCAAGCTTTTGTCAAAGTACAATTTGAGTCTGTTTACACCTTGGCAGATGGTTGCTCAGGCAGTAAACATGGGGGAAACACATTTATAAAGGAGTTTGCAAAATCAAACAAAGCAAAACAAAAACATATCAACAGCAGAATTTTATGCTTTTTCTTAATGGAGCTGCAGCTCTTGACAATAAATAGCAAGAGAAGTTCTGGTTAGAATCAGAATTTGAAATCAAATGAACTTTGAAAATTCAATCTGAGGTTAAAAAATTAAGATGTATAAATAAAAATCTTCTCTGTAGGCTTCTGACTGATTTTTTACCTGTTAAACTAAAAGCATATATTTGTATTCCCCACAGTAACCCTTAATTTTAGAAAAGCAAGAGTGTTAATTAAACACAAGCATAATCCTGTCATTTCACCCCACAACATCAATGGGACCTGACATGAGCCAGTGTAACCTAGCGAGGAGAATGTACTCTGAGTATGAAGAATGGGGCAAAGTGTCTTTACTGTTGTCCCCAGGTCACTTTTCAGGCACTGCTGAGTTTGCCTTGATGGGCATCCAGAACTTTCTTTCTCCTTCTGTGTCCGTCTTTAATCCTCTTTTATTTTTCCATCCCGCTCCAGTGTGACCTCTCACTTAGCCATGTTAGAAAGTTCCCTTTGCCTGGATCTTCACCTTCCTCAGAGGGGAGCACTCACAGGACAAATCTCTACTACCAGCGCTGACTCTCCCTCATAGCATTACTTTAAAGGGCCCGTTCCCCTGGTTTGGGGGATGAGGGTTGAAAGACACAGGTGAAAGAAGGTGTTCAAGAACTGTGGAGTTCCATGGTGGGGACAGAATTTTATAGACAACTCCAACCTGCCCCCTAAGCTTTGAGTTGCCATTCCTTTAAACTTTTCTCTATGTGTATCCCTCAGAGAAATTAAAGTTTAGAAATAGGAGCTAAAAGCCAAATGAATTTAGGAAGCCAAGATCCCAGACTCTGAGATCCTCTCCAGTGATTCAGAACAGATCTTGATTTTATGGGAAGCTGAAAAATTCCACAACCAAAATGTGATTTCAAAAAAATTTAACTTCTAATATCTTCTTTAAATAGATAGCACGTTCACAGAGTTCAAGATTCAAAAGGTACAGAACAATATGACATGGGAATTCTCTCTCTCACCAAGTTCTCCTCTTTGGATGAAATCAGTATGAGCAGTTTCCAAACAGATTTTTTAAAGGTAGAAACAAAGGCATGATTTTTGAAGTCTTAGCGTGTGGGTCCACAACAGTAACTGTGTACTGACGTCATAATAAGTACATATTTTTATCCCTTCAGACCAGGAGCATTCGTTGAATCAGAGAGGATTGCTGTAGAAGTATTCCAGAAGGCCTATCAGAATATCATACAATCTATGGTGTTGTATGCACTCTCCTGCCTGGCTTTTCTCCTACGTTTATTTCCCTTTATTTGATCTCTGAACAGAGGACTTGCTGAATAGAAAGAAGAGTATGGGATTCAGAATAAGGCTTAAATCTAGACTATCACTATGATGACAGACAAATCATTTTATCATTTTGTCTCATTTCTCAATCTGTGACATGCAAAAATATATACAGCTGTTATTACTCTATGGGCAATTACCTAGGTGAAAGATATGAAAATCTTTTGCGTTGCTTGGAAGAAAGATGTTACATGAACACCTAACACTGTATAATCATGTTTACAACCAGAACAGAACAGAAGTCAGGATGGAAATCTTGGCTATCACCCATAGGTCATATCCTTTATATTTTAGAAAGAATGAAAACTCTTCTCTGACAAGGTGATTAAGGACTGTGTAACTGATATCAGGTATACATCCTCAGAGGCAGAAACTTCTGAAGAATGCAAAATTTCTTAGAGCTCATTTTTCCCCAACATCTGATTTAGTTTCTGTTACAAACTTTCTCTCCAGAAAAATCCTGGGTTATGGAAAAGTAGATAATATAAAACGGCAGTAGAATCTATGATGTAGACAGAGGGGAAAATAACAACCAGGAATCTGAGTTTATAATGTTTAGCACCATGTCTGAAATCTCAAAGTCAGATATAGGCATCCTTTCATAAACAGTGCAGGGAGGTTAGATAGTAACTTGTTAATGGGTACCAACTCAGGAAACCTAAGGTAAAAAGCAAGTTCACCCAATAAACTAAAAAATAATAAATGCTTAATAATTTAGTTGTCATTCCAGTATTTCTTCCCTACAAGTGCTCCATGGATCATCAGTACACCTGTGATAATCTTTGCCAACTTAGAAATCACATTTTTGAAACAATCAGCACAGCAACAAAAACATCATTGTATCAATCATCACCATAGGGGAGAATTACTATCTCTTCCAACCAAAAATAAGTGACATTATAGTGGTGATAGAGAGTTCAGAATCTACTGTCTCATCACCTGTATGAAAACAAGCAAAGCTGAAAGCCCCAGGACAATTTTTTTTTTTTTTTTTTTTTTTGAGGAAGATTAGCCGTGAGCTAACTGCTGCCAATCCTCTCCTTTTGGCTGAGGAAGACTGGCCCTGAGCTAAAGTCCGTACCCATCTTCCTCTACTTTATACGTGGGACGCCTATCACAGCATGGCTTTAACAAGTGTTGCCAAGTCCGCACCCAGGATCGGAACTGGAGAACCTCAGGCCGCTGAAGCGGAATGTGCGAACTTAATCACTTTGCCACCTAGCCGGCTGCCCCAGCACAATTTAAATATGTGATTTTCCTATTTGGCCATGTAGTCTTTGTAGTATTCTTAAGGGAATATATATATATGTGTGTGTGTGTGTGTGTGTGTATGTGTAGTTGTGTGTGGGGGGGGGGGCATGTGTGTGTGTGTATCACTCACTCCTAAACAATTATCAAGACATACTGAACAAACAAAGACATATAAAAAATTTATGTCTAAATTAAGCACTTTTCTTCTTTTTTATTCTTTTTTGTGTGTGTGTGTGAGGAAGATTCACCCTGAGCTAACATCCGTTGCCAATCCTCCTGTCTTTTTGCTTGAGGAAGATTGTCCCTGAGTTAACATCTGTGCCAATCTTCCTCTACTTTGTATGCGAGATGCCTCCACAGCATGGTTGATGAGTGGAGTAGGTCTGCACCCAGGATTCAAACCAGCGAACCCTGGGCTGCCAATGCAGAACGCACGGAACTTTAATCACTCGGCCACGGGGCTGACCCCTGCACTTTCCTTATCTTAAAAAGAGATTGGCCTTAACCACGTCAGTGTTGTCCAAGCTGCATTTTCTCTCAGTGAAAAAGATGCCAGATTTTTCATTTGCCCCTCCAGAGTACTTCGAAGAATGGGGTTAACCAATGAAGCACTTAGAATCACTAAGTAATTAATAAGGAATGGACCAGCCGTTCCCTGAAACAGCTGTGCAGAATTCCTCAAATCATGCCAGCAAACAGACTAATGCAGATGGAGTCACCTGCTCTTCCCAGTGGCATTGCTTCAGATGCATTGGGGTATCCCTCAACTGCCAGTGTGTTCATATTGACAGTAATTTAAAATAGGTTGAATAAAATAACCAAGAGAAGAAATTCAGCAAGGCTATCCTACAGAGCACTGCACTTTGTTACCTGCTTTCTGAGTATTCTTTGACTGTGATCCTGCCAAAACCTTCATTTGCTTCTTAGAGGAAGAAAACACAATAAAGAACTAGGCTGTCTCAACTCTGAAAGCAATCAAGTGCTCTGATAAAAGATGAAGGAGCTCACATTCTTAGAGCCTGTTCCTTCTCTCATTATCTCAGTTCCTTTGTTGCCATGGTCACCTCTCAGCACAACAGAGCTCCCGCCAACATCACTTTGATACTGCATTCCTCCTTCCTGTCCACGTCCTCATTTAGTGTCTCTGTGTCTCACACTTTCCCTGACCAACACCGCTTCTCTCCACTTCTGATACAGGCAGGCAAAAAGAAAGACGCTGAAGATGCTGAAGTCTTTACAGACATATCGCTCTTGCGTTATGTAGCAACAAAGAGAATGCAAGATTCTATTTAGTGGCTGTCATATATTATGGAACCAAACACTCATTTAGAGACTGGGCCCTACCAATTGGTCTTTTAATTATATCTACAGTCTTGATTATAAAAAGAATTTAAATCTGGTGCTAGCGTGCGAGTAGAGGGAGTTACACTTATTTATACAAGTAGCTGTTCCTGAATATATCCTTCAGAAGGAAAGGAAGAGACGGTGGCTAAGGATAAACCAGGATTCCAAATATACCTAGTGCCTGATGTCTTGAGATTTATATGTTCTTTCAGGCACAGACAGACATATGTGGATTTCGTAGGGAATTCAGAACCTGAAATTAAACGTCACATAGGAGGTTATTTAGGATACTACAGAGTCAGAGATAACACTTAGGAGAAAGTATTAAACATAATATTTGGGTTATGTTCTTAAAATAGTTCCATTCCTTGCTGTTCAGATGTCTCATGGTCTCTTAAAGTGCTATTTGCCCAACTAATCAAATTTTGTTTTTGTTGTTGTGATTTTAATAGTATGTCTTCCTGGGCTGATAAAGTTATTTTATGCTATATTATTTGGTGTTTTAGGGTTTGATTTTGCTGCTGGTGCTTCTTTTAAAGAAACCACACATTTTGAACTACTGCTGGTTGATTGTACGTGTGCCTGGAGGGTATTTTTACAAGGAGCACAGAGAACTGAAAAATAAATGAGATTTGCATATTTGTAAGACCTTTGAAGTGAGAGGTTGTAAAGATTGCAGATATCATCTTTCTACATTTGTAAGAGAATCTAGAAGTAAGAAGCATTTTCCCCAATCATCTGAAATAAAAAATTTATTAAAATAAGGTTGTAAATGTCTTGTCTTTAAGGGCTAAAGTGAGGATGCAGCTTATTTTATCTGTTTATATTTAATAATTCATAAAATTTTTAGCTCAGAAGACTGAGGAGGGAAGGGATTACCAAACAACTTGATCTGTTTTTTTTATATTCAGGAAATAATAAAAAAAAAAAAACAACCCAGCTTCACACAAATCAAATTACTCTTTTCCAGAGGAGACTACAAAGGTTCCTAAAATCATGATCTTTTGGACATGTGGTAAATTGTGAAAAATCAGTACTTTATGAACTGGAGAAAAGCACCATTTATAGTTGTTGAAAATCAATTTTATCTTTCATGTCTTTGGTGAAGAAATATTCCTCATGCTAGAGAACTGGGCATTCCAATTCTATTTTCTCCTTCTACTTGTCATTTTTATTAATGCCAAGACAAGGCACCCATATACATTTGTGGATGCTCAGTGGAAGTGGGGAAAGAGTTAATATCTTCAAAAACTTTCAGCTTTCTTCTGTTGTGTAGTCTAGACACAAAGGATTACAGACTCACAGAATAAGGATCTACTTTTGTTTCCTCCTTGTGATCTAACCTGGAAAGTATTTCTTCTAATTTTCATTGACAAATATATGCACATTTGTGTACCAAACTTAAATTGCAGTCGTTTCTATTCAACTATTGGTACTATTACTAGTCTTCATGCCCCAGAAAGTATTGGAAATATTAACATTGACCAAATGCTCTTAGGGATGTCCTTTAGTCCAGTGGTTCTCAGCTGGGGGTGATTTTGCCCCCTCACAGGACATTAGGCAAATGTTCCCTGGGAGCAAAACCATTTCTAGTTGAGAACCACTGCTTTAGAGGATAGGTTAAATTGTCACAAAACATTGACTACTTGGATAAATTGATACTAAAAGCAGAAAATTGTATGCTCATGAACATGTCAAATGGCAAGAATCATGTTTTTTTATGGAATAAGTGATTATATACTTCTAAAAAATTAAATCTTCTCTTACGAAAGCTTGCCATTGTTTACTGGCTTCTCCTAACAATTTTTACCTTTCTAACTAAAATATGTTTTACATATTTTGGAAATGGTAACAGTTCTTTATGGCCACAGAGCAACCATTTTATAACCTACTACTTTATTATAGCAAATAGTCTCTAGTGGACTAAAAGACAATCCTGTTTAATCGGCCAAGTTGGATCATAACCAAAAGGTTCACTATAAATTAGGAAATTATTAAAAATTAGAGACAAGAGCAGTCAGACCCATGGCATAGTGGTTGAGTTCGGCACACCCAAGTTCATGGGTTTGGATCCTGGGCATGGTCTTATATACTCATCAGCCATGCTGTGGTGGTGACCCATATATAAAGCGGAGGAAGACTGGCACAGATGTTAGCTCAGGGCTAATCTTCCTCAACAACAACAACAACAAAAATTAGATACAGGCTCTCTTTGAGAGTCTGGGTCAAAAATTTCTAGGTCTCTACCCTAGGCAGATCCTGTGAAATTAAAATGTACAAACGTGTATTTTGACAAGACATGGTAATACTTCCATGGGTAAAGTATTTATTACCTCGTCAGTCTGCCCTAGACTCTGGAGTCTGTTATAATGCCACTAAGAAGAGGCTTAATGTACTGTGAAGAACACAAATGTTAGCATTTTAACCTAAGGCTGTTTTATGACCTCAAACAAGTCACTTAACCTCTGTGACCTTTGATTTCTTCATCTATAATGAGAATAAAGGTACCTAGTTTATTTGTTCTAAAAATGGAAAAACAAAGTTTTAAAAATATGCTTACCTAATCACTTGTTATGCATTCATATTTGACTTATCTGACTTTAATTTTTTAGAAGATTGATATTTAATTTTTCAAAACTAACAAGTAATTAAAACACTAGCAATATCTACTAAACATTAATGAAGCTTCAAAATATATAAACTAAATTTAAGAGAAAATTATATATTCTCATACATCAAAACAGAATAATATTACCTGCAAAACACTCCCTAGTTTGGTCACATTGCTACTTCTGTACTGATGATTATAGTGGACATCAGTGTTAGATACTGATAGTGGCCTACTTCAATGTACTAAATAGTTTTTTGTGTCACCTGAACTTTCTTGTACCTCTGGGTGCTTTCTATAACCTAGGAAACTTTGCCAGTTTGCCCTCAAGTCCCCTAGAAAGGAAATCATCAGAGATGCTGGAAAAAGAGGTGAGGTAATAATTAATTTTTAAGCTTATAAATGGAATTGTGAACCCAAGGCTTAGGAAGAAAAAGATGTCTAAGGTGCAAGAATATAGGGGCTTTTATTTGCTTTTGTTTGTTTTTTAATCCTAGGTAGTGAACAGTCACTTACATGCTAAAATAATAGATTTAGGGAGAGTAGATCAAGAGCCAGACTAGTCCACCTCAGGGCAGGCAAAGATTCTACATGGGAAGATGGGGTCAAGGAAGAGTCAGGAGGCAGGGCAATAAGGCAGATGTGTTTGTGACCTCTTACAAGGAGTCCTAGGCCTTGACTCCTCAGGGTTGTTGGAACCATCAAACATATATTGATAGAAGAGAGTGGAGGAGACGTTGGCTTGGCTTCTTATTGAGAATCTGAGTTTCCTAGTATCCCTTCACACCACAGCATCCTGGAAACACCATAGATGAAGCCTTGAATGGCTTCCCCAAATCTCCACAGCATCAGCTTGATGCAGGAGCATATTTGTAAGCATTCTTTTCCTTCCTGAAGGGCACAGAGAATACTAGAAAACCTGAAGAAGCCTCACATTCTAGGCAGGATGGATATCGAGTGTTTGGACTTCCTACTGGACACTGGACACCTGATGGGAACATAGGCAGCCAATGCTCAAGGACACAGAGGGCAGGAGACAACTCAGCAGATACTGCCTGGACAGACAATCACCAGGATGAGCCAGTTGGACCTGCCTGCTAAGTATGCCTCAGAGCCGAGAGGTAATTCTAGAAACATACTGGAAGAGAGCCCTAAATTTGGTGAGACTGATTAAGATAACTCTGAATCAAATGAAGAAAAAACTTGATATGTCTTAGCTTACTCTGAATTTATCTAGATTAAATTTTGAACACCTGACATATTAGACATCTAAGATGATAATTACATTCAGTGATGGAAAAATAAGCCAAATTATAGGTTTATATATTGAATTTGCAGTTTGTGAAAATCATGCCCACTTTAAAATACAAAATCAATAAATAAAAGAGCTATCACTTCTTCCAATATTTTCCCTGTAAAGTGTGATTACCGTATATCATTCCCTGATGTGGCATTTGATTGAGTTGTACATTGATCTAAGAGAATGGCCTGATGAAAATATGATGAAGTTCATTATACAATGTGAAATAAAAATAATTATAAAAGTGCACTGCATTATTCTAATATTTGATTCAGATGTTGATTTTTATATAACTATAGTGTATGTTTTATAATACTGATGACTATTAAAAATGAAGTTGTGGAAAGTTTCCAGCTTCCTTCTCTCCTCTCCTCTGAAAAGCAATAACAGAGTTACTGAGTGCTCCCAATAAAAACCTGGTCAAATTGTCATAAAATGAAATGAGATAATATTGTGAAAATGTTTGAAAGATAGCATCAGTTCAACAAATTTCTTTGAATACGAATCCATATTCATATGGTCAAAACTACATATGGTTTCCATTGGTCAAAACTGCATTCAAAGATGTTTAATAGATAAAATTATAATTGACAGCATTAGAGTTGTGTGAAATTTCTACTTCTTTAAAGAGAGTTAGATGGAAACACTAATTGGAGTAGATCACTTACAGGTGTCAATATGAAAATGTAAAGTGATATTAGACTTCTGACTCAGCATTATAGTAAAATGTGATTTAAGAAATAGTGCGTTATTGGATAGATTAAAATAAATCATTATTCTGCAACATGAAACAATGCCAAAGACATTAAACATGGGATAAAAATATTCCATGAGCTGGCAACTATATTTCTAAATAGGACAATATAAGGATATCAGAAAATTTTGTTTTATTATTTTAGCCCTCATCTTATTAAATTTGTTTTAACAAAATTTCTTTAAAACAAAATGTTCTTCATGTACTTTGAAATAATTAAAGAGTTCTTGTCATTAATCTGTGACATCAAGAAACGAGAATACTTTGCAAATTGTTGCATCTTCCTTGATCCAATCCTCACCTAGAACCTGGGAAAATATCTCCAATGGACCACACAAAAGTTTGGCACAAAATTTCCAACTTGAAAACAGAGAGATGATAGTGAATTAGAATGAGGTTGTATTATAGCAAATGACTTTGTCACTGAATTTGTTAAACAAGTGCCATATCTCAGATACTGCTCAAGGCTGAAGTGGATCCTATTTGAAGATGGAGAGTTCAATAAGACTTGATTTGTAGGAATTTATTATCTAGTTGAGGATGTACCCAAATGGGTCACAAATTATACAGAACTATGTCCAAAACATAGGTGTAACCAACATACTGTAAGGGCAATGAAGTGATCAGACCCAGAACTGAGAGAGCAGCAAACTATAGAGAAAGCAACCAATGGGTTATAGGTTGTGAAAAAGAAAGAAAAAAGAGGAAACTTCCAAGATTATTTTCCTTTTCTAATTAAAACATGAAACACAGACCAAAAAGATCAATAAATTCTCCAAGTGCCAGATTACACTCATACATAACTGCTTACCAATTCGTATTTCTCTACACAATCTCTGGAGGACCTGTGTATTTCGCATTCCCAGAGAAACCACTTCAACAAAGACTACGGCACACTCTTTTCTTGGCGTGAGAGACTGGGGTCACCGTGTCATTTCAAAGTAATTAAAAGATTTGTTATAATGGAATTTATATCCTTTCATTCCTTTATTCATTCAAGAAATGTGAATTAAAATTATTCTATTGGCAAGGCACAGCTGTAGAAACTGGGAATTTCAACAGTGAAATATATAAGAAAGATTTGTTACCAGACCTGGATAAACTTACAGTTCTCTCTTTTCTCTACTTTAATGCCCACCACACCCCTACCTGCCCTTTTGTCCCCAACTCTCTCTTTCTTGGCTCAAGCTATATTTGGGAACTTTTCAGACTGGTTGACTACAATCATTACAATGTGAGGGAAAATCATCCTTTGCAAGAAAAAGATAAATAGAAGCAGAAGAATTTCTATTCAAATGTGTTTATTCTAAAATTTCACATAAAAATAATACACTATTAGTATCTGTGCCATGTGTGACAGAAATTAGGAGAAAACAGATATAGGCCTGCCCTCACGGAGCTTAAAGTCTAGCAGGGACAATAGACATTAAATAACTATTAGTAGACAGAATTACATTAGTATAATGATGATAAATTTTTTAGGAACTTCTAAAGCTGTACTTAAAGAATAACATAAATTAGTGAAGAAGGATGGTGTGGAATACAAAAAGAAACAATGAGCAAATTAAGTGACAAATGTTCATCAATAGAACGGAACACTTTCAGCTACAACATTAACAATAACAGTAAAGATACTTTGTAAGAATAAGAAATGATAGAACTACATATGGGACAATGATAGCAGGTAAGTTGAGAAAAGGGAGATGAGAGCTGAAGTGTTCTAAGGTCTCTTGTCCAGGGTATGGCTTTAAGATACATTGTCTAACTTTAGATACTGTAAAAGTGTGAGGTTAGCCACTGAAAGGACAGAAAAGTGTATAAATTCCAAGCCAAAAGAGAGAATCAAATGTAAATAAAGAAAAACAAACAGATGAACAAAAAGTGGTAAGTGAATAATGAAGTGGAGATAACAAATAGCTTCTTATAGAATTCTGTTATAAAGGTGAACAGAAAAACAAATAACGTAGCAAAATAGTACATGACTGGAGATGTAAATGGAGTTATAGAGTCAAGAGATTTTTTAAAATTTTTTTCAATAGGAGACACTAAAAATTGTTTGTATGCCAATGGCTCAGCAATAAGGGCAAAAAAGATGATGCTGGGAGGAGTATATACTTTGGCATGAGGTTCTTGAGAAGATGAGAGGGAACTGGCCGTAGGGCTCAGGTTGAGGGCACGGCTACATTGGAACAAGAAGGAGAGAGCAGACAGTGGGTGCAAGTGTAGTAGATCTGTTCTTCAGCAATGGAAAGGTGCAGGAGTTTGCATCTAACGGCTTCCACTTTCTTACTGAATTATGAAGCAAAATCACCAGCTGAAAATGAGGGTGAGGAGGCAGTCGGTGGTTCTGGGTTGCAGGGCTTTCTGGTGCCTAATTCAGGATATAAAGCAAATCAAAGGAGACAAGAAGAAATAAAAAAAAAAACTCACAGGACTGCTCTTTCTCAAGTACTGAGGTCTCTAGTCAGTCTCCTTTCTTTCTAGTTTTCAGAGGCCTTCTGTCATTGTCTGTTTAGTTAGTTCCAGGTTATTTCATTGTATTTTGAGAGAAGGAGCATGGAAAAGCAAGTCTTCACCATTTTGTCCCAGAAGTGAAAGTCCTGTGATAGCCTGTATTCATTTACACAGCTTGCTTTTTACTGCAATGAAAGTTAAAACTTTTCGTCATTTCAGGTTAATGGAAACTGCTATGTGAAAAGTAGGACCATTTAATTGAAGAGAAAAAACACTTACACTTTCTAGATTCTAGGGCAAAAATAAGAATTAAGCATTTTCTTTTTTGGGGGTGAGGAAGATTGACCCTGAGCAATGTAGAATCAATGGGAAAAGAATAAAAAGAAGAGAAAACTAACTAAAATGGAGGAATATAGAGGGAAACAGAATAAAGACTAAATTCTCTCCTGTGTTCATTTCCTTTTTTTATTCCAGTCATTTTTCTCTAAAAATAAGACCTGTAACGACTTTCTCCATTTCGTAGGTCCAACAAATTACTAACTTTTTTCTCTTTTGACTTAGTACATTTTCTGTATGCATCTCCATTTCCATCACCAAATAAAAGTGCAAACGCCTTTATAACAGTTTAAATAATTCTGTGATTACATGCCTACTATGCAATAGGGTTGAAGAGTAATTGATTGACCAAATTTAGGAAAAAAGTTGTATCAGTTGCTTGAATAAACTTACTGACTGGTTAAGGAGACTAGAGTGATGTGACATCCTGCATGAAGTAAACAGGAGTGAGTTTTGATTTCCTTGTGCCTCTGTTTCCCCTACGGAATAATTTTGTCCTCTCAATTAAGATTACTCCTTTCTTTTTGACTCCACTCTCTTTCAGGTCTACCTCCTACTTCCTTACAACTCAGTCTCATTAACTTACCTGACAGCACTGCAACTCACAGCAGATTAGAAAATCCTTTTCCTTGTCTTCCTGCCTCTCTAACACTCCTCACTGTAGCTCTTAATGAGCATCACCTGATGATTATTTATGTCTCAATTATTATTTTGAATATAGTCCATTTCTTGAAAGCATATCATCATAAATTTTTTTCCAAATGCAAAACCATTAAACTTTCCTGTAGCTGTGTACACTAGAAAACATTTACCATGCTCTCAAAATTGTAATGCATGAATCAGATCCATATATTTCATATCGAGATTTTGTATTGCCGTCAAAATCCATATTCTGTTACATTATCGTTTTAGTTTATGAAAGACTGATTTATATATGAGCAGAACAATTGAAATGCAATTAAATTTTTGTATGAAATTTGAGCTGATTCATTTTTTCTTTAATATCAGATAACTGAACTTCAGATCTTCACTCCTGAAAACTTCCTTTGCTTCATGTCCCTTCTAGTTTTTAGTAGTAACTGTAAAGTATTACATTAAAAAAAATCACTTATGCAAAATGTTTTTTAAAATGCTTTCCAATTATACCCACATATAGAAAGACACCTCCCCGACACACACTAGTCTGTTTAGTGTCTATTTTTCTTTTTGAAAAGCGTTGGTAGATATCTAAGTTTAAGGAATCCAGTTTAATTTATTTCTGAATCTGGTGATGTTTTTAGGAAAAGAAATATTTCATGGTATCTCGCAGAATGTCTCATCTCCATTCCATTATATTTTTCAAAAATTTCATTGAAAATTAATGTCAAATTATTTCTCAAATCTTCCAAAGAATCTTCCTTATAAATTCATATAGCAATGCTCGGCAAATGGAGTCAGATAAAAATTCTAATTGGTCCTTAATAATCAAAAAAGTAAATATCTATTTGAAACATAAAATTTACGACCGTACCTAAAGGCAGACATGGCATTAGTTTCTTCTACAAGATATAAGTGATTTCAATTTTCCCAAATATGATATTTACATCAAATTTACTCTATTGGTAGCCACAGTACACTATTATGTCATAGGTCTTTTTCACATGTTACTGATCCTTATCTCCCTCACTTGCACTTATGTGTGGGTTTTCCTGCATGTATATTTGGGAAATTTTGAAATTTTGAATTATTTTATTGGACTAAGCTGTCTTTCAGGCTGCGGGATGTTTGCAGGGGATAAAAATTTTGATGTTTTGAATAGTGGATACTGCCTTTGCTTTAGGACATCAGACAATTTCTTTAATATACCTCTTATTTATTGAAATCATGTAAAATAATGACAACTAGACAAGTTCCCTGACCCTTAAAATAAAAGGGAACACTAGCCTTTGAATGACGTAAGATACACTGCACAAAATAGTTTAAAGTATCCAAATAGGTTCATTTTGATTTACTCTGAAACACATAACTCAAACTGAAGAATTCAGCTTGGTTGCCTCTCTTGTCTTTCACTTCATTTGTCTACCCCTCTTCATGTCTCACCTCTTGAAATGTGTGTCTCCTTAAGTCCTAACTAAGCTTCCCAATCTTCCTAGATTAGGTCTGCCAAGATATTTCCACCTCCTTATGAACTCCAACACAAATTATATTTATTGGACACGTGTCAGTTCTGTAGAGTTAATGAATTTTTATAAATCTGTCCTATCTTCCCAAATAAATCATAAATTTATTTAAGGATTTAGGACATTGTGTCTTCCAATCCTAGTGTAATTTTGAAAAGATATTTAATGTTTCATTGATTGATTAATCAGATTACATAAGAGAACAGCCATCCCCACTTATTTCTATGTAATATTTATAAGTTATAGTCTATAATATAAATATTAAAATAATAGACACTACAACTTTCTTTTAAGTAGTATTTCATAAGATACAGTTTGTACTCGATTTTTTTTTTGAGGAAGATTAGCCTGAGCTAACATCTGCCGCCAATCCTCGTCTTTTTGCTGAGGAAGACTGGCCCTGAGCTAACATCCATGCCCATCTTCCTCTGCTTTATATGTGGGACGCCTATCACAGCATGGCTTGCCAAGCGGTGCCATGTCTGCACCTGGGATCCAAACCGGCAAACCCCAGGCTGCTGAAGAAGAATGTGCAAACTTAACCACTGTGCCACCAGGACAGCCCCTATGCTCTTGATTTTAAGAGTAGATTTTACTGTCAAAGAAGTGGTTATACAATAATTTTTAATATGATAGAGAATGATTAATTTAACATGTAGCGTATCGGCTTTGAGTCTTTTCATTGCATCAGGAGGGACTCAGGATAGCAATATAGGAGAAATAGATTCTAATTTTTACCTTCTGAAACTACCATGATCTGGGAATTCGGAAAATTCATATAAAGTCCTTTAACCTTTTTGGGTCTTCATTTCCTGACATAAAATGAATATGGCCTAGAAAACTCTTTAAATTTACTTTCAAGTATAAAATTACATATGAGCTGGGCATGCAGGAGAAATATAATTATTTGCGCTTCTTTCCTTACAAAGCCTCTTCATGTTAAAACTTTCATGTGAGGGGCTGGCCCAGTGGTGCAGTGGTTAAGTGCACATGTTCTGCTTCTCGGCAGCCCGCGGTTCGCCAGTTCGGATCCTGGGTGCGGACATGGCACTGCATGGCAAAAGCCATGCTGTGGTGGGCATCCCATGTGTAAAGTAGAGGAAGATGGGCATGGATGCTAGCTCAGGGCCAGTCTTCCTCAGCAAAAAGAGGAGGAGGATGATTGGCAGTAGTTAGCTCAGGGCTAATCTTCTGCCAAAAAAAAACTCTCATGTAAAATCTTGACATTGCCAAAAACAAACAAGAAAATCACTATACTTTATGTATATTCACTCATTTAGCCAAACCCTTAAAATATATGAATTGGTGAGATTGTGATTCATGATTGTCTTTCTATGAACAAGAAAAATATTTTTAGATTAAACAGTATTTTAAAAGTCAAACTGCAACATGAAGTTGGCAGGTATTGACTGATTTTTTGTGGTTTCATTTTTTAATTGGAGGTATATATCAATGTCCTCACAAATTACAGAGCAATCCAAATATATATCACTTTCTTCCTTTGCTTCCACTTTCCTAGTTATAAATATGAATTTCACACTGAGAGTTAAAGGTACAAATGCAGATATACATAATAGGCAAGTTATGAAAGCATGTATCTTGAACATAAATAGATTATGGAAAGTGATAATTAGAAAATCCACGTGAAAGCTAACTGTATACCTGATAAATAAAACAGGTTTACCCCATGAGTTTTACCCATCCTTCTGCTATGACTTTATTTGTGAGGCACCTCTTAGGTTAATAAAAATGTCAGTAAATGCATGTGGTGCTGACCTCTGCTGGTTGGGAATAGTGCTTGATCAGTATAAATCGACCTGTGGAGGCAGGCATGAAGCATCCAATGTAGTCAGTGTTTAAGATTTACTTTATTTCTGTGACTTCTAATATTATGCAAAGAAGTGTGTCAGATGTTAAGTAAATTGGATTTCCAAATCTTGACTCTTGATGAAAAGAGTGTCCGTGGGCAAGTCATTTAACACACTGGATCTAGGTGTACTCTCCGATCTTTCTAGCTCTAATACTTACTTTGGTTTTGATAGGTTGTTATACCTATATAGTCTTCATTGTGCATTTAAAATAATTCAGAAATTTACTGTAGAAAATAATGTTTTTTTAAAGATTTTATTTTTTCCTTTTTTCTCCCCAAAGCCCCCAAGTACATAGTTGTATATTCTTAGTTGTGGGTACTTCTAGTTGTGGCATGTGGGATGCTGCCTCAGCGTGGTTTGATGAGCAGTGCCATGTCCGTGCCCAGGATTCAAACCAACGAAACACTGGGCCTCCCGCAGCAGAGCGCATGAACTTAACCACTCGGCCACGGGGCCAGCCCCAGTGTAGAAAATAATTTTTAAGTTATTAAAATAGACCAAGAACCATATGGACCCAAATTAAATCTATATTTGTATTAGGCTTTCATCTACCAAAGAAAGAGTTCTTCTAAATTAAAAAAACAACCCAAAGATTTAGCCAATCATATATTTCTAAGCTTCAAAACAGAGGATGATGTATTTATTTTGAAAAAAGTACAAAAGATAACACCAGAAGAGTTGAGTTTTGTTTTTGGCTAAGTCACTTGAACATTCCCAAGCTTCTTACCTGAAAATGGAGATAATATACTTACTTCACAGTAGTGTCATGAGGATTAAACAAGAAATGTACTCAATTATGATTATTCAACTATAAAGACTTTTACAAATATAAAATTTAATATTATGCTTTAGCTAAATTATATATTAGTTTCGTACATCTTTTTAGAGCCATAGTAGCTGAAGGTCTCCAGATAATTTCATCCTGACTAAAATTGTATTTCAAAATTTATAATACAAAATCTATAATTAATAGTCTAGTTGATTTAAAAGACCCAGTTGTTTTGGAAGGCTCTCATGGGACTAATTTCCTATCCCAAGCATGGCAATATCCTAGATGCTAACAATGTGGATTTGTAAATAATTCATGCATTTGAGAGTAGTTAATTTATGTAATAAATACTTAATCATCTTCCAAATTTTTCCCTATTTTATTTTATTACTTGATTTTATCACAATATTTTATTGCCTGGGTTTGACTATTCCTATATATTGTACAATTATCATAAATAATGCACTGTGCTAGATGTAAGATGGCAGCTAGGGAACAGACAATAGAAAGATAAAGACATTTACAGCACAGTCAGCGCCTCCACAGACTTTCGATTTTCATGGGAAAGATAGATATTTCAAATGAAACGAATGAAGTAAAAGGATTTTAGGGAACCTGTTGACTACAATCAGGATATAGAACTAACCAAACTCAAAATCTCTAGTTTGGAAATGCTATTTTGTTGCCTCATTTAAACTCAGGCACCAGTAGCAAGATTCAGGGCAGGATATCCCTCCTGAGCCAGGGGGTCTGAGCCCAGGATGAACAGAGGCCATTATGCCAGGACTTGGCCAGCAGTAAAATACGGCAGAACGAAAAGGTTAGATATGGAACTTTGAATGGTTGGGACAGGAACTGCAGATTACTAACAGGAGGTCTAATAATTGGAGACAGGAAGCTCAGGTAGGGGATGCAAGCTTATCTGGTAAGCAAGAGTATCAGAAACAAGTATGAGGATATAAAGCTAAGTGGCAGAAACTCAACAGATGGTCTGAATAAAGGTTAAAAAAAAAGTCCAAAGATTTTTATTTAAAAATAAGAGGTTAGGGTACATTAATTCTTTATCCATTAAACACTTACTGAGAATCCTATATACCAGAACTTGGGAAAACAACGTTGAATGTGAAACAGGTCTTGATACTAAAGAATTTATTCTACAAAAATTTATTGAAAACTTCTAATTTGCACCAGGGGCTGTGGTGGGCACAAGCTAGAATAAACAATAGACCTGATATTCATTCCTGTGGGGTTTACATCTAGATGACTGCAAACAAATAATTAAGTTGAATTAAGGATTAATAAAAGCGTACGTGAACTGCCACGAGAAGCAGAAGGATTTAGCAGAGTCCTGGAAAAAATCAAATAGGAGTTTGTCAGGTATATGGCAAACTACCAATGCACCTAGGACTGTGGTGGGTAAATAGTGTGACCTTAATGTATATTTATTGAAAATTGATTAAATAAGTAGATTATGAGTGAATGGCAGAAATAATATACTGACTACATGAGAGTGAAAAAGGCTGGAAAGGGAGGAGCATATCTACATATATTTGAGTAAAAATCATGAATACAATGATCAAGAATGCAAGATTTTCTGAAACTGCTTTGATTTAAAATAGCTTGTCCTGTAGTTTCCCCAAAGACACTTCTGCTTGCCAGACACGTATTGGTAGTTTGCTTTAAAAATGTGATCATTTTAAGCATATAGAGAAGAAAAGTGAGGCTTGATGCCAAGGCTACTGGCTTCTGAGGCAGAACTCTTTTGAGGTGGGACTTATTTGGTCTCAGAGAGAAGACTTGTGTGAGACTGCATGTGGAGTCTGGTAGAAACACCTGGGGGCCCTAAGGGCCAGAAGGCAGGGGGACATTTCAGTAAGGACATAGTTCAAGACTCTTTGCTAGTTTGCCAATGACCTAACTCCTCCTATTTTTATTGTTTTCCTATGATCACACCTTAAACACTGTCTTATTTTAAATCACTAGTAGACTGTTTGGGAGTTTAAACTTGTAACGACTGCAAAAATGATTTTTTGATTCTCTCTTCAGCATCCAATGCAGAGAATAATAACTCAGAAAGATGTGCTTGGTACCATCAGTAATATCCATCAAGAAGAGCCCAAGGCTCTACCCAGAATTCTTCACCATTTCTTACACCATTTGTTCATAGTTTAATTAGATTAGCAAGCAAATTATTGTCAATTACAGTTTCTGACAAAAGTAATTGCATAAATAGACACTATCGTGAGATGAATTCTGTCTGCAATAGATAATTTTTATTCTCCCACAACTCACTCGTACAATATTTTCAAAATTAAAATCCCACACACTAAGCTGCATCACCATAATGCATCAAACGTCATTTGCTGTTTCTTCTCACATTTAATTTAATTTTTAATGTCTGCAATAGAACTACTCTGTAAATTTGGAATAGTACTACAGAAATTAATGTTTTTGACTGAGTCTGTGATATATAGTAGTGGGGAGAGGAATCCTAAACAATATTTGATCAAAATATTGGAGGCTTTGATCTTCTGAGGCAGAGGCTGAATAACTCCAGAACATCTGTCCCATAGTTATAAAAAATAAAAACCTGGTATTACACTGGAAATCTGCTTTGATTTATCTCAGTGTCTCAAAAACATTGAAATATTCAGCAAGTAGAAGTATAGATTAGCATGAAGACTAGCTATGCCAACCTGGAAAAAAAAATTCTATTGAACATTTTCAGGTCTATTGGATTCTTGGTTAAACTTAGGCCAAGTCAGCAATTAGAATCACACACAGAATTGAGAATTTATAAATAAAGTCCCCATAATTTTCTGCAGCCATGCTAGTATGTAAACATTAGAACCGGTTTTAAATCTTCCTAATCAATGACTACCCACTTTGATAAGCAGGCGCATGAAAGTCAACCATCAGTGATGGATTCTTTTCAAACAACTTGCTCCTAAGGCTGATGTCAACTCACTCCTGTCTTCGTTACAAGGATAAAACAAAGTTTTGTGATCAGTACAAACTCAGATTTTTGTGTGTGTTTCAGTTTGCATAACTTCTGTTGACCTGTCTTGATGTTCACCAATTATTTCTTCCACTGTGCTGAATGTACTCATGAGCCCATCCAAGGCGTTCATCTTTGTTACTGTGTTGTTCACTTCTAGCATTTCCATTGGATTCTTTCTAATAGTTTCCATCTCTCTGGCGAAATTAACCATTTGATCATGCGTGCTGTCTACCTTTTCCGTGAGAACCTTTAAAGTGTTAACCACAGTTATCTTAAATTCTCTGTCATATAGTTCCAACATTAGCATCATGATTGCTTTGCCCAGTGTGTGGCTTTAGCTTGTCTTTTCATAGGCTTCATAATTTTTTGTTGTTGTTGTTGAAAGCTGGACTTTTTGTACAGAATAGTAAAGATTGTGGTAAGTAGCTTTATATCTGGAAATGGGCGTACCTTTCTTTCACCAAGGCCTTTAGTGAACAGATTTGATTTACTCTAATTAAGAGTTTGTTGTTGCTATGGTTACCCTTAGTGCACCACAGGCTTCAAGTTCCCCTAAATAATTACTTTTTGTTTAGAGTAGGGGCTAATTTTGCAGATATTTTTGTTTTGTTTTGTTTGTATTTTTTTTCTCAATATCTGTTCCACTGTTGGCTTTTAGGTATTTTCTCTGCATCACACCTCAGAGATGATCTGTCTCTAGCAAGATTCCTTTTTTGTTTTAGAACTATTTTTTAGGGTACTTTTAGGTTCACAGCAAAATTAAGAGGAATGTACAGATATTTCCCATCTACCCCTGCTCCCCTACACAAATAGCCTCCCCCATTATCAACATCACTCACCAGAATGGTACACATTTTTAGCAAAGATAAAATTACATTGACACATAACAATCACCAAAGTCCGTGGTTTACATTACGGTTTACTCATGGTGTTGTACATCCTGAGAGTTTGGACAAATGTATAATAACACATATCCACCATTATACTATCATACAGAGTTTTCGCTGCCCTAAAAATCCTCTATGCTCTGTTTATTCATCCCTTCCCCCACCCCAGCAAGATTCTCTTTATTCTCTCTTAGTGGTGGAGGAGCAGGGGTATTCTACGTCGTTGTAACATAGCCTGAGTCTTAGGTAGACACCATATTTCTGCTGACTTTCTCCTACAAATAGAATTTTCCCCTCACCTGCAAGCAATTCTCACCAGTGCCCTAACAGCAACAGTGTTTGTTGTTTCGTGAGGGAGATGGGCTTGACTATCTCAGCAATGTTCCCCTCCCCCAATCCCATTGGCAGCTGCTATTGCCCCCAATTCCTGTTCTGTACCATGAAGGAGACATTCTCAGAATTCTCCCTATTATTTTGTGAGCATCCAGGGGAGTTTGTGGGCAAAAGTCCTGCAAGAAGACGAGGACATCTCTTATATTTGTAGCCCTCACGAGCTTCACCTCTCACCAGCATGCCCATCAGTGTGCCAAATCCCCTAGCTGAACTCCTCCTACTGCTGACTATGTCTTGCCCAAGAAAGCTAGTGCTCCAGCCTTTTCTCTACTTGCCTATCCCTCCTTAGATTATGGGTTACTTGTTGCTGTGCAACCTCAGCATTCCAATGGATTCAAGAAAGATTATGAATTTGTTATTTGTCTGGCTTTTTTTGAAGAAGAAGAAGACTAGCCCTGAGCTAACATCTGCTGCCAATCCTCTTTTTTTGCTGAGGAAGACTAGCCCTGAGCTAATATCCGTGCCCATCTTCCTCTACTTTATATGTGGGACGCCTACCACAGCATGGCTTGCCAAGTGGTGCCATGTCTGTACCCAGGATCCAAACCGGTGTATCCCAGGCTGCCGAAGCGGAACATGTGCACTTAACCGCTGGGCCGCTGGGCCGGCCCCTCGTCTGCCTTTTTTTTAACGTAAGTTTGAGAACATCCCTCTTTGAGCTCCCTGCCTCTCTGAATGGAAACCAGAAGGAAATCTTAATTCTTCGAATTTTTAGAAGAAAATTTGTTACTTTCTTTGAAAATTGCTTCCATTGACTTGCTATAAATACATCGTCAGATGAATGATATAACCTTTCAGTTGAGAGCTCAAAAGTAGAGCACAGAAAGGTAAATAGAGTGATAATATTGAAATAATCATTATTGAGCAAAATTTCATCTTCCTTTTTACTTTACAGTCTAAAATTCTAAGCTTCAGGAATATTTATACACACACATGCACACAGTGAAAAAAACTAAACACAAAGTTATAATTTGCCTAAGGAAAATATGGCAAACTAACAAATCTTATTTCTACCTACTACTAATTGAATAAAGTTTTTCTCCCCAGAGGAGCAGAAGTCATTTAAGGTTTCCTAATTGTTTTTAAGTAGCTGTTAAGAGAGACAATATTATAGACCTTAACACCTGAGTGTATCCTTAGGGAATTTGAAAGAGGTAGCTTTCCCCAGGCCGAAGTCAATCAGGGATCTTTGGAGAGTCTAATTCCCATGCAAATGGATTGCTCCCTTCAGCTAGCTCTCTCCAAATAAATCCTCATTTAAGATTCTTAAAAGTTTAAAAAGTTCCAGATATTAATGTAAATATCTTACCATCTTTCTCTGTATTTTCTTTTTTTGGTTGTCTATAGGTGCAAAACTCTGTGCTAAATTTTTCCTCTAAAGGTGTGTCTTCAATAGAAAGCAAAACTCAACACTTAGAAGCCACATCTATGGAGACGCTGCTTTGATAGAGGGGAGGCTAGTTCATCCTAACTTGGTGAGTGCCTCTCACCCTGTCTGTGCAGCAAAGTCTCTTATAGAGCAGACTTTAGGTACATGTCAACAATCAAGTTCTAGTCCAAATGCAGATTCCAAATCAGCAGATGTGGTAAAGCCCAAGATTCTGCATTTCTAAGAAGCTCCCAGGAGATGCTGGTCTGCAGAGCACATCTTTAAAAGAATTTTTAAAAAGATAAACCTCACTTAGAGATTCTCATTCTGAAGGTCTGTCAGGGCAGCCTAGCATTTGTGTTTTTTAAAAGCTCCAAATGTGATTTGATTGCACGGCTAGATATAAGAATCACTTTTATGGGTTTAACTCACCTTTTTGGAAGTGTTTGCAAAGGGTTTTGTAGAACTCAAGTTCGATACATAAATTGCATAATATCTATTTTCTTTATTCAGCAAATTCCGTGTTAAATTATTGGATAAAACAAAGGTCCCTTTTGAAATATGATTAACAATGACATGATAATATAATTTGTTATTTTAAATTCAGACGTTCACATAGGTTTTTTAAGCAAGACTTTTTTTAGGATTTCTTTCATTGAAATGAAAGCCATTTTAAATATTCCTTTTCGTTTGTGAGGGAAAAAATTGGTTTTGAGGTGAGACAGTATAGTATAAAGTTCTGGTAATTTAAAACTCTTTAAGGGTGACCTAATTAAGTTCTAAACCATAATCACAAAATCTCTGACTTCACAAAATTTCTACCTTCATGATTTATGATGGTTGACTTGTAGCATCACACTAAAGGGAGATTCTTTTGCTATTAAAAGTTCTGTTCTGTCATTGCCCACTGACCAAGAAGGGCTTAATGCTTCCCTCAGCTTAACCAAACTTTAAGCAGGCTTCTTTCTGCCTCTGGACCGCTGACCTTCCCTTTCTTAGAGCATTTGCTTTAGAAAAGCTGTATTTTCAAATTCGTTCTCTACCCTTTTGAGATATAGATCCTTTAAAAAGGCTCTTGGCAGTTCTACAACCCAGGACTGTCTTTCTCAAGGAATTGAGAGCCATACTTCTGAAACGTAATCATCAAGATTCCTTCTCCCAGTCTGTGGAAGGGTGGGAGCCTAACCTCAGTGGGCACCTTGCCCCATGTTGAAAAACTACTTTTTGTTATGCAGAAATGAGAAAGTTTACTTTTCCTTTGGGTAAGACCGATTACCAAACATAGATGGCCTTTGATCCATCTCTACCCTATTGTAATAGTCTTGAAAAAAGTCTTCCTTGACTGTTTAACTTTGTCCAGCATAATTTTCGCTTTGATACCACTTTGACATTAAACTTCCAAACTGAATTTAGGGAGTGATCTGTTTCCTAAGAAAGGAACTGTTTTTCTTTCCCATGAGAATCTCTCTTATTTAATTGAACCATTGGTAGCTCTCACGAAAATGCAGCTTCACAGCACCTATGTACCAAAATTGGTTGGATATACTGTACCTTAGTTGAGTGAATCTACGCCATAGCATGCACTTACACGGGCACTGAGCTATAGACAGGGCAGTGGCTGTATTTTCAGACCTCTGAGCATGCTTTTCAGTCATGGGCTCCCTTCTGGAATATGGTTGATCAGAATCCTCCATGTCAGGTTTTCAGATGGCTTTGAATATGGTGTGCTCGTAAAGATCTTCAGTGGGGTTTTTCTCTCTCTAACTGACGAGAGGGAAAAGACAAACAACAATTGGCTGACTAAAACAGGCTGACACTTATTTTTGTCAGCCAGTACTTTTTTCTTTTTTAATACTTATTTTACCTATTAGACGTTAATCCCCTGAGGGAAAAGCCTACATCTGTTTCATTCACCATTTTCAAAGAACGTATAGTACAGTGCTAAATGTACACAAACAAAATAGAATTATAGTGGCAGCATGCAAAATCAAAATTAGAAGTAGTCAGACAAAATTTTAAAAAAGTTTTAATGGCAATGTAAATTATTTAGTGTCTCAAATAAGACCCAGAAACGAGAGTGCTATGAATCTGGTGAGAAGGATTCCCAAGAGTTCAGTTCTCCAAAGATGTCTGGAAGGTTTGCTGCTTTACATACTAGAGACCAACTTCCTCAAATCTTATAGGTTCCAGGCTGCTTTCTAATCTTGTGCCAATAGTGGTCACTAATTCTTATAATTCTCTAAAAGTTCAAATCAAATAAAAGATCTATGGAATACGTACTGCCTCTGGAACTTAAATGATCGCTGAATAGAGAATGCTGATTTTCTATCAATTTGCTTTACTTTGTTGACTCTGGGAGAACATCCTAGTTGTTTTAGAGTATATTCTATCCCGTGGAGTCTCTTGTTTTCCTCCGAATTCCATTATTGGCATGTTGAATTAGTACAATAATAATAGCATAACATTTATTGAAGGTGACTATGTTTTAGTGACTAGGTTTATGACACTTTACATGTGTCAACTAATTCAGTCTCTGCAACAATCCTGTGAGGTAAGTATCACATTTAACACTATTTTACAGATGAGAAAACTGGGCTGTGAAATACTAAACACCATTTCAGAGGTATACAACCTCCAAGTGGAAGGGCCACAATTCAGAATTCAACCCCAAGCTTATCTTATTCTAAAATTGACACTTTTAACTCTTTACTATGTCATGACTTAAGATATAATTTTTCGTCATCTTGTGGGAAAATGATTAATTAATGTATGTAACCACAGTCAAAGTCAAAGTTTAATAGAATATAGGCTTATTGAGAATAAAGTAGCATAGCCATTTTTATGGTCCATCATTCTAAATGGTGTTTTCCTAGACTTTTAAAAATATTTTCTTTCCAAGATTATCTTCAAAAATTTCAATAATACAGCTCTTGTTGGGAAGTATTTACATTTCATTCAACTCTATGACTATTTGTTATAAAAGCCAGCCTTCTTACTCATTATTCATCATTCTTGGCTTAACTCCTATTTAGGGAACATCGAACAGGCAAGCTCATTCAAAGTATTTGACATAGCTAAGTACTCTGTGAAGCATTCAGAGCTCTCAAACAGAGGTAAAGAATATTCCATGACTATTTACCTGTCAATTTCCTTAGATTCATTTAGTACCAGAAAAGCAGTTAAATTAATTTGTTCATCTGGCTTTTCTCTGCACTGTAACACATTCAAATTTGTCTTTTACTTCTAGGTTCTTAAACAGACACTCACAATCTGTCTGTGATTTTGGGATGTCAGGAAGTCATAATATACATAATATGTTTATGGGTCACATAGAAAAATACGTAGCTATAATAAATTAAACCTTTGTTTGAGAAGGTCATTAAAATTGACTTCTATGTCTAGGACTATTTCACTAGTGTCACCTGCTTTCCCATACTCTAGTTTTTCTCCCTCAGTCATCCTCCATACTCCTGACACAGCAGTCACCTGCAGTGCTTCTCATCACCTGTGACAATGCAGCTTATCCCTGGCTTTGCAGTAAAATCATCTGGAGAATGTTTTAGATGTACTGATGCCTGGGCTCCACTCCCAGAGGGTCTGTTCTGATGGTAGGCCTAGGCATTTAACAATTTCCCAGATAGATCTAATATGGGACCAGGATTGAGAACCTCTGGACTTTAACCAGCACAAGTCTTTTATTTGATTTACTTACAGTGCTTACCCAAACATTTCTTTTAAAGAAAAACTTGTATTGCTTAAAGAAAAATGTTTGAAAACTATTGCAGACTTGAATATGCCTTCCACATGACACCATGGAAATTGATTTAATACACTTTTAAAAGTATGGTACTAAATTCTATGTGTCTGTCTGCCTTATGGATCTCTTTGAGAACAGAGTGCATGTGTTAATCTCCCTAGACTTCACCCTCACCATTTGTAAAATAGGAATTAAAAAAAAACATTGTTGTGATGATTAAAGGAAATGACCCCAAATAAAGTGCCAAAAACATGGTGGGTGGTCAATAAGTGTGTATTTAAAGGTAGAGAATAAGTATTTATCCTAGATGTAAATAAACAATATGATTTACTCCACATATAATGCATGCTTGTCATAAGTGATAAAAGAATTTTCCTTTTATTTCTATAGTTCAGGATACTAAACTAGAACAGCTCCTTCTGTGCATACCCTCCTTTGAAAAAAAGCATAGATCTTTGACATAGCCAATGTGCTAGTCAGTCCTGCTGCCCCCTGAGTAGATGCCTCCCTCATTCTTCATAAGTTCCAACACCTCATTGAAGGTAGCCCATCTGCAAGAACTACCCTCTTCCCCCTGCTCTGGTCTGACACCATGAGCTGGCGCTCTCTTACGCAGATGCTTAAATCACAACCTGCCTCCTGGCAAGCCACTCCTCCTTGTGGACACCCTCTGCCCCCTTGGAGCTCCCAGACTACCGCTGCGCTGCTCTCTGCTGGATGCTTCCATCACGCCACTTGGGCTCTGACTCCATAAGCTCGGCCACCACTCCGTGGGGCACTCTGATACCCTGATAAGGCTCCCAAACTACACATCAGCCCATTCTCTCTTGTGGGCAACCCCCTAAGCCCATTCAGGCTCCAATAACTCACAGGGCTACCTTTCCAAGGGGATGACCCATGTGAGGATGCTATCACCTCTCAGAAACATGCTCCTCTCCCCAGTCAGGCTCCCTCACTCTTCCCCTCAAGCATGAACTTTCCTTTGCTTAGCACCTCCTAATTGCCTTTGGATTGATGTATTTAGGCAGGGAAAGGGAAGAGAATGGACTTCAATTCCTTTTTAAATACCGTCCACTAGTCTGTTTCTGTCACAAAGTGACGTACTTATTACTACACTTATTTACTCTTGAAAAATTATGTTTACTGGAAAAATGTTTGTTTTTAAAAAATTTGTAAGAGCCAAAGTCAAGTGTATTTCTTTTCAGTCTGGGACAGAAAAGATAAAAGATGAATCTGGAACATCTTGTAAAAATAATAGTAATAACAGCAACAATAGCTAATAAATGTTGAGAACGACACAATTAGAAACATCACCACTTTGAGAAATCATCAATATAATAATTGATTTCTTTTTATTTTGGTCATGTTGTATACCTAAGTGAGTGTTGATCTGCATTATATTACTCTTTTTGAGGTTTAAGAAGCTGATAACATAACTAGTTATTTCCAAACTTGAAATTAAATATTTTCACTCAGAGCAGCACCCAAATACTAAGTCAAATCAGGTTCCAAAAGACTGAGGAGAATTTACCTTCAAAGCTCAGACTTTATGGAAAAAATTTTAGAGAGAATTGTGCTTCCAGAATTGAGATAAAATTCTAAATAATTTTATTTACGAAGAGTGTTCCATGACACTATACCCAATAGAGAAAGGCACAGACTAGATGCTCCACTGTGAGAACACAAAATGGTATGGACTTGATGTTTGAGTTTTAACGTTGTAAACTTGGAACTTGACCAGGCAATTCCTATGTCATGTTTCTTGTCTCTAGTCACTCTTGTTTGCTCTGAGCGCACACCAAAACAAACTACTTTAAAACATTAAGCCTGCATATCTGCTCTCCCAAGTCCTCTTTCTTCACCATCATCACTAAAGCCAGACCTGGTGGTCTAGTGGTTAAGATTGGGTGCTCTCACAACACAGCCTGGATTGGTTTCCCTGTCAGGGAACCACACCACTCATCGGTTGGTTGTCATACTCTGGTGGCTGCATGTTGCTGAAAGTTATGCCACTGGTATTTCAAATGCCAGCAGGATCACCCATGGTGGACAGGTTTCAGTGGAACTTGCAGGCTAGACAGACTAGGAAGAAGGACCTAGCCACCTACTTCTGAAAAAATAGGCCATGAAAAGCCTGTGAATTGCACCAGAAGGTGAGAGAATGGCATAAAAAGACCGGGCAGAGTTCCAAAATCGACTCGAGGGCACTGAAAACAAATCATGAGTAATGGGCATTCCTCTATCCTGCCTCTGTCCACAGGGGTTAGCCTCATGGCTTCCTATGTCGTTAATTCTGAATTTCCCTCACTCCAGTTATTATGTAAAGCCATTCAGTGTTGCCCTGCCTTCCACCTTCAAACCTATTTGCCAAAGCTCAAGATAGTGCTCGGTAAATGAGTGCCTGACGCTCCCAGGAATCATCTCCTAAAATTCAATGGTGGTTGCAAACGAAATTCTCCCCCAGTTACACATGTACCATGAATGACTGGGTATGACAGCACACGCCTATGTTCCTAGCTACTTAAGAGGCAGAAACTGTAAGATTGCTGAGCTTGAAGGTTCTGGCTTACAGTACACTCACACTAAGTTTAGCAACACTATGCCATGAAGCCATGAAGAGATTTCTTCTCCAGCTGGGGAAAACATTCTCAAAAAGATCCCTCAGCTGAATCAGGGAGAACTTAATGCACTATTTTATAAAATCCACTTGTTTAAAAATAATATTTTCTTTTCAATTTACATAAAATACTTTTCATTTCATATTGCTTATTTGGGGAATTTATATGCCAACAATTTGTAATAGAATATTGTATTTGAATTGCATACATTTGTTAATTTATATTATAATTAATGTTTTATATTTATAGTTTTCTCTATTTGTCTTATACTACATTTTATATTTATGTAATTGTGCACCATATATTATATAATCATATACATTTATATTTTGTATTTGATTTGTAATATTATATGTATAATTCTTTGATTTTTGTTATATTTAGTTTCAGCTGATTTTTATTTGTGTATTCTGGGTATTTTTTAATTAAACACTAGTATTAATATTGGTATTTTTGTATTATGGGAATAAATAAACACACACACACACACACACACACACATATACACACACACACACAAAAATACCCTTGTCAGTCTGTGCCTATATTGCAATTCACCAGAGGGATGAATTTTCCAGAGCAGAAACAAAGAAAAAGTCACATAGTGGTTAAAACACACAAGTTTGGAAATGGCCATAGGAAAACAATGAATATTTCAATCTGATTTTTTTCCTTGGTGCTTTCAAATGGCTATTTAAGTTCATAGGTAGACAATTCCAAGATTTCCACGTGTACCTAATAATTCCTACAAACTGCAAATACTATTCACTGCCAGGTTTTATTCACCTTTTTGAAGCTAAGGTTATTGTTCATTTACTAAGAGAACAGTGAAAAGATTGCAGTTCAAATTGCACTTGATATGTTGTCAACAGAAATTATTCAGAGAAATCTTTAAGGAAAAGAGCCGTATTTGGGTATTAGTAGAAAAATCGAATGGTAACATTCAGGTCTGTCAGAATAATCTATTTCATTTATCAGAAACAATAAAGTATAAAGATTTCTAGAAAAGAAAGAATTGACTTAGATGAAAGAAAGATAATACAATAAAACAAGGGGGTCCATGAATTGATTGAGTTCAGGTTTGCTGAATTTTTTATTTTATTTTAACAATGAACTCTGTTACCCCAGAGTACATTTATATCACAATAGTGTTATTTATTACTAATATATTTTTATATTAGTAATGAACACCCTCATTTTATAAGATATGGTTCAAAACATAAAAGATACATTATTCCTCAAAAATAAACATTTTAAAGATGAAAAATTGAGAGAGTGAGTTTTGTAATTTATCACCTCACATTACAGTGTATATTTCCAACATTTAAAGTAAGTTCACAAACATAATAGTTTAGGGAGTAATTGAATGATTAATTGAATGATTAGTAATAAATAAAATATAAATAAAAATCAATGTTATTAATGCCTGACATTCATTGAATGTTTAGTACGTATCAGCGCAGTACTATGCAGTTTCTATGGATCATTTCATTGAATTGTCACAACCTTAAGATACTATTATTATCACCATATTATAGATAAAGAGAGTGAGACATAGAGATATTTAAAAGGTTTAAAAATTGTTCATTCTTTTAATAGCTTACCATAACTGTGAATAGCTGAGTCAAAATGAATACAGTCATATTTTTCAATCAATCATGCGTCATTACAAAAATAACCCAGAATTCAAGAGACAATTCATGAAATTTAGAACAGGAAACATACATAAGATGTGATTTGTCACAATAAAGAAGAAAGAAAAGGAAAAAGAAAATGAAATATTCATCCTCTTTGGTAAGACGTGGTGCCTATATTGATCAAGGACTCAAAGCCACCCTAATTCTTTCCTCTACTTTTCATTGCTATTCTCAGCATCATTCTCTTGATGTAGCTTTGTCTTCAAGGTTGACAGACAAGCACTTGGAGATTACTGCTCAATGCCTTACAACTCCATGGCTGGAGCTGTGATTGTCAATGTAAGGTCATTGGGGCTGTGGGTGGGGGAGGTGGGAGCAGTGCCCTTTACATTACGGATTTCAGTTCCGGGAAATTTCAATTTCTTCAGAGAACTTACTCCCTTTCCTGCCTGTGTAGCAGCCATGCTGACAGTGCTCTGATTTCTCGACAGGGCAGTGTGAGGATCTAGTCTTTCTGTACACAGACTTGTGACTCATGTCCTGGTTTTCAGCCCCTTGCCTCGTCACCTGCTGTGGGTGCATCAGGGAGAGTTTCATGAAAGGGAATTGTAAGCACAAGACCAGGAATAGAGTTTACCACCCCAAAATGTGCCTCTTTGGCATAAGGGCTATTCTGACTGAGTTGAAGATTATTAAAAAACAGCAGACACAGGAAAAGCTCTGAAAAATCTAGTAGAAGTCACCCTTTCTTAAGGGGAATTTATATTTAAAAGAGAAATCTCCATTTGTAAGCTTTCCTGCTTCTCTGTGCCAGGAAGGGGAAGATGACTGACTCTAGATTGTTAGAAACAATCAATGGAGAAAGCCAGAACTTAAATCTACATAACAACTTTACCCTTGTTTACTGTGCTGACCTCGTCTTAACAACAGAATGTTAGGGCTATTTTTCAGGGGTAGCAGCCAGCCAGGAGCATGCACAGAAGAGAAAATTTTGATCTGCCAATCAAATCTCATTCTGACAGCTTCCCCATAATAGCCGGTCCTCCTTAATCCTTTAAACTTTACCCCATACCTTGGATGGGCCTGACAGATTTGAGAGCCTGGACTCCTGTCTCCTTGCCAATAATCAATCTTGCAATAAAGGCTTTCTTTCCTCAAAGACTGGTGTGCCATTGTGTCAGCTTCTGTGTGCATCCAGCAGTGAGCCTTTGCTTGGTTACAGAATGATTGTTCCATATATAGATTTTATTTGATCAAATATTTAAAATATACAAAATAGTATAAAAATTCACTAGAATAGTACTCAGATTTAGCAAATGTTATTGCTTGGTTATAATTTTAGCTCTGTTTAAAAACATGATTTGTAAATAATTTTAAGGTTAAAAGAAAAGTAAAAACAATGCACAAGTTCTTGTATATTTTTCTCCCAGCTTCCCCAAATGTTAAAATTTTACAGAATCATAATATAATTACCAAAACATGGAAATAACATAGATACACTACCGTTTACCATTTGTGTTGGTCCACTTGGGCTGCCATAACAAAATATGACAGGCTAGGTTGCTGAAGCTGAGCCATGTATTTTCTCACAGTTCTAGAATTTGAGAAGTGTGAGATCAAGGGATCAGCAGAGTTGGTATCTAGAAAGAGCTCTCCCCTTAATTTTCAGACAGCCACTTTCTCACTGTGTGCTCCCATGTCCTTCTCTAGGCACAGGTGTGCTTGTGGGTGGGGGAGTAGGGAGCAGAGAGAGAGCTCTCTGGCTTCTCTTATTATAAAGACATTAATCCTACTGGATCACGGCCTCACTCTTATGACCTCATTTAACCTTAATTACGTTTTTATTCCAAATACAGCCATTCTGGAGATTAGGGCTTCAACATAGGAAATTTAGGGTAAACACATACATTCAGTCCATAACACCATTAATCTATAGAATTTATTCAAATTTAACCAAATAACCAATCTATTATAGCAAGTTACATTTAGTTGCCACGTCTCCTTAGTCTCTTCAAATCTAGAATAATTCCTCAGTCAAATTTTTTCCCTTCATGACTTTGACACTTTTGAAGAGTACTGACATGTTATTTTATAGAATATCCCTAAATTTAGGTTTGTCTGTGAAGGGGAGCAGAATTTGTCACCCCAAAATATGCCTCTTTGGCATAAGGATTATTTTTACCTGATTATTTTTAAAAAAAACAACAGATGTGGGGGGAAGCTCTGTATACCAAGTAAAAGTTATCCTTTTGTAAGAGCAATTTACATTTACAAGGGAAATCTCCACTTGAAAGTTTGTCTCTCTCTGTACTGTGAAGAGGAGGATGACTAAATCTCTAGAAACTCTCATCGATGGAGAAGGCTTGGACCTAAATACAGATAGCAACCATATCCTCGTTTACTGTACTTTGACTCATAACCTGGGTCTCTCCTGCCCAACATCTTCTTTTGTCTTTAGTTGGAGATGGTATCTAAGATGATGACTCAGACTATTTCAGGGAGTTACTCAGTTTTCCTGGGTATCCTCCATGTATACAGGAGGTATATGTGTTATTAAACTTTCATTTGTTTTTTCTCCAGTTAATCTCTTCTTTTACATGAGCGTCTCAGCCAAGAACCTAGAAGGGTAGAGGGAAAATTATTTTTCCTCCCAGACATCTGATATTTTCTCATGATTAGATTGTGGGTATGAATTTTTGTTATGAATACCACAAAATTAATATTGTACCCTTCTCAGAGCAAGACACTAGGAGGTAGATGATATCAATATGTCTCAGTACTAGTAGGATTAACTTGATCATTTTATTGAGATGATGTATGTTAGGTTTCTATACTATCACATTGTGGGGAGATAAACTGAGACTGTGAAAAATGTGTTGTTTCTCATTATAATTTTGTTACCAAACCAAAATGAGTTCAGTTCCTGGTGAATTAAAATCAGATTCTCCACCAGAAATAATTGTCACACAAAGTAAAGTATATTTGCAGCAAGCAGGAGACCATGTGGAATCATTTCCAAAGTTATGGCTCTCCCCCAAAAAAGGGAAGCGGGTCTTTTTATTTCAGGGGGAATGAATATTTAAAAGGGAAGTTTTTTCATCACAAGTAGAGGTGGGTATGCACTGGCGCAGGCGCAGTCTGAAAACATGGTCTCACATATATCGCATGTTATGCTAATAAGGCCTACGCTCCTCCTAGGGTGGAAATTACAGTGTTAAGAAGAGGAAAAGGGCATTTTTTGGTCATCAGGTCATCTGAGCAGGCACTGGTCTTGCAGTGGGCCTCAATCCGGTTCAGGCCAGTTGGTGCTGGTATGTCTTCCCAATGTAGCTCTGAAAAACAACCTTGAGGGAATGTCAAGCACCTTTAAACTTCCTTCCTGCTGCTTAGGGAATGCACCAGTGACACTTTCATCCGTTAATTTTGGCATCCATCCATGCCTCTTGCCTACAACAATTATTACTACGATGATTGCCCAATCGTGATTTTCTGTCTCTTTCACTCGCTCTAAGATAGTGCAGAGTTAGTACATGTCCTATACCTACTTTTCTCTATTATTAATGTCTTCCATTACTGTGGTACATTTGTTATAATCAACAAAACAGTATTGACACATTATTATTAACTTAAGTCCATAGTTCATTCAGATTTATTTCGTTTTTACTGAATGTCTCTTTTCTGTTCCACAATCCCATCCAGGATGCCACTTTACACGTATCATGTCTTCTTAGGCCCTCTCAGTTGACAGAGCAGAAAAATATATGCATGAATACTAATCAGTGTATATATACGTATCGATATGTAACTATCTATATTTATATTAAGCAAAACATGAGTTCATACTGAGTCTCCAACACTACTCCATTACCAAATGGATCATTCTGGCCTCCTCTCCTTGCTTATCTGTGACCTCCCACTCCAACAGTGAGAAACCTGGCTCCCAATATGTGCCATCCATTTACTTAATTCTTCAATTCCAGTATACCTACAAAGCAGAATCAGGATTTTTAACCCATACTGCTCTGTGAAACAACTTAATCAACAGGAGTACTGTACTTATATTTAGTTTATTTGCCTTTACTCTTAGGGACCACTCATTTCCAAAGTTCTTAGGTGAGCACTTTTCCCTGCTTCACCCTCCTTTGAGGTTACTTAACACATTCATACTATAGTTGTAACTATGGGCCCTCTAAGATCAGTTTAAACTGACCCTATCTTATCAACGGAAGATGAAAGTTGTTTTTCAGGAGCAAACCAAAAAATGAAAGTCATGTAGCCAGAGCATGCACAGAGGAGAAAATCTTGATCTAAAATAACACCTGGAACCAAAGATTCTCCCCACCACGGAACCAAATCACTGGGACACAAGCCGAACTTGAAAGTCAGACTCTCATCAGAAGCGACAGGTCCATTGTCCAGGAAGACCCAGTGTTAAAGCTCCTTCCACACCTTACCATAAACGTTTGAAACCCTCCTATCAAAACCTGCCCCACCAGCACTTCCGTATACCAGCCGGTTCCCCCTAACCTTTTATATTTTGCCCCAAGCCCTGTATCTGGGAAATAGATCTGAGAGCCTTGCCTCCTCTCTTTTTGCTGGTTGACCTCACAACAAAGTCTTTTCTTTTCTCAAAAGCCAGGGGTATAGTTATTGGTTTTTTGTGCACATTGGGCAGAGAACTCTTTCTTGTGCGGCAGCATAGACTCCTGTCACAATCTGCTTTCCTTCCTAGAATTCCCAACCTCCTAAATTCTTTCTTTCTTAAGTTGCAATCATTGAAAATCATTGTCTATGCTGTAAAGTTCTATGGGTTTTGACACATAGATAATGGCATGTATCCAATGCTACAGTATCATAAAGAATAGTTTCATTGCCCTAAAAATTTCGTATCTTTCATGTATTCAATCCTCCCTTCTCTCCCCAGTCCCCTAGCAATCACTGATGATTATATTGTAATAATTTTTCCTTTCCAGAATGTCATATAATTGGAATTATACAGTATGTAGCCTTTTCAAACTGAGTTATTTCACTCGGCAATATACAGTTAAGATTCATCCACATCCTGATTATTATTCTTTCTCCAGTGCTTTTTACTAAATTTTCATGAGCCTATTCTCCTTTAAAGTAATAATTTATAGTTGCTACGTAAGTATGGGTTGACAAAAAATATGGCATTTCTTTGCAAATTTTTTAGCTTAAATCAAATAATATTATACTTTACATATTCAGTAACATGCTTTTCTCATTCAACATTATGATTTTGTAATTTACCCAGTTTGACCTGTAAAGATTTATTTAAAAATTCCATCATATAACATTGATTGTATATCTTAAAATTTATTTATATATTTCACTTTTGATGAAAGTTATTTACTATTTTTTGCAATTAGGCTTCTTAGAACATTTTTCAAATTGATTTTGCATATATGGTAGAATTTCTCTAGGATATATACATATATAGAGAGAGCGATACAGAGAGAGATGAAGATATTTCTATGTCTGTATATCTGCACAAGTATGCTAGAAAATACATTCGCAAGAATATATAATGTATGTCTGTGTGTGTGTGTGTATACATGGTTTTTTTCTTGTAATATTTTTGTTACATTTTAGAATCTAGCTTATGCTGGCCTTGCAGAAAGAGTTGCCAAGTGTTCTCTTTTTCTCTATAGTCTAATTCATTTGTGAAAGATTGATGTTATTTCTTTCTGAATTTGGAAAAGAAATGATGGGTAAAGACATTTTGGCTAGGATTTTTCTTTGTGAAAAGTATCCAATTTCTTCAATAGCTATTTGTTTAATAGCTATGTCCTACCAATTTAGAAATTTTATATTTTCAATTTCATACAGATTAAAAAATACTTTACTTTTTATCTTGATTTTGTCATTGAGCCATGATTACTTAGAAATATTTCATTTAATATCCAAACAGTTGAGAATTTTCTAGTTCCTTTGGTCATTTAAATCTAGCTTAATTCTATTATGATGAGAAAGTGTTCTTTCAAATATTTCAATTCTTTGATATTTATTGGGGGTTGTTTTTATTGCCAGCATATGATAATTTAGGTTAATATTCTAAGTGTGCTTGAAAAGAATGTGTATTTGGCAGCAGTTAAATGCATTGTTGTATAAATATCAATTAGGTTAAGCTTGTTTATTGTGTTTTTCAGATCTTTTATATTCTTACTAATTGCTTTTGGTCTGTTTCTTCCATTGGCTAATGAGAGAGTGTATAAATATAATTATAAATGTGTCTATTTCTTTTAGTTTTGTCAATTTTTGTTTTGTCTATTCTGAAAATAAGTAATTGGGACCCCATTATCATTACCAAAAGCCCTTCTTTACCTTTAGTAATTCATCTCATGTTAAAGCCTAGTGTGATATTAATATAACTGCATTAACTCCATTCAGTTAGTGTGTGCATAGTACATCTTCTTACATCTTTCTTTGTATTTTCAAGGTTTCTATATTCTTATATAAAATGTGTGCCTTTAGTAAGCAGGATACAGTTGGTATTAGTTTTCTTGGTAGTATAGTTTAACAATATTAGACTTTCCTAGCAGTATTTAATCCTTTTACATGTAATATTATTAGTCATATAATTTGTTTTATCGCACTATGTTAACCTTTTTATTTCTATTTGCTCAATCTATTTAATGCTCCTCTGTTTTATTTCTTGTATTTTTTATATATATTATTATTGTTAGTCATACATATATTATCTTGTAATACTCTCTTAGTGGATACTCCCAAATATTACAGCAAGGGCCTTTGATGTATTACAGTCTAATTTGAAATATTACTTTTAAACTTCTCTAATAATGTTGGAACTTTAGAATAGTTTCCCTAACTTGTTTGCTTAAGCCTTAAGTTTAACCATTAAGTTTGTAGGCAACTTGGGGCATGGCCATCCCCTTAGGGTTGGAGATCCCATTTGTATGAGGGCAGTTTTATCATCTATCTTCATGACACCCACTCTGTCAAGATAATTTGCTGAGTTTCTGTGGATCTGCGTGAAACCACTAGTGTACAGTATAAAATATACCCTGAGAACAGTGCGGAATGTGAGTCTCTGAAATGAATATTATTGCTTAAGTTAACCTCAAGGTTACTTTGCACAGAAAGCTGAAAATTTATTAACGGATCTATTTTTTATTCCAAATTAAATGTGATCATGTTTTTCGATGTATCAAGTTATGGTTCTGTGATGAAACCAAATGATAATATAAAGACATTCTAGTAATAAAATGCCAACAACAGAAGGATCAAAAAAATTGAATACAAACCTATCTCCTCCAATTATAAGATTTCACTGGAAAAAGTTCAAATACTAAAATTCCTTGCAAACTAAAGTCCAAAGTCACTCAAATTCACTTGCCTTTTGAGTGTAAAAATTCTATAAATCCTTTCAATTTACTGTTCTGTCTAGTCTGAAGGAAGGGAGTTTGACTTGAGTTTCAGCTTTACTAGGTTCCCAGAGTGTGTAACTTTCCAGAGTCCACTCACTGAGATATTAAATCCAGTCGGGAGAAATGTAACAAGTGGATTATTTACCCCATATGCAGGGAAAATCAATCTATGCTTTGTTTTTTGTTTTTTGTTGTTGTTGCTTTTTTTAGGAACATTAGCCCTGAGCTAACCTCTGCTGCTGATCCTTCTCTTTTTGCTGAGGAAGACTGGCCCTTAGCTAACATCAGTGCCCATCTTCCTCTACTTTATATGTAAGACGCTTGCCACAGCATGGCTGACAAGTGATGCCATGTCCACACCCAGGATCCAAACCAGTGAACCCAGGGACACCGAAGCAGAACATGCACACTTAACTACTGCGCCACCAGGCCGGCTCCTCAATCTACGCTTTGTGTCTCTGGTAATTGAGGTACATTTTCCCACAATGTTTAGAAATTTACATTATTGACATCTTCTGTCACCAAGTTTCACTTGAGCTTTCTTCCTTTCCCATTTATCATATTCAAAACTTTTGCTGACTTGAGTGTGGCATCTAGCTACTTACAAAGGTGTTTTCATTCCTTTATTGAGAGAATGCCATGCTCAGCCTCCTAGAGATGGTTTCTCCCTCATCCTCACATGTTTTAGCAGGACAGTAACTTTGAGCAGATTCCTGAAATAAAACAGCCTTTGATACTTCTGAAGCCAGTGCCCCAAGAGCATGAGGATAAGTACCTCTGCTGTGTACTTCTGAAGACATTGTTTTTCCTCAGCTTTTGAATACTCCAGCCTTTGCATTTCTGCCATATCTCTTATTGTGATAGTTGATGCGGGCTTGGTGAGCTGAGGAATCGAAAGAAAGGTTTCCTGGACTCTCAAGGTCTGGCAGTAGTGCTCCTTTATTCAGAGAATAGCATGGGGACAGGACCCATGGGCAGTAAGAGCTGCAAACATGGGCTGAGGTTAGGGCTAAATTTAACACAGGGTATGTGAGTTATCTCTTTATAAGACGAAGGAAAGATTATGTAAAAAAGTCGTTAAAATTGTATCCGTGTAGGTGAGGTCTGTTTATTGGGTGGTCCTATAACTTTAGATAAGAGTCAGATCGGATCAGGTCAGGACCCATCCTATGCTCCCGGAGGATGATATAGGTCAGTACGTAGGGCAGGGTGATGCCTTGGGCTTTTCCCCCTGGGGCAGCCTTGATCCTCATAGGTAGTGAGATAGGTCTCTAGTGAAAATGTTAGGCAATGTTCTTACACTTTAATCTGCTTCTTAAATGTTCCTTTATCTAATACTTGTAGGGCAAGTATTGTTTACTGGATATGAGTTCTTTCCATTTTTCTCCTTTGCTCTCTTACCTAGATGTTTACTTTTTAACACATCTCTAGATTTTGTCTTATTGGTTCTTTAAAAGTGAGAGATAGGATGCCATTTAGCTTGGGGAGAAGCAAAAGCATTCACTGTCCAAACGGATTTTGTCCATCTACACTTTACTTAGTTGAATAATGAATAAATACACTCAATAGATGTGCTTTCATCAAACCGATTTCTCATCCAGCTAGGTCTTGTGCTGTTATCGTACTTCAGGTTCTCTTTTAATATGATTCATTTTTTCTATATCTTCTTTTCAGAGTCTAAAGATTATAAATTTCTTGAGCATAAGCTCAAATAAGAGCATTACTCCAAAAATATCTATGACACTTTGAAACACACCCAGTAATTCTTCGAGTACTTTATTCTGATCTTCCTCAACTCTTCTCATATCTGTTCAGATTTCATGTAACCATGTCAATTACCTGTCCTAATTTTTAAGTGATAGTTTCTATATCACCTTTGTTAAGGAATGTCACATTCTCCTAGGGGGGTCATCCCAATCCACTCTCTGAGACTATTCCTCTTTCACCTGCAGATTTCAGTGGGCACCAAACACAACTTCTGAACTAATGACAACTAAACTAATCGCCTCTCTACTGAAATTTGATTTCATGAAATTAAACCTAGGTAGATATAATTTTCCTTTTTATGTCAGTCTATATTGTCCTTCAAGATTTTATTTTCCTAACTTTGTCTTATCAGACTCTCGCCTCTTCAGTTTAATCAGTCTACCTTTATTTTGTTTTCATTCTTCCACTGTTCCTGTCTGGTAATAAGCATGTTTTTCAAACCCATTCCAGTTTCTACTTGATTTCCTGGGTAAACTCGATTCCAGGAGACAGACCATTTCATGTATAAGCTTTGTTATTTCTTTTACCTTTAGGTTTGTGATAATTTTATTGTGTCAATAAGTTATATACTTGCTTCACTGTAAGGATCCCCATTCCTTTTTATTTGCTTATTGATAAAATCTATCCTTCTTTTATGAGTAAAGCCATAGGGTAGATTTCTGAAATGCCCAGAGATTTTATAATTTAACAAATTCCAAACCAACTTGATGTCTTATGGTGGCAAGTGACACTCCAGACTGTGAACAAAATACAGGAATCAGACCTTGAAGACAGTTCAGAAAAAAATAGAATAGGGAAAGGATTTAGGACAGCTAATCTATAGTGCCTGCTGACATGACACTAATACATTTCTTGCAGACTTGACTAAGTCACATAGTAAAACAGAAAAGAATTTTTATCTGAGATTCTTTTTGTCTTAAAGTAAGCTTTTGCTAAATCCAAAAGATGATCTTTTCCTCACACTGTAATACCCACTATGGCTTTTTCTGTTGGGGAAAGCACTGTGCCCCCATCTCAGGTTGTAGCTACCTATGCCCTGATACATGATCAAACAAAACACCCTGCTCTTTGGTGAGGCTGGTACCTTTGCTGTGGGCTACAGGTATGTAAATCCAGGTGGGGACAAAACTGCTATATCTTGCAGAGTCTCACCAGGATCAAACTTCCAAATCCTACCTTTAGAAAGGTATCAGTGAAGCCTGAATTCTCCTGCCCTGGCCACCCCAGAAGCTTTGCTTTCCATATATTTTTATGAACTGTCAATTTCACTCCTTTTTCCATGTCTCAGAAGCTCAGCTTCTATGCTGGATTTTGGAGTTCAAAGTGCCCAATACATATCAGTTCACTTCCACACCTGAGTTCTGAACGAATTGCTACATCAAATAAATGAATGAAGAAATGGGAGATCAAAACATCACTTTTATTTTATTGATGAAATTTAGGTTCCTCGATGCAGATTATAACTGTAGGAATAAGACTTCCTAATCCTGACTGCCAAAGTTAAATACTTATCTGCTGATCACAGGAGGTAATGGGGACCGTGGCCCTCTCTTTCAAGGTCAGATTCCTTTTACGTCACAGCAGGAAGCAGCAGAACACACACACAGAGCTGTGTTTGTTGGGCTCATTGGAAAAGAAGGGGTTAGGAAACAGGGGTACGTATCTAGTTCCTTGTTCTAACTTACCAGTTTTCATGAGCTTCAGTGACTCAGGGTGAAAATCCCATGAGATCTAAGGCTTGACTTTAAATCCACCCACATGCATGGTAAAGCAGTTACACTTTATGACATAGCTGTGGCAAACTGCAAGTCAAAAGGCCTATGCTAGGACAGTGTTCTCAGCGCTCAAAGCTGCGTGTCCTGACTGCCAGAAACCTCATCTCTACGTGTTATCCTTCCTCTGCAAAACTCCATTGTCTGCTTTCTCCTTGAGCACCAGGTATTAATATTTGAGGAGGACAATATGTAATATTCCTCTTTCCTACTTCACTCCCCTCATGTTCTTAAGAAATTAAAAGATAAAACAAAAGATGAAGCAGATTGAAAGAAAACTATCACCTTTATTGTTGATGAAGCTGTGTTTGAAGATTAAGTTGAGAAGCAAACCCATAATGTGCTTCCTAACACTGAAATCCAGAATGAGGTCATTGTATCCACTCAGGCTGCTCCTGCTGAACCAGAGGGCAGCACCCTACAGGGACCCACATGGACAAGAGGAGGGGGACACATGCCCTCTTGGCAGGCCAGCTCCCAAAAGCAATCAGGAGGAACTGAGCTGACAAGATACCATTTATTCTGTCCAAATTTATCAATCGAATCATCCCTACTTGCCTCGAGAAAGCGAACAAAGGAGAGAGGGAAAAACTAGAAATGATTAGAAAAACCTTCCCTCATGAAAGTCAGAATTAGGCAAGATATATTCACAAGTCACAAGAATCCATTTTATTCAAAATTTCAAATTCATGGGCATGAATCATTTCGTACTGTTGGCTTATAGAAATTTCTCGAAGCAAATACTGTTTATTAGGGATGAAGTGCAACAGGTAGTTAAGCAAAGGGGCACTAGAGATGCACTCCCCACAGTCAATTTCCGGCTTATTGTGCGACCTTGGCTGGTAGTACTACCTTGGGCAATTGTAAATTGAGAATAGTAATACTCTCTACTCTGCTAAATTTGTGCAGATTAAATGACTTAATGCATGTGAAATGCAAGTCTTATTGTTATCTGTGCTTTTTCTCTCGGTTTTTTTAATTTCTGTTTTTGCTCAATTTGCCAAAAGTTTATTTAATCAATTTTTTCAAAGAACCTTGCTATTTTTTTAAATTTTATTAATTTTTGCCTCATCATTTATTTCTACTTTTATATGTTTTTTTTCTATTTATCATTCTTACATCTATATATTGAACAACCATGTCAATTATTTTCAATCTTTCAAAAGTTTTTATTTTAAATTGTTGCATTAAGTTCATAAAATTTCCTCCAAACTACTACTTAGATTCATCCTGAAAGTTTTAATGTATCATATTTTCATTCTGTTCAGTTTTGAGTGTGTCCTAATTTCTACTTCACTTTTTTTGACTCCTGAATTTCATATAAATATGATTTTTAGTTTCTAAATATATGGATTTGTTTTACTTTTTGGTTTCTCACTCTCTTTAATTCATTTCCAATTCTACTATTCAGCTCAGAGATGTAGGTACCATTCATATTGTATTCTGTGTATTGTATTCTCTAAAATTAAATATTTAATTTTAAAAGAATGTCATTTTTTCAGTTGTAGGTATTTTTATCTATCAATATAGTTATTGCCAGCCAGGAGATTTGTGTAAACCTATAAACACATAGAATATGTATTCTTACAATCCTAAACGTGAGTACATCAAAATTATTCTGTTTATGCTGCTTATTTTTTACACCAAATAACTAGATTTACAGACAAAGCCATATGGTTCAAAAAACGTAAAACAGTCTATAAGCATATTTCAAAAAACAGATATTAGAGTGAATTTCTAGCATCTGATTTAAAGTAAAAACAAAATAAAGCATTTGCTACCCAAGATAATAGAGATATTTCAAATTGCTGTTGGTGAATTTCCATTTATCTCTTCAAATTTTCATATTAAAGTGCTTAATAAAAACAGAAGGTCTTTAATAAATATTGAGTATGAAAAATTTTTAAAATATCTCTTGGTAATATGTGAAACCAATGAATAAATGAAAAAATAAATTTAATTTTAGATTTTTATGAGAAATACGTAATATAAAAATGGAAAATTTAGAATTTTCCTGTTCATCGTAGTGTCCTTGCAGAATCGACTAGCCGTCTAAAGTCTTTAGCACTTTACTTTCCTTTCTATAGCATAGGATTGAGTCACCTCCATCAAGTAGAGATATGAACAAAACTGCATAGATACAAAAACTGCTAATGATGAACGCTGCTAAAATGTAAATCTAAAGTTTTAATAATTTATGTTTTTAATTCAAGTCTTACCTAGAAGGATATAATATGATTCCACAAAATCATTGTGGAAAATATATATGTTTCTCCAGAAATCTTTGTACTATTTCAAACATAGTCTTTTTTTGAAAGGAATTGCCTCAGGTTGTATATTGAAGGGAAGACCTGAATATGGGATAAGCACTTTTGTCACAATATTATATTGAAGGGTTAGTTTAGCAGAAAACTAAAATAAAACACCTTAAATATGTAAAATGCATAGAGAAACTCAAATTTCCTTTGAACTCAATTTACAATACCCATTCATATAGTCTGTCACTATGTTTGGATTTATTTCATTATTAAAGTGGTGTATGAGACCTGGTTTGATCTGTACACCCTGGTTTCCTAGCACTCTGTTGTATGTGTTGAGTTTTGCAAATGGCCCTATTGTCCCTTTCATCAGTGCCTCAGTTGACCTCTTTTCTATCATATTTTCCCATTATGGCTCCCAACTCCATGTAGGTTCTTGGTTGCTTAACTTGTTATCTCTTTATTTCTTAACTTCCAGAAAATCACCTGAAGCACTATTTATTCCCAAGCCCTCCCTCTTTAATATCATCAAAGGTAGTTATAATTCCTGACAGTTGTCATCTTGTCTAAATTATCCTTATTGATGTTTTTGTTGTGGGCAATAATTTATGAAACCATTCAGTATTCCATGAGCTACCCTGTACATTGGTCTTTAAAATGGCTCATTTCTATCACTTATTTCCATAATTCTGTCTGGTACCCTTTGTCTAGAGGTAAAAGGTATTGCTCTTTCTTATATGCACAACACACTCAATGCCCATGGGTGCCTTGTGGTGCTCAAAGGGCAATGATTGAGAACCCAGAAACTCTTCTACTTTTTAGGAAATAAGACTTCTGTGGAAAACATCGAAAACTCTGGAGATACAGAATGATTATGAGTACTGACTTTACAAACCTACCACGTCTTTGCCTCTACTTCAAAACGCCCAATGCCTCAGAATCTGCATTTGTAGAAGGAAGATAATATACTCTTGTGTCAGAGCAGCATTGAGTCAGTAAAAAGAGTAAGCATTTTAGGTATTTCAAACTGAGTGGGGTTTAATTTAGTAAATTATGTACTTAAAAAACTATTGGAATAGCTAAGACTCAGGTGTACTGCTAGCTTTTAGAGAATCCAGATGTTACTACTGCTGCTGAGATCAGGACCAAACAAAAACACTGCTGATGGTCATAGGTGTCTAAGGGACCAAAGGAAGCTGATTCTCAGGAAGAGCACTATGGGCCCACGTGTCTTCCTACCCCTGATGACAGAGAATGATGACTTTTCCTTATCTTCTCTCTTCCATTCTTCTGTTGGAGAACGTTTGGGTTGCTTCTAGTTTTTGGTGATTATGAATCAAAAGTTGCTATAAACATTTATGTATAGGTTTTTACGTGAACGTAAGTTTTTATTACTCTAAATATTCAGGGGTGGGTTGCTGGATCATGAAGTAAGTGAATATTTACATATAGAAAAAACTTGAAAACTCTTTTCCAAGTGGCTGTACCATTTTGCACTTCTGCTGGCAATGTATAACAGTTTCAACTGCACAATATTCTTGTCAGCATAGTGGTATTGAGAGGTTTTTTTTGTTTTTTTGAGTTTTAACCATTCTAGTAAGTGTGCAGTGGTATCTTTACCTTTTTTACGATAAATCCCCCAATATTTCATAGTATATTCTGTCTGTAACTTTAAATTACAATTTCTTACAAAGACAGTTTCTTTTACAGTATAGTTTTTCTTTACAATCCGTGCATCTAAGTACTTTATAAAAGCAAATTAACCCCTATTTTTGCAATTGAAGGGAGAAGATAGCTAAGGACACTGTAGACATCTCATAGCATGGAAATGACTCTATAAATCTTTAGGAAATAACCAGAATTTACTCCTCCAAGATTTTCTTGGAATCACATTCACTTTGAGATTTAATATAAGTGACACCTTTTCCTTTCAGAAAGAACAAACTAACAGACATTGAATATCTTCTAAGTTTGCAATGACAGGTCATCATGGACTTAGATTCCAAGCAAAGAAATTTAAATATTCAAAGTCATAATAAGTTCACTTTCCTTTATGTTTCATCCAGACATGTAATGTTCTGTAGAGAAAATCTTATACGTGAGTGCGTAATTTAATGATTGTAAATAGTTCTAAAGTCTATCGCTTTCTTTGCTTCCAAAAGCACCTTTTAAAAAGAATAATTCAGAAGCCAAAAGACAAACTAAATTGAAATTAGGTGACAGATGCATTGAGAAAATCACAGAACTTGATAACTCTATTGAAATAGTTATAACTAAGGCCGTGTATTCTGAAAAGGAGTTGAGTGGATTGGAAACTCAAATTGGTTGCAAACAGATATTGATATAAATACTGGTAAAGGCTTCATCTGATAAAGCTTCACATATGTAAAAAGATAAAGCTGTAATCTAAAAAGAGATGAAGTGAAGGGCAATCAATATTCATTCTTTTGTTGTGGATTTTGAGAGAAATCCTGAAATAATTGAGCAGGTGACATTAAAATCCTCAACTGTTTTTTAGTCAATGAAAAGAGTGTTAAATTAAGAATAAACTTGATCAGAGATCCAGTCAGGGTACTTTAATATGTTTAGTAGGAGGAAATATAAATAGATTCAGAGACATGTAGATATATTTCATATGTTAAGGAAGCCAGAATTAAAGGAATTACTACTGTTGGGACTCAGGGCTCTCTGGAGATAAGAAAAGTCATTTTAAATTTCACAGGGTTAGTTACAGTGTCAAGATACTGAAGAAAAAAAAGCTTTGCCTATTGAAAGACTTTCTCTCACCTTTAAGACTCGGTTCTTCCCTTTGGATGTCAACCAAGAGAAATTCAGCAAAAATTGAGGCAATAAAAGTTGAGACCTGTGTTGGATTCTGATTACAAGGAAAACATTTAACGACAGTGTAACAGAAGTGGCGGTGGGGGATGGCATCTATGGTAGATAATCACAAAGCCAGACACCTAGGTTAGAATTCTGTCTCTAGCGCTCATATATGCATGACCTGGAAGGGGCCATGTGACATCACATAGACAAAAGCCTCAGGTTTTCATGTGAAATGAAAGTGCCTAAACAGTGGAGCTGAGATGAGGATAAAATGAGAGAACTGATATGAATTTTTTAGAGTATAGTAAGTGCTCAAGCAACATTAGCAGTTTCTACGTTAACCTTTATTATTTCTATACATGTGAGACACTGTCAGGCTGGATATTATCCAGTTTCTTTTATTTGCTTACTGACAAGATTATTTTTGGATTTAAACATAAAATATATACCATGCAACCTGGTGACTATATGTCATACCAGCACACCTACACACAGCATACTAAACTGCTGCAAATTATGAGGCACAATATGATCAAGATAAGCTAAAATCAGTAACTGTCACTTGAATGTTCTGTTCTGTTGTGTTTCTTTTGTTTTACTTTTGTCATATGCGTAACATTCAAACCTAAAATGCTTGAAGTTTGAGATTAGGTCTTATCTTCCATATTGCTGACAGTGTTTCAAGTTAGTTTTTCTTCAATTTTCTTTCTCTTCAAGAATCTGTTTATCAAATATCAACTCTCCAAGTGTTCTCTGATGTCAGCACCTGGTTTTGGGTACAAGCGATATTTTATTTGCCCGTAAAATTAACAAATTTGCAATATACCTAAAAAATTCTTATTTTGTATAGAACATGGACATTCTATGGGTAGAGAGACATATGATGTGAAGATATCTTCACAATGGCCATGTATCAGAGTTTTAACTCATATTAACGACCCTTCTGTAATACATCAATCCATATACTTGCATTAACAAGAGCAGTATTCTGCATATGAATCAAGCATGATTTGATGACAAAAAGATACTTCAGTTCTCAAGGTTCAAATTTAGATAAATAAGTGGTAGGAGATTAGACTAAAACTACAAGGACTCAGGGGACATGTGTTTCACCTATTTCTAATTTTAAAAAGCTACAATTAATACTCAACTAACTATTATATACTATTATACACTATTGGCTATTATCATTAAAATTAATCATATTTTAGTAGCATTTGACAATATGTTTCCATTGGTTAAAATACATTTAACAACAAAGTAACTTGTGGTATTATCTTCTAGTAAATTGTTGTTTCAAAATGGCTTAGCTGCCACATTTTTCATAATTATTTCATATCTCATTTTTCTCTCCATGGTCCTGAAGCATCTTAAAGCAGATTCTGTTGTTTCCTTTGTATTATAGTGTCTCTTCTCCTCATAGAGTGCTTGACTTATACTTTAAATTGACATTCCCCATCACTGGTTGGTATATGTAAGCGATTCAAGGGGATATTTTTGATGGTAAAAGATGGCCATATGGCCCAAGACTAAGTAATGGCTGAATTTTACTCTGCCAATCACTTTCAGCACCACCCTACCTCCTGTCCCCTCCCCACTCCCAACGCAAGGATCTAATGAAGCTATTTACAAAGAAGAGCTGCTGAATAGGAATCAAAGCACAACATTAAAAAGCTACTCAAGTGTTGGGAACATCAGTGCAGACTTCAACCCTAACATCAAGGTTGGGGGTGAAGGTGGCTTGTGGGTAAGGGTCAAGTAAAGCTTTCTATTTACTCTTTTACTCAAATTTAAATCTTGGGCCTATCAGGCTCTGGCTTACTTGGGGGGGAAAAGAGAAATATAGAAAACTAATATGAGTAGAAATTTCTCCTTGCAAGAGGGTAAGATAGACAGTAATAAGAGGGCCATGGTTCATGGTCCTTGCTCATGCCTGGTCTTATCTAGGTCTGATCACTGCATAGATGAACAATGAGCAATAGAGAGAAACACTTGGGTACCACCCGTGAGCACAGTAATCCTACTCACTTAAAATCACAGTCCCATCAGTATTTCATTCTGTATTCATTCTGACCAATCAAATTGGGAGTGTGTCTTTCCTTGAACATGATTTAGAAAGGAAAATGTGTAAGCTTTCTTGATGCATGAGGACAGAAAGGCTCTTTCTTGTTTTCGTGAATTGTTTAAGGACTGTCATCATCTCTCTATATTTTTTAATTAACTTGGAATAAGCCAGTTTTCTTCTAAACAGAAATTAAATCACTAGTTATATTTCTTAATAGGCATATACTACAACCCAAACTCTTAGTATGTTTGTGTTTCTCAAACTGATATGTGAGCCTGGCCTGGTCCAAACAATTCTGGAACTTCCGAATCATCCTGCAGGGCAAAAAGATATTAGGAAGATACAAGCTTTTGCTGTAACAGGCATTTTGTGGCAAACTTAGGTGTTTCTTGTTATACAATAACTATTATCATAATAGAAGAGTAAAATATTGTTGAGATTTCTAATATGATCACATATGATTCAGGTTACTTAGTCTCAAATATAATTTATTATAATATTCAAATATTCCCATCAATCTCAGAATCTTAACATTCCTTACAAAAGGCTCAGATTTGAAAATATGGTTGTCCCAGCTGAGGAAAGTGCTGAGGAGGATGCACATTTTTGGATCCTACATGGCTATATGGTTAAAATCCCATTCACTCCATAAGTTTTTACACATGTGGTGACACTGGGTGTTTTTCTGCCATTTGACTCATCTGTTCACCATAACCCAAAACTTGTAATGTCTGTAGAATGGATGAAGGACTCGGAGGAATGAAAATGGAGCCATGGAAGACAGTGAAAAGAGGGCAAGAAAATTATTGTCTGCTGAACAAAGTGTTAAAGAAAGCAAGCAACAATATGTTTACTACAGGTAAAAGGAATTAAGTTCCTTTACCTTTAGTAATTGGAAAAGTAAGAATGTGTAGACAAAACTTGAGAACAGGATAAACAAGTCATGGCTATTCTATGACCTAGGTGGGGTTAGAAATTGGAAAGTAAAGAATAAACATCAGGGACATAGGGTTAGGGGTAGAGGAGGGGAGAGATGGCATGTCAGGTGAGATGGAACTGAAAGTTTTCTCATCTTTCCCAATGAGTTGATGTGTGCTGATTGTGAGAGAGATAGTGAGCTACTCATGCAGTGCAAAGCAGCCAGGTTGTGTCTTTGAGGGCATAGAAGTTCATGCATGCAGTGAATTTCCAGGAAAGTTAAAATTGTCTAAGCCTAAAAGCAAGGGTATCCTAGTTCCTGAATGCAAAAACGAGCATGTGACAGTTTGTCAGTGGTTAAGGATGAAGTTAGCTCAAGATTGAGGTCATTTAGGAATTCTAGAAATCTATAGGCCATCATGATAGTAACTACAATGATTGTCATAATATATACTATTTCCCCCCATTAAAATTCTTAATATAATTGTGGTATAAGTAAGTAACCAATCAATCAATTGTGGATAAAGAAGTTTAGATAAGCTATTTTCATGTATGAACTCCTAAAGATTAAAAAAAGTATAGATAGTGTAAAAGAACATTTGGTTTTATCATTATATTATAAAATAGATTTAGTAATAAATACTAATGAAGCTGATGGATTTTTGTTTGATCCTATTTACTCTGACAACTGCTTGAAGTATACTAGTGACTGGTCATGTATTGATCTATCCATACACACCATTTGAAATACAACTTGCCTTGGAGAAAGAAGAATAAAATAAACAACAAATTTAGGTTAATAGTTTTATGAAAAAAGTCATACTATAAATGTTGCAAAGAGAGATCTAATGAATATAATCTTGCAGATTGTATGCCTTCCACTGAGACCAAACTGTTGACAGTCAATTATATTTGAAACTTGAATGGTAGTAAAATACCTAAAGTTCATACTGTTGGAGAAGGCCATATGTCACTATTAAAAGCAAGATTGAACTGCAATTACACTACTGTATTGAATTTAGTGTAAGACTACATATCTTTTTTCTTCCATTTTTAATACAGTTTATGAAGAATGAGGAAATTCAAATTTATTAACAAAAGAAGTAAAATAAAGTGATCTCATTCTCTCAACACTACTCTTTTATTGTTTGAGAAATGACTTGAGTCACTCTTGACTAAATCTCTAATATTAAAAATCTTACGGCCTTCTTGAAATTTAAATCACAGATTATAAATTCTTTATAGGAATTAAAGTCTCCTTATGTCATAATTCTGGTTATTTAAAATACAAAACCTACAATGTATTTAATAGTTTATACTTTTGATATTTCCCTAATGCATAGCTCAGTGCCTTTTAATATTTCCTTCTTTAGGTTTTTGGGTTCTTTATGCAGAACTATCGTTAATGAAGACAATTGATTTTTAAAAACTCTTCACTTACTTTATGAATCCAGGAAAATGAACTTTATGAACTCAGGATAAAACACAAATGAATGTTATTCTTTATTTCAATGTCAGAACAATATCTTTGGTCTACCTAACATACATTATGGAACCTACCCTCCCATATTCCATGGAAATTCTGTTTAGTCCTGGCCACCAGCTTACTCTCTTCCCTGTAGTGGGCACATGACCAAGACCTGCCAGTTCTCCATGTCTCAGGCTTAGAATTATTAAGTAATGAGTATGTGGGAGAATCAGAGCCCTCTGGCTGTTGTGCCACTACATGGAGAAAAGAACAATTAAGACATTCGGAGAGAGAGAGGCAGAGCGCTAATGACTTCATTTCAGTAGCCAGATTGACTTTTGTCTGAAGCCAGTGCTACTCCTAGACTTTTCAGTTATGGAAGCCAACGAGTTTCCCATTTTTCTTAAGTCAGTTTGAGTTAATTTTTCAAAGACTTGCATCCAAAAGAGTCCTAATAAATATACTTAAATCGTTTGTTAAGCCTTTTACATGGCAGGCACTTTATGAAGCATAGATAGCCATATATGAATGATGCAGAATCGGTTCTCAAGAACAATTGTGCTTAATAACACTGTCCCAACTGCCCAGGTTTTGTGATAAGTGTAACATGTTGGAAAGAATTTATTACTAAGAGTACTTACATTTTTTATTTACGTAATAATTTTTAATAAATTAATGTTAATTGGAGGATATTCCTATATTTATCTTTTTTCTTGTAAGAAAAGTTGACTCAAATTAAAAATTATAAAATAGTATTCCTCTGCACCTTGTGTACCCACTCCAGAATACCAATACTTTCAGAATTCTCCTGATAGTTCTAGGAGTTCTCAGGTGAGGTTATACCATATTTTATCTTTTTTGTGTGTGTATCCCTTAACCTTTTATCATGGAAATAGATATGTCTTTTGTCTTTTGACCTTCATACTAGCTTTATAGGTAGTTGATCTACTACCTTTACTATATATTTACCTTTATCAGTGATATTTTTTCTTGATAACGTTCTTTTTTTCTTTTCTTTTCTTTTCTTTTCTTTTCTTTTTTTTTTTTTGGCTTGAGGAAGACTGGCCCTCAGCTAACATCTGTACCAATCTTCCTCTATTTTTTATGTGGGATGCCATCACAGCATGCCTTGACAAGCCATGTGTAGGTCTGCGCCTGAGATCCAAACCCACAAAACCCAGGTCATTGAAGTAGAGCATGTAAACTTAACCACTATGCCACCAGGCTGGCCCCAGTTGATAATTTTCTTAATCCTTGTGATCTTTTCTTTTCTGTTTAAATAAATCCCTTTAACATTTCTTGTAAGGCCAGTTTCATGGTCATAAACTCCTATGGTTTTGCTTGTCTGGAAAACTCTCTATATCTCCTTAAATTCTGAATGATAACCTTGCTGAGTAGAGTATTCTTGGTTGTAGGTTTTTTTCCTTTCAGCACTTTGAATATACCATGACATTCCCTTCTGGACTGTAAGGTTGCTGCTGAGAAGCCAGCTGATAGCCTTATGGAGTTTCTTTTGTATGTAATTTGTTGCTTTTCTCTTGTAGCCTTTAGGATTCTCTCTTTATCTTTAATTCTTGATATTTTAGTTATAATTAGTTTTGGTGTGGGTCTCTTTGGGCTCGTCTTGTTTGGTGCTCTCTATGCTTCCTGACCTACATGTCTGTTTCCTTCCTCGGGTTAGGGAAGTTTTCAGGTATTATTTCTTCAGTTAGGTTCTCTGCCCTTTGTCTCTCTCTTCTCCTTCTGAAACACTTATAATACAGATGTTAGTATGCTTGATGTTGTCCCAAAAGTCCCTTAGACTGTCCTCATTCTTTTTAATTCTTTTTTCTTTTTTCTGTTCAGCTTGGGTGATTTCCTCTGCTCTTTCATCCAGCTTGTTGGTCCATTCTTCTGTGTCATCTACTCTGTTGTTGATTCTCTCTAGTGAATCTTTCATTTCCGTTACTGTATTGTTCAGTTCTGATTGGTTCTTTTTTACATTTTCCAATACTTTTTTGAAGTTCTCAGTGTGTTCCTCTATTCTTCTCCCAAGATCGGTGAGCATTCTTATGACTATTAGCTTATACTCTTTATCAGGTAGATTGTTTATTTCTGTTTCATTTAGTTCTTTTTCTGAGGTTTTGTCCTGTTCCCTTGCTTGGAACATATTCCTTTGTCTCCTCATTTTGCCTACTTTTCTATGCCTGTATCTATGTATTAGGCAGATCAGCTCCATCTCCTGATCTTGGAAATGTGGCCTTATGTAAGAGATGCCTTATGGCACCCAGCAAGGTTCTCCCCTTTCATCACCCATGCCAAATGCTCCAGGAGTTTCCCCTGTGTGGGCTATGTGTACCCTTCTATTGTGGCAGCGTTGCTCTTGCTGCGGGCACAGAAGTAGGATAAACTGGCCCCCAGGCCTGCTGGTTGTAAGGCTGAGCCATGTGTGGCTGCTACAGTCACCTTATTGGGTGGGGCAAACCCTGACATGGCTAGCTCCAGGTCTAATGTCACATAACTACTACTGTTTTGCTGTTAAGTGAGTCAGGTTGCCACTGTAGCTAGTTGCTAGACTCAGGAGCTCACAATTGCTGCAGGCCTCTGGTGTGACTCCCTGCAGTGCACAGCTGTTTTCAGCTCTCTGAGGAGTGCAGATCCGTGGGGCTGGCCCCAGATGCAGCAGCATACAATTGTTTTAGGCATTGGAAAGTGGGCAAGATCCCCCATGTGGCTGTTTGAGATGGCCAGCAGCACAAGTCTGCTGTGGGCTGATACACTGCACTATCTGTGGGCCCACATGCCCCATCAACGCATGCCTGCACCTGCCCTGCTGATGTGGACCCACTCATCCTGCTGCAGAGGTCGCACACACCCCACCCTTGCAGGCCCACATGTTCCCTGAAGGCTTGCTGGAGGGTGGGGCAAGTCCCTGGGGAGGCTGCTTGCCCTGGCTGCAATCAATTAGCCAGGTTGCTCTAGTGAGCAGAGCAAGCCCCTGCACTAACAGGCTAAAGGAAAGAATCCAATGGCAGCTGCCCATGTCTGTGTCAGCAAGATTGAACTAGGTCACAATAACGACTGCCACCAGTGTCTCAGTCCTTAGTGGGGTGGGCCAAGCTACTCCTGCCTCTGAGATGTGCTCTGAGCTTAGTAAGTGAGTCTCTTACCAAAGGACTATGCACTTTTCTTCCTGGTGTTTTTGTGTTGGTTTCCAGAACAGGTGAATCTGTGCTTGGGCCCTTTAAAAGTAGGCTTTTCTTTCTCTGAAATATGATAGTTTTTCTATGTGTGTTCCCCATTGGTTTTCAAAGCCAGCAAAGCCAGACACTGGAATCTCATCTTGGTTGTGCTGAATCTAAGAGCTGGGGTCCCTATTGTGGCATAGATCCCCCGCTTAGACCCCCCTACTCCTCTTCCACCTCTGTCAGTGTCGTCCCTTGTTGTGGGGGTTCTTTTTGTCCAGTTTCCAGATCTCTGTTAGAGGAAATCGTTCCACAAGTAGTTGTAGTTTTGTTGTCTGTGGGAGAAGGTGAGTTCAGAGTCCTCCTATGGCACCATCTTCTGACAACAAACCTGCAGAATGTGCCTGGATTCTAGGCACGACAGCTTTAGGTAATTGTACCTCCACCTCAATGCTAGCATATAGATCACCATCTTCCTAATGTCTGGTTGTGAGACCCATTACACTTGGAAGTGCACTAGTTAATACTGGTATAATGTTGAAACAATGTGTCTGCCTCCTTCAGCCTCAATCTATAGGAGAGCGGCTGTGAGAACCAATTTTTTGATTCATATATTAGGAGATGTGGTCATTACCATCACGTTCAACCTTTGACATGGCAACTGGTGCCTACTTCTGATGTCAGAGAACATTCACAGAAAATGGCAAGTGATCAGCACCCGGTTACTCACCTTTGGTACACCTGCTCCTTAATCATAAGCCAGATTCTTGGAAATAATTTATGTCGCTTGCTGCTCTCCATTTAGGAGTGATTTCTTTCCCAAGAGGCACCCCAGGCCTCATGACAGAGACCCATATTGGAAGTTCTCTCAATTCTGTGTCCTGCTGAGACAATGTGCTGGGTCCAAAACTTCTCAGTTCTTGCTTTTTTTCAGAACCCATACATACTCAAAAAGTTATATAACATAGTACCTTAGCAACTGAAGTGAATATGTGCCTTGGTGATTTGTGCCAAAATAAATCCCTAAAAAATCAAAGTTTTTTTTACTTTTTCTCTTCCTCTTACTAAGACCACAGCCCATTCTCCCCCTGGGCTACTTTCAGGCATCCAGCGTATGTCACAATGATCCCACCTGAAAACTGTGTGCCCTGTGCTTCATCTCCTCAACGCCAAAGCTGTAAAGGGACTGATCTGAAAAACTCACCCTGGCTAATGAGGCATGTAACGTGTGCTTAATAGAAATACCTGGACACATTAGGACTATCAAATATGATTTTCAGGCTAGCAATTGGTGGAGGTCAGGGGGCTAGATATTTGGGCAAAGCTTATCTTTCCAACACCACTCAAGTCATACCACATAGTTTCTACCTCTCCTATCGATGACTATACAAAACACTACACATTAAGAAGATTGCAGTTTGAGAACAGATATTTTATTAGAAATCTATGATTTTTCAATGAAACAACACCTTTTCATTTAACTTTAGGTCTTTGATCACGTGATTATTTAAAGAGCAATGTATGTTTTAAGTGTAAGTTTATTACACTTTGAGGTCACTATTTTCTCAGAGATAAATATGTCCAACTTCATAATTAGTTTTTTGAAGTAATGGAACTGAATACACACAAATTTACTTATCATGCATAGTATTAAGAATGAATATAGTTTTCCTATTATGCACTTAGTGACTGTGCTCTGGGGGAATTTGGAGGTGGTGGGCAACATGGAGCAGACACAACAAAAGAGTACCCGGGAGAAACTGAGCTCATTATAGAAAAGTGATAGCAATTAACAGGAGAATTAAATATTTTATAGAATTTGCAATAACTAAAATGTAAGAGTAAAACCTTTGAATTAGCATACAAAAAATCAATAAACTTCATATAAACAAAACAATCAGGAGAGAGAATGGAAGGAAATATTTATAGTAGCAAGAAAAATAATAAAATAGTTAATAGTAAACTTATAACTTAAGCAGAAGTATTCAACCTTATAAGAATAGAACTCTAGATCATTCTTAAAGACCAAAATAGACTTGAACTATTGACAGCTATTCCTTGTTATTCCTTGTAAAATGACTCAACATCACAAAGATGTAGATTTTCTCCAAGATAATATATAAATTAAGTATGATCCCAATAAAAATGCCAAAAATCCTAGACATGTTGATTCTAAATTTCACCTACAAAAAATATACACGAAGTAATATTTAGGCAAACATTTAAAAAGGATGGCAATGAGGCAGTTAGTACTACCAGATAATACCATAAAAACTGGACATCCACAAGCAAAAAATTGAAGATAGACAAACTTTATACACTTCACAAAAATTAACTCAAAATGGATAACTGACTTAACTGTGAAATGCATGACTATAAAACTCCTAGAAGATAACATAGGAGAAAACCTAGATGTCCTTGGGCTTGATGATATATGTTAAAACACGACACCAAAGACATGATCAGTGAAAGAAATAATCAATAAGCCAAATTTCATTAAAATTAAATCTTCTGCTCTGTGAAAGACAATGTCAAGAGAACGGGAAGACAAGCCACAGACTGGGAGAAAACATTTCCAAAAGACACATCTGATAAATGACTATTGTTCAAAACATATAAAGAACTCAACAATATGAGAACAAACAACCCAGTTGAAAAATGGACGAAAGACCTTAACAGACACCTTACCAAGGAAGGTATACAGATGACAAGTAAATATATGAAAAGATACTCTGTATCACATGTCATCAAGGAAATGCAAATTAAAACGAGATATCACTACACACCCTATTAGAATGGCCATGATCTGGAACACTAACAACACCAAATGCTGATGAGGCTGTGAAGCAATAGGAACTCTCATTCATTGTTAGTGGAAATGCAAAATGGTACAACCAATTTGAAAGTCAGTTTGGTGGTTTCTTACAAAACTAAGCATAATCTTAACATATGATCTAGACATCATACTCCTTGGTATTTACCCAAAAGAGTTGAAAACTTTCATCCACACAAAAACCTGCACACATATTTACGACAGCTTTGTTCATAATTTCCAAAACTTGGAGGTAACAAAGATATCCCTCAGTAAGTAAATGGATAAACTGTGGTACATACAGACAATGGAATATTACTTAGTGCTAAAAAGAAATAAGCTATCGAATTATGAAAAGAGAAAGAGGAAGCTTAAATACATATTACTGAGTGAAAGAAGCCAATGAGAAAAGGCTACATATTGTGTTATTCCAACTATATAATATTTTGGAAAACTATGGAGACAATAAAAAGATCTCTGTTTCCAGGTTGGGGAGTGGAGGAGTAGGGATGAATAGGCAGAGAACAGAGAATTTTTAGGACAGTAAGAATACTCTGTATGACATTATAAGAATGGATTTATATAATTATAAATTTGTCCAAACTCATAGAATATACAACATCAAGAGTAAAACCTAAGGTAAAGTATGAACTTTGGGCAATAATGATGTGTGAGTATAGGTTCATCAGTTGTAACAAATGTACCACTCTTGAGGGAGGCTATGCATGTGTGATGGCAGTGAAGACATGGGAAATCTCTATACCTTCCTTTCAATTTTGTTGTGAATCTAAAACTGCTGTAAAAGATAAAGTCATATGTGTATATATTATATATATAACTTTATAGATATATATATATAAAGTCCTTTTGTATTATAAAGTTCTTCCTTTCAAAACAGCATGCCACAGATCCATGAGCACACTGACAGGCCAACAAAACAGTATAGAAAGCCCAGAAAAGATCCAAGTACAAATTAAAATTTAGTATATGTTAAATATGGTATCTTAGCCCACTAAGAAAAATATAGTCATTTTAAAACACAGTGTTGGAAAAACTGGGTAGTTATTTGGAAAAGAAAAAAATTTGATTCATTTTTTATAACATACACCTGAAAATACTCTGCATAGATGAACAATCTAAGTGAGGAGCATATGCTTAGTTTTCCTTATAACGTGGGCAAAGACAACTTCCAATTATGTCTCAATATCCAGCAGCTATGTAAAAGAAAATATTCATAAATTCAAGTTCATTAAAAATTCTAAAAATTAAAAGGCAAACTGGACAAAAAATATTTGCAACTTACATCACAGAAAAAATGCTAATCTCTTTAAGAGTACTTAAAAATAAAGGGAAAATAACATGGAAAATGATCAAAAGATATGAAAAGGCAGTTCCTAGAAATATACAAAAATGATGCTTAAACATAAGAAAAGGCACTCTAATCCACTAGGAATGCAAACTAAAACTACAGCAATATGCCATTTCTTACCTATCAGACTGGCAGGAAATCAGAGCCCTGAAAGCACATTCTATTGGCTAGACTTTGGAAATGAGATTCTCTTGTAGCTGCTGATGGGAACATGTGATGGCAAAACCCCTATGGAACAAAAGGTGGCTACATCTAACAAAATTCTATGTACTTTTACACTTTGATCTAGAAATTCTACTTCTAAGGCTCTACCCAGGATATACAGGTATAGAAATACCAAATAATATACACGTTATTCATTGCAGCATATATTTGAAATAGCAAATTTTTGATATAAACTAAATGCTCATGCATAGAAGACAGATTAAATAATTTATGAAATAGCCACACAATCGAGTACTATCCAGTCATATAATAAAAAGATAATTAGCTATGAACTTATGGGAAGTATTTCCAGGATATATTATTGGGTGAATATAGTATGATACTCTTTGTGTAAGAGTATAGGGGAAATCATATATTTGTACACATTCTCAGAGTCATTCTCTGTATAATGACGTTTCCGTCAACAATGGGCCACATATACGATGGTGGTCCCATAAGATTAGTATCATAGAGCCTAGGTGTGTAGTAGGCTATTACCTACTAGGTTTGTGTAAGTACATAGAGGAGGAAGAAATTTTTCTCTACGCTTCTAGGTTTTTCTGGCTGGTCTAAGAATTAAACTGGCATGAGACATATTAATAGAAAACAAACAAAAGTTTAATAACATGTATACATGGGAGAAACCTAGGAAAACTAAGTAACTCACCAAAATGGCTGAAGTCCTCACCTTAAATATCATCCTCAGCTAAAGACAAAAGAAGATGTTGAGGGTGGAAAGAGTCGGGGATTTCCAAGAGAAGAAAGGCAACTTACACATGGTGGGAAAGGAGAAATCAATTGGAAAACAAGTGTTTTGGCCACATGGAAACAGAACACAGAGGGGAGCCCAACAAACAGGCTTTTCTAAGTTCATCCCTGTCTACCACCAGTTCATGTCATGCTAAGGTGATAGCTCACTTCCTGATACAGGTTTTTTAATCTGTATTCTTTTAGGCAGTTAAGGAGGAGGTAACAAGTAAAACCTCCAAAGTCTTTTGTTTTTAAAAAACAATCAGCCTAAAATGATCATCATGTTAAAGAGACACATTTTGGGGTGGGAAATTTTATTCCCCTGCACTATATTCTATGATGCTTGCACAACGATGAAATCGCCTAACACATTTCTCAGAACCTATCCTGGTCCTTAAGTGACACATGACTATGTACATATATATATTCTTATTATATATGTTTATATAATATATGGAATGTAATGTATTACACACACAGAAAGGATAAACAGTAAATAATGAAAATGGTTAAACAGTTAATTATGCAGGTGAGTATGAAGAAGATGGGAAGGATGAAGGGGCGGAGATAGCCTCTTCATAGATGAATGGCAACTAATAAATGTGGAAAGAATGATATAATTAGAAAAATAAGCCATTTTCAACCTCTGATATAAAAATTGAGTCAGACAAGCATTATCAATAGATGCTGAAACTATTGTGTGAAGAGTTTTGGAAAACAGGATATTCCTACGTCGTCAAGATACAACATGAGAGATTACTTGTTAATTACTAGTGGGAAAAAATGGTTCTTTGCAACTAAAAGATTTGGTGGCCAAACTTTGTATCACCAATAGTAGGACAAGCTGATACAATGTTCTTATTTACGTGAAACAGAAACATGCAATAACACCTATGTACTACTCTTGCCAAAAGTCTATTCATGTGGAAAAAATAAGAAAAGGCAAAAATGGAATGCATTCTTACAGACCAAAGTCCTAGAATCATTGAAAAATTCAATATTATGGAAAAAATAAAAGACAGGGAGGCAGCTTAACATTGAAAGAAACTAAAGAGACAAAACCACACATAATTTGCCAACCATAATCGGATCCTAGGCTTTTACAAAGAAATGCTAAAAGGCATTTTAAAAACAATGAGTACGTATGAATATGGAAGGCATATTAGGTGATATTTTTAAACTAGTGTTAATTGTTTTTAGATGTGACATCGATATAGTGTTTATATGGAAGAATGTTCCTATTCTTAAGAAATTCATGTCAATGTATTTATTGGAGAAATTATGAAATGACTGTAAATTACTTTCAAAAGGTGCAGCAAAAGAAAAGATATGTACATGTATTTAGAGAAAGAAAACAATTTTGGAAAAAGTACTGATGTGAAAATCTAGCTAGGTACAGGCTGCATAGATGCTTATTATAAAATTCCTTCAACATTTCCCTAGGTTTGATTTTTTTTCAAAAATAGAAACGTAAAAATAGTAAAACCTCTTATTGGAATTGCTAACTTGATAATATAGCCTGTTTTTTTTAAATATTAAAATACAAAATAGAAGAAATTTATCCCATTAATCTACATCCAAATGAGATTTTTCTAATACAGTCCTAACATACATGTTCCTCCATCCCTGCCCCCCACCCACCATTTGCTGAAATCCCTGTAGAGGACACGATTGCAAAGTAGAAACTTAAGTTGAGAGACTTCACAAAAATTAAACCATTTCTGAAATATTTTCTTAAGCGTTTTACTCGAATATAGATGTTAAGGGAAAGTCAGATGGCAAAATATTCATCTCCAAATGCTTCAAGCTGCCTTAGGAGCACTGTGTCTTTCAGGGATTGGAATTGTAAGAGAAAGAAAAAGAAGGTCTAAAACCAATCATAACTGGATTTTGATGGGTCATCTGACAGTATCAGAACTTGGTCTTGCCCTCTCCATCTCTTAGCTCTGCTTTCCTTTTTATTGGTGGAGTTATCCGGCTGGCTCTCCGCTCACGCTGACCGAGTGTATGCCAGCAGCTGGAGTCTTACTCCCATCCTCTCACAACTTGAATAGCTGGAGATAGTTTCCCTTCTCCACTGAGGTTCTCTCTTGGATCAAATACCGACCCTGAAGAAACCCTCATGGCCAGGGGCAGACAGGCTCACATAGCCCACATCTAAGAGAGGAGTAAGATCATAGAACCTAGGCTACTTGAACTGAAAGCACAGAGAATGTTTCCCAAAACAAAGTTTCCATAAAGTTAGAAGTGGGAATGAGTTCTGGGCAGGCAAAACCAGTAGCTGTCAACTACCAGCACCATAGCCATTTCTAGACCGCTGAATTGCAGACTTTATTTTATTTTCTTCACACTTTGTGACTCCAAGTAAGCTACATGAAGAATTTCTGGAGATTTTAGTTTTCTCCTCTAATCAGTATTTTCCTATATATTTTTATTTTTATAGAATGAACTATCTTTGATTACAAATGTCTTGACTTCACATTCATCTTTATTGAGCTGAGCGCATTTGATACTTGGTGTGGTTCATTATAAATTATACATCTTTTCTGTATTAATTTGTTTCTCATTACTTTTTATGTTATTCAATTTCTAGTCATATTTCTACAAAGTTAAATTAATATTAAGGATGAGATACTAACCTCCAAAGCAAAGAGACTCTGATTCAAGGATGATTCATTTTTAATAGAGAACAAAGTTGTCACAGTAATACATTAATTTTCTGGAGCATAAGGTGCCTTTTACTCTAGTAGCAACATATATCCATCACTTGTGCCCTTCATTAGTGAGATAAAATAGTTCTTGATAAGCACGAAAGAGCACCATGTTATAAACTACCACATTTATACACAACATAAAATGAACTGAAAATATGAAAATCATCTCATAAATACAAGTTTTATACTCTCTTTATTAGGGTTAAAAAAACCAATGTACTTAAGAATTTATTATGATTTTCAATAATCCATATATACTAAGTACTGATCCATTGGATCCTTCTGAATCTTTCATTTTATAGAAGTATATCAAGCAACATTTCTTTCAGCACAAGAGAATCCTAAAATCTCAAAGGCTTGCAAGACCATTTACTTCTTACTCACATTCACAAATGTGAAGGTTGGCTTCAGCTTGGCTGGTCTTTGCTGGATTTGGTTGGCTGCCACTGGGTCTTACTGTGCTTGGCTTTGCTCCATGTGTTTTCTTATTCCAGGACCCAGGCTAAATGATCAACCACCACTACAACACACTGTTGTAAGGGTAGAAGGCAGAAGTTCAAGGTGACTGATAGAAACGTGAAATACTTCTAACAGCTTCAGACAAGTTGTGGCATCTATTACATCTGTTCACATTCCATTGGCCAAAACAAGTCACATGTCAAAGCCAAAAATCACTGGGACATGGAATCGCATTTCTCCCAAGACTGGGAGCAGGTATAAGTGAGTAGGTGGTGAACATTTGGTGATAAATAATATTCTCTACCACAGCAGGTAACCAAGAAGCTGACTTGTTTTACTATGCTTGGAGTAGAGAGACAACTATTCACCCACCTATTAATTTAGGCACACATTGTTTGAATGTCCCCTGTGGGTCAGGTCCTTACTAAGTGCTCCCTTGTCATGTGAATTAACAACACTAGAAAGAAATAGAGAAACATACAAATGATCCCCATTAAGGCGTTTCCGTTTTTTTAGGCCAGGGGTTGACAAATGTTTTCTGTAAAGGGTCACATATCAAATAAATTAAAGTCTGGGTCACACACAGTCTCTGAGGTTGCTTCTTCTTTTTTCTTTCTCCCTCCCTTCTTTATCTTCCTACTTTTTCTTCTTCTGACAATTCTTGAAATATAGGAAAAAAGTCGTAGCTTTCAGATTGCATAAAAATGGACCACCAGCCAGATTTGGCCCTGCCTTAAGGAAATACAAGAGGTAACTCATGTAAAACTACTCCTATTAAACAAATTGTTATCATTTCAAATAAGGTCACATACTTTAGTTTGATTAACCTATAAATCTATAAACTAATATTCTTTTAGTTTGAAAAATCCCAATAAGTGAGAGAACAATATAGAACCTCTATATCAAAAAAATACTTACGACAGAGACTATATGATGACGACAAATACATTTCCCATAGTTGCTCAGTCTTACTCTAGTGGATATCGTTGAAACATTAGCTCATGCTCAACTTTTCACACCGAGTCTGCACTTGTGTGATGGTTTATTTTGAACTCAGAATAATGAAGATAAGTGGTATAGTGTGTAAGGGCATGAACTGAGTTCAGGTCTTGGTTCTGTCATTTTTCAGCTGGGTGGAGCATGTCTATAATAGCTAATTTATGGTCTTTGATAATCCCAATATCTGTGTCATCTTGCAATTGCATTTTTCCTTATGATTTGAATATTCTTGATTCTTTGTAGACTAATTTGGGACTAATAATTAATTTTTAATATTATGTTACAAGACTTTGGGTCTTATTTAAATTCTAAGGAGGAGATTGATTTTTGATGTTTTTACTAGGCAATTGACCAAGTTAGGTTGGGGCTACAAGTTCCAGCTTGTTTTCTGTGGATTCTTATTCCAACGTCAGTTCAATTTTTCAAAGCATTTGCAGTGCTATTCAGATGAGCCCCACATTTGTGCCACCTAGCGGCCAATCTTGGAATGGGTGGAAGTTTACCCTGTAGCTGTCTTCTCAAAACCTTCAACAGGCTGTTTCAAGTGAGATCTGTGCATGTGCAGTTTGCAGGTGAGCCCAGCAGTTGATATACAATTAATGGGATTGCCATCAAACTTTCTTTTCTGTGATCTCCCCGACACTTTCTACCTCCCTGGGTCTCCCTTTCCTGTTCTTTTACAGGAAACCTAACTCCTTGCTCTTCCAGACACATCCTAGAAACTATGTTTGCATTCAGGACCAAGTGGTGGTACGATAGACAGAGAAAAAATGCAATAAGGATTTGCTTCACGCTCTCAGGACCCCAGTTCCTCTCATCAGAAAGGATTCCCCCGCCTCAGATAGTAGGGCCCAGGTGGCTATCTCTGTGTATCTTCCACACCACCACCACAGCATTGCCTGGGGGCTGAAGCAGGAGAGAATGAAAAAATAAAAACAAAATAGATCATTAGGCCATTTCTCCAGCTTTTTCCTATGCTTAGTAGTTTCTTTCTTGTCCTCAGATCAGAAAGAATGTTTCTCATGGAGCTCTTTCTGTCTACTTGAGGTATGCATTTATAGATTTGGGTTTGCTTTTAGTACAGATTGGGTGATACCAGACGTAAAAAAAAAAAAAAAATCATAAACTCGCCAATGGGTCTGCAGAAATTTGAATTCTGAAATTTTAATCTCTTTCACCCCCAATCTACCTGGTTTTTAGGACCCTCAGATTGCAGCTCCATGCTGTCTGTCCAGGATGTAGAGTTGCATTCAGTGGAAGAGTCTAGGTGAAGTATACTTACTCAGCTTCCCCAGGATCTGAGCTCCAAGTTCCTCAATAATTGTAAATGGGCCTGGACAGAATGAAATGAAATGAAGGCTGTTAGAGTGAGGAAAGTGAAGGGAAAGTATTAGAAACAGTAATACGATTCCAGGTAGGAGGTCACAGGAGGAGAGCACCCGTGTGGTGCTCGTGAATTGGCTGGAAAAGCAGAGTTGGGAACCTGAAAGGGTGCATCTCAGAAGGTAAGCTGGGCAATGACTATTTCAGTCAACATTTCCATTGAATGTTTCAGTCAGCATTCAATCTGGCACAACCAATGTTTCTTCTAGTGAACATCTTTAGAGCTCTTAAGACTCTCCATTGCTGCTTGTAAAACTTGATGTAAAGTCAAAGGCTGTGGTAGAGGATTTCAGTCATATTCTCTTACTCTATTTGATATCTCTCAGTATAAATAAAATAATAAACATACTGTGTGTTACAAGGACAGAAGGAAGGAAAGAAACAGAATAGTGACTTTAAAAGGTCCAAGTCTTGGGGCTGGCCCAGTGGCTGAATGGTTAAGTTCACACGCTCTGCTGCAGGCAGCCCAGGGTTTCGTCGTTTCAAATCCTGGGCACAGACATGGCACTGCTCATGGAACCACGCTGAGGCAGCGTCCCACATGCCACAACTAGAGGGACCCACAACGAAGAATATACAACTATGTACTGGGGGGCTTTGGGGAGAAAAAGAAAAACAATAAAATCTTCAAAAAAAAAAAAAAAAGTCCAAGTCTTGGGGCAGCCCAGTGGCTGAGTGGTTAAAGTTCGCGCGATCCGCTTTGCAGCTTAGGGTTTCACCTGTTCGAATCCTAGGCGCGGACATGGCACCGCTCATCAGGCCATGTTGAGGCAGCGTCCCAACATGCCACAACCAGAAGGACCCACAACTAGAATATGCAAATATGTACTGAGAGGATTTGGGGAGAAAAATCGGAAAAAAGAAGATTGGCAACAGTTTTTAGCACAGGTGTCAATCTTAAAAAAAAAAAAAGAGGTCCGAGTCAACTAACGTGAAGAGAACAAATGTTAAAGTGATCAATAAATAAGTAATAACACTCATCAAGACATAAAATTTGAGGCTCAAACACAAATTTGACAATGTTCTTTCATCAAGCACCGTCCAGTAATGCCAAGTCATCTCATTTGAAAGTGCTTCACTTTAGTTTCAAAACATCTCAATAACTGGCACTTTGCTATTGGAAGAACAGGGAAGATCTCTGTTTCAATATTTGCATACGTCAGAGTCTTCCTGGTTCTTGACCTTCTTTTGGTTAATCTCTCTGAGACAGGGGCTCATATGCTATCAATGTCATTTTCAATGTTCCAGCATTAAAAAAACTATGGCAATTTTCCCAAGCAAAAGGATGGTCTTCTTGCCTGCCCGTGCAAACCCAGTGTGAAATTCAACAGGAGAGAGATATCTCAAAGGGCGCACAGAGGAGCTGCAGAGACTTACTCTGCATGCACTTCTAAATCCTAATTCATGATGCGTCTATGAAAAATTGCTGGCCTTTTAACAAGATATTCAGTGAAAATTGATTTTGCCTTATTCTTTGATAGTTGTAAAAGATTTTTGGTGGCCCTTTGTGGTTACCCTTTTTGTTTACTGCACTTAAACTTTGAAGGAATTGACTTCTTTGAGCCGAATTTGGTAAAGTTTCTTTTGTCAGCACTAACATACTGCAAGGTCAATTGCAGATTGGTCTAAAAATAATAAAACTAAGTGGTTCCTGAAAAGGATTTAAATTGACATAAACTACTGAAGTTCTATCTAGATCTACTAGATTATGGGGATATTTTTAAATATATTTTCACAAGAATTTCATTCAGACTTACCTTAATCTATTTTTGAAAGCCATGAGATATATAAACATGTTTATAGATGCAAGTGTTTAAAAAACTGGTATCTGTGAGAGCCTTAAAAAATAACAGTAATAGCAACTTGGCACATTTATATACCCTGGCAATAATGAACAAATCCATTTATTTGTAAATATTTCACCTTTGAGGTCTTGCCCTTTTGCCATACAGACATAATTTGAAGACTCTAAATAGACAGCAATTTAATCACAGATATATTCCAGCTGCCAGCTAGGAATGATATTTCCTGTTGTCTCTCTTTTTCTTTTTCTCCTCTCAAAGATATACCAAGCATAAGAAAAACTTCCAGATGTCGCAAATTGCAACCCTGATAAACACAGCGTGGTCTGAAGAACAGATGGAGGTGTCTGAGGCTCACTGCACTCGCTGATTCTCTTCTTTCCCTGTGTGATTCCCACAAGGTGATTGTCAATGAACCCAGATGCTGGCTCTGCAGCGGCCGCCCAGAGCTGCACCTCTCTCTGCGTCCTCTACTCTGTGCAATAATTTTGAAAACATTTAGGCCCCGCTGAGCATGTGTTTTTGTTTTTGTTTTAAGATTACTCAGAAGTGAAATGAAATGGGCTCTGAAGATAATGGATTAAATTTAACAGGGAAACAAAGATAATTTTTTTCCTGAGGCAATATTAGCATTTTGTCCAAGCACAAGCAGGAGAGCTTGGTGACTATCTAGGATGCAAGTTGAGGCGAATTCCAAGAGACTGAAGAGACTTTAATGATGATGATATTCTAAGACACAAACCTAAAGGACAAATCTTCTTGAGAACAAGAATTTTATATACATCTAGTCCACTTGAGACCTAGTCTACCACGTGAAGCCTTAGAGTGGGCATTTTGGAGTCAGATGATTTACATGTGAGGATGGAGAAAAATTGAGAGTAAATTGAATAGTGTTAGACCAGAGACCCCAAGGAGTCAACCAACATTATAATTGGAGCAATCAAGGAACAATATGTTATTGACCAAAGAGATATCTGGGTCAAGACAGCATATTCACTTTTTAATACTACAACCTGTTTCAAACATACAAATTTAACAAATGCTAGCTAGATAGACACCCAGAGAAGGTGAAACTGAAGACAAGTCATGATTCAGCAGATTTATTTCCCTGCACATACTTCACAGGACACATGAAATGTGGCACACATAAGGAGGTGAAGTAGATTTGTTGTCAATCAGCAATTATTCGCTAATTTTATGTTCTATAAAGTCATGAAAGACAGAACAGGGGATTAGAGGATGGATTTGAAAACTTTCTTACTATCTCAAAGCAACTAACACTCTGATTTGGGACCTAAGACATACGCACAAGAGACAGTAGCATCCTAGTAATAGGAAAAAAAGGACTTTTGTACAAATAAGAAAGTAAGTGTCTTATTAAGGGTAAAGATCGTATCTTTCTTATGGATATAATGGCTCAAGTGTTAATCATTATTAGGTGACTAATAAATATTCATTGAATAAGGTGAAACACAAAACAGTCTGGATTAGAGTAAAATTCTCTTAAATCAGTACTTCAAGGAGCAACGGTTATGATTTGGCAGAAAAAAATGGGACCGAAGTCCATGTGGGAGAAATTGATAGAAAATAAAAGGCAAATTATGCATAGCATTTAAGTTTGCAATGCCTAAAAAGTACAGACTAAACCACCGACTTTAAATTCAAGACCATGGGCAAAGGGAGGTACTGTAAGTTTCTTTACGTGACTAATTAAGTATAAATGTTATCTAAGGGAAAGCATTCTTGGAGCCACAGGTAGCCTTAGTGTAATAGGAATGAATTAAGGCAGAAAAACTATTTGAAGTCTCTTGTAGATATCCCAGCATTAGCTGAAGAAGGACTAGAGTAGACTATGGGAAAGAAATACATTGATCAGACATAGTCTGAGAATTGACTTACACGTGAAAATTGAGAAAAACAATAAAAGTAAAGAGTACTAGAATAGAGACATCAAGTAGTCAATTAATATCCTTGGAGGAAACAAGGAAAAATGTGTTACTGGCTGGGGAGATAGCTGGGACAAGACAGCACACTGAATTTTTAATATTATAACTTGTTTCAAGCGTATGGATTTAACAAACATTATAATTTTGCCATATGTCTTTATATACTTCTCTTTTAAATAAATAAAACAATACAGATGCTTTTGAACTCCCTTCACTCCGTTCGCTTCTTCCCATGATCAAAGTCAGGCACTAGTTGATTCATCCAGCTATGGTCTATGTTTTTACACGTTTATTAAATCTCTGTGATCCCATAAAGAATTGATTGTGGTGTTTAAAATTTACCTAAATGTTTCAATTTGCAGCTTACTGTTTTAAACTCAGCATTTTTGGTTTCCCATGTAAACATCTGTAATACAACTTTCTCATTCATTCGCTCAGGTTCAGTCACTGTGATTGATTTATTACTTTACGATATCTTTGGTCATAAAGAAGTTTTCCAGTTTAATGTCTAACATCTATTCTTATAGAGTTTGTACTTTGAATGTCTTGTGTAAGAGATTCCTTTTTGCCTTGAAGTAAGTGTTTCTTATTTTTATTTATTTTGTTTTGCTGTTTTAAATTTACCTCTAAAATTTGGGAGCAGAACAGAAATTTATTTATAGTATGTTGTATGAGTTAGGGATGTAATTTTCTGCTTTTCAAGATGGATGACCAATTATCCATTTATTAAACAGTCAATATTTTCTCCAATTTCCTTTTCATTCTCAGTCATGGAGAGAAAGGTATACTCATGTTATTTTCAACTACTGTATTTTCTTGTAGAATCGAGAAATGACTTTGTATTAGTAACGATCCTGACATAACTCCAGTTTGATTCTTCCACAGTCCATCAGGTGAGGTTAGAGTATGTGGCCAGGGTCTGATGAGTCTTGTTTAGCAGGGAACAGTGAAAAGCCCACATTTTACACTAAAAATAATAGGAGACCATTGTAGAATTTAATAAGAACACTTGCATAATTTTACTGATATTAAAAATTAAGTATAGCTGCACAGTGGCTGGATAGGTGGCAGAGCATCAGAAGAGAGATTAGGAAGCTCTGGCCTTCAACGAGTCAGAAGGTGGGGTGAGGTGAGCCTAGAGTGGGTCCTACAGATGTGAAGATGCATAACATCCATAAAGAATATGCATAGGAGAAAGCGGTCGGCAAGCTATAGCCTGTGAACCAAATCCAGTGTACTCTTATTTCTGTAAATCAAGTTCTATTCAAACACAGCCACATCCATTCATGTAGCTATTGTCTATGGCTGCCTTCACACAACAGGGGCAGAGTTGAGTATTTGTGACCAAGACTCTTTGGCTGGCAAAGCCAAAAATATTTACTATCTGAACTTTGGCAGAAAAAGTTGCTGAGCTCTCTTTGGATATATCAAACTCGTAACTATAGCTAACCCTGTCTCCGCTTTCTTTCAATGCCACTCCATCATATGGAAAGTTTGCATATATCTGTGGTGATGATTTTTCCTCCCACTGATGTGTTTGTTATCCTTGAACCAATACCACTTTTTATTTTTATAACATCATAATAAATATTAAGATCATCACATGTTAATATCTACCATAATTTTGCTGGTATTTTGATTGGATTATGTTGAATTCATGGATTAATTTTGGGAAATGTGACATATTTATGACATTGAAGCTTCTCATTCATGAAAAAATAAATCTAACCATTTACTTTGTCCTGACTTCATATTCTTCAAAATCTTTTTATTATTTTCTACATAAATGACTTCTATTATATTTGGCTAGATTTATATATAGATTATAACTTTAGTTGCTATTTTTAACTGGGTCTTTTTAAGATTTCCATTTTTATTTGACTTTTACTGGTGAATAGAAACACCATTGATTTTTGCATTTTATCCTGTGCATATCAAATTGTAGAACGCCCTGAGGAGTTCTAATAGTTTGCATTTTGGTTCTTTTTGATTGTCTATGTAAGCAATGTTATTGTTATAAAAATGTGTTACTTTATAAGAATCATGACTTTGACTTAGTTTTATTTACTTATTGCACTGGATAGAATTGCACGTCCACTATAGTAGTCACCAGCCATGTATGGCTATTTAAATTTGTTAATTAAATTCAAATAAAATTAACTACTTGGTTCCTCAATTGCTATAACCACATTTCAAGTGCTCCACAGCCATGTGTGTCTACTGACCACCATATTGGACCACACAGAAATAGAACATTTCCATCACCACAGAAAGTTCTACTGGAGAATCTCAGGCTAGAAACTCCAGTATGGTAAGGCAGAGAATAAGTTGGTAAACAGATGTACATATATGATTTCTGACTGCATTCATTTTGTATTGCTGCATAACAAATTATCACAAACTTTTTGGCTTAGAACAACACAAATTATTATCTCACAGTTTCTGCAGGTCAGATGTCTGAGTCAGTGTGGCTGGATCCTCTGCTCAGGGTCTTGTCAGGTTGACATCAAGTTGTGAACCAATGTGCAGTTCTCACCAAGAGATTGGCATCTTCCAAGCTGACTAATTCTGGCAGCATTCATTCTTTTGTGTAGAACTGAAGTTCCCAGTTTCCTAACAGCTATTGCATAGGACTGCTCTCAGCTCCTAGAGATCACCTGCAGTACCTTGCCATGTGGCCCCTATAGGTAGTTTACCACACTGATGTTTGATTTCTGTAAGGTCCACCAGAGTGCTTCTCTCTTACTTCTTCTGGAACCAGCAGGTTAAACTCTGATTTTAAGAGTCTCCTGGTTAGGTCAGGCCCACCAAAGATAATCTCCTATTTGCTAAATAAGTTAACATAATTATGGGAGTGATATTTTGTCATAGTCATGAGTTCCACCACTCTCAAAAGAGAGGTGATTATACTAGATTGAGGGTCATTTGTGAACCATCTTAGATTTCTGCGTCTGACACTGACTTAAGTGAAATTCATCTATTTTTCTATCAATCAAGATAATTTTTCCTGTACGCTTGGAGTAATTACTATTAGTTGGTTAAGAAAATTCCCTTATGGTCCTGGTTTACCAATATTTTCACCATGAACAAGTATTGCATTTTATCAAATGCTATTTCTTCTTTTGTACTTGGTCACATTTGTTTTCAATCATTTACTCTATCAACATGGTAAATCATACCCAACACTTTCTAATGTAAAACATCTCCTGTATTCCTGGGCACAATTCTATACTTGGTTGCATAGTTATAGCTAATAACAACTGAGCTAGTGAAGATCACAATCCATTTATGGGTGCATAACAGTCTCTGTTAAGCAGAGACTCTCTTATAATTCCTGCTTTTCAACTAGTCTACAGGCAGGAGGTGCATGGTTGAAAAGAAAGCAGATTGAGATAGTAGCAGTGTCATCTTCATACTAAGCCTTGACCAATACCAAATTTGGGGACATGAGCCTGAAACTTTGGCTTTGAGCAAAGACCCTGGAGAGGCTCTAAAGTCACCCCAGGAAATCGTGTTCTTTGGATATCAACAGAAGGAAATATTTTTCTGAGGGAAACTTTCTTTTATATAGGTACATTGATCTCCAAAAGATTAAGATCAAGCAAAGAGCTAGTAATCAAAAATAACTAAGCACATGATAAAGCAAACCACTATGGCCAAAGGTCATGATAGAAAAGATGAACAGATAACAGAATTATACACCCAAATATTGCAGAATTTTTATATATAGACTACAGAGCATCTATGTATGAAACATTTAAAGAAATAAAGTGTATTCATAAGCAGGAAATAGACATATATTTTTAAAAATGAAACATCTATGAAAAGCATAATGATTGAAATAAAAAAAGGTAAAAGATAAACAGATGATTAGACATGGCTAAATAGAGAATACATGAACTGGAAGATTTATCTGAAGGACAAAAGTGTATTATAGGAAGATAAGAAGACACGAAATATTATGCATTAAGATGTTGGAATAACAGAATGAAAAAATTTAAAACATAATTAAAATCCACCACTTTAGGTTTAATAACATATAAAGAAATAACGGTTGGAATGTACATTAATTACCATGCAATTACCACAAACTTGGTGGCTTAAAACACAGGTTTAATCTACCACAGTTCTGAAGGCTAAAAATCCAAAATCAAGGTATCAGCAGGGCCACACTCCCTCCAAAGGCTCTAGGAAAAGACCCATTCTTGCCTCTTCCAGCTTCTGGTTTCTCCTGGTGTTCCTTGGTTTGTGGCAGCACTAACTCCAATCTCTGCCTGTCTTTGCATGCCTACTCTTCTGTGTGTCTCTGTGTCCTCTCCTCTTTTTACAAGGACACCAGTAATTTAGGAACCATCCGTCCAATATGTTTTCATCTCAAGTCCCTAACTAATTACATCTGTAAAGACCCTATTTCTAATGTTCCTCACACTCAGGTTCTGAGTGGACATGAATTTTGGAGGGATGTGATTTAATCCACTATAGAATGCTTTTTGGAATTCATGAAAAATGTAAACCCAAAAATCCTAGTAAATCTTCCTGAGTAGGCAAATTTATATTGGATCAAGGTTTAAAATAATAAAATTATTAATTTTAATTAAATTTAAAATTTAAAACTATTTTTAAAAATTATAGTGAAATTACTGAAAACCAAAGTGGAGATGATCTTATAAACAGCCAGAGAATAATGCTGTATCACCAATAAAGTAAGCACTATTAGAACAGCAACAGATCTCTCAATAGCAATAATGAGATGTAGAATAACGTGCAATATTATTATTTCCAGTGAAATAATTATGGTAAAGTATTGAAAGAAAAATAACTGTCAATCAAAAGGTATAGAAAGAAATTCACATCTACATGTATATTAACAAAATGGCAGCACAATAGAGATAAAGACAAGATCTTAAGAGCTAACCAATAAAAAGACATTTTACCCAAAAACAGATATATTGATGGCAACAAAAATTAAAAAGACAATAAACCAAACACTGAAAATGATAAATAAAATAACTGTCGTACTAGAATTCTTTGTTCAGATAAATTATCAGTAAACTTGTTCTCTTGTTTGAGGCATCTTGTGTTGTCTAAATCTGAGGATTCTCAGACAATCATTTCAGAATAATCAATTCTGTGGTAGTCATAGCCGTGTCTCTTTAATTATGGCATCTCCAATATTACTTACTATTCTGTCTTCTGAAAATTCCATTAATGTATATAGAACTTTCTTATTTTATTCTACGCCTTTTAATTTTTCTTTTATATTGCTTCTGGAGTGATTTTTTTTTTCTGACTCATATCCCAATTCACTAATTCACTCTTTGGATGTGTCTAATCTTCTATTTAACCAGTTATTTGTTCAGTTTTTTACCTTATTGACTTTAGTTTTTATTTCTGGGTGCTATATTTGATTCTTTTCTAAATTAGCCTCACGATATTTTTAGTGTCTTATTCATTTTCATGTTTTCAATTCCTTCATTATCTTTCTGATGATTTTAAACCCATTTATTTTATAGTACCTTGACCGACATTTCTAACATCTAGAGTTTTAGATTGACTCCTCTTACTATTTTTGCTTTTGTTGTATATTGCTCATAGGGCATTGTATCCTCATATATTTTATAATTTTTGGTAATGGACTCATCTTCAGTGGATATCCTGTGATATGTTAGCTGAAGGCACATGTTTGCAAAGTCATATTGCATTTGCTTCTGCTATTGCCCTGAAGGTATTGCCATCCTAGAGCCACTCTTCACATTAAATTATCAACTTGAGTGTTATTAGACTTTACATATGGTAAGTATTTCAACACTGCTTTAAGAGAAGTCCATAGTACTAATTACCAGGGGATTTTTTTCCCCCACTGAGATTATAATCCAGCTGTTGAAGAAAATTTTTTCTAGCACACCCTTTCACAGAAAATACAGTCTTTCAAGAGTCCTAGCTTCATGTAGCAGTTTCACTTCTAACTCAACCTTATGTAAGCTCAAAGTAGCATTTCTTATCTTCATATGGAAGCTAAGCTCTCTGGTTATCGAGACCAGCAAACCCAATCAGGGTATCTACATTTCATGCTTAAAGCTGTTTTTCAGATTTCTCTTGATATTTGGTCCATTCTCCTAACTTTTTTGCCAACCAGCTATGTGCTTTAATCTAAATTTAAATTTTTTTAACTTAAAAAGTTAACATTTATAATTTAAACTTAAAAAAATTTTTAACTTAAAACTTTTAAATTTGAGGTTACATTTTATCCATCCTTTACTGACACCTTTGTAGCAAGAGTATTTTGAGGGTTATCTATTCTGTCATATTAACCAGAACTGAAGTCTACTCTCAGTTACATAAATGTAAATTATTAGGAGTTGGCTGATCCTCAAAATGAAATGCACATTGAAGCAACTGGAAATATGAACGTAAACTCATTGTTTACAATGGTCAGAGCTAGAATGAAAATTAAGAATAATTGTTAACTTGGACAGTCAAAAATACACTAGGGAAAGAGTAAAGAGACATAGACAGAGAGCCAAGAACATAGGTTTTAAGGAAACTAAAACGTTGTTCACTAAAAAAGCTGAAGGATTCCTGCATGGTCAAAGAAAGAAGTATGGCGTTCCCGTGAGTGAACACTAGAAAAGGGACCCCAGGATGATGTGACATAGTCTAGACATGTCCTTATAGTAAAACGGGAGGAGACTTGCTATGCCAGTTTTCCCTGGAAAGCAGCATTAGAAATTCCCTCTTCCAATATGTTAGATGTAGTGTGTGAGAATAGTATTTCCTCCAGATGTTATTGTAAGGTTAGAAAAAAAGTCTAATAATAAGCTGTTTGTGAATGCAAATTTGGATGTTGTTTTCTTTTATTGAACCAGTCCAAAGGTAAGGTTTTCAATAGTATTAATAACTTGGCACTAAATAATCCCTGGCTTTAAATGGTAATTTTATCCATATTTTAATGAATTCAGTGAAAAGTATGATATTACCATTACCTAAACCCTCATAGTCATTTTTATCAAATCTTTTTATCTTATTAGTTATTTTGACTAGTTTTTATTCCACCATACTTCTATCTCAATAAAAACGAATTTTTAAAAATTAATTTTAAAATATGGTTTTTCCAAAACCCACTCAGGTTTGTAAGGTTAAAGAATGTTTCAGTGGCATCATTTATATAATTAAACTAGTTGCAAACTGGCTTTTTAATTACCAAATAGATGTACTCTTCAAAACAAATCTGAGATACCGTGGGGAAAATTGTCCTACTTCCTGGTAGTATAACATAAGATATACTATATGACTTTAGTAAATGAAAAATTCAACTGAGGTAATTTAGTTATACGAACTTATCTGTCTTTCAAAAAACACTCAATATACAAATTTGTCTGCTTGACTTGTCTTGAAAAGGTTTATTAACATTATACAGAAAAACAGTCAGGGACAATAGAATGAGAGGCTCCAATTTTAAACCCAGGACCCCTTGTAAATTTTGTCCCCTTAAACCTTGATTCCATTTCTGACAACTGGAAATATCTTCCTCATTCGCATGATGTAGGAATAAATGCATCAGTACTCATACAATGTACATTCCCTGAATAATGGCATTATGTAAATATAAAATATAATTTATATCTTGTCATTAAAAAATGTTTTCAACTTTTAGGGTAGAGTCATTTCTATAAAATTTATGCAAACATTCAGGAAGAAAAGAAAGTTACTGTTTTCATTTTCTCAAGTTTCCTTTTGGAATATGTAAACATTACACTTCAGAATGAAGTTTTCCAAGATTACTTTTCATGTTTTCTCATCTGACTTACTGTGTAAAAATCTAAAAGATTACTGGTATTTTTTATTATAGCAGTCTAACATACACTCTAATAAATAGTTTTTGTGCCTCTGGAGCCTTTAAGTAATTTACTGTCAGGTAGGAAGCTGGATTCTTTTTAAAAAAAATCTCTCCTTTTAAAAACACCCTGCCAGCAAAATGGCACAGACCCCATATTTGCACAGCCAGGGTGATCAACCACTATTGTGAAATCTTGCTCTCCAGCTCTCTAAAAGCATTCTGCTTTTCAAATGAAAATGAAACATTTTCCTTTTATGTATCATATTGTCAAAGAAAGAAATCAGATACCCAATAACAAATTGTTTTGTAAGCTGTAACCAAACTGGCAACTCCTCTTTAAACTGACTTTATTTTAACTGAGATGGCTAAGAATATCATTCTAGATTATCTTAGGTATAGCATAAATGCACATGGTATAAATTATGCATGTATGTAATGTAACATCTGCATCATATATAGATGATGTTTTCATATTTCTACCTATGCATACTGTAGTATGCATACATATACCAATATCCTTAGAGGTCAATTCTAGTGATTTACTTAATTATGATCAAACAATATAGAATTTAATTTCTACTAATGTTTTTTGTCTTAATCTTATTTTTACCAATATTAATATTGCTACATTTGCCTGGTATTTCACTATTCATCCTTTATTTTCAATCTTGTAAGCAATAGCTGGATCTTCTTGCTGTTGTCCACCGTCTGATAGGGTCTTCTGAACTGAATCTATTTAAGCGTATTTTAATTACTTATTCTTCCCATCTTCTTTTGTAGTTTCTATTTACCATGACATTTTTACAGTGTTTTTCTTTATTTTGTTCTTGCATTGATAACAACATTTTTTGAATTCCCTGTTATTTTTCCTCTCCTATTTGAGAGATAAATATTGTACTTCTATTCTTTTAAGGCTACTCTTAAATTGTCAAAATCCACAATTTTATACTTTTCTAGTGAAATCTAAACTTATTCTGCATGTTTATCTTCTTTCCGGAAAACTTTAGAAAAATAGGATGCCGTTATAGTTATTATTGCTTAGAATTAAGCCTCAAATTTTCTTCATCAAATTTAGTTATTTTAAAAATTATTATGAAACATTTAAGATGAACAAAAGATAGAAAGGAAACGTAATGAACACTTCTGTACCTACTGCCCAGCTTAATCATTAAAATGTTACCAATAGAATTGAATCTCTTTTTCTACCATTCCTCAACTGACATCCAAAGATGCTCACAGCCCCAAATGTGATGCTGGTTATTCTCATATTTGCCATTCCCAGCAGAATATCAGCTCTATGTGAGCATGGATTTAGTTTTATTAGTGCACTGCCAAGGATCTAGAATTGTGTATGGCACAATAACTATTTTTGGAATTAATGATTTTATTTACATGTTTATCACATATCTTTTCATCTCTAAATCTTGTATAGCATTGTTCTGGAAGCTTTTAAATTTTATATAAATGGTATTTTAATGTATATGTTCTTCTGCAACTTTCTTTCCGTCATTACAGTCTTTCTGAGATTCATCCAAATTTCTATATATTATTCCAGTTCACTGATTTTCATTGTTGTATAGTATTCTGTTGTGTAAATATACAATAATTTATCCATTATTCTATTGATGGACAATTAGATTTTTTCACATTTTTACTGTTATAAATAACGTGGTCTTGCTAAACTAGATTTACCAATGAATCTTATTGGTTGTTGTTGGTGTTATTGATAAGGATTACTACTTTTTTATTTTTTTCTCTGGATCAAGAAAAACTTGTGGAAAGTAAACTCTTAATCTTTGTATTTTGAAAATATCTCTGTTATCCTCAATGCTGAATGATCAAAGAGTATTGAATTCTTGGTTGATAGATTTTAAGATATGGATCTAATATTATCTGTCTATTATTGCTAGTGAAATGTTGCTCTCAAGCTACATTTGATCTTTTGTTATTGTCTTCCTTCTTTAATATTAGTGCATAATATTTTATGATAATCTTCATTTTTACACCATATGTCTAGATGTGGATTTTTGTTTATCTGGCTTACCCTCATGGCACACTTTCTATTTGGAGACACAGAGCTTTTTCCATTTCTGGAAAAATTTGTATGTTATTTTTTGAATAGTGATTGTCTCTATTTCCCCATTCTCAATGTCTGGAAATCCTGATTATCCCTTTGTATTATTCTCCATATCTCTTACCATTATTCACGTATTTTTTATCTCTGTCTTTTTGGGGTACATTCTGGGTGAATCCTTCATTATAACACTCTGGTTCACTAAGTCTCTTTTTAATTGATCTGGTCTAGAATTTACTGCATCAACTTTATCACATGGGTTTTTTTGTTTTGTTTTGTGTTGTTTTTAGCATTCAGTTAGTCTCACTCTCTCTCTCTACATATATTTGGTTTCCATGATTTCTAATCTGTTCTATTATATATCTATGGTTTTCTTGAGTCCTATCTGCCTAACATGTTTCAAAATTTCTTCTTATTGCTTTATGGATACTATTAATTTAATTATTTTTTTATTATCTAATCCTTTTATGCTCACAAAACTTCATTGAAGTATAATTTACCTAAGTAAAACAGACAAAACTTAAGTTTATAGCTCAATGAATTTGACAAATGTATACATGTTTCATCATTAGAGGGATCAGGAGAACAATTTTGTCACGCCTGTAAGTTCCAGGTGTCCCTTGCCTGGCAATCTTCTTCACCCCACACGCTAGTCACAGGTAACCACTGCCTTGATTTACACCGTCACACATTGTACTTGTCTATTCTTGACAAATAAGTGGAATCATATAGTATGTACTCTTTTGTTTCTGACTTCTTTTGCTCAACAAACTATTTTCACATTCATCCATGTTGTATGTATCAGTAATTTGTTCCTTTTTACTGAACAATAGCAATTTATAGTATGAATTAACCACAATGTGCTCCTGCATTTTCCTATATGGATTGTTTCCAGTGTGGGACTATTATAAATAAGCCTGTGAACATTCTTGTACAAGTCTTTTGAACACACATTTTCAGTTATCTTGAATGAATAGGTAGCAATGGAATTTCTGGGTCACAGGGTAAGGATGCTTAACCTCCTTAAGCTTGTTAACTGCCAGTCTTTTCAAGGTATTTGTAACATTTTACACGCTAACCAAGATTGTATAAAGAAATATTTATTTTTAAATCCTTTAAGATTACTCTATTATTTGTGTTGCTTCAAGAAAAATTTTCCCAATTTTTTAACTTGGGACTACCTTTTAGTATATATATCACATTTTTTTTTCTTGTACTTTAACACTTTAATTTTTATCTTCTCTTGCGTGACAGTTATCCCCTCCTCATTTAGCATTTTCATAGCCTCTATTTAGCCTCCTGGAGGACTCACATTAGAAACAGTTGTCATCTTGACTCTCAGCACCATGATGTGCAAATTGAGATTTCATTGGTCTATTTTCCAGTTTCACTTAGGTTCTATTTGTGCAACCATTTCTACTTCTTCCACTTCTTCAGGTCGAAGTTCAAATCTCAGACCTGGGCAAAGATTTCAACTCTTTTCAGCATCCTTTCCCAGGAGGGCTGGAAGAATGGAAGCCATTGGTTCCACCTTTACCCTGCCTCTGATCTGCTAACATATGTGGCTGATTTTCCATTCCAGTTATCCAGAAGGAAAAAAAAAAAAAAACTATAGGCCACCTTTCCCTGTCTCCATTTCCAAGAGCCTAGTTAGCATACAGCTTTAGCTGTTAGCTGCTCTTCTTTTTATGTCACATCTGTTGTTCATAGAGCTGTATAACTTGCTTTTATACATAGCTATGTCTTTTAAATGCATTTAAACATATATCTCTATCATTGCTGTTTGTTTGGAGTTGCAGGTGATTAATTAATGTTTGAATTCTCAGGATCATCTTGACTGGAACGTCTTTGAAGTTAAAAACTTCAAAGACTAGCTATTGAAATTAATGTAGTTACACTCATGATGATTGAAAATGTGTATAAGGGAAATATATAATCATCAAAATCTCTCAAATAGATTTACTAAGGTTTACCCTGAAAATTTGTTTCCCTATCTTTGTTCTTGCTTATGAATCTTTGCATCATTTGTACAGAATCATAAGTGGGGAGCATCGGTAAGATAGTTTGTTTTGATTTATTTTTATAAACCAATGTAATGGAGTGAAGACTCAATGTGAAATACATTTTCAATTATTGTTTTCCTATAGCAGTTATGTGATTGCATTTATCCTCTTACATTCACTTTTCAAAGACCCCTTATAGTCAACAACTAGTATTTTCACAACAGCTAGCTATGATTATGATATATAGTCTATATAAAGGTTAAACCAATGATTTTGATGGAACAGCTATTCATTAATCATTTTGTCACAGAGAAGCATGATTAATAAATTGCAGTAAATGGTTTAACCTGATAGCTTTTGAAAACAGTGCAGTTATATGAGGCAACAACTGAAACAAACATCTCAAAATCCAGAGAGAAAATGGATTTACATTTGCTATACAAATATTTCAATACAATATCCTTAACTTTTATTTATTTCTTGCATTATTGATATCATGAGAAAGCCCTTTTAGGTAGTATTATCCATCTCAAGGAAGTGAAGGTGAGCAAGATTTATTTCAATACACTTAAATTTTAGAGAGACATGGAATTCATTACCTTCATATCTATTACTACTGGAAGCTTCATAACATAAGATTTAATGGGATACTTTTGGGGAAAAAATGTCTGTGTCCAAAAACACTGATAAAGTAAAGGAGAAAACTTTCAACAGGGAAAAGACTTTTAAACTCAGTAAAGAGCTCTAGCCCTATAGTAAAAGTGGAGAAACTGGCTAAACCATTTAAAAATTTCAGCTGAGTCTTCTTGAAAGGAGTTGAAGACCAAAATCAGAAATGATCACCAGAGTCATAGTCCAGTTCTGCAGAAAAGAATATAGTAGAAATAAATGGGCATAGCACTCTACCACTGAGGTAGTAGAAATTATTTAAGACTTGGAAAGTATTAAGGATAATGAATGAAGAAAAATTTAGTGAAGAACCATGGCAGAGATATTGGTCTTCACTACACACATGTGAGTATAAGCTTCAGGTATATTAACTGCAGCTTTGGTTCAGGAGTATGCTGATGAAACTCCCCAAATGAGACAAATGTAAAAATGATGGAGAACCTACTGGAAGGTGCCTTTATAACTAGCTGAAGCAGAGACCAAGTCAAGATGTTGGGAATTTGAAGAAAGCAAGTGTAAAACGTCTCCTGGTAGGTAGTACACGTGAGAGAGGGTGCATCCCATGTTCCCGTGTCCCATGCTCAATTCAACATTGGGTTGCAATAGAGACACAGGGCTTAAAGTAGAATAGAAATTAAGAGAATGAATTTGAAAGGAGTAGCAAGTCAGGCTTCAAGATAAAGGATGCCATGAGGGCAAAATTCTAGTTTCTTTGGGAGGTGAGCATATTTCAAATATCACTTAATGAAAGACGATTATGCATTAACGGTCTTTTGTCGTCTCCTCACATGGCAAACATTGTGGTAAGCAGAATAGTGGCTCCCCAAGGAGGTCCATATCTTAATCCTTGAAACCCAGAATATATTACTTTATATGGCAAATGGACTTTTCACCTGTGGTTAAGTTAAGCACCTCAAAATGGGGAAATTTTCCTGGATTTATCTGGATGGGTCCAATGCAATCACAAGGGTCCTTATAAGTGAGAGGCAGGAGCGTGAGACTCAGAGAAGATGTAACAGTGATAGAAGAGCAGAGGTTGGAGGGATGCCACCATGAGTCAAGCAATGCAGATGACCTTTAAAAGCTAGAAAAGGCAAGGAACCCTCTCGGAGCCTTCAGAAAGAATGCAGTCCTGCTGACTCATTTTAGACTTCTGACCTCCAGAACTGCAAGAGAATAAATTTGTGTTGTTTTAAGATGTGCAATTTTTGGTAATTTGTTACAGCAACAATAGGAAACTAACACAAATATGTAGCCATACTTTCTCCCAAATGATTTGATATCACAGACCATATATTCTATAAACCTAGGACAACTTGGCCAGCACTGTGATGAGGCTGAAAGCCAGACTTTTCTCTGTTCACCTTCTTTTCTTCACATTCCGCTGTTATCTTAACTAGAGTCTGGGAACATCATCTTTTCTGTGATAACTTCTCTAACACCTAAGATTAACTTTTACTAACTTTATTATTTTCAGGACCAGTTTCATGACAGTGTTCCATGCTCTGTGAAGAAGTGAAACACATAAGATTCTCTGGATAGATTGATTGGTTGCATCTATACTTTCTCTCCACAGAGAATCTGAACGAGACCCCTGTCCAAGACTGAGAAGTAGAAGTTGGTTGGAAACAAATCGCTCTTACCTTCCTTTAGGTTTTAATGATGTCAGGCTTTTAACATCTTGAACATTAACAATAGTAAAGGGATTACATTTTTGGGTTTTAGTTTCTTCCTGGATATTTGGTCATGAGGAGGGTATTGTGATTTTTTTTTTTTTTTTTTTTATTATTATTTTTTAAAAGATTTTATTTTTTCCTTTTTCTCCCCAAAGCCCCCCGGTACATAGTTGTGTATTCTTCGTTGTGGGTTCTTCTAGTTGTGGCATGTGGGACGCCGCCTCAGCGTGGTCTGACGAGCAGTGCCATGTCCGCGCCCAGGATCCGAACCAACGAAACACTGGGCCGCCTGCAGCGGAGCGCGCGAACCCAACCACTGGGCCATGGGGCCAGCCCCGGGTATTGTGATTTTTAACTTTGCATTATTTTGTAGAACATGAGTTTAGCATTAAGGTAACTGATGTTATCATAAAATCTTTATAAAAGGTCTGGAGGAGTATAATGGACCATGTATTAGTCTACTAGGGCTCCCGTAGCAAAATACTATAGACTGGGTGGATTAAAAAACAGAAATTTAACTTTTAATAGTTCTGGAGGCTGGAAGTCCAAAATCAGAGTGCCAGTATGGTCAGTTCTAGTGAACTCTCTTCCTGGTTTGCAGATGGCCACTTTCTTATTGTGTTCTCACATGACAGAGAGATTGCATGAACAAGCCCTCTGGTGTCTCTCCTTATAAGGGCACTAATCTCATCAAGAGATCACCACTCTCATGACCTCATCTAAATACCTCCCAAAGGCCCTATCTCCAAATACCATCACTTTGGGTGTTAGGGCTTCAACACATAAGTTTTCGGGGACACAAACATTTAGTTTAGAACAAACCATATGGTTGGGTATTATTTGAATTGACAATTAGAATAAGGATCAATTTTCAACTTGAGGTACAATGGGAAGTTGTATTCACTTTTATTAATACATTTTCCTTAACAATATCAGAGCCTTTTTGTGTCAAAAATCTAATTGTTCAATAATTGGTCCTAGAAAATACACAAAGGATTGGTGGTTGATATTGGGTGTGAGGGCTACTAACAGTAGGAGCAAGACGTTCAGTTAAGAGAGCAAACAGCTTGGCAGTATTGTAGGAGAAGTCTTCTTCTCCATTTCTCGTGTTTCCCTATATGAGAAAGAATTTTCTTTCCACTCCCAAGAAGAAAAACACAGAAATAAAAAGGCCAGCTTTTTTCTTATGTAAACCTACTGCTCAAAGAGATGATAGCTGAGCTTCAGAGAAGGAACTGGGTGCCTGCTCATGAATCATACGTGAGATCTCTTTATTAAAGCAGCCCGTCCTTAGGAATCATGCTTTCTCTGCTTATTGAGATACATTTATTAAGGTAATCTTGTAGGCCTACTATTCTGGTAATTAAAGGATTAAGAAAACCTTATTTGGGCTGTAGATACAAGACATTCTTCAAGTCAACTTTGTCAATAATAAAACTTACATTTTTATATCTCAATTTACCTGTGTCTTAGTCCTTTCAGGTTGCTACAACAAAAATATCATAGACTGGGTGGCTTACACAACAAATATTTATTTCTCATAGTTCTGGAGGCTGGAAAGTCCAAGATCAAGATGCAGGCAGATTTGGTGTCTGGTGAGAGCCGGCTTCTTGGTTCCTAGATGACCATCTTCTTGTTGTGTTCTCACATGATGGAAGGGGTGAGAGAGTTCTCTGGGGTCCTTTTATAAGGGCACTAATCCCACTCATGAAAGCTCCACTCTCATGACCTAATCACCACCCAAAGACCCCCACCTCCTAATACTATCACATTAGAGGTTAAGCTCTCCATATGTGAATTTTTGAGGGACACAAACAATTTATAAGAATCTGATTCTTTCGTAGTTTTCTCAATTTGTCTAAAAATCATATTAGAGAGAGAGGAATAGTTATTATCCCTCCTAAAGCTTAATACCTAAAATTTTTATGTCAAGAGATTCTTCTGTAAAGAGAAGAATGACTTATAACTATAGAAAAAGTATCAGCCTAATTTGTGCTGAATTCTCCTATATTGCAATGTTGCTCTTTGTAAGACTAATAATGCTTCATATTTGTTCATCTTTTCCAGTTTTTAGGTTGTTTATAAATCTTTCCTCCCCTGATCTTTCCAGACTTTGTTATAAAAGCAGATATTTTTGCCCTATTTTGCACACGAAATAATGGAATTTTGGAAAATCTGGAAGTGGCATCATAAGAACCAGGAAATGATTGAGATGGAAACGGAACACACACTTATGACTGAGTTCAGTGCCTATTAACTTATTAACTAATTAATAAATGAATTCAATGACTTTGTTTATCAGGCACTGTGCAAAGTCCTAGAGATACATTGATAAGTTAGACAGACATGATAGCTGCTCTGACAGAGTTTATAGTCTAGGAAAGAAAACAGACAATAACATTTTTAAAGTCAATAAGTTAAAAATGTGCAATTGTAGAAGGTGAGGACATCATGAGGTCATACAGTAGAGAACACCTAAGCCAATCTATACCTTTGGTGCTTCTCTAAATAATAGAGTTTTAATACTGAGGATCTATCCAAAGGCAATCACTATTAAACGTACAGAATCACAGCAACTATTATTTTTTCTAACAAAAACTATTACAAAGAAACTCTGATCATTTTTCATTATTTAATTTATTCCTAAAACTATTCAGTACAAAGGATGCAAAGAGGAATATGACACATAATACATGTATAGTTGCAACAAAATATGGCACATTTTATGATGACTCTTTTGCCAACTGCTTTGGAAACACAGAGGAGTGTGGCAAACCATCTGGGAGTGTCCAGAGAGATATCACTAAGAAAGTAAACTTTGAGCTGACTCTTGAAAGATATGTAAACATTGGTCAGATAAAGAAGATGATGAAATAACTAAAAAGAGACAGAATGTGAAAAGACAAGCTATTTTTAGAATCATGCTATGTCCAGGAGATGGGAAATGGTTAATTTGTTTTCTGCTGGATACTTCAAAGGAATATTTAAAGAGGACTAAGCATCCATGGGGAGTTATGTTGAGGTGAGATTGCAAAGGCAACATGATTATAACCATAACAAGGAGTCAACAGGGAGCCATTAAAGGCCTTTAAATATGAGATTATTATGCAGATATTTTAGGATTCTGCATTGTAGGTGGGTTGTTGTAGAAAGAGTCATGCAGGGAGACTAATTAGGAAGCTGTGGCAGTAGTTCAGGCAAGAGACAATGAGGGACTTTACTAAGAAAGTGAGAGTATAGAGAATAGAGGCAGGATTTAGGAGATGTTTCTGGAGAATTTCCTGCACTTCAGTGTTTGGGATGAAGAGAATGCATAATGATTAATGCCCAACTGCTATACACATTTTAGGTAGAATAGATATCCAGGTATGGGCTTGTGACTACCATAATAATTTAATTAAATGTAATCTTTGAATATGTAGTGATACCAATAAAAGATCACTCCAAAAAGGAAGTGGTGTCAGTTCAAAGCTCCTAGAATACATGGCATGGTTGAATTGAAGTTGAATTTCAAGATTTGAAGGATAAGAAGATAAATGGGTTTAGACAATGGAATGATATGGTAAGCATGTTTGGAGTCCAGACATAATCTAAATATAGGAGTTCTGGAGGAAGCAAGTATCTAAGCAACTTAAACAAATAGAAAGTTTTAACAAACTTAAAACAAAATAACTAGTCTTTGGTTAATTGTACTTTAGGGTGACTAGTGTTCTAACTCTAAATTTAACTATTTGACTACTGCTCAGCCATAAGAAGTGATGAAATCCGGCCATTTGTGACAACGTGATTGGCCCTTGAGGGTATTATGTTGAGTGAAATAAGTCAGAGGGAGAAAGTCAAATACCATATGATGTCACTCATAAGTAGTAGATAAAAACAACGACAAACGAACATATAGCGTTGGAGATTGGGTTGGTGGTTACCAGAGGGGAAGGGGGGAGGAAGGAAGGCAAAAGGGGTGATTAGGCTCACATGTGAGGGGATGGACTATGATTAGTTTTCGGGTGGTAAACATGATGTAATCTACACAGAATTCGAAATATATTATGATGTACATCCGAAAATAAACAAATAAATGAAAAAAAATAAAATTTGATTAAAAAAAAAATTCTGTGTCTATAGGTCCTTAGAATATACACTGCCGCTTCAGGGTCAGTTATAAGTAAAGTCAAGTTTTACAGAAAAAATAAATAAATTTAAATATTTTATTGTACTAAGATAAATATATTCTTTGTTTTTATTCAACAGGATATAAATTTCACACTAATTATGTGTGCAAAGAATGAAGCTTATTGCATTTCTTTTATGCTTTATTTTTTTCAGTTAATCGAATAAATTCCTATTTTTAGAAAAGATGTACTATGCAACCAACATCAGAAATAATAATTTAAGCAAAGAATTGATGATCATCACTGTCTTATTTAGCTTACTTACCATATGCCTATTATGTATAAATGTTATGAATCTATAAATAATTTGTAATTAATTTGTAAATTTTTAAACATAAAATAATTGAAATTAGACACTAAAGTCACACAAATCATTATTAAGTAACACCACAAAATAGTGTGACAATGAATTGAATATGTAAAGCCACGTCATGTTAAAATAAAATTTTAAAAATAAAAAGAATCTTCTCATTTAAGTCTCTTTGAAAAGGGCAAAAATATAGTCATATAAACATAGGAAACTTTGCAAAGATGCAACAATAACTTTTAGAAATAAATTTTCCACTTTCTAAAAAATGAAATTGCTAAAAGAGTTCTGGAATCCTAGTGGTAAATTTTCCACAACGTAATGCCATGATGGTCTCCACTTGAGTCTATTTCTAAGAGTGTGGTTTTTAAAGTGACTCTTATTTTAACTTAGCAGGAAATATTAGTTGAATCACACATAAATTATCATTGGAAATACCTATCCTATTTTAAGCTCAGGTGATGTTCAAAGGGAGTGCATGAGAGAAAATTCACCTCAAGAGAACAAATCAGCTAAGATTGCAGCTTCTGGAATCAGACTCAGGTCCCACGCCTATTCTACCACTTTCTGGCTGTGTGGCCTTGAGAATTGAGCACTTTGTGTCTCCTATCTTCATTTGTAGGAAGGGTCTATTAATAGTAACTGATTGGGATGTTGTTAAAATTAATGCTCTGAAAGAAGTACATATATTAGTACCGTGCCTGGTATGTAGTAGGAGTTCACTAATAGCGATCAGTAATGTCATTTATAGTATTTTTTTATTAAATGACAAAGAGAGTGGAGAAGAGGCAAAAGAAAAAAAATGATCATAAAAATAGCAGTGAATAAAAGATAGATCGCCCATAAAAGAGGCAATTATATTGATAGTAGACTTGTCAAAAGCAACAATAGAAGACAGAAAATAGTAAAATATTTTTGGACTACTGTGAGAAAATAACTGTCTACCTAAAAATATGTACTCAGGAAAAGTGTCTTTCAAAGACAAAGAAAAAATAGAGAATCTTTAGATGAATAAACATTGAGTATTTATTGCCAAGGATGTTTCATTAAAGAAAATTCTAAAGACTGCCATTCAGGAGGAAAGTAAATGATCCCAGAAATGAGACTGAGATAGTTAAACATGAAAAACAGAAAAAAATCATTCATTGTAATATAAATATCATACTCTAATGCGGTATCAAAATATCAGAAAAAAGCCTTGATTTAGAAATAAGTCCAGATGCATGCAGCGTCTATCTGCCTGATAATGCATCCTTGATTAGATTTCTTCCTGTCTCTGTCTTACTTCTCTATTCCCTTAATTTTGCTACTATCACCTACCAAATAAAATACTTTTATTCAAAATTCAACATCATTAGTAATTAGGACAACTCAAACCAAAATCACAATGAGATACTAAAGGACATAATTTAAAATACAGATAATAACAAGTGTTGACAATGGATAAACAAATGTGGTATATCTATACAGTGAAATGTTATTCTGCAGAAAAAGGAATGATACACTGATGTATACTATTACATGAATGGACCTTTAAAATATTGTGCTCAGTGAAAGAAGCCAACCTCAAAAAAACATATATTTTATGGTTATATTTATATAAAATGTCCAGAATAGGAAACTCTATAGAGACAGAATACAGTTTGCTGATTGCTTAGTGCTGGGAGAGTGGGAGGAACTGTGGAGTTATTGTTAATGGTATACGTTTCTTTTAGGGTGGTCAAAATGTTCTAAAATTGTATTGATGGTTGCACGACGCTGAATATACTCATAACCATTGAACTGTACACTTTGAATAGGTGAATTGTGTCATACATAAACTATATCTCAATAAAGCTGATATATATTTTTTAAATTAGTTATTTCACAAAAATAACAACAAATCGCCAACACACTTATGAAATGTTGCACAATCACCCTGAAAAAACGGAGCACAAGGTAACAATGAAATCATATTTAGCACCAACTAGATAGGCAAAACTTGAGTTAAGAAGTCTGATAACAATAAGCTTTGTTGAAAAAGGAGATCAAGTAGACTGATTGTTGCCAGGGTCTGGGAGAAAGAGAGTGTTTAAAGGGTACAGAGTTCCAGCTAGGGAATGTGAAAAAGTTTTGGAGATGGATGGTGCTGATGGTTGTGCAACAATGTGAATGTACTTAGTGTTACAGAACTGTACACTTAAAAATGGTTACACGCAAATTTTGTTACATACGTAATAAATAATAATATATAAAAAAGCAGAAAGAAGGAAAGGAGGGAGGAAGGAGGAAAAGAAAGGGGTAAAAAAGAAAGAAAAGAAAATGATTATCAATGAGATTTCATATACACTGATGACCAAAGTATGTATCAGAAAATAAATTAAAAAGCTGAGAACCAGATGGAAGACCTGAAATGTGATGCAGAAATAGTCCCTTCCTATGCCTTTTCCACCTCAGCTCATCTGTGGTTGACTGACTGACTCGTTGAGCACCAGAGTGAATTCTTTCCTGCCTGCAGCTACTGAGGAAGTTTTCCTCTCATTGTAATTAAAGGAAGAATCACTGAATTGAAATTGGGGAAGCCTGCACTCATTTCTCTGTTTCGTGGACCTTGCTGTTCTTGTGCAAGCATGCTCTGCTCCTTCACTTTCTCACCTCATGTATTAAGTCAATTATGGAAGGTTAATGAGGGGAGTCTACATTTCTGTGTATAATGATAATACCTTCATTCTCCACCAACACATCTCCCTCTCCCTGGCCTGAATTCTGCAGTATCATAGTTGAATAATACTCTTTTTACTTCTTGAGTTGCATTCAGGACTAAAAAGAAACACAACAGCTTTAGTATTGGAGAAATCAAGGAGAGTAGCATTGGTTCTTCCATTCCCATTGCAAGGGGATTAACAAAAATTAACCGTAAATTTCTTGCTGGTTCATCAAAGCAATTCACAAGCAACTAACACAGCTCTATTTTGACTGTGAAGTTTAGGGAGAAAGAGCAATTTGGAAGATAATTTTGTCCCTATGTGTTCTCATTATTGACTCACTCATTATGTTATAAGAAATCAAAATATTTTTACTTCATATAAGGTCTTTTACACCTATACATTCAGAATTAAAATAAACATGAGATTTAAAGAAAAGACTAGCCATTAAATATCTACTAATATTTGTCAAAGCACATAACATTAAAGTCGCTGACTTTCCTTCAAAGAATTTTAGAGTATTTTCCACAGATGGGGTCTATATGATAGTACAAATACATATGAAAATAGAAAGTGAGTTTAAAATGATAAAATAAATAAATTAAAATTTAAAAACAATGAACAGTGTTTTCATTCTAGCTAAAATTATATCATTATCTAATAATGTGATCTTGGAAAATTTGGTTAAGCTATGCACGTTGCAAAGTGATGTGTTAGACTGGAAAATATCTAAAGTTGCTTCCAATTTTAATTTCAGAGTCCTTGAAATTTTGTCAGATATCAAAATTGCTGCTTTCCACAATGTTAAAATCCAACCTTAAGAAATAACTGCACAACTGCTTTATGTTTTCAACCTATTATTTGGAGTTCCGTAGATGAAACTTCAAGCATCAAGCAGATTCGATTATGCTCACTTCTCAAGCAATAAAAGATGCTGCTTTGCATAGAATCCATTATTTCCATACTTCAAAATCATGCTTATGGTTGACTGCCCACTAAGACAGCACTTTCACTATGAATAATTTAGTTTTTTATTCTCTTTCTTCCCAATCTTCCTGATCTAGTTGTTTCTTGTAATAAAGGACTGATCAATAGATGAATGTTAAGACTGCCTTGTGGTTCACACCTAAAAGGAATTTTAGAAAAGAAGTTCATTTAAAATTTTCTTTTACTATATTTATCTCTAGTCAGAGATTGGGAACAGAGTTCACCAGGCTCAGTTGTGTCTTCAATAAGATGTACAGCCCATAGAGTTACATTAAGTGTTAAGTCTATAAAAGACATCCCTCGGGACTGGAATGAGAGTCTCTTCATTTTGGAGTCTACAAAATATAACACCAGGTTGAAAACATGACAGATTCTCTATAAATGTGTGTTGAATTGAATTTAACTGAAGGGAATAAGGAAAAGAATAAAGAACTTCAAATTAACTGGGCCAGACACTTTGTGAGTACTTTACAAAAGTTATCCCACAGAGGTTACTGGCTTTATGTAGATATTTTCAATAAACACACTGAGATTGCAGCTGCTCAAGCAAAAAGAACCACCATCTCATGGATTTCATTTATGGGTTAGAGCCAAGTTGTATAACTCTGGCTTGATAAGCCAGTTTCCCTTCAGATTCAAGGTTTGGTCCCATGTTCACTCTGCCTCATAATTTGCCTGTTACTCTACATTTTCCATAAGTACTTTGGATTTCATTAGAGGGTAGAAAATTAAAATTTTTAGGTTAATAAAAATGATCATATTCTGTGTACTTTGTTAAGGATTATTTGTAAAGTTGAGAATTCCCAATTTGTAAGAACTTGATTTTGCCTTCTCTGGATGTTGATAAAATTTAAAAGAAGGAATCAAAGAATAGATAGTGAAAGATGAGTATGATTCATTCAAACCCAGCAGAATTTGAAACACTGGATGAACTTACAGTCATGACAGGTCTACAGATTTAAGTTAAAAAAAAATGTTAAAATGAATTACTGAATATATTTCTATCTTTACCAAAGATTTATCAGGATCTTACTTAGTACCACATACATGTTATTGTGGCCTAAAATTTATAGAATCATTCAAAGAATATTTGCTTCAGTTGAAGCATCAATATATTCTGTAGTAACTTTCCATACAAAGGACATCATATTTACACTCGAGTATTCACAACTAATTCATGTAATCAAACAAATATTTATGGAGTGGTTACTATCTGCTGAGCATTGTTTTAAGGTTAAGCCTTGGACATAAAGCTTCAACTGCCCTTGACAGCCACATTCTGGTAAACTATACTCAAATAGGGAAATATAGACCTCCAAAAAAGTAAGTAAAATATGTTCAATTAAAAATAAACATATGTAAACAAATAGATAATATATATTTAATTTAAGAAAACAAGGCTATGGAAAAAAGATTAATCAGTGATTTAGAAAAATAGTGATTAAAAAGGTCTTTTCTGGGGAGGAGCCAGCCATTTGAAGATCTGGTAGAAAAGCATTCTAGCAGGGGGAAAAAATCAAGTGAAAGATCTCAAGTAAGGACTAGCTTGATCTTGTTTGAAATATGGAAAGACCAGTATTGCTGGAATTTACCTAATGAGGGGAAGGGAAATTAGAATGAAGCCAGGCAAGTAGGCAGGGATCAGTCAGGTCAGGTCTTCTAGGCTAAGGGGGTGGGGTGGGGGTGGATTTTACTTGATTTGAATTACAGTGGGAAGCCACTGAAGTAGGGTAACCATACAATTTGTCATCCAAACCAGGACACTTGGAGAGTGAAAGGAGGCTCTATTGATAGTCATTCCAGAACAATAGGAGCAAACAAAGTGGAACATGAATATCCCCTATTGAACATTTCTAAGCAGAGGAGTGGCATGATATGATTTATGCTCACAAAATATTAAATTGAACTCTATGGAGAGATTGAGCAACAGAAGACAAAAGTTTAAGCAGGTAGACCAATTAGAAGTTTTTGATTATGTCCCATTGACCAGTAATTTTGCTTGTACTCAGCTTATAGTAGCAGAGATGGTGAGATGTATTCAAGCGTGAAGTCAGAGAAAACGAGAAATTTTGTTGGAATGGATATGGTGTATAAAAGAAAGAAAAGAACACAGGATTACTCTGAGTATTTTTGCCTGAGCAAGAGGGTGAATAATAATATCATTTACTTACATAGAGTAAATTGAACAGGAGGAATAGTCAGGAGAGGAAAGAAGAATTCTGTTAGGACAAATTCACTTTGAGATTAATGTTATCTCCAGGTATAGAATGTCTAGTCTTAGCTCATTGCTAGACAAGTGATCAATTGAGACAAACATCCTGGTCAAACCATTGACTAGAATCCATTAACTCAGATTCAACTGCCTCAAATAACTCATAAGCAAATGTAGTAATTTTGAAAGTCTATTCTTCAGCAGAAAGCAAACCTGATAAAAATAGTAAAACATAAAATAAATATAACATCCAAGGACATTGTTATATTTCAAAGTCCAGGTCTTTTCAAATGACCCCAATATCCAGAAAGATAGAAAATTAAAGATATGAATGTACGTAGTAGTACAAAAATGCATTAACTTCTACTTGACCTTGCTCAGGTATACTTTCCATAGTTTCTTATCCTACTCTAAGGCAGTTAGTAGATATTGGCACAGCATGCATTTCAGTACTAACAAGCAATGATACTGATGTATATGCATATCAAACACAATTTTTATTCTTGTCCTTGTGCAATATATACCATTAGTGTGAAAGGGCCACTATCCGATATGATTGGTCAGGCATTTATTCTGAATGGCTGGTGTCCATGATGTACTAGTAGTTAAAGAATGTTAATGCTACTAATAGTTAAAGAATTTAATGCTACCTGTCTATATTTTGACTCCAAAATTAAGGTTTATAGAGTTCAACATGACCAAGTACTTTTATAGAGAAAACAAAATGAAGAAACTAGAGGGGTCTATAAGCTGGCTTTTTATGTAGGAACAGAGAGAATTACAGAGAATAGTTAAACCTATAATACCTAAATATAATTAACTCCATATGGTAATATACAACAAACTATAAAGAATATACAGTAAACAAAAAATCATTCTCCATTTTTTTCCTCCTAAAGACTGCAGATAACCTTTAACCATTGTGCCTGTTCCTTGTTTCAAAACTGGCAAAACTAAATTTAATCTTTGCATATACATATGTGCTCAGAGTATACAGTCACTGAGGACTGTTTTTCACCAAAAAGCACAGAAAATTGACTGAATCTATGTTATCCCAGTGGTGGTGTTATCTTAGCTGCAATCAACATTGCATATGTTGCATGTTCATGATGCATATGTTCAATTCACACATGTGATTAAGCAATAAGGCACAACATAGGGAGGGGCAGAGTGCTAAATAATAAGTGGATTCTAGTAAAACAAAGGAGGTAGTAGGTGCCAGTTCTCAAACAAAATCAGTAATCTTGTATTATGCATATCTCTATTCTGTTTGGGATAAAAGTATTTAGGTTAATTGTTTTAGAATTTGTAATTTGGGCAACTCTTAGGGAAGTGTCACTCTCTGAGTCTTGAGCGATATGATGGAATGAGTAGTGGGCATGGATGCAGCTAGAGCTACATTACAATGTTGATCTACTATTTATTAAACATGGACCAGATGATTACTCTTTCTGAGCTTCAGGTTTTCTCATCTATAAATGGAGCTAAGAATACATAACTTTTAGGGTTGCTCTGAAGTTAGACTAAAAAAATATTCACTTAAAATGACTTGTCCAATATCTAACACAGTTTTAGTGCTTGATAAATGTTATTTTTGTGTTTAACAAATTGTCTTGTTGAATAGCTGTTTAGTTCTTCTTCCTAGTTTTCTTATGAAATGGTAGGACAGAAAAGGACTTCAGAATTTTTCTCACTGTTTTTGAGGAGAACTGTGCTTATCACATACTAAATCAGAGAGTTCTCTCTTACTTTCAATAACAGATGAAAGAAGATATTTCATGAGGACTGGCAGGGTATGCAAGCTTCTACTAGTCCAAAGGGTTTCAGGAAAAAAAGAAAATACATTATTAAAGGCACAAGCATTAAATTTTGAAGGAGTAACCAATGAGCTCTTTGATTCCGATTCTTTTTGACATCTGTTGTTTCATTAGAGAATTGGAAAAGCATTCATGTATCTTAAGTTTGTGTTGGTTCGCAAACTCAGGAGTTCCCTGGGTAAAATCTGAAATTGGCCCCCATACATGGAGGTCAAGGAGAGACCAAAGAAAGAAGGAGACCACTCCAGATTGGTAGGTGGCAGGTTTGGGAAGCAAGGGAACTTACATACAAGGTTCGTCTGGAGTGGCCAAGATGAAAAGATCTCTGCCCTTACCTACCAGAATCTTAAAATTTTATATAGGGGCCTTAACCGAGTTCACTCACCTACACCGTCCAGGTGGTCTCCATGGCACCTTACTCTCTCCAGGCTGTATACTTAAAAGTGGCTCCAGCTGTGGGAACAGTGGGCAGAATGTACATTTCAAGGACAAAGGGTGAGGAGCCTCTGATTGCCCAGGTGGACCTCATAGGTTACTAGTGTTCATGTCCTCTCTATGGCCTCCTCCAGCGATTTACGTTATTCTATTTCCAAAATGGAGACAAGCACAAATACTAGCATCCCTCTGGTCCAAATGTACTAAGAGACTGTCAGAAGTTTATGAAGACATTTTATCCTCCTTTCTCTGATTTTCATGCCAATACAAGAAACTGACGATCACAAGTGACAGTGTCACATAGCAGAAGACATAGACAATAAGCATGTTTATTTAACCAAGTGATTAATACACAACAGACATTAGATCAGGTGCTTTGAATGCATTACCTTATTTAATCCTCACAATAATCCTGAGTTAGACACATTTCCTCATTTGGAAAATAAAGCTTAGAGAGATCAAGCCTCTTAACCCAGGGCATACAGTGGGTACATGGCAGGACCAGAATTCAAACTGTGTCCGTCTCCAAAGTAAAAACTTAACCACTAAATCATGCTGTTTCCATGGTCACAAAAAGGGAAGTAAAGTGATAGAAAACCAGAAAAAAAGTATTCTCTAGTACCCTGCAGTGGCTTTGCTACATCTAAAGCATTAATAGAAATTGATTCAGCATTAGCCATACTTTAAGATAATGGCAGTTTCTCAAATAAAATTAATGTAACCTACTTTTGCACTTGATAACATCAAGTTTCTTTTCTCAGTAAGGTCTAAAGATCTAAAGAGCCCTAGTCCTATAAAGAATTAGAATACCTCTGGGTGGCATTTATGAATGCATCAATATAGTGTCAAAATTTAAAAATTAATCAGCCTGATTTTTGTCCACAAAAATATCAAATGATTTATTTCTTGCTTTTGTCTAATTATCTGTTCAGTGCCACTGGTTTGACAAAATTGGCCTTTTATTTTGGCATAAGGTAAACACATATTAATCAATAAATTGTAGGAAATCAGAGCCTCTAAGACATTTTCCAGAAACAATAAATTCTTTTTGCTCACTGATAACCACTTACAGTGGGACAAATCCAGATGAGAGACCATTACCTACAAGTAGATTAATCATGTTAACTACAATGCTTTTGTGTACCATTAGAAACATTGACTGAATTAATCACTTTTGGTATCAGTTAGAAAGTGGGTGGCCTGAAATAGTTAACATCTCTAAAATTTTCAGGTACAGCACTTAGTTTCCTCATTTCTTGCATGATTGTCAAATTCAAACAGACCATAGCTATAAAATAATGGCAGAAGAAGATTCACTACCAACACCAGGACTAGTGCGGTGTTCACAAGTATGGTGAACACTGAATGTAGGCATGGCGTAACTGCTAGAACCAGAGTTCACAAACATGTATAGAACTCACAGTCCCTCCCTTAAGAAGCCCCTGGTTACCTCTGAGGAAGCTATAGAACCTGACGATAGATAAAAAATCAGTGATCAAAGTTGACATCACCAATGTTGACACAAATGAACAATACATGCTCTTTGGTGTGATGCGCTGAGAGTCCAACACAAGGTCAGTGATATTCTTGCCAAAAATTCATAACTTGAATCAAGTGAGAGGGAAACCTCAGACAAGCCCAAAGTGAAGAAGATTCTACAAAATAACTGGCCTGTACTATTCAAAAATGTCAACGTCAGTAAACACAAAGAGAAAAGCTGAAGAATTTTTGCCGATTAAATGAGACTAAAGAAATACGGTTACTGAATGCAATGAGTAATCCTGAATTGAGTCCTAGACCAAGAAAAGAATGGCTATAAAGGACATTTTGGGAGAGACTGATAAAATTTGAATAGGGACTGTGGATTAAACACACAATAAGACATAAAATGATGTAAAAACATAACTTTGTTCTGTAAAAGTCAACTACTTTTATAAAAGTACTTGAGGGCAAAGGAGCCCGTGTCTCCAACTTATTTTGGAAAGGTTCAAAAATCTACTTATGTTTTTATTTTACATAAATATATTTTTTTCTTTTTACAAAAATGGGATTAAATACAGTTTTGTAACTGGATTTTTTCACTTAGCAATGTAGCTTGGAGATCTTCTATGTAAGAATATATACTATTATTTCAATCCTTTTAATAGTCTCATAGTATTTTATAGGCATTGAAGGGTATTTAAATAGTTTTGATTTTATAATATTATAAACAATATGTTATTAAATATTCCTTATACCCATATCTTTATAAACCTGTCTCAGTATTTCTGTAGGAACAGTTCCTAGAAGTAGAATTATTAGATCAAAAGACATAAGTAATTTAAATACTGGTAGATGCCACCAAATCACCCTCCAAAAATCTGAATAATTTACCATCCCTTCAATAGTGTCTCAGTGTCCTATTTACCCATAGATTTCTCACCGCTGAATATTAACCTTCTAAATTTTATCCAACCTGTGTGTATCATTATTGTTTTAATTTGGGTTTTACAAATTGCTTGTGGAGTTGAACTTTTTTTAATGTTTGTTTGGTCATTTGTACTTATTTTCTGTAAAATGTCTATGCTTATCACTTGCCTATTTTTTTTCTTTTTGTTGTTTTCTTATTGAATCATAAAAGCTACCTGTGTATTATGATCATTGCTCCTTTGCTGCATCTAAACTGAAAAAAAAATGCTTTTTTCCACCGTATGCTTGTCCTTTGCCTTTGTTTAGGTTGCCTGTTAAGAACTCTAAGCTTTGTGTAGTGAATTCTGTCAATCTTTTCTTTACATATTCTGAGATTTACATCTTGTTTAGGAAGGTTTCCCTATCTCTAAATTCTAAAAATATCCTTCTATATTTTCTTCCATTACTTTTAAAAATATTTAGATCTTAATCTACTAGTAATTGTTTACATAGTATGAGGAAGCTATGGAAATAAAATTGTTTCCAAATAAATGTCCATCCTATTCCACTTGGTGCTTAATTTTATTTCCCTACTAATTTGAAATTCAATGTTTTTCATATATTAAATTCCCATATATCTTCTGTTTCTGTTCTCCCTATTCAATATCATTGATTATTCCTGAAAAAAATACTGAGCTCTCTGATATATTGAAGTATATGTCAGGGCAATGTTCTCCCTCTACTCCCTGCTTTGTGCATGTGGTATAATGGTTAAAAACACAAATTCCAGAGCCAATCCTGCCCATAGTGCTTTCTGCCCACTGGCATGTCAGTTGAATTTTTGTACCTCAATCCCTTATCTGTAAAACTTGCAAGAGTATAAGATTGTTATCATCATTATAGAATTGCTAGGATTATAGGATTATTATTGATTGTTATAAATAAATGAATTAATGTGTGTAAAATTATTAGATCAGTATTTATCATATAATAAATACTCTATAAATGCTGCCTATTGCTATTACCACCTTCCTTTGTTTTTCAAATATAGTTATTCTTTTGCAATTTTTGCTTTATGTAAACTTTTGCAATTTTCTAGTGGGAAAATTTGCAGTTCTCCAATTTCCATAAATATTACCATTTATTTGTACTTTGTTAGACAGGGCAACGGGTACTAAGTTCATTATACGTGAAATTCTTTTTGTGTAGCTTAGAATTGTGGACCAATGAAGTCCTATCTTCATATGAAGATAAATAAAGAAAATATAGTAAATAAAGTCCAAAATAGCCCTCCTATTGTTTTGACCTGCTATGGTTAAAGCTGCCCTCTCTGACCCCCAACAAACAACTCCCAGGACTCTGAGGAGAGCAGTTTGAAAGTCTCCATTCTGGAATAATTTTTATCTTATTATGCAATCTCTTAACACACGTATGTTTGTCTCAGTGAACTGTGACTGAATTATTGTGCTTCATTATCTGAGAGCAGGCTGCCATTTGGTGTACTTCATAAGAAAAACATCCTTATATGATACTCCAGAATTTGCAATTTCAGGAAAGAAAGCAATAAGTGACCACCATTCCCGTCTATTCCAAGATTGCACTTTACTAAAGAGGCATAATAGATTAATGTGCACCATATGAAAGAATTTTTTAACAAAATTCAGTAAAGCCTGTTTAAATGGGTTCACACTATAACATATGGTTAAGTGAGATGATATTATAATTATATCTACTTTGTTATGGTAGATATGTTAACCACATTAGTCTTTTGTAGAAAATATACTACTTGATTTTGTGGTCCAGCAGTGCTTTTATTGATTGTGTTCTTGATTTAATATAAACAGCTCCCTAAACTATAAATACTCTAATCAAATTTCTGTATTTTTATATTTATATGATCACTTCTGTTGAGCTAAAAATACAATTCACCAGTCACTGTTATAAATGTAATCTGTTGAGTCTAAGGAGTTATAACAGGCTGTATTTGTTCTATTGTTATACTTTGTTCAACCAAGTGACAGCATGAACTTGCATCTAAAATACAAGTTATTGTATACTGCAGGCCAAAACATAGGCTGGTTCTGGAGTATGAGCTAATAGTGCAGACATGGGATAACAGTGAGTGGCTCTCTGGGTTCCAATGAGCAAGGCAACCTTCCAGTTCATCTGAGAGAAGCACAGTCCAACATTATCATAGCAATGTATCCATCTGTGAGCCTTGGTAGCTCTGAATGAGTGCATCGCAGAGACTGTGGCTGGTTAGCCAGTTACTGAATGTTGCACACTGCTTTGCCTGTGTGACAATAAAAGGGACCACAGATGGGACTATTGTGTTGGGCAGGCTACCAATAGTGGGTATCCTGATGCATTGTGTCATCAAAGTATACAATGTCACAGCAAAAAAAAATGGATGACTGTCAACAAAGGGCTATTATGTTGAGTCATGCTAGATACTTTGACTCGTTTGTGGAGAAGAGAAAAATGAATTTGAATTATTCAATAAAGATAATCTCCTATATGCCTTGTAATTGCTAGATAAATCATTATATATGTGACTCACATAACATGCATTTTACCACGTAGAGATTAAATTCAATGATTTTTAGTTGAACAATAGACAATTACTTCAAAACTTGAAACTTGGAATCCTTAGAATTTAATGAACTCTTTGAACATTTTCTCTGTTCCAACCTAAGAAAAACACATCTGCAATATGATCATAGTCCCATGCGATATGCGGGTTAAAAGGAGTTTTAAAAATGAGGAAAATTTTCCAAGAAAACAACTAACAATTTTGGAGCAGAATTCAAATCAGTCTGTCTAATTTCAAAGCCTCTAGCCTAACTTGAAATCATGCTTCTCTCACTGTAAATTCAATTCTTCCCCCACAAGCCAATCCTCTTCAATTTATTTCTTTGATTTGAAAATTATCAAAATATGTATAGCAAACCTTGAATGTAAACCCTCAAGATGTTAACAAAGGTTAACACCTTGGCATATTTACTCCATTTTTTTTTAATATAAAAGAAGAAAACTATTCAGATAGTGTTGAATATTCTGATTCTTAGTCACATTTTCTTATTCCATCTCCAGAGACAACCACTATCATGAACTTGGAGTGCATTCTGCCAGACAGTGTTTCTAATTCTTTTAGTGCAAATATATTATCTATAAGACATGGACATTACTTAATTACGTGTTGATTTACATAAATGGTATTATGCTGGGCAAATGATTCTACAACTTTCATTTTGCAAATTGACATGTAATCTAGTTGATTCATTTTAACAGCTGCATAATAATATATCTATGTTTTATTTATCCATTCCCCTGTTGATGAGTATTTAGATATCAAACATTACGATTTCAAATAAATCTGCAGCAAACAGCTTTCTGCATGTTTCCTTATAACACATGTGAAGTATCTCTAAAGTATATATGTACCTAAAAGTGTGTTCTCAATAGTCGGTGCCCACACCATCCAGTTATTTTAAACACAACTCCTTTGTACAACGTGCCTTTACCAAATATTATACCAACAGAATATTTTATCGGTAGTGTACAAATAGGTCCATTTCTCCATAGTTGCCAATACTAAGTACTTTTGAAAAGATTTTTGTTGTTTAATCTATCATTTTTGTGGACTGAATGTGCCCCCCACCCCCAACTCATATGCTGAAATTCTAACCCTCAATGTGACAATAATTGGATGTAGGGCCTTTGGGAGGTGATTAGGTTGTGAAGGTGGAACCATCATAAATGGGATAATGCTCTTATAAAGAGACCCCAGAGAGCTCTCTTGGCTCTCTGCATGTGAAGATACAATGAGAAAACAGCCGTCTATGAATCAGGAAGCGAGTTCTTATTAGATACCAAATCTGCCAGCATCTTGATCTTGGATTTTTCAGCTTCCAGAACTGTGAGAAATAAATGTTTGTTGTTTAAGCCACCCAGTCTGTGGTATTTTTTGCTATAGAAGAGCCTGAATGGGCTAAGACACTCTTATACAAAAATCTATAAAATCTATATAGGTAGGTAGATTTTTAAAGAATAATAAATGAGTCTCATGGTATTCACCACCAAGCTTAAAAGGTAGTACATTATTGGTCCCTTAGAAGTTGTGTGTCTACCAAATCACATCACTCTCATTCTCTAGAATGACTTTTGTGCTCATCCTTTTCATCCATATAGATTTTACCATCTGGGTATGAATATCCAGTTTTGAAAACCTCAGTAGGAAGCGCAAACCTAGATGTGTAAGAAACAGAGACGTTATCACTATTAGAGGAAGGCTTTCAGGAGAAGCTCTGTTGATGCGTTTCGAAGTCTGTGAGAGTATACAAGAGCCCCTTCTGGGGAAGTTAGTGAGCAAGGCCATAAGAGTCAAGAAGAACATAGAGCTCATGTAACTTGAGCCATCTACCTAGGCTGAAGTAAGAAGTAGGTATTGCGGGATGTCCAATGAAAACATAATCAGGAGTGAATAATTCTGCATTTTCTGCTTCTAAGTTCACTAAACCCAACTTTAGCTCCAAAAGTTGGTCAAGGAAGAACATTTGTGGGGTCCAAAGAGTGTCTTCAATTGATTCAACAAATAAAGGATTAGGAGAGGAGCAAGAACTTCATCAGCACATGGTTTAATCCAGCCAAGTACAGATGAGAATCTGGGCCAGGTTCTACTTAGACACTGTGCCCTCAGGTTAATAATGGCACAGTGGCAATGGAAAGGTTATTCAAGTCAGACTTCAAAATGTTTATTTCTTGAGTAACTTTTCTCTAATCTAGTCTGGGGCACAGCTGTTATCCTGGGATCCTCCTTCATCATCTTACTGAGAGTTCTCTTTAACTGTTTCTTGTGTTAAATCTCCTCTTTGATATGTCCCATTTTAGTCTCTGTCTTGGTTTATTTTGAGCTTCACAAAGATAAGCTAGTTTAGTTCATCAATACAGAGAGAACTTTGATATCAGAATTTCAAGCTTGTCCTCGGGCACTGGTCAGGTCCCCCACAGGGACCTCCAATCTCCTGTTTGGAAGGTAAAGACCCTGGAGCACAGTAGTAGAGAAGGATTAGGATCTCTGAATTCATCAATCAGTATAGAAATCATCATTTAATCACTTTGTTTTGGGGAATATTTCTCTGTGCTCATTTCCACCAACCCCCTCTGTTTTACTCAATTCACAGCATAAACTTTTAGCCTTCTGTTTCATTGAGGAAGAGGAAATTTCCAAATAGGAAAGTTTTTTGAAGAGACCTAGAGACATTAATGCATCTAAATAGCTTTTACCCAGTCTTCCCCACATTAGACACCGCCTCCCCTTCTGATTATATGGTCCTTGACATTTCTGGTAATTTTTGAGAATTATTCAGTAGACATTCTGTAGTCTTCAGCTTTCCTCATGTCAAGCTTGGAATCTGGCTTTCTCATGACTGATAAACCAGTTGCCATTTGTCCATCTGCTGCTTTCCAGCTTATGAAATTTTGTTGCTCTTGCCTTTAGTCTGTGTTTCTCATCCTTGCAGTCACTAAAGTAAGCATTATAAAGGCTAAGGTAAAATAGTAGATTTTTGCTGAAAATATAAGCAAGCCAAAAAATTCCTGCCTGAGTTCTCCTCTGTTCTTTCATTAAACTTTTTCCTCAAGTTTTTAAAAAACAGAATGCCCTGTATGAGAGTCTATGCATCAAAAGAAATCTTGACAATGGTCATTGGAATGCTTCACACTCATTCAAATGAAACTGAGGAATTTGAAAGTATGGATGTAATTTGTTGGAATCTTAAACGTGAATCAGAGAAAATCACACAGCTAGAATAGGGTTGTTTTTTTTTTTTTTTTGCAGCCCATCAAATGCTAAACCAAAACAGTGTGTGAAATGCTGGTAGAAAATATGCTTTGCTGTTCTTCAGATTATGTGATGAGTGGAGGAAAATGATGTAAGAAATAATAACAAATGATATACACCAGTCTCTCCAAAATAAATTACTAAATTAAATGACAGCACTTTCTAAGAATATTCAGTGTGCTAAAGAATGAGGATCTAAAGGGAAAAGATATAGTCCATACCTCTAAGAAGCTCACAGTCAAATGGAGGAAGCAGATTGTCAAGTGATAGCAGGACTCAAGGCTTATGTCTATGCTGCTTCTCTCTCTCCCTAGAACATTCTTTTTCCTACTCTTTGTTTAACTGGCTTCTTCCTTCTAGATATGAGCTAAAATGACACCTCTTCCTGACCACCCTATCCAAAGTAGATCTCCCATTTGCACCTACTATTATTATTTCCATCTTAGTGTTCTGTTTGTTTCTTTTAAGATATTAATCAACATGTATGATTATTTTATTCTTGTTTGTTCTTTTTTCCCTTTCTTTTTCCCACCACTGGTCAAGGACGATATCTCTTTTGTTTCCCATTTTATCCACACTGACTGAAGCAGTTCTTGATACATGGCATATTAGGGGAATTTAGCAATATTTTCTATCTAAACTTCCCAGCAGCACATGAGCTAAGTCTCAAAGCATTTGCAGGAGTTAGCCATTGGTAGAGGGTATTTGAGAGATCATTTCAGGCAAGCAGAGAGGTATGTGAGAAACCACAAATTGTTTAATATAGCACGAGTGAGTACTTTGGTAATGAGGATAAAAAGAAACCTGAGAGAAATAAAAGTAAAGAGGAAAGTTGAGCAAACTCATAAATTATTGCCCCATCACAAATTCTTGAGCACCATTGCAATATTTTAAGAAGGTAAAATATAAGAATAAATGCTTTATTTTAGAAACTTAAATCAGAGAAAAGTGAACAGGATGGATTTGCGTAGGGGAAAGCTACACACTGTTGATATAGTAGTTATCCTCCAGAAAAATAAGAATTTGAACTTTAGAAACAGTTCATGTGGAGAAGAAAGATGAAGAGCTTTAGAATCAACAGTATTTGCTGATCTACTCGATATTGTGAGTGAAGGAGACAGATAAATCAAAGATCTTTTTCAAATACTAGCATAGACTGTTAAATAGAAAATAGTGCCATATACGAAAATGAAGAAAATAAAAGGAATATGTTGGGGTGTGTACGGAGGAAGGATAAGGAGTAATATCACCTTTAGTTTGGGCTTTTGCATGCATTTAAGATGCCAATTGTATAATCGTTCCTACTTTGTGTCGCTTTTTAAAATTGTTTTCTTTACTTGGACCCTTCGTGTGACATTTCCTAAATATTCATTAAATGTATGTCTCTCTTTCTGATTTGCTCCTCTGAGGCTCTGTAATGCATAACTGACCAGACATTTAGAGACTGGAATAGAAGAATGTTTCAAGAAGACAGAAATCAGACTTAAGACTCTCTTAATTATCACTTTTTTGTTTAAATACTGGCTTGCTGACTATGGAGGACAAGTAATACTACTTAAATAATTATTTTGAAAAGAAAAATTCATTTTTGCTGTGGCCAAAGGAAGAGTAGTAGCTCCACTATAACCCTATTATCTCACATTAGCTGAATGCAAATAATGACTAATTCCTATAACATATGTTTTAATTTTGCAAAGAAAATCTAAATGCTAAAGTATTGTCTTTTTATGCAGACACAATACAGGCAAACATAATTCATTAATGCAAATTTAAGGTAGTAACCCAGGTATAAAGAAAATGTAGATAACACCAAAGTGCTTTAAAATGATTAGACTTGAGGGAGTTTAAATATGATAGAGGAGAACTTTGCAAAAGGACTAAATTCTTTCACATATTCAAGAGGAGGTATTTTTCAATATATAATTCAAAATAGAGCATTTTAATATTATTGTTTTGAAATTTCCCAATTTGTATCTAAAATTCATAGCAGATATTTATCGTTTCCGCTAATTTAAAAATGGAACAAATGTGTCTATTTGAGAATTGTTAACAAAAATTTTTCCATGAAATAGCTGGTGTTGTTAAAATATTAATTGGTTGGATGCCATATTAATAAAAAGGAAAGGTATAAGATTATAAAACAATTAATCAAGTGATTTTTTGTTTCACTTTCTCAAAATACAAGACAGGACATTAAACATAAGAGCAGTCAGACAAATAATTAAAAATAAATATGTGCTGTTTCTTTTTCTGTCATAATGCCTACTGATACAATATTAATCTCACCACTAGATTAACTCTCTGTGTAATCTTTGACTTCTCATCTTTAACATCTGAAAGTTCAGCAACACGAAGTTCACATTTTGGTTAACAGTCAGACATTTCATTTAATGAATTAAAATTTTGGTCAAATATCCTCATTTACCACTGTATTTCATAATGTTATATGATATCAGAATTCTCCCTACCCAAATCTATGTATGTGTTACATGCCTAACCTTGTTATGTTTAAAATAAACGTATATCTTGGAAACAAAGGGTAAAAACAAAAAGATAAGAAAAATGTGAAGAATTGAAAAGGAAAAAATCTGGAAAAAACTAAATGAAATGAGTTCCTTGGAGCAATGTCTAGTTTCTGGTCTAGGCGGAGAAGGTATTATATGAGACAGAGGCATCTTGTTGCACCAAAAATCAAGACACCTTCAAAATTAGTGGGATAACATCAAACCAACAAGCAAACAGGTTTAAGAATCCCACACAGAACAAAACTGAGCACCAAATCAATAATAATTTCAGAGGAATAATATAATCTTAGAAAACCCAAAAATTAATATTCAGAAACAATAAAGCCAGAAAACAATTATAGGTCAACATTAGATTAAGCATTTCCTTACTGTGAAATTGGTAACTAAAGTAAAAAAAGTAAACACACCTCATCCTTTCAGTTAGGAACTATATTTCATGGTAAGTAAAGAGCTTCACTAAGAGGGAAAATGTTTGACATTATGGAAGAGAATAAACTAATATTACTGCAGAAATGATACAGTTGAAATACTGTTTTAAACTTGTACTCTTCAAGTAGTAGAGCCTTAATTTATATAATATATAATATATAATAATATAATATAAAATATATCATATATAATAATATAATTATATTAATAATTAAATAATTATATATTATTATATAATATTATAAAGTATATAATATAATATATAAGTGAAATTTACAGAACTACAAGGAAAATTATTACAAACCTGAAATTAAAACAGAAGACTGTAAGACTTCTCTCTCCATAATAAATAAATTGAGCAATGGAAATATTCAGTATGCTACAAGAGATTTAAGCAATTAAAACAATATAAGAGGAATATACAGAACTCCATACCATGCAATTGCTGAATACACATTTTATATAGCATATATACACATATAACTTACAAAACTGTATTTAAATTCCAGACAATAAATTAACAATAAATATCAGAGAATCATAATTGTACTGATTATTTTCTACTGACAAAGAAATTTTAAAATATGTATTAGTTACAAAAGTACCTATAAAATGCCACAAATATTTGGAAATGTTTACAAAAACATTACAAAAGAAAGAAAATTTGTAATATATATGTAACTGGAGACTCAGAAAGAGAGGAGAGAGCAAACGGGCACAGTGGCAATACTTAAAGATATAGTGGTCGAGAATTTTCCAAAACTAAGGAAGGAATTTAACCCACTAATTTAAAAAGCTCTGCAAGCCAAGTAAGATAAATACAAACAAAATCACACTTAGGCACACCGTAGACAAACTGCTAAAAATCAAAATAGAAGTAAAATCTTAATAACAATGAGAGAAAAAGAAGATAGACTATATTTAAAGTAGAATTAACAACACTAACAGAGACTTCTCAATAGAAACAGGAGAAGCTTTAAAAAAGTGATGTCATTACAACACTGAAGGAAAATAATGGTCAACTTTGATTCTATACCTGGCTAAAACATCCTCCAAAGTGAAAATGAAATAAAAATGTTTTCTGACAAAATCAGAAAATGTATTGTCAGTGCGTACACTAAAAGAAAAACTAAAAGGAATAATTTAAGCAAAAAACAATGATTTCAGATGGAAACATAAAGATACAGAAAAACAGACCAATAAATGAAAGCGATAAATACTGGGTAAGCATAAATGAACATTAACTACAAAAAGCAAAAAGCTACACTTGGAAAATTCCATATGTTCCACTTAAGCATCTAAGGAGCTTATAAGTTGCTACTCCATCTTTGCAATAAGTAAAAAGATGAACAAACTGAAAAATCAACAAATCTCCTTGGATTCATCAGAGAAGTAAGGTCACAGGGCAAACTGTTGCCCTAAAAATGAGAGAGACAGAGATCAATACAAAGAATCACAACATACTGGAGTAGAAATCCAAAAGCAGAAACCTCTGCCGGAACCAATGCTGGGGTAGGAAAATCTAAACTGTAATTGGCAAATTGCTGGAGACTCAGTGTGGACAAGTCTGAGAGTTAAAAACTCCTGGAGACCCAGTCATAGGAAAGCCCTCATGCTTTTGTGAGTTTTACCACTAGGAGCTCAACCGGGTCCTCACTGTGACTATCAGAGAAAAGTTCACTCACACAGGGCGAGGTGAAAAGTAATCAGTTTGAAATAAGTCAGAGTATTCTGCTCTTGTAAACAAGGACTGACCTCAGGAGAAACTATTTTATAGGACCCTAACCCACCTGTGGGAAGGGAAATACCCAATTACAGCTTTATTTAGTTATGCTGTCCTTCCTAAGGAGACATAAAAAAATAAAACCCTGAGAAGCACTAATGAAATTCACAGTCCAGGGGCACAGGCTCACTAAAGGTCTGAGACCTAATCACAGAACTTGAGAACACTTTCCCTCCCCCAACTTATTTCTACCATTTTACCAAAGGCCTAATTACAGCAGTTCCCTTTACCCACCCATCAAGACATATTACACGACAAAATCTCAGTTTGAAGAGACAGATCAAGTATCAGAACCAGAATTAGATATGACAGGAATGTTGGAATTATCAGACCAAAAAACTTTTTAAACTATGACCAATACTAAGGGATTTAATAGAAAAAGTAGATAATATGCAAGAACAGATGACTAATATAAGCAGAGAGATAGAAATTCTAAGAAAGAGTCAAAAAGAAACATTAGAGATAAAAAACATTGTAATAGAAGTGAAAAATCCTTTGATGATTAGGAGACCAGAAACAGCTAAAGAAAGAATCTCTGAGTTTAAGGACATGACAATAGAAACTTCCAAAACTGAAAAGCAAAGAGAAAAAAAGGCTTAAAAAAACCCACAGAATATCCAAAACCTGTGGGACAACTACAAAAGGTATAACACACATGTAGTGGGAATACCAGAAGGAGAAGAAAGAGAGAAAAGAACAGAAACAATATGTGAAACAATAATGATGAGAATTTCCCCAAATTAATGTCAGACAATAAATCATACACCCAAGAAACTCAGGAAACAGCAACCAGGATAAATGCCAAAAGAAATCTATGCCTAAGCATTCATATTCAAATTTCAGAAAATCAAAGATAAAAAAGTCTTGAAAAAAGCCAGAGAGGAAAAGGAAAACACCTTAGCTACACAGGAGTAAACATAAAATTATATCCAACATCTCAGAAATCATGAAAACAAGGGGGGGGGGTGTGAAATATTTAAGACATTGAGAGGAAAATAACCCACCAAACTAGAATTCTGTGCCCTGCAAACTACCATTCAAAATTGAACAAAAAACAAAAACTTTCTTAGACAAACAAAAACTGAAGAAATTTGTTGCCAGTAGACCTGTCTTTCAAGACATGTTTTAAAAAATTCTTCAGAGAGAAGGAAAATTATATATGTCAGATACTAGGATATACATAAAGAAAGGGAGAGCATTAGAGAAAGAATACATGAATGTAAAATGGAAACATTTTATTTTTCTATTTTTAATTTATATTAAAATTTTAATATCAATTTTGATATTTAATTGATATTGTAATTGTTATTACAGATAGCAATTGTCCAAAATACCAATATCAACAATGTATTTGATTATGTATGCTTAGGTGTACAAAAATGCTTATGTATGTTTATGTATACATGAGATGAATGATGGCAGTGACACAGGGATGAGAGGGAACAGTTAGGAATATTTTGTTAACATAAGGTACTTTCCCTACCTGTGAAGTGGTATAGTATTATCTCAAAGTGGACTTAGGTTAGTTGTAAATGTATTGCAAACCCTAGGACAATGGCTAGAAAAAGCAAAAAAAACCCAACAAAAGTGTAATTGCTATGCTAAGAAAGGAGAGAAAATGAAATTACATAAAATGCTTAATTAAAAGTACAAAAGGCAGAAAACATGTGGAAGACAAAAATGGGACTAAAGAACAAGGCAGCAAGTAGGAAAAAGTATCAAATAGAAAATAGTAACAAATATGGTAAATATTAATGAAGCTATTGATAATCATTTCAAATGTTAATGTTCTAAATGAAAATAAAAAACAGAGATTATCAGAATGTATCAACAAACAAGACCCAATTATGCACTGTTTACAAGAAACCCACTTTAAATATAAAGACATATATAAATTAAAAGTAAAGGGATCGAGAAAGATATATCATAACACTAACAGAAGAAAGTGGGAGTAGCTATATTAATTTCACCTAGGGCAGACTTCAGAGCAAGGAAATTTATTAGGGATAAACAGAGGCACCACAAATGATAAGGGGTCAATACTCCAAGAAGACAGAACAATCCTTAATGTGTATGCACAACAACAGAGCATCAAAATATGTGAAGCAAAAATTGATAGAACTGCAGGGAAAACAGATGAATCCAGTATCACAGTTGGAGATTTCTCTCCAACATCCCTCTATCAGAAATCAACAGGTCCAGGACGCAGAAAATAAGTAAAGCTGTAGTTGAACTCAACAGCACCATTAATTAACTGGATATAATTAACGTCTATAAACTACTTCATCCAACAAGAGCAGATTACACATTATTCTCAGGCTCACATGGAACATTCACCAAATAGACCACATTCTGAGCCGTAAGATGTACTTTAACAAATTTAAGAGTAGAGATCATACAATGTATGTTCTTAGACTACAATGGAATTAAACTAGAAATCAATAACAGAAAGATAGTTAGAAAACCTCAAAATACTTAGAAATTAAGCAATATACATTTTTTTAGGAAGATTAGCTCTGAAATAACATCTGCTGCCAATCCTCCTCTTTTTGCTGAGGAAGACTGGCCCTAAGCTAACATTCATGCCCATCTTCCTCTGTTTTATATGTGGGATGCCTATCCACAGCATAGCTTGACAAACAGTGCCATGTCCGCACTCGGGATCCATGCTGGCAAACCCTGAGCCGCCGAAACGGAACATATGCACTTAACTGCTGCGCCACTGGGCCAGCCTGCAATGTACATCTAAATAACACATGGATCAAAGAAGAAATCATAAAGAAAATTTAAAAATATTTGGACTAAATTAATATAAAAATACAACCTATCAAAATTTGTGAGATGCAGTGAAAGCAGGAGTTAGAGGGTAACTTATAGCACTGAATATTTATTAGAAAAGAAGAAAAATCTAAACTCAGCCATCTAAATTTCTACCATAGGAGACCAGGAAAAGAAGAGCAAATTAAATCCAAAGTAAACAGAAGGGGGAAAAAAAAAAGAATAAGAGCAGAAGTCAATGAAATGGAAAACAAGAGATCAACAGAAAAAATCAACAAAACTAAAAGATGATTATTTGAAAAGATCAATGAAATTGATAAGCCTCTAGCCAAGCTAACTAAGAAAAAAAGAGGAAGGACATAAATGACTAATATCAGAAACACAAAAGGGTACATCACTACAAATCACATGGACAGTAAAATGATAATAAAGGAATACTATGAACAACTCTATGTCCACAAATTTGATAACCTAGATGAATTGGACTAGTTCCTTGAAAGACACAACCTGCCAAAAGTCACACAAAAAGAAATACACAATTTGAATAGGCTGATATCTATTAAAGAAATTAAATCAAAAATTAATTGAAACAGAAAGCACCAGACCAAAATGGGTTCACTGGCTATTTATACCAACATTTAAGGAAGAAATTATACCGATAATCTACAACCTCTTCCAGAAAACAGAAGCGAAAAAGAACACTTTCTAACTCATGAGTTCAGCATTAGCCTAATACCAAAATAAGACAAAGACATTATAAGGAAAGAAAAATACAAACCAATCTCTTGTGAACATAAGTGAAAATATCCTCAACAAAATATTAGCAAATCAAATCCAACAATGTGCAAAAAGTATTATACCCCAAGACCAATTGGGATTTATCCCAGGCATGCTAGGCTGTTTTAACATTTGAAAATCAATCAATGTAACCCATCACATCAACAGCTAAAGAAGAAAAATCATTAGATCTTATCCATAGATTCAGAAAAAGCCTTTGACAATATCCAACACTCATTCATAATAAAAACTTGCAGTAAACTAGGAATAGATGGGATCTTTCTCAATTTGACAAAGAATTTCTACAAAAACCCTACAGCTAACATCAAACTGTATGATGAGCAACTCAAAAATTTCCCACTGAGATTAGGAACACGGTAAGGATGTCTCCTTTCACCACTCCTTTTCAAGTTAGTACAGGAAGACCTTGCTAATGCAGTAAGACAAAAAAAGGAAATAAAAGATACACAGATTGAGAAGGAAGACATAAAACTGTCTTTGTTTGAAGATGACATTATCCTCTAGGTAGAAAATCTGAAAGAAGTGATGAAAATCTCCTGGAACTAACAAGGAAATATAACAAGGTTGCGGGATACAAGATTAATATACAAAAGTCTATTAGTTTTCTTATATAACAAGAATGAACAAGTGGAATTTGAAATTAAATACATAATACCATTTACATTAACTCCCCCCAAAATGAAATACTTAAATATGAGTCTAACAAAATATGTACAAGATCTATATGAGGAAAACTGCAAAATTCTGATGAACAAAAGTCAAAGCACTAAATAAATAGAGATATACTATGTCCATGGATAGAAAGACTCAATATTGTCAAGATGTGAATTCTTCTCAACTTTGTCTATAGATTCAGTGCAATTCCAATAAAAATCCCAACACATTATTTTATGGATATGAACAAACTGATTCTAAAGTTTATATGGACAGGCAAAAGACTTAGAATAGCCAACTCAATATTGAAGAAGAACAGTGAGAAGACCGACATTTCCTGTCTTCAAGACTTATTATAAAGCTACAGTAATCAAGACAGTGTGGTATTGGTGGAAGCAAAGACAAATCAATCAATGGAACAGAATAAAGAGCCCAGAAACAGACCCTCATAAATACAGTCAACTGACCATTGACAAAGGAGCAACAGTAATACAATTGGAGCAAACAGTCTTCTCAACAGTTGTGCTGGAACAACTGGATATCCACATGCAAAAATAGGAATCTAGACACAGACCTTACCCACTTCACAAAACTTAACTCGAAATGGATTATAAACCTAATAGTAAAAATGCAAAACTATAAAACTCCTGAAAGACAACATAAGAGAAAATCTAGATGACTTTGGGTATGGTGATGACTTTTTAGATAGAATACCAAAGATATAGTCATGAAACAAATGTGAAAAGATATGAGAAGCTGCCTGTCATTAAGATTTAAAGCTTCTGGTCTGTATAACACAATGCCAAGAGAATTAGAAGACAAGTCACAGACTGGGAGAAAGAATTTGCAAAAGACACATCTGATAAAGAATTGTTATTCACAATATGCAAAGAACTTTTAAAACTCAATAATGAGGGAAAAAACAACCAATTTTAAAATGAGCAAGAAATCTGAACAGACACCTCACCAAAAAAGGTATACAGATAGCAAATATATATATGAAATGACACTCAGCACCATATGTCATCAGGGAAATATAAATTAAAACAATGAGATATGATTACACATGTATTAGAATGGCCAAACCTGGAACGCTAACATCATATGCTGGTGAGGAAGTAGAGAAACAGGAACTCTCAATCCTTGCAGGTAGGAATGGAAAACTGGTACAGCCTCTTTGGAAGACAGTCTGGCTGTCTCTTACAAAAATGAACATAACTCTCAACATATAACCCAGCAATTGTGCTCCTTGAAATTTATCCAAAGGGGTTGAAAACTTACATCCACACAAAAGCCTACACGTTGTTATCAGCTTTATTCATAACAACCAAAATTTTGAAGCAACCAAGATATCTTTCAGTAAGTAAATAGATAAACAAACTGGGTGCATCCAGACAATGGAGTATTATTTGTTGCTAAAAAGAAATGAGCTATCAAGACATGAAAAGACATGGAAGGAAACTTAGATACATATTACTAAGAGAAAAAAGCCAATATGGAAAGACCACAAACTGTATGATTCCAACTATGTGACATTCTGGAAAAGGCAAAACTATGGAGACAATGAAAAGACAGTGGTTGTCAGGGTTCAGAGGGTAGAGAGGGAGAAATTGGTGGATCACAGGATTTTTAGGGGAGTGAAACTATTCTGTATGATACTCTAGTGATGGACACATGTTATCCTACATTTGTCAAAACCCATGGAAGGTACAATACCACAGGTGAATTTTAACATAAACTATGGACTTTGAATGATAAGGATGTGTCAATGGAGGTTCATCAGTTGTAACAAATGTACACTATGGTGCAGGACGTTGATGATGGGGGAGATTGTGTGCAGAGGTGGGGCAGTAGCTATATGGGAATTCTCTTATTCTGTTCAATTTTACTGTGTACTTAAAAGTGTCTAAAAATTAAAGCTTAATAATTTTAACAAAAAAGCGATATTAGTAAAGTTTTTGTGGGTTCCTATGTGAATGAGGATAATTTTTTCCAGAAGTTTTGTTGGAAAGGAGAACCGAAAAATGGAAATTAGAATTAGAAGAGGATAAAGATACACACTGAGTTTAAAACAAAGACAGGCAGTTTTAAATCATATTTGTGTGTTGTTGAGAATAATCCTCTAGAGAGGGCATTATGATGAAGAAATAGTAACTGCAGAAAGAAGTCCCTATAAACTGAGAAGAATAGAGAACTAGAGTTAAAAGAAAGTTTTGACTTTTAATAGAAGTAAAGATGACTCTTTCACGGTAAAAGTTGAGACAGAAGCTGTAGATCCTGATGCCAGTAGAAGTGTGGTCTGGATAAGAAAATCAGAACGTTACTGTTGGTTGCTTCATTTTCAGAGTGACAATTTCCTGAGAGGTGAGGAGAGATTCATGTGGGGCTTTCAGAAACGAGATTATTTCATTGCTATCTGAGAGAACATTCATTGATAGGATCGTTTGTCAGTACTCGCTGCCCATTGGAAAACCAGTCAGCCTGGTTTTGTAATTTGCCAAATGATCCTCCAGGTCATCAACATTTAAACTAACAGCATGTAAAATCTTGCCCAAACTGTATATTATCAGTACTTTCTATCTGTGACAATGTGACAGGTGATTTTTAAAGCTCTTTTATTCTAGAATTATCTTATTATTAGATTGAGAACGGTCTCTTGTGTTTATAGGCCAGTGTTCCTCCTTGCTTCATGAATTGTCTGCTCATATCATCTGCTCGGTTTTCTATTAAATTTTCTTTCTCATTTATTTTTTAAAAATTTTATGTTTTATGGATGCTATTGCACTTTTAATCATGTATTCTTAGTGTTTTGACTTTTTACCCTGTGTATTATATTGATGTGTTTTTAATTAGTGATAATAATGAAGAAATATTTTATGAAACAAAATTTTTAACATTTTCTTACAAAAATAACAAAAATCTAAAGTCAAACTCTAACAACATTTCCAAAACTGTTTATGATCATAGACTCATTGGGTATCTGCTGAAATTCAAGGGCTAGAAAGTTTCTGATGAAATCTATGGACACAGACAAAAGAATATATACATATGCAAAATTTTGCACATAATTCCAGTGGTCTCATAAAAGACCCCAGTTTAACAATCTCTTTTAAACATGGATATTCGTTTTTATTTAGTAATTTAAAATAACATAAATATATTATATTCATACAATATTGCACAGCTCTTTAAAAACAAGGTTTTCAATATTTTTATTGACTCAATATAATGTTAAACCTAGAAGACAGTCTTAATGCTGTGGTCTCAATTAACAATATAAATTTAAATTATTGTTATATGGGTTAGAAAAGGGTAGGATTAGAGTCAATGACATTTAGAAGACTATTGTGATGATATAAGTGAATATAATGGTGGCCTGAACAAAATGAACATGCGTATGTTTCTGTAAATTTTAGACTTTCAAAATAAAGCACATTGAGTCTAAAAGAAGGCTACCTAAATGTCTTTCATGAAGCGTCACAGGAGGACACTATTTTGGTGAATTGACCACACTTTTTTCAGTCTGGATCTCATATGAATTTTGAAACCTAATTTTTTTGAAACCTGATTTTATCAGCAAATCAAAGAAGAATACATTTCCCAGTGGGGAGTTTCACCTGAAAAAGTTTACTGAGAATTTTACAGTTACTTATATCTTTTATCTTTAAAATAGCAAGAGTAAAATGAGATGATATATTTATTAGCATATCTGGAACAATATATGCTCAAAATATAATAGGTTCATTGTTATTTATAAATCAGATGTTAATTTATTACTTGCCACTGAGAAATAGAAGTGTCAAGTTGAGCGAATATTTCTTTTTGCATAATCAGGACAAAACCCCACACACACATGCACAAAGAAAGCCAGCATTCTTTAAGAGCATGATGAAGAGTGAATGAATTGATGAGGAAGTAAAGGCAGAAGTTTGTCTTTTTGTTTTTTTGAGGAAGATTAGTCTGAGCCTGGCCCTGAGCTAACATCCGTGCCCATCTTCCTCTGTTTTATATGTGGGACGCCTACCACAGCACACTGTGTCAAGTAGTGCCATGTCCACACCCGGGATCCGAACTGGTGAACCCCGGGCCGGCAAGAATCAGAACGTGTGAACTTAACCACTGCACCACCAGGCTAGCCTCAAGGCAGAAGTTTTTGGCAAAACTTTCAAAAGTCTGATTATAAAGGAACGAAAAGATAAAAATGGCAGTTGAAACAAGAAGTCTGGTTAAAGACCCTTTTTAAAGTTTTAGCTGTGTTTTATTAAGATGGTGTTGTGGGTTGAATTGTGTCCCCTCCAAAAAAAAAAAAAAAGGTGTGTTGAAAATCCTAACCCCAGTATTTCAGAATATGATCTTATTTAGAAATAGGGTCATTGTGGATGTAATTAGTTAAGATGAGGTCATAATAAAGTGGGATGGGACTCTAATTCAACACAACTGGCGTCCTTATAAGATGGCTATGGAAAACGTTTACACAGAAGGAGAACATCACATGAGAATGAAGGCAGATATTGGTTTTGTACCGCTGCAAACCAAGGAACAACAAAGTTGACAGGAAACTACTAGAAGCTAGGGAAGAGGCAAGGAAGGATTTCCCTGCAGATATCAGAGGGAGCACGGCCCTGTGGACACCTTGATTTAGGACTTCTAACCTCCAGAACTGTGAGACAATAAATTTCTGCTGTTTAAGCCACTCTATGGTACTTTGTTACAGCAGCTCTAGGAAACTAATACAGATGGGAAGACTCAAGCATATTTAAATATTGGCAATGGGTCAACAGGAAGGGAGACAGTGGAGATAAAAAAGAAAACAGCTATCCCGGGCCAGCCTGGTGGCGCGTGGGTAAGTTCACACATTCCACTTTGGTGGCCTGGGGTTTACCAGTTCATATCCTGGGTGCAGACCTATGCACCACTTGTCAAGCCATGCTGTGGCAGGCGTCCCATATATAAAGTAGAGAAAGATGGGCATGGATGTTAGCTCAGGGCCAGTCTTCCTCAGCAAAAAAGAGGAGGATTGGCAGCAGATGTTAGCTCAGGGCTAATCTTCCTCAAGAAAAAAAAAAGTGGAAAAGAAAAGAGCTGTTAATGGAGCAAGTTCCTGGAGCAGAAGGCAGGAAATGCCAACTCAGAGAATGGCCTTAGGGAGAAAGACATTTCTTGAATTGTAGTGAGGGGAAAGAAGGAAGGTGAGGTAGTTCCAATATATGATTCTAATTTTCCCTAACACTTATGAGGTGAACTTATCTTCTGATAATGAGCAGGGTCCTGATTTCAAGGAGATTTGAAAGATGGAGAGGATTTGAAAGAGCTCTGTGGAGAATGACAGAGAAAGCTAACTGAATCTTTACAAGATTGCCAGTCTCCAGAGTCAAGTGGAGCATTAATAAGTGAGTGCATTTGCAGTCTGGTTGGGTATTGAGGCAATTCAAACTTGTATTTTTATTTTTTTTATCTGTCCTACTTTAAAAGAACAATTTGGCAATAAACATTTTAATTATTAAATTTGAAACATAGTAGATATTCATATGTTTTGTTGCCTTTTCACATCATGCAAGAAAACCATCATTAATTTCAACGATTGGACTCATGTTGTTGACGTTCTAGATTTGTGTATTATCAGTAGGACACATGTAATCACTGAATTAAAGCTTGTGGAAGCTACATAACCATGTGGAATTCCCATCAGATCTATAAATTTGCCTAGTCCTTGAGTTTATTTAATGTACGTGGCCATTTATTAAGTAAAATGACATACTAACATTTTTAAGGTTGGGTATAGGTGATAAACAGGTCCCTTAATAGCATGGATTAAATCATATAGTAGAGATAGAGTTATTAATTAGCATATTTAAAGGTTTATTAATATGGATAAATGCATGAAGTTAACAGAAAGATATAATGATAAGCCAATATGGAATTTTGAGAGGATCCTTACCGGTTTCTCAAGACATACGTTTAGGATTATATTTAATTGCCATCACCCTGAGCCACATCAATCAATAAATATCTAATTAGCTATGTCTGGGAAATATAAAAAAGAGTCTCCATTCATAAGGAGGTGAAACAAAGCTCAGCATAATAGAAAATAAGAACATTTAAAATTAAAGGGGTACTAAATGCTAGAAGCAAGCAAATATTGATAAACAATAAGTTATTCCAGACTAAGCCCACATTATTTTTAATGGAATTACTAGTCTATTGGCCGAAAGTCATAGACATTTATAATAAAGACACAATCAGGTTGATTAGCAGTTAAAATGATGAACTAAAGTGATGCTGTGTTGACATTGTAAATGCATAGACTCCTGCAGAAAGAATGCCAAAGTCTTCGAGTCCTTTCATAAGGCTGGGCCTTATTCATCTTCATACTCCCCAATCTTCATACTCCCCAACTCCTTCTCAAGTTTCTTCTTCTCCTGAGCAGTGAGGTTACATAGCGTAGAACTCAAAGGCACAGGCTCTTCAACTATTCAACCACATTTGGAATCCTGCTGTACTAATCACTAGCTGTGTGACCTTGGGCAAGTTAACTTTTCTTCATGCCCTATTGTTTCCTTATCTAGAAAATGAAAATAATATCTTGAAGCATTTTTGTGAGAATTAAATGAATTAATACATAAAAAGTTGGGCCAGCCCTGTGGCCGAGTGGTTAAGTTCATGTGCTCAGCTTCAGCGGCCCAGGGTTTTGCTGGTTTGGATCCTGGACGCAGGTGTGGCACTACTCATCAGGCCACGCTGAGGCAGCTCCCCACATGCCACAACTAGAAGGACCCACAACTAAAATATACAACCATATACTGGGGGGATTTGGGGAGAAAAAAGCAGAAAGAAAGGAAGAAAGAAAGAAGGAAGATTGGCAACAGTTGTTAGCTTAGGTGCCAATCTTTAAAAAAAAATACAAAGAGTCTCTGGAGCAAAGCCTGGTACAAATTAAGAGCTAAATAAACATTAAAAATTGTAATAAGTATCGTTATGTCACCTGTCTTCACTAATAGCATCATCATTTACTCAACCGTGCAAACTAGAAACCTGAGAATCAGCTTTAACTACCACCTGCTCATCACATATATGTCTTATCATTGGTGAACATATGCTCTGGTCTACATCTTTCATGTTCTAACTGTAGATTAAGTCTCCAGTCTCTCACCTGGACAATTTGACTGACACTCATAACTCTCTCTAATCCCACCTGCCCACACTCAGATCTGTTGTCCACATTTTCTATCATACCTTTCTCCCTCAGCCCCCCACATCCAAATCTAATGATGTTACCCCTTTTCTTAAAAAAGACTTAAAAGCTTCCAAAGTAAAGGTCAAATTTCTCACCATTTCACAGCAATTGCAAAATAAAAGGTCACTGTTCTCTGAACCTGTTCTGCTTTTTTATGCCTCACTGCTCCGCACTATTTTCTGTCCATCTCCCACTTGGAGTGCCTTTCCTTCTCTTTTCTACTTAATTATAATCCCCTTTACTTCCCACTTTGTGTAAGTCATTTCTTCCTCTTTGACCTTTTAGCACAATCATTCTTTAATAACAAGAGCAGCAATAACAATAGCCAACATTAATATATAATTATGTGTCACTATTATAGAGACAAGTGTTACCTCATTTATTCCTCAAAATAATCCCATAGTGTAGGTATTGTTATCAATCTCATTTAACAGATGAGGGAACTGGTGTATCAAAGGATCAAATACTTGTCTAAGTCTACTTGACTGGTGAGATATGGGGCATGCTTTGAATTCATACAGAATGATTTGAGAGCTGAAGCTGCTAAGAGTATTGCCTCCCAATTATAGCACTCAAACACAGCACATTGTATTATCATAAAAACCTGCATCTGTTTCTTCCAAAATACAATGCCTTCTTCATATTGGCATCTCCAGTGTCCAATTTAGGACCTGGAACATGGAATACACAATAATAATAAAAGAATAAACGAATAAATGAATGAGAACAGAAAAAATGAATAGCTAGTTTTCAATGGATTATCTTTCCTACCCTGTGGGTATATATTAAATAAATATTGTTTTACTAACAGCTTTATTGAGGTGTAATTATTATACCAAAAACTACACATTATTTATTGTATAGAATTTGACTGATTTGAACATACACATGCATCTGTGAAACCATCACCACAATCAAGATATTATTTCAACCTCATTAGAGAAAAAGCATAAGGAAAATCAAATAAAAATTGAAGTTACTACTACAGTTGAATTAATATTTGTCCAGATCTATAAAACCACAAGTAAATCAGATCATAAAAAATCTACGCTTGCCTTGATTTACTGGTTTTTGTTTGTTTGTTTCCTGAGCTAACATCTGCCACCAATCCTCCTCTTTTTGCTGAGGAAGACTGGCCCTGACCTAACATCTGTGCCCATCTTCCTCCATTTTATATGTGGGACACCTGCCACAGCATGGCTTGATAAGCAGTGCATGGGTCCACGCCTGGGATCCAGGCCAGCGAACCCCACACCAAAGTGGAGCCCAGGATCCCAACCAGTACACCACCAGGCCAGCCCTGATTTACTGGTTTTTTAAGTCCTAAAAGCACTAGCTTTAGTGCTCATGAAGACTTTCAAGATAGCCTCTCATCAAATTGGGCATTTTAATCCTAAAGATCTGATCTCTTTTTCTAAGGTTGTTAGATATAGCCACTGTAATAAAAAATCAGTGTCAGTGAAATTGTTTTAATATTCTAAAGTCAAGATTCATTAAACATGCATATATTTTGTTCAGTCAATACAGTATAGCTTCACTACAATTTCCAAAGCATCTTGTGGGGATGTCACATAGTGGCCCCATTCAGCTGAGATACCTGATTTGATTCCTGCCTAGGTTTCTGAAATGTATTTATCCAAGGTCGATGAGACTAGCCACATTAGTGATTATCCAAAAAGTTAAATTTACTGCTGCCGTATGCATCTTTCTTCATTTAGCTCCTGACTGTCCAGAGGTTTTCAAACTTATTTTCATATATGTCATTGCTTTTTTTGGATGACTATGTGAAGTTGAAATCATACCATGAATTTTTATTAACTTCTATTTACTTATGTACTAATTTAGTTCCAATCTTATTCCCAGAAGTGAAAGATATAAAATCTTCTATAGGTTTTAAATTGTAATTTAAGTTTAGGTTCTTTTGTATTTAATTTCCTGGTCTTCAAATATGTAACTTTTGTCTATGTTTTTAAATTTCCAATTTAATTACATAGTATCCAAGAAAATAGTCTGTAGTAATATTAATTTTTGAATAAAATTTTGACGTAGAAAATTTCATTAAATAATTTTCCATTAAAGTCCAATTCTAAGACTATATCATAAGAAAACAGCTGAGAACATGCGCAAAACTTTAGCCACTAGGCCTTTCTTTACACTGTTCTCTATAAACAAAATATTTTTATTTTTTATTATTACATGAGTTATTAAAAAACAAAATAGATCACTCTAGTTGTTAAAAATTGTGATTGAAAGAAATTAAATCACATGAAAAGATGTTTATAAATTAAATGAAAATAATACATTATAAACCAGTTAATTTGGTATATTCTCATTGTGTATGTAACTGGAAGATGAAACTCTGAAATGCTAACATGGTTGTAGGGTAAAAATCGGGATAATTTTTATTTATTTTATTTATCTATATTTCTAAAGTCTCTAACATCTATTAGTTTGGTTTTTTAAACAAGATTTTTTAATGCCTATATTAATATAAACTATACACAGAACTAAAATTTTAAAGTTCTTTTTAATTTGTTTTACTCTGAATATTTAGAACAAAGTTAATGCAAATAAGAACTTTCACTGGCCCTGAAGAGGGACCATTGAAACTTTTGGTTCAAAATCCATCACAATTTCTGACATATTTAAAACACACATATACATAACATTTCTACTCTTGCTGCTGAGAGTTATTTAAATTGGCCACATATACCCAACCTAAACTATCCAATTTGATTCGGTACTTTGTGTTACAAGTAGAATTGCTTCAATACTATCTAAAACCTTTAAAACAAAGGTAGACTTCTATTATTAACTGACATTCTTTAGCTAACATTAATTGATGTTAGATCATAAAAATTTAGTTTAACAATGGAAAATTTTCACAAAGTTCTGTAGAAGTTATATGCTATGGGACCCAATACAATTTTTTTGACATCTGTTCTTATTCTGATTAATCTTTCTTTTGTGCATCATTACTCTTCTAGAAATTGAATGAATTTAAAATTTATTATTTAGTTAAACTAAAATAATGTTTTTGACCTGTAATAAATACTTGATAAAACTCCGAACAAAATATAATTTCAGCTTTTAAGGGGCTTTGAGCCATAAGATTATTACATTTAAAAAATTCAGACTTTAAAAAATGTAAAATGGGGGCCCACTCCTCAGTGCAGTGGTTAAGTTCACGTGCTCTGCTTTAGTGGCCTGGGGTTTGTGGGGTCAGATCCTGGGCATGGACCAACACACTAGTTGGAAAGCCATGCTGTGGTGGCGTCCCACATATAAAATAGAGGAAAATGGGCACAGATGTTAGCCAAGGGCCAATCTTCCTCAGCAAAAGGAGGAGGATTGGTGGTGGATGTTAGCTCAGGGCTAATCTTCCTGAAAAAAAATTCTAAAATAAAATGATAGCTTAGGTGTGGAGAAATAAGGTATCTTCATAAGTTAATATCTAGAGCTACAACTTTTCTGCAGTAAATAAATTACAGCAATTTTTGCAATGGAATGCGATGATTTGCTGACACAAGAATACACTTTTGGTTTATTATTAAGTAGCATAATCAAAATGATCATATGATCTAGTTTTTTAAAAAAATGTGTATCTGTATATATGTGTGTGTGATGTGTTTGAACGTAGGTACATACATAATAACAGATCCTTCTGAACAATAGAATCACTGATGATTTTATTTTCTTCTCTTTATTAATCTGCTTTTGAGGTAACTTTGTTATAATAGGAGTTATTTTTACGTAAACTATCAGGTTAATTATATGATGGCTTCATGCCAGAATTTGAGAACCCTGATTCTCTCTTATATGCACAGTAAAAATAACTCCATAAGCAAACGTGGACAGAAAAATATTTAGTCCTAATAATAATTTCCTGTTATCAAATATCTACTTAAAAAAGTTTTATGCCTACAAGTGCCATCAAGTATTTGTTTGCTTTATTTAGAGAGGCCCTGAAAAAGCATGTATTATTCAGTATCTTTTTGATATGATAGTCAATGCAATGAGAAAAGAAATGAAAAAAGATATAACTATTAGAAAGGAAGAGATAAATACTATTATTGCAGAGATAATTGCCTATCTGAAAAGTATATGAAAATAAACTGAAAAACTCTTGGTACTTATAATAGAGGTCAGTAGATGGCTGGCTATGTATACAATAAAAATAGCTGTTTAAATAACCAATAAGAAAAAACATAATATCAAAATCTGGTATGCCAGTGCTCCCAATGAGTCTGTGAGTTATCTGATATCTTAAAATAAATAAATTTTCACTTAAAATAATGAGATTTGACTCCATCATTGAGGACTAAAATCTTTGGCAAATTTAAGGGAGCAATATTAGATAGATAGATTAGCCAGAGAGAGAGAGAAAGATTGATCAAAAGGGACATCAATACAAATGTGTAAATATTAACAGTAGGTGTAGTCTGGATCATGGCATTTGGGCTGATGTTCACCTCATTGATTTTTTAAAATTTTTATTATACTAATAATATGCATTTGTTGCAAAGGAGTTATGCAATATAAAGTAGAAACTGTTAGTCCATCCAGAGATTTTCTTTCATATGACCATAATTAAACAGTAAATAGTACCAGAAGCAGAATAACCTCTGTGGCAGATAGCTAGCTGTCCACCAAAGAAAGGAACATACAAGCAAATAAACACATATCGGTTGCCTCTTCTGGGAGACACAGCTAGACTGCAGCTCTCAGCCTGCCTTGCAATGGGATGTGGACACATGATTGTTTTAATGAATCAGCCATAAGGAGAAGTGATGTTTACCATTTCCAAGATTGGCCCATGGAAACCCCCCAGGAGCAAACCTCCATGTTTTCCACCCCCGACTTCTGGCTGATGGTCATGCCTCTGGTGATCTTGCCATCTACATTGTCTGCCCTGGATGTCTGCATAGAGAAAGGTCATCTATCTACCTGAATAACAGCCCAGGGAATATTAGATGAGAAACAACAAAAAATTTTTTTCTTAAGACATTAAAATTTTGGTGTCGATTAGGTCAGCCTACTCAACACTAATAGAGTCTCCACTTCTCCAATCACCTACCTTTTCTTCTGGCCTTCATCTTTTCAAATTAGGATTACTTGCAGTGTTATTTGATGCCTTTTATTTAAATTTCCAAAAAACTGCCTGTCTTCAGTGCCTAGAGACTTATTCTAAAAAGTCTCATCTGTACATAGCTAACAGAAATTGCTCAAAGTTTGTAGAGTAATGTTGGCACTTCCCCCAGCTTCAAACTGATAAATTATTTTTTATAATCTTACTTTTATGTGGACATTCTTATTATTTAATGAAAAACTGAATGCCTGTTTTTATATTGACATCTTATACTAAAAGTTTGATTGGGAATTATTTCCTCTTTTTTTCCTTTATTTTTCCTTTTTTTCCTAGTATTTAATTTTTCGGTAACAAACATGAATTACTTCTGTAATTTTTAATGAGAAGTAGATTTATCCCACTCTTCACTCACAGTTTTTAATTCAATTAAACTCAAGCTCAGGTACAGACAAAAATTTATGTCATTTCCAGTCTGGCTTTAATTACTGAGTAAAATCATGTGCACAAGCCTGTCACAGTCACAAACACAGACAGGACAACATGCCTCCGTGCTCTCCTTTTCTAATTTTCAAACATCTTCCAGATTGGGAGCTGAAAAGCTGTGCCCTACTTCAAAATCTCTCATATATAACTACTCAACAATATTCCTGCCCATGGTGGTCAAACTCCCAACTCTGATTTTCAAAAGCCCCTAGATTGTTCCAGGTCCATCTCCACTCTTGCCTGCTCTATGAATGTTTCACGACTTCTCAAACAGATGTACTCAATGCATCCATACAATTTTATTTAACACGTGTATAGGGTGCTTTCCAAAACAAGTCTTTTATTTGAGGAATCTTAATCTCCTCTGTGATCCTTAAACCACAAGTTCCTTGAGATGAGGGGCTGTGTCTCATTTGTCTTTATATTCTCTATACCTTTTAACACAGCAGAATACACAAAAATAATGTCGCTGAACTTAATTAATTAATTTCATTGAATGAAATTGAGCAAATATCCAACTTTGGTCAATATTTCTGCTTCTCACCCACCCCTGAAATCCTGTTTTCGTCACAATTTCAGGTGATAGGATTATTTCCTTCCAAGAATAAGATATGGATACTGGTAGCAAGAAGTACTGAAGTCCTGGATGGACTAAATGGAAAGAAAGTTGCTTTGGAATCACTATTAGAAATATGTTTAGGAAAATAAACTTGAACAGCAGTTTTGGTGACACAAAATCTGGTGTTTGTAGATTTAGCTGTATATCAAATAGTAGGATTCATAAGGGAGACTGACTAGATTTTCAAACATTGTCATTGGGAAATATATTGCAAGTTTCAAACACCTGGCTGAAACTGTGTTTTTGGAATAAAATACATTCTTAGTAACAAACTTATTATAGTAAAAAACAACTGACGCTGCCAATAGCACAATCCACAATCAATCCTAGAAGTGTATTCTCTGCAGTTCTCTCAGTTTAGTTGATACATTGAGCTATATACAATGATAGATCTTTTTGAAATTTTGTGATCCATCTTGAGTAGTAGGGTTTGTAGTGTTGTCAGGTATAAGAGTTATGTATACTTCACAAATATTTGTCATATCACAGAAAGCTTGAACTTACAGAGGAGGTATATAACTTTCCTTGTTCTATTTAATCTCACTGAGTTACCATGTTTTATGTTTCAAGAGCAACTATAACTGAAAAGGCAGAGCATCATTAACATAACAGTGAAAATCCAGAAATGATATTTCATAATCTGAACTTTGTTAGTCTGTAATTTCTACCATAGGCTTAAGAAAAGGAAAAAATGTTTAATACATTTTTAATATTTATCGCTAAATTTAATTCCAACAGAAGGAATTCCTACATTGCACAAATCCAGAAGGATTTTATTTTTCAAAAATTGCAATTAACTGCGTATATACATACAATGGAATATTATCCATACTTAAAAAGGAATGAAATTCTGATACATGCTTAAACATGGATGAAACTTGAAAACATGCTAAATGAAATAAGCCAGACACAAAAGGGCAAATATTATATGATTCCACTTACGTGAAATGTCTAGAAGAGGCAACTTGATAGAAACAGAAAGTAGATAAGAGACTACCAGGAGCTGGGGAGAGAAGGGAATGGGAGTTATTGCTTAACCTTGCAGACTTTCTATTTAAGTTGATGAAAAAGTTTTAAAAATAGATGGTGATGATAATTGCACAACATTGTGAACGTGACTAATGTCACTGAATCGTACGTTTAAAAATAGTGTGGCAAATTTTCTATTACATATTTTACCACAATAAAAAAACACTGAAAAAGTTGCAATTAATGAGTGGTGGCATAGCCAAAAATAGTACAACATTTAATTTTATGCCTGTAACAACCCTGACATTTTTAACTTAGATTAAAATTTTTATTTCTGTTCACGAATGTAATCAAGAATTGAGAAAACGTCAACTAGCCTTATAACTAATATAACTAATTACTTTGAAAAAAAAACATTAAACTTTGTGCAAATAAATAATTATTTCTATGGAATCTACACTATAATTTTAAAAGTTCTTCCCCAATGTCAAGGTTAGATTTTTGAAACTGGTGAAATAATTACTGATTGAAGAAAGTAAGGAATTATTTGTAGGGGTGGGATATGGATTTAAGAGATCCAAAGTCATGAATGATCTTAATAAACTGTTAAAATATATTAAAAAATAAAAACAGAACATTAAACAATTTACAAAATTAAAAATCTAAAAATAAAGGCAGAATACGAAATAAAAAGGCAATCAGTGACATTTTACTTTTCTCAAATTAGTTTAATGATAATTATCCAATAAATCTGTTTTAATATTTGTTTCCAAGAGAATTCTTTCAAATGACGCTGATACAGTTTTCATGACAATCAAGTAATGGAAGTAGTCAAGCAGATCAGAGGGAAAAAAAGTAGTTGAGAAAAAGTAGTCCTCTCACCATTCTTCCTCTGGCAAATAATGGAGACATTCAGAGCTCTTAAAATTGAACCGTGAAAGTTTAATTGTTCAATTATGTGTTTGAGGCTTCAGTAGATTCATAGTCCTTGACCAACTAGTTTTGTGGCATGTGGGATGGACTGAGGGATTCTGAATGGCTTTTTACTCTTGCAGAAAGTATGATACCCATGCACAGAGGTCATTCTTTTTCTCTTTTGCAGGCCACTTTGCAGCCACTAATGTGTAGAAAATATTTTGAGTCTTATTTAGAAGTAATTTTTTTTTTCTTGAACTCCATTACTCTGTTAGATAGGTTTAAACTATAGTGTAAGAATTCAATTATTTTTGTAGTTTTTTTCCACTGGTCCTAAAGCTTCTTTCTCTCTTGTCACTTAATATAATCAAGTTTTCAACATTCCTCTGATGGACTCTAAGAATGAGAATTTAGCAATTGGTACTATTACTCGGTTCAATGTCACTGAATCTTTCCCAATCAAAAAAATATTTTTATGGTCACTACGATGATCATTAATTTTCTTTTTCCACCAGAGCAAAACTGCAAAATCATTTGAAAGCTTCTGTCATTTTGCAAGAAGGACAGATTATTTTACGTCATACATCAACTCCTTTATTCTATAAAGAATGAGAAATGGAATAAATATCTCACTCTTTGAATGTAAATTCTATGTTGAATTCAAGGAGATAAATAATGTGATCCAACAATTGTCTGGTATAATCTCTTTTTAATCTTTTTTGTCATAGGCATGGCTTCATCACGGGAAATGAACTATTCTGTCCATGTTTTTCTGCCAATCCCAACTAGGTCTAGCAGAGTTGTGCACTCTTTGATATCCTTCATCTCTTCTTTTGACTTTTCTCTTAATGTTAGCATTCTTCACATCCCACATGTACCAACAGCGTGACTTGGAAGAGTTATGGTAGGAAAGGGAGGAGAATTTGAAGGAGATACAGCCAAACAAAAGTTGACAAAAATATTTCCTTTTAGAAGGTAAGAGAAAATTTTAAAACTATCTCCACCATAACAGTTTTAAATGAAAAAAAAAAAAAAAGTCAAGAAGATAGTACAGATTTCCAACATACAATATACCCAGATTCTCCCATTATTAACATATTTCACCAGTAGGTATATTTGTTATAATTAATGAGTCAATATTGATACATTATTGGTAACTACAGTCTATTGTGATTCACATTTTCTTAGTTTTTACTTAATATCCCTTTTCTGTTCCAGGATCTTATTCATGATACCACATTATATTTAGTCATCGTGTCTCCTTAGGTTCTTTTTGGCTATGACAATTTATCAGACTTTTCTTGTTTTCAGGGATGCTGACTATTTTGAGGAGCACTAGTCAGATATTTTGTAAGATATCTCTCTAATGGAATTTGTCCTATGTTTGTCTCATGATTAGACTTCAGTTATAGATTGAAACAAGAAGGTTACAGAGATAAAGCACTATTTTCATCATATCATATCAAGAGTGCAAGCAATCAACATTACTGATGATATAGACCTTCATTACCTGGCTGAGGTAGTAATTGTTATATTTCTCCACTGTAAAGTTACTTTGTTTTGCCCCTTTTCATGCTGTACTCTTTGGAAGGAAGTCAAAACTGCAGCCCACACTTAAGGAATGAGGAATTACACTCTCTCTGCTTGAGGGCAAAGAATCTACGTAAATTATTTGTACTTCCTCTGCATGGGAGATTGCTTTCTCCTCTCCATCTACTAAGTTACCCACAATTTTATTTGTTTTCACAAATGCATAATGTTGTGTACCCACTATTATATGATCTTATAGAATAGTTTCACCATCCTAAAAATCTCCTGTGCCTTGATTATTCAACACTTCCCCTCTACTCCCAAACTCCTAATCTTTTTTGGCACCCACTGATCTTTTTACTGTCTCTATAGTTTTTGTCTTTTCCAGAATGTCATATAATTGGAATCATACACTTCAGAATGGCCTCTTTCACACAGCAATATATATTTAAGTTTTCTCCATGTCTCCTCATGGCTTGATAATTCATATCTTTTTATCACTGAAAAGTAATCCATTGTATTATATGCTGCAGTTTATTTATCCATTCACTTGGCAGATTTTTGTGTATAGATAAATTTTTAAATCAATTGGATAAATATCTAGAAGTGCAATTGCTGGATTATATGGTAAGACTATGCTGCCTTTTTTATTTTTAAACTTGTCTCTCTACTAGGCAACTAAATATGGCATCATGGGATGTTTGTCTCCTCTGAATTCTCCTTTATGGGAATTAGGATTTCATAGGCTTTCCTACCTTTGTCTAAGGTTAAGGAAACTGAAACAATTTGTATTAATGATATCCGGTAAAATGCGACTAATGAAAGCCATGCTTATTCTATTTTTTTCCCCACCAAAGAGAAGTCTATCAAAATGAACACAAAGATAAAAAAATGTTATCTACAATGCAACTAGGAAACTGCTGAAATTAAAACACAGTTTCCCTGAAAGCTATTTGCTTAAGACAGTACATTTTGGACCAAATTGATGAAGTATACCAAGAGATGATACATACTTATCAAGATCTTTAACAATTATAGATTTTCCTCAATTCAAATAGCACTGGGAGACCCAAATAATGATTCTATTTTTGGAACAAGGAAGAATGGAAAGAGAGGTGGACAGGCAATGGAGAAAGAAAAACAGCTGTGTGGGCCATTTCCACTACACAGAGAAAATCATGTTTAAATGAATATACCTGGAAAGGAACAAAAAATGAAAATGATAAGGGGAATGGTAGATGTGGGATAAGCAAAACGAGATCTAAAATATGGAGAAGATAAGAGTAAACAGAGCAAAAAAAATTTTAAAGATGTAAATGAAGTGCAGAAAGCCGAGTTTGTGAGTCAAAAATGAATACTATTCCAGAAAACAAAATTCATGGTGAAGTTATTGAACATCAGATATGAATGTAAGGGGAGAAACTAACAAATTTACATACAAGAATGATTAAATCAGTTTGTATAAGTAAAAGTGTTTTTTTAAAAGAATACCAGGACTGAAATAAAGCACCCATGTGAATTTACTGGGGGCAAAATATATATGTATATGTACATATATATTCCATATTGAAATTAAGCTGAGCAAGAGATTAATCTAAATAAATAATTCTTGATGGAGAATCTTTTATAACTATTTCAGAGAAAAGGTATTGGTAAGTATGAATAATGTAAGGACGAAAACCTAAGAAAATTCTGGTGTTTGGAGGATAGAAGTTGAGAGGTACATGTATACATGTGCTAATATGTGCATATTTCAGAATACAGAATCAATAGATACCATCTTAAGTAGATACATTTAAAAAACAATAAAACTCCCCTTCACCCCAATGGAATGGACTGCAAAGGTGTCAGTCACCCACAGGGTTTCAGATATTATCATCGCTGTGTAAACAACTCTTGAACAAACAATATTCCCAGGCTTTGGGCGAAACTTCCCCGTGAACGGCTGGTGGCTAGTTTGACTACTTATCCAACCCTCAGCACACTCATTTGCAAGGCCCTTCTCACACCAATCCTATAAAAAATTAGAAGCAGAGGCGGACAGCGCCCCTTTCCTGAGCACAGTGTCTTTTGCAGTTTCCCATCGTAGTTTCACCCTTGCAAGCCTCTTCAAGGAAAGCAGAGTGTGAGAGGACAGCATCTTTCATCTCATTGCCCCTCTGATTATCCCCCAATAGTACCTGTTTTTGTGCCTATACCAACTGGCATTGTGACATTTGTTTTGGCCTACCCCTCTATAAGACTGTACAACTCTACATACAAATTCACACTGTTGTTCTCTCTAAAATGTTTATATCCCTTTTAAGCGCCACAGTTCTATTGGTGGCACATAATTAGCTCGTAAATTCACGAGCTATGGTTTAGTGTTCTTAATAAGAGTTCAGAGAAACCAAATTCTCATCAGCAATATGTCCATAAGTTATATTTCAGAATGTTGCTTCTGAAGGTAATAATTTCAATTTTTTTGTTGATTCTAATTGCATGCAATTTGAAGGGCACAGTTTTCTGACTTTGACACCAAGTTCTGGGGGTGCACCAAATCTAGCCCTCAACATTTCATATCCTATGGGGGAAAGAGACCAATAATCCACCATGGAAAATCATCTATCAGTGTAAGTTTAAGAAAAAGCAAAAATATATAAACTACAAAAGATTATGATTCTTTAAATGGTGATAGAAATAGAATACAATGATTTGTCTGCATTTTGAATTGCATATATTTCAGTAAATAATGATTATGTATTAAATAGCTTACAGTCTGTGCTACTTTAACCAAGAGATCTAACAATACAGTTCTTCAAGCAAAAATGGAAGCTGATTATTCTCTCTCATAACAGCCTCAGGTGGAAGACTATCAGAGTAGTTCTGCTCTGTGAAGTCATGCAGGGGTGCGGATTCCATCCTGCTGCTTTGTCGTGTCTTCAGTTAGTGTAGACGATCGTCATTTAGACTTGCAGCAAACTCATATCATAACTTCTGTATTTCAGTCTGAGCCAACAGGGGAAAAAAAGTGAATGGTGAGCAGCTTTCTTTTTAAAGATTGTGACATTTTGGTAGGATTGCACACATAATTCCCTTCACGTTCCATGAGCCAGAATGTACTCATATAGCTATATCTGGCTCCCAGGGAGGCCAAGAAACAGAGTCTGTAGCTGGGTGGATATAGCTGAACTTAAACTTGAAGGTGTGTGTTACTGTAAGGAGAAAAAGAACTTAAATGAGAGACAATTAATCTCTGTGTGTGATGCAGATTATTACCCTACTTTCTATGCCTATAGAAGCACTAAAAAGATCTTTATACAGATGCCTTCTGAAAGTTTTATTTTTAAGTAAGTTGCCAAGGACAAACTTAGCCAGAATGCAAGATATTAAATATTTCACTGTATCTTCCTTATCTAATTCCAAAAGTTTTCTTTAAGATATCTTTTCTTATTTCAAGCTTCTCTTCCTAGTCCATGCTTCCTGAAGAAAGCACAGCAAAAAGGAAAGGATTTACTCCTCAGCCCAAATTGAGCTCAAAGAAATGAAACCTGCTAGTGCTTGGGTATCCCAAAACCCAGCACCCACCATGTCTCCTTCTCAGGGTTATTCCTAAGTATAGTAAGCTACTATGACCCAGTGACATTAAAGTTACATTCATTCATCCACCACTCTACATTCTGAACCCCACTACTTCTTACACTCCACTGCTACAGTACTATATCAAGCTGTGATAGTCAATTACCAGGGCTACTGAAACTGGTCTCCCCATTTCCATCTTTCCCCCTAAAAATACGTTTTCTACATAGTACCGAAATTACCGTAAATCAGATAACATCACTGTCCCATTTAAATTCTCCAGTGATGTCCCCATCACAATTAAGATAACACCAAAATTCTTTAACATGACCTACAATGCCCTCCATGTTTTGGCCCCAGACTACTTCTTCAACACCATCTCCTTTCACTCTGCTGAACCACCAGTCCCCCTGTGTTAACTCTTTCCTTGCAGAGAGGATGACATAGACCACATTATTTCCTCTTCTCATGATCAAGGACCTCATTTCTGTGTTGTCTTAACTGAAGATTATAGTAACCCCAACTTTAAGCCCTGTGATAGACCTCCCATTTTTAACCATTGAAGAATTCTCTAGCTATCCTCTGAAAAGAAATAGAGCAGGGACATCAGCCTGGATTTGAACTTCTAGCTATCTAGTAATCAAGAGGTCGTGTCTAGGGCCTTTGAGATAACCATGCTGTAGATAGTTATTTTGTTTTCTAATTTTCTTCTCATATCTCTTTCCATTACTGTCCTCCATTTGTTAGTAAAATAGTCAAGCTGTGAGGCACCAATATGATGCAGAGAGGAAGGATAGAAAATTGTCCTCTAATATAATGAACTCAGTCTCTTTTGTCTCCAAAGGCAGAGCAAAGCCTCAATATGTAGACAGTGGAGGATGTTCCATGACAACATGCCCTTTACTAGTAATGTAATAGATATGAATTACACCATAATAGTTGGTGTTTCATAAATGTCATATTGCTTTATTATTTTTATAAACAATTTTGAGGCTCACTTACCAAGATAGCTTTTAAAATTCCATATCATAAGGCTGGCTTGTGGCGTAGTGGTTGGGTTCAGCACACTTTGCTTTGGTGGCCCAGGTTTGCAGGTTCAGATCCCGGGTGCAAACCTATACCACTCGCCAAGCCATGCTGTGGCAGTGACTCACATGCAAAATAGAGAAAGACTGGCACAGATGTTAGCTCAGGGCTACTCTTCCTCAAGCAAAAAAAGAGGAAGATTGGCAACAGATGTTGGCTCATGGCGAATCTTCTTCACACACACACACACACACACACACACACACAATTCCATATCAGTAATATTCCTAGGTTGTTTCCCACTCTTTTGATTTGGTACATGCAGGATCCCAGAAAATGAGGAAGAGCTCTTGTCTTCAAATGGTGATGGTAAGAAAGAGATCACTCCCCACTTCAATCTTTGAAATAACTTGCCTTCACCCCAGAACTTTCTTTGTACAATTCAAGGGTATAAGGCTTCCAAGTATAAAGATCCATGTTTTCTCCCAGTAATTTCCTTTTCCTAGGGAGGCAATATTTAATGGTTAGTAATACAGAGCTTGGAAGCAGGCTGGCCCAAGATTTGAATCCTGACACCAGGCAACTTACCACCCATGTGACCTTCAACAAGTTGTTTAACCTTTCTTTACTTCAGTTTCCTCATCTATAAACTGGGGATTATAACAGCACTTATCTCAAGGTTTTTATGAAGACCAAATAGGATAAAACACTTGAGGACTTACCAGAATTTTGCACAGTGTAAGGACTCAGTAAATGTTAGTTTGTTGTTGTTGTGATAGATGTGTCACTGAAACCCAGAGCAGAGAACCATCACTATCATGCCTCCTTCTCCACCCCCAGGGCAAAAGGGCCCTGTCAATTCCTTGGTTAGGTAAGAGGAAAGGTGGAAAGCAGGCTGCCACATTTGTAATGATTCTTTGGGTAGAGTAAAAAAATAATGAAATTAGTTTTGCACTAAGTTATTCTTCAGCCTTCACCTATTAATAAATGACCCTGATATACTAAACCCTCCCTCTCTTCCAATACTCTCTTTCCTGCCCCGACTCCCAACTTTGTCCTTATAGTCCAAGGTCTTTGCCCGCTTCCTCAAATCAGTCATACATGCCTCTCGCTAAGGAATACCAAGTCTTAGTCTTTTCTTATATCTTACAAACTGTAATCTCTGCTGCCTTGAACCTTGTCCAGATGCCATCTGCACTGTTCCTGAGACTCTGCAGCTGAGAGACACCAGATTGATTCCCACAGGATAAGAAACAGAAGGACTAAGAGCTGCAACTCTGGTTAAGTCTCTCTTCAGCCACTGGGAAGAGCTGTAGCTAAATTACCTTAGTACAAATATGACCTAACACTATGAGATTCAGTTTATTTCTTGAAAACCAGCCAATCTAGCCTACCCATGGTATACGTATTTATTCCTTCATTTGTAGCATAACGAAGGGCCACTTAAATTGACTAAACTACTTAGATGTTCACCTGGACAAAAGACACCATGATCGTACAATTCTTTTCTAATCTGGTCATTTTCTTCTTCTTCTTTTTTTTTTTTTTTACAATAGTTACAGTTTTATGCCAACACACTCTGAAAACAGCAATTTAACAGTAAAATTATATATTGGCTCATGTTATGCAGTTCAAGTTCCCCAATTTTGTCTCCAAAGGGATTGGCCTGGTGAGTGGGGATGTGAGAGTGGAGAGATGACAGAGTTTATGAAAGCAAGAAGTTCAGAGAGATCTGTATTTTAAACCCCAACTCACCATTTATAAGTTACATGACCTTAAGCATGGTTTAACCTCTCTGAGCCTCAGTTTTTACAACTCTAAAATCTAGTGACTTATATTCATTATTTAAATTTAGATCCAAATAAAAGATATACCCAGGAGTAAGTTAGACTTCATGATATACATTTTAATCTCAGTAATCTAGATCAGAAAACACTGATTGAGTTCTAAAGTCAAAATTATTACTGCCCCCCCAACTTCGCCATCCAGGTAAAGATGTTGGACAGTTTTAGCATTTTCCATACAGGATAAGAGAGAAAGACCGTGTGTCATGTGTATGTAAACAGGCAGCCCCCAAAGGAGACTGTATCCTAATGTGCTGAGTTCTAGTTTCACTACTCGGAAATACTATTTCTCTTTCCATGAAGAGAAGTAAGTGAAAGGGCAAGAAGGAAATGAGACCAGCAACTTTCCCTCCAATACTGTTCTCTCCTGGAAAGAGTAGCTACTCAGCTGTAAAGAAAATTGTCAAGTGAAAGACAAGAATTACTCGCCAATACCAACTGCATTGGATACTGGTAAGAACCAAAGAAGATAATAGCAACTATTTAGCAGAGCATTGGTAATATAAAAGAAGCTCAGTAAATTATAAGTTGTTGTTAGTGTTGTTATGATAAAGTCGGAAATGAAGTTGGCCAAGCATTTGTCTTAATGTATGAGTCTGTTGTTTCTCTAACGTAGGAAATCCAACCCTGTCCATCTACCCAAGGCATGTTATAGCCCCTCTACTCCATCCCCATCACTAGCTTCAGGTAGCTTTAAAGTTCATTGTTAAATTAGTCCATTTCTGACCTTCTAGAAGGAGGCATAATTTACTCTTTCAGTGTGTTGCTTTCTCACATCCTATAGATTTCAGCTCCTCAAAAATTCTACTATATACAGATTTAAGTTAGACATTATTCATTTACTATGGGAGACATAAAACAAATAATCATCATTTAGAAGGGACCTTGAAGGTAATCTAATTTAAGGTAATCTAATTTAATTCTATTGTATATTCTTTAATTTGTACCCAACTTTCCTTTTATAATGATATTTCTCTGAATCTACAGATATACATTTGCTGAAAACTTATTCTTTGTGAATTTCTCATTTTTCTTTATCAAAAACACAAACTACGCTTTTGGTTATCAATTTGAAACTGCACTTAACATGAAGTCATCATCACCTCCACCTATCACCCCAATCTTCACTCCCACAAATATCATGTCTATAAATGGCAATGTTTTTCTATAGTATGAATGTCATTGATATAGAAAAAGTATGTTATTCATGGGAAAAATGATTTATAGTTTTAAGCACCAATTTCATTGCTGAAAAATGGTCTTTAAACTATAAGCCGCTCAATTTTTTGCAAAGAGTTATTGGATTAACATTATCAACTGCATATTCATTCATTGTTTCACTCTACAAATATTTCAAGAGTACTTTTTATGGTATTTATTAGATATGAGTGCATTGAAAATATACCTAACAATTGGTTTTTCCTCTGGAGTCTTCACAATCTCATAAGGGAGATAGAAACTTATTTATACTACAAGTAAGGTAGCATTTAGTAGTAAGATGGAGCTGTGAACAAAGTAATATGGGAATACAGAAAAAGAGTTATTAGTTACACCTTTGGGGACTGGATGATAGTCACAGAGAAGCCATTTGAATTGGCATTTCAGTTGCTGCTACTTCACTGTCTACTTTTGAGGGAGTGTATTTGAACTTTGCCTTACTTATCTGGTCTGTCGTTCTCATATTTACACCTATTCACTTTGAGGAGTTCCCAGCAAAAATAGTCTCAGGACTCCCAACAGTGTTTCTTAGAAACCTGAGATTTTATGAAGCTGTTTCAAGAATTCTACAAATGTTTGACCCAATAGATGTATAAATCTGTATACATACTAAGAAACTATAATAAGAAGCAATTTATCCAAATCTATTACATACAATAAACACATTAACTTTTCAGGCAGCTTATATTACGTTTTTTTTCAAATAGTGCAATAGAGGCTCTTTTGCTATCTCTGTACATACACTTGAATATATGCATACATTGCCATTAGCTAGAAAAATTATGTCATTGCCTGTTTTTTAATTGAAGATTACCTTTAACAGTAAGTAAGTGCACTGTAGAATACATACGCCCCATTCTCTATAATATCAGAGAAGATTCAGACTTAAATGTTCTTGTGATGATATAAAAAATGCACAAAAAAAACAAATGGAACTATAACAATATTGTATAAGAGATCATTTTAATGTTTATGGTCTAATTTTAAAATTATTGCTAAATATACATATATATATAAAATATCCTTAAAAGTAGAGATGTTTGCTTGCCATTGGTTAGAAACTGGAAATTTTTTCTGATTAGAAACGTGACATTTCTAAACAAATTTGACTATAAGATAGTTAAATTGATAGGGGTCACCATGACAAAGCAATTTGAAATATATTGGATTCAATTGATTTTTCAAGTAATGTCTACACACTCACTGTAGTGATTGGTTCTTATTAGAGCCATTCACCAAATAAATCCAGTTATCCTTCTGGAAAATAATAGGATTGAACTTCTTTGTAACTTGGCATTGTGTATGACCGTGGGATTTGGTTTAGCCAAAGCAAGATTAGAAAGGACCTATGAGGGAGAGAGTTATAGAAATGCAATGTAAAGATCACTGGAAATCTTCTCCAAAAAAGCAATGAAAACACAGTAAAAAACTGTGAAAGTCAACTTATTCAGAACTTTAGAAATTAACCAAAGGCTTGCAAAAATCTGAGAAGCAGTTATCACAAAACAAAAATGGTTGAATCTCCGTAAAAAGAGTTTTGTTGCATTTTAACTGCTGCTATTCCAATTTCCCTCTCTCCAGCTTTGCAGTAGTCTTGAAACCAACACCTGTGTAACCTTACTAGCTGTGAAAACCAGTAGCCTAGCAGCCACTGGAAGAGGTAGATTTGACACTAGCTCCACAAAGAATCCCATGCCCCGAGAATTTTTAATGATATGATCTGTCTGGCAGCTACCTCAAAAAGTTCCAATCACAGGGATTTTCTTTATTTGACTTGATTTAGAGCTCACACTAGCACAGTGGGAAGAATCTTCTCCCCAGGGTATTTGTCAAAAACAATCAATGGTTACTGTTCAACATCACATCTGCCTGAGGCGTGATGCAATTTGGGGCATTCGAGAAGCTGGACAAAAAAATTAAAATGGAGAACTGGTGAATGAGATGTCCCTAGAGGTATTTGACAGCTTCAATACATTCCTGGGGATCAAAAAGGATTTATATAAACATAAATTAATATATATTACACAGTAGCTTATAAAATATAATCCAAATAAAACAGAAAAAAAGGAAAATTTACACGAGTAAGAAATATAAATACTAAGGAAAATATAGGTAAAAGAAAGTGCCAATTTCACCCAATTCTTCTGGTGGCTGAGATGTCACAGAATGCATGGCATTGGTGTCTAATGCCATTCAAATCTGGGAGCTGCAACTACAATTCCCTCCATCTCTTTCCTCCCCACGTCTCCCTTCCAAGGCCAAGGGTGAAACAGTGCCACCCTAAGTAGCTAGGGATTGACAATCGTAAGGCCATTTCCTCTCTCCCTGCCAAGTAATTATTATACCATGAATAAATAAATAGATAAATACACACAGATATTTACCTGCAGAAGACAGCAGCACAACCATCAGGGAATGGCCAATAGATGAAAAGAGACAATATTCTCAACAAAAAGAAGAACTTATTCTTGTGGAAACAGTAATATCACAATCTGAAAAAATTTTAAGTATTTATATATACTGTCTAAATAGAGATAAAGTTGCAATTATATCTATGAAGTAGGTATGGCAGGTTATGTAACAAGAACAAATGGCTATGAATCAGGAAAAGGCAATTTTGCAAAAGAACCAGAAATTTTGCAAAGAACCAAATCAAGACTTTGCAAATGGAAAATATAATTATTGAAATAAACAACAGTAACAAAAACCCCTCAATACATAGAATAAGTAGAAACTAGATTTATTTACATGGCAAACTGGTAAACTAGAAAATTAAATTTAAGTAATTGAATTAAATTAATTAAGTTAAATACTTTCAAATGACAGCAAGGATAAAAAGAGATGAAACGTTTGAAAGAAAACTGAAAAGAAATAGAGGCTAGATTAAAATGTTCCAAACTTTGTTGTTTCAGGGGTCTCAATACCACATTAGTTTGATTCACAAGATTCTAAACAAGTTTTACTCGGGGCAAAGGCTTATTACAGATAAGCTGTACAGGATACAGATTAGAAGTAATAAGAAAAATACATACATTGAATGGAGTCCAGAGAGACCAGGTGCAATCTTCTGAGGCCTTCTATGTCTCAGCACAGGATATGCTTTCTCTCTAGCAGTGAACCACAGGAACCTGGTGAAATGTCTCTGGGCAAAGAAATCTGCTCAAGTCTTCAGAATCTGAAGCTATTATGATTCTGCTCACAGAGGCATATTCTGCTAAGCAAACAATCATGGTAATTAAAACTCAGGACCCCAACTATGAAACCAGGTGCACATCACCAATCTTGACTTTTGTGCAAAGCAATTCTCCTAAGCTAGAATAACAAAGTCCGTTCCTCTAGGTGTGTAACAGAATAACTTTAATCATTAACATAGAGGACTTTCTGAGGGCCACATTCAAAGGAATTGTAGATCAATCATAAAACCAGGCTCATTTGAAGGCATGCAAGGATTGAGCAACCAGATATGCTATGTCAACTCTTTCCTCACACTTGTCTAATAGACAGTTCATAAGGAGAAAATAGAAAAAATAAACAGGAAAGAATGTTTTTAAAAAATTATTGCTAACAATTTCCTAGACATAAAGAATTAATTATTTTCAGATGGAAAAAACCTACTAAGTCTCAAATAGTATAAAACATAAAAGTGACAGTTCTGAGGCAAATAGAAATAAATAAACAAATTCCTAAAAGTAAACAGTGAGTAAAGAGAGACTGCTTAAAAACAAAAGAAGATTAGAATGATGTTAGAATTCCTATCAGCAATATTTAAAAGAAGAAATCAATAGATCAATGTCGTTAACATTTTGAAGAAACCTGACAGTGAACTTAGAATTATAAATTATAATAACTTCCTTTTCCAAACTCAAGAACAAAGATAAAATAAATATCCCTTCATATAATCAAGGGCTCATTGAAATTATATATATAATATATAATAGAGTTTATATTATATATAATAACATAGGATATATTATATTCTATATAACATGTAAATTATATATAAGCTATTATATACTATTATATAATATGTAAATTATACATTATATATAAATATACAATATATATAAATTATATATAAACTCCATTATATACACAATTTCAATGAACTTCGTATATCTGAAAGGATATTTATTTTATCATTGCTCTTGGATATGCATATAAATATCCATGTGGAAAGTAGTACCAACAGATTCCTTCAGCAAAGACTTTGAAAACAGTAGTATGATAAATAAGAATTGAACAAAGAAATGAATAAACGTTACTGAAATTTGATAATGATTAAAAATATTTAGTGATGATTTACAACTAAATTCCGAGACAAAACAACATGAATCAAGTGTGTTGGGCCGAGAGGTGACAGACATTATCATGAGATGTTGAAGCAGTTAAGAGGCTAGTCATGTTCTTCTTCTTTTCAGGGATAGGATATTGCCAATGACCAATTTTCGTGTTTGACGTAACAATTAAGTCTAAGATACTGCTGTCAAAAATTTGAGGATAACTACTGGAATGAAAATTAATATAGGAATTAAATATAAATTTCAAAACAATAAAAAAGGGAACAAAAATCAAGTAATTCAAGGAAAACACGAAGAACAGAAAAAAAGCATAGCAAATAATAACAAAATATGATAGCCCAGAGATAATACACTTTATGAGAGTAAAGTTAAACACATCTAATAAAAAGAACTTTCCTCGTGTCTTAGAAAAGATATTCTAAATGTATGCCACTTATAAGACACTTGTGAAGCAAAAACTCAAAATTTTATATACAATGATACAAGATATATTAGTCCAAAACTAGCAAAAATAAAGCTGGTAACAATCTTAATATTATTTACTGTGCAAAATTCTGGAAAAGGCAAAACTATGGAGATAGTGAAAAAAATCAGTGGTTGCCAAGGGTTAGTGGAGAGGGAGGGATGAATAGGTGGGGCACAGACAATTTTTAGGGCAGTGAAATGATTCTGTATGGTACTCTAATGGTGGACATATATCATTATACATTTGTCAAAACCCGTAAGATGTACAACACCAAGAGTGTACCCTAATGTAAACTATAGACTTTTAGTGATAATGATATGTTAATATAGGTTCATCAGTGGGAAAAAATGTGCCACTCTGGTGCAGAATGTAGTAGATTGTGTGTAGAGGGGGTTGAGGGTTATATGGGAAATCTCTGTACCTTCTGCTCAATTTTGCTGTCAAGCTGAAACTGTTCTAAAAAATAATGTCTACTTAAAAAAGAGGGAGAGTGTACTCATATATTACTATTATAATTCAAGGTTATTTTTAAATGGACAGTTTACAGTACACAGAATTTGCAAATTGATTTTAATACTTAGCAGGATTTTAATAATGATACAAAAAGAACAGACGACCTAAAAAATAGCAATGAAAACACTGAGGAGAAGGGACAAAAGATGAGAACACAACATTAATAAATCAACACAACAAGTTTATTATTCCAGAAAATGAAAAAAAGATTTATATAACTATCACAAGCATAGTCACTTTTTAATATCCTATGAAAGCTGATAAACACAGCAGATAACATTTATGAAGGGCTAACTATATTCCAGGCACTCATGCTAAAGATTTTGTATGCAATAACTCTTTAAATCATTGTAAAAATTCTTGTAAAGTGGGTACTGATATTTTATTTTCATCTTACAGATGAGAGAAGTGATAAAGTATCTTAATAGCTTTTCTAGTATAGAAACATCCTTATAATCTCAAAAAAAATACACACTTGGTGATAATAGTGAGTTCTTATAATGTGCTGTTCGGGTTCATTTGTTAATATTTTAACTAGAATTTTCCATTGATTCTCCTAAGTGAGACTGGTCTGGAAAGAGTATATGATATTTAATCTTTAACGTGTTTCTTTTTTGTCTGTACATGTGGATTCTCATGAATTAAAAGCATTAAGACTCCTGCTAATAGTGAGTTTCGCACTATCTTCTTGTATATAATTTCTGATATAGCTACGTTGCTGCTATACTATTTGGTACATAGATATTCATAATTGTTTTGTATGCATAGGAAGGTGCTTGTAATTATAGTCATAAAATCCTCTTCTGCATCTCGGTTAACATGTTTTTGGTTTGTGTGACACCTTGTCTCTGATTAAGATTGCAATACTTGCTTACTTTTTGTTTGCATTTACCTGTATCTGTTTGTCTACCCTTTTATTTTTCAAACATTCTGAGTTTTCTTGTTGTAGATATAAAACATAAAATATTATTTGTTTTGTGATCCAATCTAAAAATCTCTGTTTTCACAGAAAATGAGATAATCTTATTTACATTTATTGATATGAAGGATATGTTTACTCTTGGTTCTGCCATACTGTTTTATGCTAAGTTTTGCTTTTTAACTTTGTAAAATTCCTTCACTCTGTGGTCTGTTTTCTTTTATTTATTTCTATATGTGTGCATTCTCAATATTTATGATTTTTATTTTGTTTTTTGTTATTTTTATAATTATTCCTTTATAAATTGAATGTATTTTTTCTTTCTGAGGAAGAGTCACCCTGAGCTAACATCTGTGCCAATCTTCCTCTATTTCTTGCTTGAGGAAGATTAGCCCTGAGCTAACATCTGTGCCAATTTTCCTCTATTTTGTGGGTGAGTCACTGCCACAGCATGGCTGATGAGTGGTGTAGGTCCACGAGAGACACCTGAACCCATGAACCCTGGGCTGTGGAAGTGGAGCACGTGAACTTAACCACTACACCTTGGGGCTTGCCCCTGTATTTCTCTATTTTTATACTATCTGTTAGTTTGCTAAAATAGGCAATGATAAAAATTAGTAGTTTTTGCTTTTCCCTGTCTTCCTCCTTTACTACATGATTTAGTCAATATTATCTTGATTATAGCTTACCTTTGTATTGTGAAATATGTTAGACTACTTATTTGTTTCTTTAAGTGAATCTTTATTGATTCCCAGTCATTAGATAACCAATGCCTTTATATTCCATGTTTTTTGCCCTTCTCATCCAAATTTTGTTTAGATATATCATTTTTTATATTGTCAGGGTCTGTGAGATTTATATTCTATTATTTTGCTCTAATTCTCATATTCTCAAATTTCAGATCCATAGTTAAATCCATTCAATGGTTACAATCACTCCTTGATCCAGTTATCTCTTCCACTTATCTCTTAGAAAGCTAAATTTCATTCTCTATTCTAGTGATTTCCTGAAGAGAGATTCATGAGAATAATATTCCTTTAGTTCTTTCATATTCAAAACTGTTTGTTTACATTCTTTATACTTTACAGACTGTATGGCTAAATAGAAAAAACCTTAGCTCTCACTTTATTTTCTTTGGTACTTTTTGGGCTTTCCTCCACTGATATTGAATGACTCTAATCTGCTAAGAATGTCGTAGTGAAAAATTCTGAGGCCAATCTCAATATTTCCCTTTATAAGTTACTGATTGTTTTTGCCTGCATGCCCAAAACATTCTTTATTATATTTAAATTCTAGTTATCATACTAGGATACATCTAGGCGGTGATGATTCCGGGGCAATTTTCCCTAGTAATCATTGCATTCTTTAAAAGTGAAATTTCAACTCTTCTTTCATTTCAAGAATGTTTTTTTCTTTAACATTAATTACTATATTTAAATATTTATTCTTTTCCATTATTTTTCTTCTTCAGAGTCTCTAATTACGTATGTATTGGATTAAGCTCGTCTCTCTTATCCATCTTTCATAGCATCTCTAATCTTATCTCTTTATTTCCAGTTCATTTTGCTAGCCTTTCTCATTCTCTCTTTCCCTTACTGTGTTTACCTCAGTGTGTATTTTATCTTGTAATTCTTCCATATTCATTATTAATTTGTGATGGTTTTATTTTTAGTTCCACTTCTTTCCTGAGTTTTGCCAGCTTTGGGTCTTCAGCTCCTATCGTCTCTTCAACCCTTCCCAAGCTCTTGCATTTGTGCCTTGTAGTTTTCATTCACAGAAGCAATTCCTTCATTGTGCCCTTATGAAAATTCATGGCAGAATGTTAAGACAAATTTTTCAACTTCTCCATGGCAACAGTGTTATGGTATGTGTTTTCCAACAATTGGTACATTTTGGTGCAGCTCTGTAACTCTTTTCCTATATTATTTTTGTGTTGAACTGTGCCCATTCTTTTTTATTACTCATAATTAACTGAGATAAATTTTTCTTCTCTAAGTTCCTAGGAAAAGGAGAGGGGAAAATAGCCATCTAGGATTTACAAAGGGTCTGTCTTTTCTGCAGCTAAAGAGATAGACTGCTTTTGGCAAATATCACTCCGCTGTTTAATCTTTGTGTAGCCCTCCACTCCTTCCGACAGGACATAGCCAAGAGGGCTTTTGTCAGCCTTAGGGGTTCCCACACTAATTGCTTAAATAAGATGTATAGGTTTGGCAAGTCAAGATGAGCAATTCACCTTCAGGAAGCATACCTTTCTTGGGTTTAGTAAAATTAGCCACAACTGAGCTCTCTCTACACTTGCCATGCTTTTTCTTTTCCTCCTTTTGCAACTATAACACAGTTTCAGTTCCTGAATCCATTGTTGTGACCCAGGGAAAGAGCCTTTCTACCTGACAGCTCTCACATTTAGGAATTATATTTTCAGCAATGCTTTCTAAGATTAGACATCATTGGGCCCACTATCTGTTTTTCTTCTCCTTCCTCTTTTGAGCCTTCTGGCTGATCTCAGCAGTTTTGACATCTTGTACTCATATTTTGGAAACTGCAGATTATCTATCTCCTGATTTTGCCAAAAATAGAATTTGCAGGTTTTTTCTTCTTAAATTTTCCTTTTTGCTTTATATTCTTCAGAAGGGAGGAAATTGCTGATTTTTGCCATCATCTTCACTCCAGATTCTATCCATGTATTCAGCAGTACTAATCATATATATTATTTGGTACAGACATAATTTTTCAGAAGTTTCTACAAACTCAAAGACATTTTTACTCTCTGTTTCTCCCCACCAATAAGAGCAGATGCTTATTTTTAAAAGTTAAAGCTCATCAAAATTTTCACTGGCCTAAAAAGTATTCCATGGTTTCCTTTCACTACAACAAATTTTACTTTTTTCCCTAACTTCTTTCTCTTTTCTTCAACAATTCACATAAGAACTGGCTGCACAAGCAAACCCGAATAATCTATATTCCTTTACCCCTAATCTCATGAATGCCTGTAATTTAATAAAGAAATATTTCTTCCTTGGGCTTGAAATTTATCATCATCATCACCATCACCACATCTTTCTTAACGATAAAGCACTTTTATTGGATCATTAGACTCTAAGCTTCACAGGGCAGTTACCAACTTTCTTCACTGTGGTGTCCCCAGAGCCTAACATGGTGCTTGCCCGCAAGGAGTGCTTCCTAAATATCTGGGTTCAATAAATAGATGCATCATATTTCTTTTGATAACCAATCTCTGGCACCTATGCAGTATTTGTTCTAAGATAGGGCTTTAGATCTTTCTGATTTCAGAAAATTTCCATGTGAGAATTTGTTTTCAACTAAGTAGATACAAAGAGTCAGTATTTAAAATAAAGCTTTTTATTCTTTAAATTTATTTGGCTTCCTATGTTGTAATGCCAGATACAGTGTGACACTAATGGAGACGTAGAAAGGGACAGAAATATAAAAGGGAGAGAACGGTGTGATGGAAGTGATGGAAAAGTTTTCACCCAGCCTGAGAATCTAAATTGAAATCCAAGTTCTCCAGCAGAAGAGCTGAAAGGCCATTTTATCTTTTATCATCCTATTCTTGGTTCTGGTGGGTCAAGTGGTTGAAGAGTAAAGAGTTAGAAACTTGTCTAGCTGTGCTCTAAATGTCATCCCTTCCTCTTGCTTGACTTTAATATATTTTAGTTCACACTTTTTCTTTACCTTTTTCAACCAGAAAATGATACTATACAGATATTGGCTATTACAGTTTCATAATCAAATATAGGAGGAAAATAGTAAAAATTCTCAAAAGAGAATTACCTTGGCAAAGGAGGGATGAGGAATATCCTAAACAGGATATCCTAAATATTCTAAAGAGAAAAATGGAGATTTAATTCTTGGTAACCACTCCCTGCCCAAATAGCCACTAGTATTTGAAAAATTTCCTGCTCACTCTGTAATAGAGACAGAGCTGAGAAGACTTAGAGAGTCAAATGAGCTGTAGGTCTTCACCAATCATCTTCTTTCTATGGTCTTCTTTGAAAGAATAAGCATATGGTGAATTTGCACGGTGCAATGCTGAACATCTGGAGACAGTAACACCTGCCTTTGAAAGCTGAAGTGTATTAGAAGAGTTTGATATCTGTTGTTCCCTTAATGAGGAGGTACGTATCTCATTCAGATTATCAGGTAGATGTGAAAGCAAATATTTTCATTAGCAGATATACTCTACAGAAAAACTCTAGTAAGTTGAGAATAGCTAGACCATCTAGTAATACGTTATCACCATTTTTTTTCTGATGTGCATGTATATGGGAAGAATTAGAGGCTTTCCATTAAATTTGGGTATGCTTTATTCACGAAAATGTTTCTCCATGCTACACTTAAAATTGAGAGTGCACCCATTTTAATATGAGTACATTGGTTATATAAGACACACAAGAAAAATAAAGTGCCTAATTTATTTATTCTAAAGGGTAAGGTCCTTTTGATTTTTAAGAATGACTCTTAAGTAACTGAAAGACTACTAAAATTTAAAAAACACACAAACAAAATCAGAAACTTTCCCTCCTCGGTGCCCATAGGGAATAATTTGATCGCTTTGCATGGTATTTTGAGGAGAGTTTTACTAGACTTTTTTTCTAGTTCTATCTTTTAAACACGTAATCTACTTGCTCTCTGCCTACCCTCAACTACCACATGAAGATTATGCAACAAAATTCTGGTTCATGGAAATCAGTTAATAATGTCCCAATTGTTTTTATATTTACCGAATGTATAGATTCACCTCCTCGAGCTTGCGAGTGTCCAGGAGCTAAATACAGTATCTATTTTCATGTGTCTTCGTAGCTTGCCAATAAACAGAACTGATTCATAGTCTAAATAAAGCCACAACAGGAAAGCGAGGCCAACCCTAGGAGAATTTGGGTAAAAACAAAAAGATCTGCAATAAAAAGACTGAGAAATATTTCGTTTAAATGGGCTAAGTCGTGTCCTGTTTTTAGGGTTTTCAGAAAAGGGAGGAGGAGAACTGAGAGGGGAAAAGACTGCCCCTGTGCTCTTCATACTTACAGCCTTCCTAGATCACTGAGAACATGGTCCCAGGCAATCGGGTCATAGAATTTTAATTTTTACTTTGTTAGCTGGTCAACCCAGGTGGCGAACAAACGATATGCCTGCACAAGCGACAGCTCCTAGGGGTTGGCGATGGTTGCCTGCATTGAGTTCCCAGCCAGTACCTTCTGGCCAGACACCCTGTGCCAAAGAGCGCCCAGGGAAGCAGACGGCAATAGGCGGACTACACAGATGTCATGCATGCACATGCATGATCATAATCTGAACAGAAAGGAAGAGAGGGAGGGAGACGGCCCGCAGATCCCTGCCGGGGAGCCGCCGCAATGGAACGAGCGGCAGTGTGTGCGCGCACAGGTGCCTCAGGCCGGTGGCGCGGGGAGCTGTCGCGGCCTTCTCCTGGCCTCAGCACTTGCATCAGCGTGCTGAAGCCGCTGCTGCTGCCGAGCCTGGTAACCCCTAGCCTGAGCCACGGGAGAAAGAGCCAAAGGAAAGGGCGCGAAGGGGAAAGGAGGAGAGAAGAGGTGGGGGGCGGGAAAGAGACCCATCTCATCTTGGATTTCTCCTCCCCGAGCTCGTCTGGTGGGAACCTTTGCTGGGCTCGTGTGCGCCTCCCTCCTTCCATCCCTCTCTCCACCCCACTCTGGGTGATCATTTCCCCTTCTCCCCTCGCTCTCCCCTACCTCCCTTCTCTTCCCTCCCTCCCCTCCGCTTGCCTCCTCCCCTCCCCCTCGCCTCCCTCCCTCCCAGCAGCAGCAGCAGTAGCCGCTTTAGCGGAGCCGGAGATGTGCAGAGAGCGCGCGCGGCGCAGCTGCTCTGGATCCACAGCCTTCCTAGCTCGCAGTTCCCTGCGCCCCCGCTGCCGCTGTCGCCGCCTCGGTGCCCCCAGGTTCCAGTCCCTCTCCTAGGACAGCGCCGCCACCGCCGCCCGGCCCTGCCTGCCGCCTGCGCCGCGCAGCCCTCGCGCGCTCCCGGATGGCGCTTTCCTCCCAGAACCAGTGAGTAGACAGGAGAGCGCTGGGTGTCCGGCGCCGAGGCTTGGCTTGGAGGGAACATCTTTTGCTTAAAGGAGGTACTCCAAACCACCTGCTGCGATTCCTCAACCTCCAGGTAGGGGGTCTCGGGAGGGCACTGTTTAGTTGTCCCCAAGGGGCTGTTTGATTTCAACTCCACCTGCTAGCAACCTGAACCCCTGTCCCTCCCGGGTACTGCTGCCGGCAGCCCGCGGTCCCGCCTCACCTTCCAGGTCCCAAGCTCCCAGTGGCAGTGTATGGCCTCGACCCTCCAGGCCCCCCCAAATAGGGTCTTCTCTGCCCTTACCGTCCCTGCGTTCCTCCTTTCTGACTTCCCGCTTCTGCCAGACGGCAGACTCCCCCATCTGCCACCTTTCACCCGTTCTGGCGCTGACAAAGCCTTCTGCACAAAGTCCGCCCCTGACCCACCTTCCCTCCTTTTTCGAAGCCTTGCTCGGAAGCCCCACTGTCCCGCCGTATTCCTTGTCAGAGCAAATGGATCTCCCAGTGAATTCTGACCTCATTCCCCCGACAAGGTGGTGCCGCTCCAGCTTTTCTGACAGTCACCTCAGGAAATTGACATAGACACGAGGTGATCTTGGCTTTTGTACAGTTACTCTGTGTGTTTCTGAGCACCTGGAGTGTTTAGGGTATGAGCAAGCATGAAAAAAGAAAGACAAAAAACGAACCTTGTGCTACTAAACTTTTTGTTATTGTTGTCTTAAAGAGCACAACTATTTACATTGCTCAGATTCCCTCCATTCATTCAGAAACGTCTTAGCTGAGTTCAGGGAACGCTTCTATTTCACCTGTTCCCCTGAAATCAGTCTTAGTTCCAGGTTGAGAACCGCGCACCTGACTGGGTGATGAATCTCCTTCAGCAACAACACTATCAAAAGCTCAGCAACTTTTGAGGATAAGAAGCTTTTTCTTTGAAGGAGTAGAAAGTAGCACCAATCTCACCCTTTAAAATCTTCTTTGAATTTCCAATAAGCCAAAGCCCTTGTTTTTCTTTAGGTTTAGTGGCTAAGGGGAATGTGGGAGGATCAGAAAACGTGGTACCAAAGGCTCCCGCACTCTCTGGGTACAGCATGTTAGCATCCAGCCAGTCTTTCTGTAGAAGTTTTCCTAGGGTGAGAGCCCTTTCTTCTGAAACCATGTTAAACGTTTTAGTATTTCTAGTTGGTTTGAGAGAAAAAAAGAGGTTGTGTTCAATGAATGAATTATGAGCAAGGGAGATGAAGGAATGAATGAGCACAGAGGGAGACAGTTGGAATACTAAAATTTGTACTTCCTACTCCCCATATTATGAAATCTTAAAAACAAAACTACCTTCACACAATTTATGATTTGATTCTTTAAAGAAATGAAGAAAACATGTTAATTTCAGCATATTTTACTCTATAGAACCCTTGGTCATAAAGCATGTGTTCTAAGCAATGCAGATATGAGTATTCATATTCAGAAATAAATGTTAGAAACTTTAGAAGGTGCTCCATTTGAGTATGTAGTTTTTTAATACAAATTTCCTGGTAATACTGTTATTATTATTTTAAATAATTTTGAGGGAATAAGAATAAAATTGGTGTTCTTGCTCTCACAGTTGATGGAGAGAATGTTTCCTTGCCTTAAACAAGCGAGTCTCTGCCTACACAAGAAATAGAGAAAGTTGAACAATCATCTAGAGAATTTGTTTGGTGAAGATCGCCGTAAACTCTTATCTCCCCGAATGTCAAGAATTTTTTTAAATTTTGTTTTAACTCAAACTGTATCCTGTCCTTCATTTTTCTTTTCTTGTGTAGACATAGGCAGAAATGTAGCGAGCAAGTCATTGACAAGGGGTGATTTTAAGTAAACGTGGAGAGCTGCATCTAAAGTCCAGAGGGACTATGAGGATTGTCTACTGTTGGTTTTCTAAATTTGGAAGTTTTAGTGGGTTAAACTAAGAAGAACATTGAAAACTAAGTATTTAAACTTAACAAGTACTGCAGATATTCACATGTGATCATATCAGGTGGATAGATAATAGGTAAGTTATGAGCCGAATCAAAAGATCACAATTTTTTTTTCTCTAAATGCTTTTACCCTTTGGATAACAGTGGAGTGCTTACTGTATGCAAGATATCCAACAATGATGAATCTGTATTGAAAAAGATACATCCCGGTTGAACAAAAGGAAAGCAGGGAGCAATGCTGACTTTGATCAATTATTACCTATCGTGTTAATGATAGGTTCAAAGAAGTATATGCTAATGTAATTCTAATTAACGTCAAATTCTAAACATTGTCAGAAATGTCTCAGTAAACCTTTTGAGAGAATGTGTGATTGTAGTATGTGCAATATTAAAATGGCCTCAGAATAGTCTATGAGATACAAATAATTAGTCTGCCATACGTAATGGCAGAAATTTCTGTTAAGAACTCTTGGTGAGCTTGAACTCAAGAGAATCTGCCTAAATTTAATGTTATCGTCATTATTACAGCTGTGCAATAATAGTTCAATATAACACATAGGGAGACAAGGTGTACCAAAATTTGAATGGGATATCTTTGAATATCATTAAGATATATCTAATAATGCTCATACTTAGATGCCACCTAGGGGATGGGATGGGTCTAAATTAAGTGTTTACAATGGTAAAGAGAAATTTAAAACTGGTAAAGAGAAATTAAAACTTGTGGAAATGATATAGATTGTCTCACCAACGAATTGCTATTAGTTGAATGTTTCATGTGAAACCATTTTTTGGCTTGTGTGTGGTGAAGAGAAAGCAGACAAGAAAGGAGAGAGAGAGAGAAAGGATAAAAACCTACGGACACTTGCTTCAATTCTTTACTCAAACAAAGGCAACTAAATACAAGTCCTATGATTTCGATATTTGGAATAACAGCTGTTTTTCAATTTAGATTTAAGAAATGTCTCCTTAATTACAGCAATAAAAATATAAATTTCTTTTATGAAGTGGTTCGTTTATTTTATTCAGTAAAATCCTGATATTATAGGCAAACTATCTTATGTAAACTAATTGACCTAAATAAAATTCAAGCCAAATTTAAAAACCAAAGCTTGAAAGAAGGAAAATGTACATACTCTCACACACCTAAAATTACATTATTAGATAAAGAGTCAAGTGATTTAGTGTCTTATGAAAGCAGGAAGATTCAGTCAAAGGATAACTGCATAAAATATTTTCATACATCAGCATATATTTATCAGGTTTTCCTGTTTACATTTGTGGATGTATTATTCTATTTTTTTGGATATTTGCACTTTTATTTACAAATTTACAAGAGCCTGTATCTTATACAATGCTGCAAATTTAATGAACTCAAAATAATCCCCAAATTGTATTTGTAAATATCATATTATTGTATAAATGTTTACAAATGGCTTTGTTTTCTATCTTTACTCCATAATGGGAGGCATACTTAAGAAAAAGCCTTCTCAAAGAATAAGCAAAATGACTATTTCAAAACTAGCATGATGACTCAAGTTTTACAACCATGCTATCAAAGTGATACTCTCCTAAGATCAACTCTAAAGTACAATTAAAATTCCTACAGAAAAGAAACATTCAGATGCTGCGATTTTACATGTGGCTGACTATGTGAAATTTGCTTTTATTCATTTAGCTGCAAATGCAATGCTTGGCATTTTTTGTTTTTTGTTTCTTTTGGAGTAAGATTAGCCCTCAGCTAACTACTGCCAGTCCTCCTCTTTTTGCTGAGGAATCCTGGCTCTGAGCTAACATCCGTGCCCATCTTCCTCTAGTTTATACGTGGGACGCCTACCACAGCATGGCTGCCAAGCAGTGCCATGTCCGCATCCGGGATCCGAACCAGCGAACCCCGGGCCGCCGAGAAGCGGAACGTGCGAACTTAACCGCTGCGCCACCGGGCCGGCCCCGCAATGCTTGGCATTTTTAATAGAAGGAGTGACAGAATTTAGATATCGATTAGAGGGGGTAGAGGGCATTCCACTCCCATCATTTTACTAATAACTTACCAAAGGTTCTTAAGTACTTAATAGAAATAGAATTAGAATCCAGATCTCCTGACTCCATGCTGTACATCTTTCTATAAAATAAAAATGTTTTCCCCATTATTTTATTTTGAGAAGGTAATAAAGGAGAAATCAGTTTCAGTGTTAAAGAAAATTGAAAATGAAATGAAATAAAAGTCTGTGCTTCCTCAGGGACAGCCTAGCCCCGTAACCATCATAGTTGAAAGTAAAGGTTTTTTTTGCTCACTCTTCCCCACTTTCAGCTTAAAGCTTGGAAAATACTTTAAATGTTTAAATTTTTGAGCACCAGTTTTAAATTGATGTCATTGGCACACCAAAAAATATTTTAATATTTTTGCTTAATTTTCATTATAAATTCTTCACTAATATGGCATAAGTTTCTTTCATGGTAATCACATCCCATGAACACTTCCATTTTGACTCTTAATAGACAGTTCATTGACAAATATTGCTCAAAACAGATTTTGGTTTCAGTAAGCAAAGCGGTGGCAATGAACTTATAGTTTGTTACAGCTTCATCTCTATGCATAGTCAATCTTTTTGTCACCACAGAGAAAGTTTCTGCATCCATGTATTTTTGGTTTTGTTGTCACCGTAGTCTGGGAATAACTCAGGTGATCAGAGAAGATAAATTTGTTTCACAAAGTTGCAAGTCCACAGTTGAAAATACTGGCACTTTTAGCTTTCTCTTCACCAATGGCCAGAGAGATCAGTGAAAGTGAATGATTAAATCAATAGGGAAGCGACATTATTACTGAGTAAAAAGTAAACTTTGAAATGTATTCTTGGTGATGGCGGCTCATCAGTGTCATCTAGGAAGAGTAGCACGGTAACATTGATTGATATCTCAGCTACGTTATCGGAAAGAACACTGTGTTGTCTAAGTGTGCCTGGGTTGATGAAAGTTAGGGGAATCTGTTATCCAGACTGCTAGGTGGCTGGACTAAAAGCTGAGGAGGAAGTCTTGTCTTAGAAAGTGGCCTTCTTTAAACCAATTAACATACAGATTTGACTGAAAAGAGAGCTACATTTCTCAGGCTCCAGCGACCTAATTTCTTTGGAGTGTTATTCAGCCTCCACTTACTGAGGGCCTACCACATGGCAAGAACTGAAGCAGTGATTACAGACCCAAGAATGAATATGACATAGGTTCTGACCTCAAGCAGCTTACAGTATAGCTGGAGGGACGGTTAAGAATAAGCAGCAACGGGACACCAGCTGGCCATAGCCTAGGGAAGCCGCCACATTACTGAACAAGGATGTCCAGAGAAAAATCGAAAAGGCTACAACTTAGTATGCCTTGCCAAAATGGATGGAGCTACGCCATGGCAAAGTCTCTTGCAAAAATAATCTATGTCCTTAAAAAAGCATATGTTTCCATTGCTTCACATGTTAATTCTAACTCTGACACAGATTTTTTTTTTTTTTTGAGAATACAGGAACCTATTAGTATTAACTGATATAGATAGTCCTATACTAATGAATCCAATGGTTAATTCAATCTCGGTAGGTCATAGGGTAATTCTCTAAAGGAAATGTAACTAATTATACACTTTATTTTTTAAATCCATATACGTTTTTTTTTTAAGATTTTATATTTTTTCTTTTTCTCCCCAAAGCCCCCCGGTACATAGTTGTGTATTCTTCCTTGTGGGTCCTTCTAGTTGTGGCATGTGGGACGCCACCTCAGCGTGGTTTGATGAGCAGTGCCATGTCCCCGCTCAGGATTCGAACCAATGAAACACTGGGCCGCCTGCAGTGGAGCGCGCAAACTTAACCACACGGCCACGGGGCCAGCCCCACTAATTATACACTTTTAACATAAACTTGAAATATCAAGTTTGTCTTTTAAGAAACCTAAATCTTCAAGGATCATTCAAAGGAAAGTGTCCAGAAGAGGGAGGAAATGGAAGTAGTAACAGTATATGTAATATCTATTCAACAATAAAAATTTTACAAAACATTTAAATTTAAACAGATAATTTAAAAGCTCTGTATCCTATTCATTCTGATTGTGAACATTTATTGAGTAAGTATGACTGTATGATACATAGGGATGTAGGGCTGTTAATAATAATGATGGCTTCACCGTCTTGACCTAGAGGAGACCACAGAGCTATTTCGATAACCAATTCCTTCTGACTTTCAAGACCCATGAAGGGTCTGAGATTTCACCCTCTAAGTTAAGCACGAATTATTAATTCTAGTCCTTGTTTTAGAAGGGCTGCATGAGGGCAGTCAATCTAACCTGTCCTATTTGTGCACATCAACAATCTAGTGACGTTTGTCTGCCCCACTGAATGGCTAAGCAATACTTACAGAAATGGGAGTGGGAATGACGTCCAGAGGTGTTGACAGGTATTTCCCATGGGAAACTCAGAAGCTGCGGCCATCCCCTACTATTTCTAAGACATTTCCTGCTGAGATTAAGAGGAATATAGATAAAATCATGGTTAGAGCTGTCTGGCAGGGAATGGCAGATTCAGCAGAGAATTAAATTTAGGACGCTTGCAACAGTTTGGGAGAGCCATTTTCTTCATGTAAAACTGAGAGGCCCCTGAAGCCAGGCAGGCTGAGAGCTCAAATATGCCATTTCCATTTGATAAGTGAGGTCTATATGACCCTTTCTTGCGTTGTTAGTCATTGAGTCTAATTGATAATGTTAGCTTGCCTTTCCCACTGTGAATCCTAGCTAAAACCCCGTTAGCTGAATCTAAGTGACCAGAACCAGGTAAGAGAGTAACTCGGGCATCTATATCCAACACACCCCCTTGATTATTTCTCCCCACTGAAATTCCCCAGCTTATTCAGCTTGGTGCATATGTCCTTTGTTCTCTGTTGGGCATAGGTAAACCTTGGCCTCTAATCCCATTTCTCCTTAAATCATAGGTCAAGGTAGGGGTGCAGAGAGGAATCAGGGAGCAGGGAAGACGTGAGGCATCATATGTACTTTCAGTTTCAAGTGATGTGGTTATGGTTAATGGCATAACCAAATGGACTTCGAATATGTTTGGCCCATCCAATACTCTAAATGGGAGAGCAAAGCCCTCACGGCTGACACCATCTATTTCAGCCTTGGGAATTCCTGAACTCAGAAACCATAGCCACGTTGTTCTTTTGCTAGGATGGTGGTGTTTGCAACCTCTGGCTGACTCAGTCCTTACTCACACAGTGGTGAACTTCTTTAAGGAATCCACCTTAATTTGGACCCTAGTTGCACTATTGTCTAGATAACATCTCTTAAGTTCTTGATGGTTTCAACATGAGGGCTGAGAGAGTTTTCCTGCACAGTAGTGGTGACGTCAAGAATTTATCTAGATTTCTTTGGGTTTCTTTCTCATTCTCCAGTAAGTCAACTTCATCAGAATTCTAAATTCAATCCAGGGGAGTAAGAGTTCAGATACTAGTAAAGACCTCATCTTTAGTTTCCCACAGGAGTTCTTCTACCTCAGGAAAATCTCCCCGAGAAAGCTAATATAGCAGCCAGAACCCTCTGTAAAAATCTCTGAGATTCTACTATCACTTCCAAATGGATCTAAGTTTGGCATGATGGAATGAAGGAGAGGTTTAGCCATAAGACAATCTACCACTTGCCCTTATTCCTTAACAAGCAATATACTCCTTCTTTCCCATATGAAGCAGTCAAAGTTCCAGTGATTCACCTGGTGTCTGGCCATGGTGTTCCCCCTCACACACTCAATGTATGTGAGCCTATCTCTATTGTCTGAAATGAGAAGCAACCTCCTGCCTACCCAGTACAGATCTTAGTGGTAACTAGTGCTGCAGATCAGAGGCTAGCCACCAGATTGGCAAGGAAGTCCTCACCCCGAGTAGAATTAGCAACAGAACAACATTTTGGTATCGATATTTTACCTACTTCCTGTTACATTTTGGTATGGGTATTTTACCTATTTCCTGTTACTTAGCCTGCAATGACCTCCTCAATTCCTTTTCAGTAACAAGCAAAGAAGTGGAGGCCCATTTATTGGCCAGTTGACTATCTAATCTGCTGCTGATTCTCAGACTTCTCTCAAATCCCGTTAATGGACCTGTGAGACCCTCATCCTTTCTTTTCCATAAAGAAAGCTGTATCTCTGTCAGCATCCCATCCTCATCACCAACATTATCAAAAATTTCTGAAGGGTATGAGATGCTACTCTGCTTTTAGGCTGACATGAATGCCTGCCACAGATTCTTGGATGCTGGTACTTCTACCCATCAGACTTCTGGGTCAGGGAAGGACAATTTATCATTCACAGCAATAGCAGTAGCAAAAGTGATAGCATTTTTACACTGGTTCCCTGAGCCCCAATTTCCACAAGGCAGCACAGAACAGATCAGATGATACCTAAACATTTCAAGAAAAGACGCTGAAGTTAAAGAATTCAAATCTTTTATAAAGGATAGTAAATATACCTCCCTTTGCTCTGGAAGGAGATGCTATTTCCATTTTCCAAGGCTGTTTACTTTACAAACATCTTTTAAAAAGTCTTTCAGAACAGAAGCAGCCAGTGCTTCTTTCATAAGATATACAGAAATGTGAGAGACCCATGGGAAATTGTCTCCCAACAATGACAAAAGACTTCAATAAATGCTTGTTTTGGTGGGCTTTTTAGGTATGATATGATATATGATCATCCTTGCTACTTCCTAATGATGGAGTACTTTAAACATGTGAGACCTGAGATTAATGAATCTCTCGCAAAGACAGAAACCAAGAAGGAAACTTTTAAAGCAAATATGTTGTATTTGAAGTGCAACATTAGGCTCGTAATTAGTTACTGCTGATTATATATGTTACAGTGTAAGACAGATTAAGGAATTGAGAATTTCTAAGTCAGGACGTTGAAAATTTGAGCCTGAACCATGTCTATTTTGTGTAATTATAGTAGATTGTAAATAAAAATCATTAAACAGGGGGCTAGCCCGGTGGTGTAGTAGTTGGGTTCGGGCACTCAGCTTTGGCAGCCCGGAGTTCGCCAGTTTGGATCCTGGGCACAGATCTACACACCACTTGTCAAGCCATGCTGTGGTGGCATCCCACATGGAAGAACAGGAAGGACTTACAATTAGGATATACAACTATGTACTGGGGCTTTGAGTAGAAAAAGAAAAAAGGCAAAAATTGGCAACAGAAGTTAGCTCAGGGCTGATCCTCCTCACCAAAAATCATTAAACAAAAATGTGGTATATGCAAGTTTCCCCATGGCATTAATGTTTTTCCATACTTTACAGTTTGAAGGGTGACTAAACTTTTCCAAATAACTTGGAGAGTGTTTCTTCAAGACTGAACATATCTGTCATCTTCTCTAATAGGCATCTCTGATACTCCAGGCTGGGGCACATGCCCTTTCTCCGTATTAGCATAATGTGCACACTTCTCTGCACCATATTATGAACTTATAACACCACACTGGCCTGATAGATTTGTATATTTTTCCCCTACTGGATTACTTTGAGACTGGTTGCTTATTAATCTCCATACTCCTAGTGCCTAGCTCCCCAGCTAACCCCTGGTGAGCATTCAATAAATACTCGTAGAGATGAACTGAAGGTAATAATGTTTATTAACATTGATCTTACCATCAGATATTTTAGGAAAGCATGTCCCACGAGGAATAACTGAGTGGAAGACGTATAGAATATTTGATCCGGAATAACTTTTAAGAGTTCTTAATGACCATTGCTTTGGTTATAGCCATGAAAATATCCAAATTCTGATGTTCCTTCCTAGTTTGCGACATTGTGAAGAATTTAAAATTATATCATATTTATAGTGAAACCTCAAGATTTTATATAGCTTATATACTTTTAGAAATCGAGGGGAGGGTCACAAAATTAAACTCAAGGCTTTGTTTAATTATCAGAAGTTGGGGAGTCACTGATTTATATTATCCTGGATGGGTTTCTCTTCTAACCTGGAGTTAGAAATTCCAAAGTCTCTGACTTTTTTCCTTTATCAAAGAGGTGGACTGAAGATGAGCACACTTCCTTTTCACCTTTTGCTCTGGTGCACAGATGTTCTTCCTCATTTCTTTGTTATAGTGTTTTTTTCTCTGGTGTTCAAATGTCTGCTGCATGCATGCCTGCCTTTGCAGTTTGCTGTTATAATCAATGCTGCCCACCCTGAGTCTGGTGCACCTCTCCTCTTTCTCTTTTCTCTAATTTTCCAACTTCTTCTGCCTCCTATTGCTTACTAATGTTCTAAAAACAACAAAAACATAAACAAAACATGTCCCTTTCTCTAAGGGACAGCCCCCTTTCCTTCTATGAAGTGAACCTGAAAGATCAGCTGAAATGATGGGCTCTCTGGCTCTCGTTCTGAGTTTACTGGTTATTCACGGGCTGGCTGCATCTTCACTTTAATTCAAGGGCTGTGTTTTTCTGGTTTTGTTGCAGAGCCAAATCTGAGAATTCTAAATTCTTGAACTTGGACTAACCGAATTTTTATTGTTTCCCTTATAATAGACAGGTCTTTAGTAACCGTTTGTCTCTACATTGCCTTGTTACTTTAATAGCGACATTAGCAAATGAATACTTGAGAACTGATAAAATTTATGTGTTATTTAGGAGAATAAAAAGGTTGGAGTGAATCAGATACGTGACAGATAAGGTTTTGTGGGAAACATGGAAGGTCAGGAAATGACTTTGGCTTGTTTGGACTATGACAGTGGTAAGCTTGCACAAACCGAGAAAGAGATGAAAATATTGGACTATAAACATAAAAATAATATAGAGAGAAGAGAGTACAGAGCTGCAAGTTATAAATTGATAAATACAAATATTTACTATGTTATAAGGCTCCATGGACACACTACAGTATATAGAAGAAAAGCATAGATCTGTAACCAGACACAGCTGGGTTCATATTCCCATCTGACTATTTACTAGCTGAGAGACAAAAGTCAAATTTATTAGCATCTCTAAGACTCTTTTCCCATTATGTAGAAATTTTGCATGATTATTATGAATGTAAAATTATATACTATGTAGACATCCCTAAAATATTGACTACTACTATAAATTCTCATTCAATAAATGTTACATTTTCCCCACACTTAATAATTTGAAAAGACGTAATCATTTCCATTTGTAACAAATGAAATGAGTGTATTTTCCAGTTAGATAGTTAATAAGTGACATTCACTCTTCCAGGCCATGGGAGAATTTTGGACTTTTCAGAATATTAAATAGTAATTCAGGAAGTAGCATATAATAAGCACTGAGGAGCTAATTACAATCATACTTTCCATGAAAAAATTAAGTAGACATTTGGAAAATAAATCCTGTACTTTAATTAAGTGTGGTATAAAACTTTTCCCCAAAAGTTAAAACTCATGAACTGAAGGATTCCTGTTCTACCTAGGATGAACAGAGCTGGAAAGAGTATAAATTCCACCCTAAAAATAAGAAAAAGTCAGATAAACTACAGAATTATAACTTTTCTTGAACCCACCAGAAAGCTAAGTTCACATGGCAAACAAATATCCAGAATTTCCAATCCATGGGCAGGTCCCTCCATGGAGAGGTGGGTCATGGAGATGGTTCATATGTGGCAGAGAACAAAAGAACACTTGGCCACCATATAAATGGCTAAAAATAAATCAACTAAAATTGTAACAAATTGCTAAAGACTAGAAAGGTAATATAGCACCTCCGGTAACCCCTGACACAGGTAAGTTTGAACTCATTCACTGGTGCGTTTATGTGGACCTCCAACAGATGCTTATGAAAAATATTGCAGAAGGGTGGGAGACCAGAGGGAGCTTCTCTCAGTAATGTAGGTGTAGAGTAGAGGATTGGCCACCACTGTAGGTAAAGCACAAAATTCAACCACCTCCAAGCTCCCAACCACCATGTTAAGCACAAGGCAATTATAGAGGAATTTCAAGTCTTTAGTGCACTGAAGATCAACTCTTAACTAGATTAACTCAGTGCCCCAAACTAATGTCCTTAGCGTAGAAGAAGCATGCCCTATTCCCAGGCATAAATAATTTTCATGAGTGGTCAATTGTTTTACACTCGATGTTTTGCATTTATTTAAAAAAATGACAAACTATACAAAAACACAAGGAAAAAACAGCCCATTGTCAAGAGTTGAAACAATGGAGAAAATACACTCAGTGATGACCCAGAGATGGAATTATCGGATAGAGACATTAATATAACTGTTACTAATGTGTTAAAAGACCTAATGGAACAGGTGAACAATATGGATGAACAGAGGAAGAATTTCAGCAGAAAAATGGAAACTATAGGAAAGATTCAAATTAAGATGCTAAAAATAAAAGAAAATGTTATCACAAATCAGAAATTCCTTCAATGTGCTTATTAGTAGACTCAGTATCTCTATGTAAAGAATCTGTCAACTCGAAGACAGGTCATTAGATATGAGCCGAACTGAAAAGAACAGAGTCAAAAAGAGTAAAAGGAAAACAAAAACAAAAAATCAGAGCAGAGCATCCAAGAATTCTGAGTCAATAGCAAATGATCTATTGTACATGTAATTGGAATTTCAGAAGAAGAGAGAGAGAAGAAAGCAGAAGAAATATTTGATGAAATAGAAGAAAGTTTCTTTACCAAAACAGTCCATGGTTTAGATATTTTACCTGAGAATTTTTAATAATAATGAAAGTCATCAAATCACATATCCAAGAAGTCAAGAGAACTCCAAACATGATAACTAAACAAAGCACACACACACACATACACGCACACACACAAACACATCTCTACATATCATATTCAAATAAGGGAAAATCAAAGATGAAAAGAAAGTAGCAAAAACTTACAAGATATGTTAAAAAAGGTTCTTCATGTGGTAGGAAGAAGATACCACACAGAAACATTGATCCGTAAAGATATGAAGAATTCCAGTAATCATAAAAATAAAAGTCAATATAAAAGGTTTTTTAAAGTTTTAATTGGGCTAAAAGATAATTAATTTTCTAAAACAACAATAGGAACAATATATTGGGGGTTTGTAACATATGTAAAATATACAACAATGATACCTCAAAAGGTAAACACAGTACAATAATGATTATTTCACTTATTTTTAATTCCTTGCCATTTGAACATTTGTACACATAGGTGTAAACAAATAACCTAATTTGTGCAAATAACATTTTGCATCATTCCAAAGTGTGGATACATGTTATTTCTTTTGATCTTTGTAATAAAGATCAGTCTTTTTAGACTGATTGCTAGATAATAAAACGGTAATTCAGAGAGGTTACATGGCTTGTGGAGTGACTGCGTGGTAGAGCCAAGACTAGAAATCATATACAAAGACAGCTTACCTCCATGCAGAGTTAGGGTGGCTGCCCCCTAAGAATAGAACCCAGTGCAGCAACTTGGCATGTTAAAAGATTAGCTACCCCTACCAACTGCATACTAATTATTTTACAGGTGGTGTATCCTTAGATGGTACTACAGAATATTTGTACCCTAGTAACTTGTAAGGAATTATAACTGACTCCACTCCATCTAGTACGCATTAAAAGCTCAGTTATGTGATTAACATTTTTTGGATAATTGGCTATTGCCCCAGAGTATTGGTCCAAAATTTAGCTACTCCCAGTTGCCAAGCCTACAACATGAATGAGTGAAGTGGGTCTGGAGTAAAACACTAAGTCGTGGTGGGAAGCAGAGTAATGGAAGTGATTGGTCTCATCGAGACAAGGGTGCTATTCAAAGTAGGTTTTGCAGGCTTAGGCCATTTTCTCAGTGTTTCTTACTAGACCATGGTAAATGTGGAAACTGAGAGGAAGCATTTAGAAAATTTTATAGCACAAGTTAAAGTATTTTTTTATGTCTGTTAAATCTAATAATAGAAAATACGGGCTTATATTTTTAAGGTTTTAAATTTTTTTCTTTCTAGTAATGTATTTAGAATTACATTATACACACCTATGGTTCATAAATGATAGGACACTTAAAAACAAAACTCGTTGAGGCTGGCCCCGTGGCACAGCGGTTAAGTTTGCACGTTTCTCTTCCCGGTGGCCCTGGGTTTGCAGGTTCGGATCCCGGGTGTGGACATGGCACTGCTTGGCAAACGCCATGCTGTGGTAGGCATCCCACGTATAAAGTAGAGGACGATGGGCATGGATGTTAGCTCAGGGCCAGTCTTCCTCAGCCAAAAAAGGAGGATTGGCAGTAGTTAGCTCAGGGCTAATCTTCCTTAAAAAACCCACAAAAACTAGTGCTTCACTGCAGTTAGTTTGAGAAGCACCTTAGGGAGTCAAACTAAATAAAAATGATACGAAAAAGGCAGCAGATCTATGGGCAAACTTGGCCTGTGGCTTTCCAATTTCTAATCCTGCTTTTACATATTCTAAATCTGAGACCTATGTACCAGGAATGCACTGTTCTCTCCTCTCAGTTCTGGAATCGCTTTCACTGAACTATGCTTTACCATCATTCTTTCAGTCTACGTCGAGCCCTATGGGACATATTGTTGAATTCAAAATAAGGATATTATTAAAAATCTAGTTTACTACGTTATGCAGGGTCTTTTTATGATGATCTACAGTGTTTCTCACACTTTGTTTTTTAGAGGAGTCATACTGGTTTTATTACTGATTATATTGAATGAGTAGTTCTTTCAATGGTTGCTAGGAAGCTCAGAGTCAAATTTCTGTCCCTAATAACTATAAAGAGGCTTATAGTATATATTTTTAAATTATATGATTTAATTTATGAATGATCTTGCTTAATTTGATGTCTCTTACCCTTATTCTTACCCCTATTTGGTCAGTAAAATTTTTTCTCATTATGAATTTAAATTTGTAGTAAAGTAAGGAGTATCTAGAAAGAGAGATGATAGACAGGAAGGAAGGAGAGAAGAAATACATACACTCAAACATGCTTGTATGTCGGATATAATATGTCCGAATAAATCTAAAGTGCATTAGCTCTTCGTTACGTTGTACTCTTCTTGATACCTGTTTGAAAAGATTCTGTGAAAAATATGTTGGAAATTTCAATGTTAAAAGTAAATGTAGTAGAGGGAAATTTACTATAATTTTCTATCCATAAAAGTAGGGAGTAAAATTTACCCATGGTTCCTCTATTTAGAACTGCCTGTTCTTAACCAGGTGTGAAGTCTGGGAGAGACTTCGTTATTATCTCCATGTCCATGTGGTCTCACAATGTTTCAGGTTCCCAATTTAAGCCGGACCCTGTCTGTAGGCAGGCTGGGTAACCAGAGAGATAACAGCATCCTACTGGGATTGTATGCTTTTATTCCAAATGACGACCTGAGGAGTAGATGAGCAGTACATATTATTACAGCAATCGTAAGAAAACTTCAGGCCAGATTTGCATCCTGTTCAACTTGGTGCAACAATTTTGTGATTCCTGGAAAGAAAGAAGTTTTTATCCTTCTAACTAGGAAAAGAATTCAACTATTAAGAACAATTACATGTGGTTTTCAGTTTTCCACAATGGGAGTTGAAATTCTGTATAATTACTTATACCTTATGCAGACAAAAAGAAAAGAAGTTTAAAAGCAAACCTCTCTGCTGGTAAAAGTATGAAACATATTGAAAGCCCATTTATTATCAGTAGTTTCATAACCTTTTCTAAGCTTTGTTCTAAGATTTTGAATACTAGGCTGAATATCACAGAAGAAAAAGTAATTGTACTATTTGTTAGCTTCCGTGACCTCACCTCTAAGACTCGTTGAGAACTTCCTATCACTAATTAAAGCTGCTAAACAGATAGTGAACTTCTATTGAATAGAAGCATTTTCCTGGCTAGTGAGACAAAGCTGCCTCTAAAACAGGGTATAGCAATCCATAGGTAGAATAAAAATTGCTTGTAAAAGAAGATGACTCATTCAATTGAAACAGCAAGGTTCAGAAAACACACAAGTCACAATTAATTACCTAGCCTAGAAATTATCCAAATCCCTGGAAAATTGTCCAAGGTCAATTTCTCCTTATCCTAAAATTATTATGCTAAATCAAACAAAAAGTTTTTTGACATAGGCCAAGTATAAATAGTCTAGAATGTATTAGAAAGTTCATTTTTGAAACCAAACAATTACACAGATGAGCTATCTACGTTATCAAATTTGTCTTTCTGATATGCCAAAATAGAAACATGTATATACACACTAAAATACACGTACATATTTATGTACATACAAACACAAACTGCCAAATACATAAATGTACATACAAATATACTCACATGCAAATGCAATACACATAACGGACAATTGTAAATATATTTACACATAAACACATATCTGTATAAATATATGTACAAATACATAGACACAGACAGGAAAGACAAACACCACAAAGGTAGATGAGCAGGATAAGTCTGACTTCCATTTGTAGCATTTTTCCAGTATTCTCTTCTTATTCCTCTTAGTTCTTGATTCTTTTGGATTCTTCCTGTCCTTTGGCTCCTTCTTCAAGCGTGTCAGCCCTCACAATGAATCAGGCCCAGGCGTGAGGCAATCTCTGCATCTACATGGGAAGGGGTAGAAATACATCATCATTATAACTGTTAAAGGCAGTAAAGGAGTACATCATCGTTATAACTGTTATTAAAAGATAATTGTATGTGACATTATGGTTAGGCACTATAAAATCCTATTACCCACTTATACTGTCCCTGCCTTACCTAGGAAATGATATCCAATATGAAATCAAATCTGCAGAGCAAAAAGGAAGTAGAAAAAATAAATAATAAATCAATACCTAAATGGACTGTAAAGTATAATTCTTATAGAGTAAGGAACAGTGCATGTTCTTACATCATTTGCTTGAATTATTGTCTTTATTCAACAAACATCTATTAAACTAGTATGTGAAAGTTTCAGTGCAAGATAAATACTTTAGATTAGCAGATGAATAAACTGGCATGAATCAGTTTGAGATGCAACAGAACAGAATGGTTCTTTATCAGGATGTTGCTAGTCATAGGGGCAGTTACGTTCTGTGATTAGGAAACCACCGCCTACATCCTTTCACTTTTGCCTGCCTTGGCCCAAAACCTTGCCTGTGCATTGAACCCGGAATGTTTATTTAACAGGTGCAAAGAAGCTACCGAAACTCTTAACTGGAGATGAAGAAAGAGAAATTAGCCTTATTTTTCTTGCTGTTTGAACTTTTAAGTTTGTAAGAAAGATCTGTTTTGGCAGCAATTGCCCATTACTCACAAAGCAGAAGCATCAGATAAATGGATTGAAAATTAGAAGGTGCCACTTGCTTAGATAAGAGGAGATAAGCAAATGACTTAAATGAGAGGGCATAGGCAAATGAGCTACAGTTTTCTGAAAATTCTGATCAGAGAGAGATAAGTAACCATCAAATCTAATAACTCACAGGAGGTCATAGAGTTACTAAAGATAAGAAATCTTTATTGAAAATAAAATGATGCAGCCGGCTTCGCTAAACTATTACAGCTTTTCTGGAATACCAAGAGGCCCTACTACTACAACACGTATATACATATGAGCAGGGGGGGATTTAATTTTAAATTACGGAACATTATTGAGTAACTATTATTGGTATGACAAAAGAAGCATGAACACTTTAAAAACATCTTACTTCCTCCCCTATTTCTTTCCCTGGCTCAGTCGATGTCTCTCCTCATTTATGTATGAAGATTCATACTCTGTTCATTTCATATCTACATCCTTTGCCACCCATAATCTTATTTCCTCTTTACCTTATTTGGTTTCCTCTCATCTCTTAATTTTCTATGCTTCTAATTTAGTTTCTCCATTTTAAGAAGTCATTTAGGAAAGATAGGAGTTTATAGTTTTGCAGACTAATGTGACATCTACCAAGAGAACTTCAAAAGTTACCTTAATTTTAGGGAGGGGCCAGCCTAGTGGCGTAGTGGTTAAGTTTGCACACTCCGGTTCAGTGGCCCAAGGTTCGCAGGTTCTTATCCTGGGTGCGGACATACACACTACTCATCAAGCCACACTGTGGCAGCATCCCACATAAAATAGAGGAAGATTGGTACAGATGTTAGCTTGGCAACAATCTTCCTCAAGCAAAAAGAGGAAGATAGGCAACAGATGTTACCTCAGGGCCAAACTTCCTCATATGCACAAAAAATTCTTACTTTAATTTTAGGCAGATATGATATCAAAGTTCAAGTCAATCATCTGCAAATGAATACTTCTGGTTTTAAATTTCCTTTATACGTTTTGAACCCAAACATTTACACTTCAGAATAGAGATCCTATATAAATACTAAGTAGCTTAATACAAGAAACTAATTTTCATCTTCAACATGTCCTTTTTAATTAATATTTGCCCTAATTTTGAAAGAGTCTGAGCAGATTTTCATGCTGCAAGAGTAACAAATTATGAAGACTAAATGTATCTCTGGGATTTGCTACAATAATTAAAGAAAACCTACAGCCATGTTAATCTGATACATTGAGTCTATCCATGGATTGCATAATCATTATTAGACTGCATAATATTAGGCATAAACACTAAGTGGCTCACGTGAATGACTGTCATTATAATTACTTTTACATAGCCAAACTAACTTTTTGGTTTTTCTCTTCCCATATTGTCAGTGGGGCCATTAGTGATGAAAACTTCCCCAAATACCATGTGTATTTAATCATGATTATCATTAACACAAACATCATAACATAATGTAAAGAAATGCTTCTTCCGTGAATAAAACAGAATCTAGAATCTTAAGTTTCTTTCATTGGAAGGCTCTTCAGTTCATCCACGGATCTGAGTTCATGATTAAAAACTCTCACTGTGGTTTGTCTGTATTTTGGGACATTATGGAGGAGATAAAAGAAAGGAAAGCACCTTTAATCCATTCTAACAAGGATCGTTACCTTTCTTCCTACTTTTACATAAAATTTATTTAAACCAAACTTGATAGCTGTGCTTCTCAAATTTTAACGATCCTATGAGTCACCTCAAGATATTGTTAAATTGCACATTCTTATTCAATAGGTCTGGGGCTGGACCTGGGATTTCTAACCAAGTCCCAAGTGAACTGTTACTCTGTGAACTACATTTTGAATAGCAAAGCTCTGTGGAACTCTAAGGGTAGAGACTATTTCAATGGTTCATAACTAGGAGGCTTTGATTCTCCCAAGCACTCACATGCAGGTTTTAGGATTCCATAAGTCCTAAGAAATCAAATGCAAAATTTTATGTGTATATGAGCATTTTTTCTTTTGTGGAGAGTTCAGTTAGCAGATTCTGCAAGAGGCCTATGACCTAATTAAGATAAGTGGCTACTGGTTTAATCAGTTCCATTTTGAGATGAGTAAACCAAGGTCTAAGGAGGCTAAATTATCCAGTTCACACAATTGGTTACAAAGCTAGGACTTGCATCCAGGTCTCTGGTGCCCAACCCAGGGGCTTTAATAGTACTGGATTGTCTTTCAAGCTGGTGTTTTTTTTTGCTTTCAAGCTTTGATTAGAGATAAAGGAGATTTAATAATTAAGTAAATGAATGAAATGATGAAGGAACAAATAAAAAAGTGAACATGAACACATTCTTGCAAATAAGGCGAGTTTTTTAAAAAAACATTTTTTCTTCTATGGAAGAGCAGACTTGGCCTAGATTGGAGGAGAAACTGAGAGTGTCAACGATATCTAATGGCTTTGATATGGAGGAAGGTAGGGAATGGCAGACATTGGAAAAAGGAGAGTAGAGACAACAAAGACAGAATTTAAACATTAACTCCTCAATGTAGCTTTATCTCTATCTGGTTAAAACTATGCAAATATTCAATCATTAATCTCTAGTGTGAAAATAATCATTACTTGTTGAAAAAAGAAAAAGAAAAAAACATTTGAATCTTCTCTCCAGAGAACTATATCATGTTTTCATTAGCCACTTATGCCTAATTGTGAATGCAAAATGACAGAAGTACAGGTTCGTAAAAGAATTACTCCAGTAACTGGTGAGATGAATGAGAGAGTAGCTTAATAGATTTATAATATCAGTGAAACTTGCATATAAATATTGTCTAAGACTTTGAGCTGGGGTATGATTTTTGAAGGTATTAGAAGTTTCCAGATAGGAAAGCTAATTAGGGCCTAATACAGACACTTGAAACATATGACTGAGACCTGCATCTTCATCGTAGGTGTGAATGCACCTCTGGCTTGAACAGAGAGCAATGCTTCAATGCCTTGGAATGTAAGTAAGATGTGCAACGTGACAATGGACACCCTCAGACAAGAGAAATGCAATATTTATAATCATAAGATTTTTAAGAGATGATTTACATTTAATTTCCAATTATGGAATCAAATCAGAGGAGTAAAGATTTTCAGAGGGAAGATGAAAAAAGCTTGCAAATATTCATCAGAGGATTCTTTGTCATATCTGGGTCGGATGAATTCACTGCTATCTTGGAAATCTAAGATGTGAGTAATATTAGAAAACTAAGGGCATCTCAGGCTCTGTTAGCAGAATGTCTGGCTGATAAGACAAACCACAAACCTCTTTTTTATTCTCCCTTTTTGCATTGTGCACCTAAACTATAAAGTTAATTTGGAAAAGAAAAATGTTGGAGACTATAAGGAAAATATTAAGTAATTCCCTTTAGAACTGTTCTATTGTGCTTAAAGGTATTTAAAGAATTCAGAAGAGGTTTGGCATTTCTAGAGAAGCAATTCTCTTCCAGAATAGTAGCTGGGGAAAAATATGTCCAAGATGTTCCCCACCAGCTGCCAGTGATCTATTTAAAATGCAAATCTGACTAGGTCCAGTCTACTCTTCAGCATTCATCAATGGCTTTTAATTGATCTCAGGATAGTGATTGAACAGCTTGAAATGGCCTTGAAACCTTTCTTGATCTGTTTCTTGTTTATGTCCTAAATCTCATTTCCCACTCAGCTCATATTTTAAGCTTTAGTAATTCTGGCTTGAAAGACCTCATTTGCACCTATTTCTTTAGTTTATACTTTCTTTGCGCATGGAACACCCTTTTTGGCCTGATTAAGTAGCTCAAAAGTCAGGTGTTACGTCTTCGAGGAAACCTTTCCCAAATTACTAGCCTGGGATAATCAATCCTCACACCAATCTTTCAATATCTCTACCTTAGCCCTTAATGTATTATTCTAAGATTATGTTCATGCATCTGTCTTTCCTTCTATATTGTATAATCTCTAAGACGAGAACCATGGTTTTCATCTTTGTATCCCTATCACTAAGCTCAGTGATGGGCACATAGTAGGTGCTCAGGAAGCGTTTGTTTGTTCAGCTTTATTGAGGTATAATTGACAAATAAAATTGTAAGATTTTTAAAGTGTACATCAAGGTGATTTGATATACCTATACATTGTGAAAGAATTTCCACAATCTAATTAGTTAACACATCCATCACCTCACATACATTTATCTTTTTGTTTTCTTTTGGTGAGAATACTTAAGTTCTACTCTCTTAGCAAATTTCAATTATATAATACAGCATTATCAACTATAGTCACTATGTTGTACTTTAGATCCTCAGACCTTATTCATCTTATAGCTGAAAGTCTGTACCCTTTAACCAACCTCTCCCTACTTCCCCCACCCTTCAGCCCCTGGCAACCACTTTTCTACTCTCCGTTTCTATGAATTTCAATTTTTTTTTAAAGAATCCACATCTAGGTGATACCATGCAGTGTTTGTCTTTCTCTGTCTGACTTATTTCACTTAACATAATGCTCTCGAGGTCTATCCCTGTTGTCGCAAATGGTAGGATTTCCTTCTTTCTCATGGCTGAATAAGAGTCCATTGTTTTTATATACCGTATTTTCTTTATCCATTAATCCATTGATGGACACTTAGATTGTTTCCATATATTGGTTATTTGTGAATAATGCTGCAATGAATATGGAAGTGCAGACATCACTTCAATATCTTGTTTTCATTTTCTTTGGGTATATATCCAGAAGTGGAATTGCTGAATCATATGGTAGTTCTCTTTTTGATTTTTTTTTTGAAGAAGAAGATTAGCCCTGAGCTAACATCTGCCTCCAATCTTCCTCTTTTTGCTGAGGGAGGTTGGCCCTGAGCTAACGTCTGTGCCCACCTTCTATTTTATTACGTGTGGGACGCGTGCCACAGCACGGCTTGGTAAGCAGTGCATAAGTCCGCACCTGGGATCCGAACCAGGGAACCTGGGGCCACCGAAGTGGAGCACACGAACTTAACCACTGTGCTACCGAGCTGGCTCCTCTTTTAAATTTTTTTAGGAACCTCCATAAGGTTTTCCATAGTGGTTGCACCAGTTTATATTCTCACCAACAGTGCAAAAAGGTTTCCTTTTCTCCATATCACCGCCATCACTTGCTATCTCTTGTCTTTTGGTAAAAGCCCTTCTAACAGGTGTGAGGTGATATCTCATTGTGGTTTTGATTTGCATTTCTCTGATGATTAGTGATGTTGAGCCTCTTTGCATGTACCTTTGGCCATTTGTATGTCATCTTTGGAAAAATGTCTATTCAGTTCTTCTGCCCATTTTTAAATTGGATTTTTGAGGTTTTTTGCTGTTGAGTTGCATGAATTCTTTACATTTTGGATGTTAACCCCTTACAATATATATGATTTGTGAATATTTTTTCCCTTTCCATAGGTTACCTTTTCATTTTGTTGATGGTTTCCTTTGTTGTGAAGAAAATTTTTCAGTTTGATGTAATCCCACTTGTTTATTTTTGCTTTTGTGGCCTTTGCTTTTGGTGTCAAATCCTAAAAGTCATTGCCAGGACTGATGTCAAAGAGAGGAAATGTTTATTTAATTGAACTGAGCACTACTCAATTATATATGCCATTGGCGGAAAGCAAGGCAGTGGAGTTCAACTAGTGTCAATTATGCGAATTGCAGGCATGGAACATGGGAGGAACTTCACAGTCTGAATTCAGAGTATGTGTGTGGTGTTGGCCCACTTCTTCTTCAACAACGATCATGTCCATGCTTACCACTTACTCTACATTAGATTCCAATCAATTCATGAATATCCTTCTAAGTCCCTGTGTCACTGGGCCTATCACCTTGGCCTCATTTTATACCACGTACCCTCTCCCTCATTTTCACTTATTCCATTTCTTGAACTTGACAAGTTTGTTCCCACTACAGGGCCTGTGCATGTGATATTTTCTCTGTCTGGATTCCTCTTCTTCATTTATCCAGGTCCCAACTCAGTCATTACTTCCTTGTTACAAGGGCTGTCTCAATTACCTTATCAAAAGTAGCCAAACTCCTTGTCCATCACTCTCCATCACAATATCCTGTTTTACCAGTTTCGTATTACTTACACCACTTGAAAATTTCTCTTGTTGTTTATCACCTATCTTTGCTGCTAGAAGTAAAGCTCCCAGAGGACAGAGATCTTGTTCTTTGCCAATTCTCTATCACCTAACACAGCCCAAGCATGTAGCAGGTGATCTATAAGTATGAGTAGACATAATGGAATGGATGTATATTTCCTTTACATATTGGTTTGTCTTATAAGATATTGCCTGTACGGGGGTTCCTTGGATTTAAAATATGTGAGAAGATCACACCTCTTGGACTTTTAAATTCAAACTATTTCTCTGTCTCTTTCTTTCTTGCTTCCTTTCCTGCTTTCTTTCTTTCTTAGTTTGAAATATTTATCAGGTTCCTATTACATGCCAGGTACCAATAACTAATGTATCATACTATGTACTATGACCTTAAATAAAATATTTTTAATTTCTAACTTCTGCTAAATATTGTATGCTATCCTGTTAGGCAGAGATGATAAACAATTTGTCCTTATTATTCAAGTGCATAACATAGTGCCAGTACATAGTCGTCTAAATGGTCCGTCTATTTAAGGTCCATTTAGGAGAACAAAATGCACACTATTTGAGACTGAAAAATTCCAACCAAGAAGGACAACAATAAATTCATTTATTTTTCCATCAGCTCACTAGTGCAGTCATGTGGTTTAAACAGAGCACTGCCTGGCAGCTGATATTCACAAGTGAAAAGGCACAGCAGTGTAAAACCATGGCATATTCCTGAAACTACAAATATTCAACATTCTTGGAGAATAAATTTGGAAATAAAGAAGGAATGAAAGTAGTGAGAGGTAAGGCGATACAGATAAGGATCAGATCACAAAATACCTTTAGTGACAGGCAGTTGATCCTAAATTTTATTTTATAGGTGATGACTCCTAGTCTATAGGATCCTGGGAAACAGAGAAGAGGGTTGGCGAGGGTAAACCCAGATATGGTAGTCCAAATAAAAGAGATGAGAAGGGCAAGAACAGTGCAGTGTGGAGGGAGGGGAGTCCACCTGAATAATACCTATTTTGGAAGTAGTAGTATTGATTGAATAATGCATTGTGGGAGTTGAAGGCTAAGGAGCAATCTATGATGATTTCCTGACTTTGGCTTGGTGTTGACTTCAAAAGGATACCAGTTTAGTTGGGGTTGATGTTACAGTGGTATGTCTATACTTGAACTTTATCATTTTTGTTTGTTTTTGTTCATATATAAAAGGTATAGTGGAAGGATGGGAGAGGAAGAGAAATCGATCCATCAGTATTCTCAAATTTACACTGAAGTGTTTCTTTGCCTGCCACTCGCTGCCCACTCTGCCGCCATCAATTGCCCAGTCCCTTAGTCTTTCTGCTTCTTTCCTATACTTGGTTAGTAAACCTCCAAATGTATGCCTATGCCTCTCTCCAGTTTTCACCTCTCTCATCAGTCTTGCAAAACACAATTTTGTAAATGCTACTTATATACCAGTATCTTCCTCATTCAGTAGACTGCCTACTTCTTGAGGGCAGAGTTTATGGGTACCATGAAGCAGACTCCAAAGTGTCTGACGTTAAATAAATATTTGGTGTATTAAATTCTTATTTAAGTGTTCTCAAGCCACAAAAACCAGGGGGAAGTATTCTCTATCACTCTTAGTTCTTCCCTATTGTGCTCTGTAGAATATATGATTTGTAATCTATATGTAAATTTCACAAACCTTGTATAAATAATTCAAAATTAAATATAATCTCGTTAGTAGTCACTGAATATAAACAGACATCTATCCATATTAAGATAAATGACTTTCCATATGGCTTTCCTTCCAAAGTCATGTTTCTACATAGCAAAATAATAGCAACCTTGCAGAGGTATCGGCAGTGTAGGGTGGGAGAAAAATTTTTGGACTGACTGACTCTGCCACTTAGCAGGCTCTAAGATGGACCTGAGAAGTGCACCTTTTAACTGTCCTAGACATTAGTTTTCTCATTTATAAAAGCACATTTCTAAGGGCTTCTCTAGCTCCAAATTCCTGTAATCTATTTTTTTTGGAAACTCTATTCAGGACTTTTAAACAATCTATTGACATATTTATAGTCAATACATCCATCTCTTATTAATCCTAATGAGTCTCTTCTTGTCATGGCCTAACCCTATTGTGGAAAGATATTATTGAAGAATAGTATTTTCTCTGATATTATATTTATATAGAAATAAAATAAAAGAAGGGCAATTATTATCTGGATAATTCGGAACAAGAGAGCTTTACGAGAAATATCCAAGTGATTAAAGCAGAATTATTTTTGCCTGAAATTGATCTTTACTTAGTTATCTGTGTATAGGAAAGAAATGACTACACAGTTGTATTTCATATTTTGATATTCTACTCAAAGATAAAAATAGTCGACATTCAGAAGAAGACAAATCACTAAAATATCTAGAAACTTTGTACAGAATGCCAAATATTTACGTGATGGACTTCATTTCTTTTCTTTATTTTTCAATTGGATTTTTAAAATATCTGAAGTATTTTTTCTTTATTTCTAAAATAAAATCATAATTCTTTCCTGGTGACATTACAATCATTTCCACAACAACTGGCTCTGGATTTCACGCTGAGTTATTTTTTAAGTTTTAATCACCACAACACATCTCAAACAGTTGAAAAACAAATAAAAACCTAGCACTGAAATTATAAAGAGAACATAAGAAATATGAAAAATAACAACATCTCATAAAAACATTTTATAATTCCATAGAGCTTTGAGTCCAAAATATAAATATATATACACACATATATATATACACATGTACATTACATATATATACATGTACACACATACATACATATATATGTTTTTAACATAGGAATAAAATTGTACTATACCAAGTGTTTTGTGGCAAGTTATGTAGTCAGCACATTTTTATTGTCTTTCATGTTTTTGCAGCTAATGCTGTATTTGTTCTGAACATTATCATCAAATTATACCAACACTATAGAACTTGACTTCAGCCTGAAGACCAATCTACAAACTTCAGTCATTCCCAGACTCTCTACTCACACTCACCCCAACATGTCCCAGGTTTGATCTGATGCACTGGTCAAGGGCTTCAGAACTGGACGCCAGGTTGGGCCTACAGCACCGGGGCCTTCCACAACCTCTAATGCATGGCTGAAGTGGAAGTCAGGGCAAACGTGGTCATGCCTATAGAGTCACCATCACAGCTAGTGATTTTGGACCTGAAGACAAACAGCAGAAATCTTGTCCTCAGACATAATTATGAAACTCCCAGATAGGTGTTAGGAACAATGCCTGCATCTGATAGTTTCTTATTTTGACTAATAGCTGATAAATTTTTGAGATTTTTTTTTTTAAATTTTGCACCCTTTAATTTGTTTCCCATTTTATTATGAAAAATGTAAAACACATAGAAAATTTCAAAGAATTTTATATATGCCCATTACCTAGATTCTACAACCAGCATTTATTATATTTGGTTTGTCCTTGAACATCTATCCATTTATCCCTCTGTCCATCTGTCAATTATTTTTTCTGATACAAAGTAAACTGTATACATTAGTACACTTTACCTGTACACTTCAAAGTGTACAGATAAACTAGAGCTCAATATCTGTTTATGGTTCTTTTTTTTTCTTTTTGAGTTGTTCAATACGGATTTGAGAGATGGGTATTTTAGAGATGAATCAAATCTTAGATATAACAAGACCCGAACCACTAACCACTACTTTGACAATAGGAACAACAGCTGACATTCATTGAGCAATTACTGTGTGTGACAGATCTTGGGTTAAAGATTATAGGTTTATTAACTTATTGAATTCTCACGACACTTCTAAAAGGCAAGCCTGTTATAATTCCCATTTCGTACATAAGAAAATTAGAGCTTAGAGCAGGTAATGATAGGGTTAATTTATTAGGATCCCCTCATACAGATAAAATATACACTCAGCATTTTAGAAACCTCTAGAAAGTGGTTATCAGACATCAGTCTCTGTGATTCGTAACTAATTTTTTATGAGTGTAGCAAAATAAAATGCATTTAAAAAGTAATGAGTTTTCATAAACACATTTTTGATTAATTTATAAGATTGTTCTTTATTCTAAGATTGTAACTCATAATTGAGGTCAAATGACATTGCTTTTGTTGTAACAATAGATGGCAGTTTTATTTTGCTTGGTTGTTTTCGTTGTTTTATTGCTCTTATTGGGAAATATTATCGTATTTGAACATTTTCTGATCTATACAACCCCCAAATCTGGGAACCCTTCATTTTTAGAACAATTACTCAATAAAGAAATCTTGTACATTGAACTTTTTGATTTAAGAAAATTTAAAAAATTAAAATTCTTAGTTATTCAAGAGCAGGGTTGCTATGAATGATTAATCTCACTTGAATAGCATATTCTCTTTTAACAGCTGAAATGAATGCTCCCACCATGCCTTTTTATCGCCTCATAGAGCTCAAGTCAAATGGTCTCTAAGGTTCCTGTTCTGACTCTTGACTCATATCCTAGGCATGTTTTTTTTAAAAGAGTATAAAATAGAGAAGCTGAAATACATTTTTAAATGACAAAGAGACTAGAGAGATCAGTATCATTAAAATAATAATTTTTAAAAACCATCTTTCTTGTTGCTGACCTGATCAAGAATTGCCAGTCTATACAGGTTGCCGTTTCAATGACCTTGAAATAAATCTTTTTGTCTTTGACTCCATTTGATTTTGTCAGCTCCCATGTCACTTTAGTTCAGCCTTGCATCTTATAAAAGTAATGATTGATTTTTTTTAAAAAAACTATAACAGTAATTCTATTTATATGACTATACGGGGAAGAGGGCGGAGGAAAAGTACCATAGACATTACAACTTACATAATTTTTGCAGACATCCCACATTCAAAATAAAATTACTGCGTATGTGTACAAATGGAAGACTTTATTCTTCATGATTTTCCCATTATATACAATTTCTCTCTAGATCGAAGGAATGATTTCTTGAGCAAAGACCAACTTAAGGCAGAATGACCTAAATTATTGTCTTTAAATCTGACTCTGATTCCTCATTGAATTTTCTGAACTTAGTCATTTAACTTGTGTTGGCACAAAGAGACAGACCTTATTTAACAGGGCTATTTGCATTTACAATTACTCAGATTTAAATGGAGATATTCCAAACGTCCATATCTCTTTCAAAGCTCAATCATGCCTGATAAACTAAAGTAAAAATCAAACATAAAAATAAACAAACTGTTTCCAACAGTGCTGCTGGATCAAATGTATGATTTATTTTTCTTCTATTGTTTGATATTTGCATTGACACAGAATCTCTCAACTAGCAAACAAGTACTAATTGAAACTCATGGACTGGGCACTGGAATCTTGGTCACTAACTTATTCAGTTTCTTTTCTTCACTTAAACACAGCTAAAATCATATTATTTAAAATCACAATCTGCTAAATCTTTGTGTTAAAAATTATTTTATTTAGAAATAATTTTTTAAATTCTCTAATTACCATATTGATGAGTCATATGAATCTTAAGTGATACTTTTATTATGCTAGGTAAGTAAGTATTATATAAATTAACTATTTTAATTAAATGATGATGACAATCTTAGTACAAGTAAATTTACCCTGTTTATTTTCACATTAATTACTGCTGATATGTGCAGTCTTATGTGTTCTACTTGCCGTATAAATATTTCAAAATGCCTGATATGCCAGGTGACTAATATCATTTGATAAATGAAGGCATAATAGAGGAGGTCAATTTAAATTGGGTGCCTGAAAGGGGTGACATAAGGGGCAGGGGCCAGGATCACTGGCGTAGAATGTCAGGACTCAGGAGTTAGATATGCGGTAGACGGATCCTCCAGTGGGATGAGATTGGCCAATCTAGTCCATTAATCTTCACAGTCAGGGGGCAAACCAAGAATGAAAATTGTAAGCAAAGGCAAATCACGCTGGAACAAAGTGATCAGTAGAAATGTCAGAGCAGGGGCTCAGCAACCAGCAACAGTCAAACTGGAAGAAAGAAAAGCGGGCATCAGGGAAAAGCAAGAACGGAAATCAAGAAGCAAGAGTAAGTTAAAGCAGGTCAGGCTAAGAGGAAATTTCAGAGCGCCAGGCAGAGCTTGGCCCGACTCTCAGATGCTGTTCCAGCTGTCTTTTAGGTTGCTCCATGTGCAACCTCTGTCAGATTTCTGAATCATCATCTAATATATTCAGTTTCTTGACTCCCAGATAGTTAATTCTTCAATTACTTGCTCCATTTTTTAACATAATTTTAAAAAACACACTCTATTAGGTACTGATACTGCCTAAAAATCCCAAGGACTGACATGTAAGCAGTCAAGAGAGCAAATATTGTTGGAATTTGACTGGTGAGTCATGAAAGAGAAGAGATTCAGAGGATGTTCAGGGATCCTGCATATGGTTGAGTAGTTCCTGGAGGATAAAGGCTACTCAGTTATGGAAAAGTGGGGGCTGAAACCCACTTGCCAAGCTGAGCAGCCTGGTCACCCTGGTGAGGTTATTGCCTGCCACTGCACCTCAGAGGAGGCATCTCCTTTTGTTATCTGTCCATTCCAACAGAGCACAGTTTTTGGAGTTTGCCCAAGACAGGTTAATTCAAGAGGGGTGCCTCCATGAGGAGGATGGCTGGTTCAACCTCTAAGAAAGCACTCCAGATATAAAATGCATCACAGGGCCGGCCTCATGGTTGAGTGGTTAAGTTCGTGCACTCCACTTCGGCAGCCTGGGGTTCACCAGTTCAGATCCTGAGCGTGGACCTACACACTGCTCATCAGGCCATGCTGGCGTGGCATCCCACATAGAAGAACTAGAATGACCCACAACTAGAGTATACAACTATGAACTGGGGCTTTGGGGAGAAAAAAAAAGAAGATTGACGACAGATGTTAGCTCATGGCCAATCTCCCTCATCAAAACAAACAAACAAACAAAGCATAAAATGCGCCACAGCCTGGGGTATGATTTTCAGCTCTCCAAATACATAAATCTGATCTTGCCAAAGAAATGAGAGTGGATCAGTAGATATAGCTTTTGAGCAGCTCACATTCTTTCTTTGTATGTATATATGTGGCTTAAATATTCCATCAGTGTTTTATTACATGTGGAGTAATATTCAGATCCCTTTAAGCTGTAGATCAGTGTCTTTCAAACATTTTATTGAGACTCATAGGAAAAAAAAAGTACACTTTGTGTCGTGATCCATATATGCATACATACACATATGCATACCCCCCGACACACGCATAGCTGTGCATGTGTGGACACACAGATACATATTATCTTATGAAAACTATATTCTTAATATATGCAATGCACTCTGATTTTTCTATTTTATCCTTTTCTGTTCTATTTCATTTAGAAAATTTCTTGCAACTCACTAAATTGATTTCAAGACCCACAAATTGGCCACAAACCGCAGTTTGGAAAACATTGATCCATAACTCCACATAACTCAACGAAGGCTTCCGCACTTGATGTTCCTTCTGCCTTAAACGCCTCATCCAGAGATTTGGCTCCCTCTTTTCTTTTAAGTTTCTGCTCAAATGTCACTGCTTCAGAGAAGCCTTCCTTTATCATTCAATCTAAAGAAGACTTTCAACTCTATCAACAATGATCTCCTTTATTTATTTAACTTGTTTATTTGTGCTCCTCCCCCATCCATGTATATACAAGCTCCATGAGAGAGGAGAGCCCGTTTTCTTCACTGCTGCTTCCCCACGAATCCTGACATGATGGCAAGTGATTAATAAATCTATATGCTTTGTCTATCATATATGTACATCTCTTCCACAATGCCCAAAGATTATTTTACAATGAGAAACCCATTCGGGGTCAACCTGGAAAGCATTATCAGCAGGTCATCAAGTCCCTCCTCTAAGGGCATGCTACACAAAAAACCAAGTTATTATCAAAATGAGGGGAATTAGTCATGGATTTTGAGTTTAGTGGCATCAAAAGGAACCTCTCCTTAATAATGCTTTACCTCCTCTAGTGACTAGAGAACCTTGTCCCTGAAACAGGACGCTTTCTTCTTTTTACTGTGCTTTCATAGCATATCCAAACTCTATTTGGTTTTCCTTCATTTTTCTCTAAGCAGAGAATGATCCAAGTTTTACATGGCCTGAAGCTTATGCAGTTTGGGGGTCCTCTTTAGGAATAGAAAATTACAAATACAATATGTCCTTCCAATGCCACCCTACAGAAAGTAAAATGTGGTGGAGAAATGGTAAGAACAGTAGTCTTAACTGATTGCACTGGGGTTAGCTCACTTATGCACATTTTCTTAGAATGCATGACCCTCTCAGGACTTTGGAAGGGCATGCAAGTGAGGAGGCCAATGATCTTTAGGCTTCATGCACTTCACTCTATATCTGCCTCTGTTACTGGGTGAACATTTAGTCACAAAATCTTTTTTCTACAGTAAAGTAATATTGGTACACTTTCTATTTACTGAATTGCAGTCACATCTTGTTTCTTCCTACTTGAGACTACTAACAGATTACTTTGATGAGAATTGTGGGTATCTCCCAAATTGCTCTTCATAATCTTAAACCCCCAAATTTTGGTTTAGTTCCTGAGATAGCTAATTACATTCATTATGTTAGAGTTTTGTGATATATTTTCAAAAAAGAAATGTATTTCTTACTTACAGGTGGGCAAGAGCCCTTTCTGTCTCCCACTCCCAATCCCCCACAGCAGTGTGAAAGTAGAACAAGGACTAGAACAGAAAAACACCCTAAGTACTATATGAGAAAATACAAGGGGATCCAAGCCAGACACCAAACATTGAGAGAAACCCTGAAATCTCTAGGGAATCACTGGATGATTTATAAAGGTGTATTAGTGTTCTATTGTAGCAAATTACTGCAAATTTACTGGCTTAAAACAATGAAAGTTATTATCTTGCAGTTTTCTAAGTCAGAAGTCTAAGACAGGTCTCAATAAGCTAAAGTCAAGGTGACAAGAGGGCTGTGTTCCTTTGTGGAGCATCCAGGGGAGAATCTGTTTCCTTGCCTTTTCCATCTTCCAAAGGCTGCTTGCATCCTTCGTCTCTTGTCTTCCTCCCTCCATCTTTAAAATCATAAGTGTTGTATTTCTCCAAATCTTCTTCTGTAGTGATATCTTCCTCTGACTACCATGGGGAAAGTTTCTCCATTTTTCGAGACCTGTGTGAATACATGGGTACCCCACCAGAAAATCCAGAATATCACTTGATCTTAAGGTCCTTAACTTAATCATTTCTGCAGTCTCCTTTGCCAATGAGGTAACATATTTATGGGTTTCAAGGATTAACATCTAGACGTACATCTTTGGGAGGTGGCATTTTTCTGCCTACCACAGTGTTTTAGAAAGACAAACCTGGAAAAAATGTGGGAGTAAGCTTGGAAACCATTAAGTGGCTGTCACCATTATTCAAGAAAGAAAAGACAAAGTCCCTGATGGAAGTGTTGGCAATTTGAGAAGAAGGCTTTGCTGTGTAATGTATTTATGAAGGATTGGTAAAGAGGAGCCAGGGATAGGAAGGAGAACAAAACTACTCCCAAGTTTCCGACTTGAGCAGAGGTTGTAAATGGTAGTTCCACTCATGAAGATGGGGGCTAGAAGAGAGGATATTGGATGGGCACTTCATATTGCCGTATTGACTTGAGGTGTTTGTGATACTTGTGCTACATGTAGGTGAAGAAGTACATCCTCTCATGGAACTAAAGCTCAGAAAAAAAAAATCTGCACTGGAGAGTCTGATTAGTATATATTCACTCATTCAGCAAATATTTCTGAACAATTCCTAAGTGCCTGCTGTGGGAAATAGGAAGGCGGAACTGATCAATTTAATTGGAGGTGATCCAGGGTCCAGTTTTCCAGTAGGCATGGTGCAGAGGCAGTAAAGCCAAGTGATGAAGAGCAGGGACCCTGAAGTCAGATTGCCTGCAACTGAATTCTGATTCCACTACCTCCTACTAGAGTCACCTTCTTCAAATTATTCCATCTTACTGTGCTTCAGTTTTCTTTCCTCTAAGATTTACATAACAATGAAAGTATCTTCTTCATAGTTTTGTTGTGAGTTAATACAGGTAAAGTTCTTAGAACAGTGTCTGACACATAGTAACTTTTAAATAAATAGTAATTATAATTATGGAAAGGCAAGGAGGCAATTATGAGAAGGATATTCTTGAAGTAAGGGTCTAGTTGTTCTAAGCTGGAAAATAATGGATAGGCAGCAGTGGGGGACGTGAAAAGTCTCAGGAAATAAGCTCTTTGCGAGGGAGTAGGCTTCTGGGTGCTGTCCAGTGGAGTCCCTAGTTCCTAGGCTGCTCTTCTGTAGTCTCCTTCTAAGAATTACACAAGCTAGGAATGTTTAGTCTCCTGGGATGACAATCACGAATATACCAAAACACATACTACTTACTGATAAAATCAGTATTTAAATTGCGTGATAAAAACACTTATTCATGCACAATTTATATATCTCAGTCTAACAAAGGAATTATATTTTAGTCCTATCATTAAGTCAGTAAACAACTCCTTCTTATTTCTTCCATGTCTCCTATGACGCCATCTTCTTTCAAAGTCAGCATCAAAGGGAAACTATCAGAAACTGATTTGAAGAAGAAGGGGTGATTTTAATATTTTAATTCTTGTCTTTAGTTTAAAAATGAGGAAAGTGAGAAATAAAGTAACCTGCCTAATGGAAGAATCCAAGATATGAATCCAGGTTGCACTAAGATAATTTTTATTTTGGTTTATGATTATTTCATTCATTCATTTATGCTATGTTTGTTGAGCACTTAATGCATGCCAAGCAATTATGAGTAACATCTCTATTCCTGTGAAATTTTCAATGTTTCCTTTTTGTTGCTCCATGGTGAGCAACAAGGTCTCCCAAAACTTTTTAGAAAAGATTCATGGTGCAAAACTAACCATACTGCTCCCATAGAAGATCCTCTCAATGTATACTTAATGGATTAGGGAAGATGCAGTAATAAAATTAAGTACTAGGTGTTTGGAACTTGCCTGAAGATTTAATCTTTATAACACACATTAAGTTAGGCAGTCCATTTGTAGGAGAAACTGACATTCAAAGAAATTAAATAACTGACAGGGCTAATGAGTGGTGAAGGCAGAATTGCCCAATGTGTCTAAACTTATGTGACCATGTAGGCTGGAAAATAGCAAATGGTACCATTTAATCTTAGCATCACACATCCTGTTTAATCAGGACCAGCTACATAATTTGTGGAACCCTGTGAAAACTGAAAATGTGGAAGCTTCTGTTCAAAAATCAGGAAAAATATGCCATTAAAAGTATTAAATATAAAATGTTTTTGTTTCTTCTGCAGTCTTTCTTGACATGTCACGGTATTTGTTATTTGCTATTCAGTGTTGTTCTATGTAAATAAAAATTAAAATTTTAAATTACTAGCATGAGTTTTACTATGTATCTTTATATTGTGCTATGACAGTCTTAAATGTAAATATCAGAACATTTAATATATATGCAAAACTAGAAATCATATTTCATAGCTCATACATACATATGTATCTATTTTTATTAGAACAATGGAAATTCTGCACAAAACTATCTCAAGTATTTTTATTTCACTTCTTGATATGTACACATTCTACCAACACTTTCTCCTTTCAGTTTACTCATGAATAAGAAAGAACTAGAAAGGAAAGGAACTATGGGTTGCCCTATCTTTACCTTTCCTTCTATGTCATCATTTTTAGTGTAAATGGCTGGCTGATACAGAGAAGTAACAGGAATAGAAGGAATATAATAGGATTCCTTGCTTGTTTGTGTTTCTTAGCGTAAACATTGTCTTCTGTCTGCATTCAAAGCAAGTTCTAGTTCAAATGGAAAGCACAGCCTCTTGGTGGTGTCAGTGCTGCCCCCTCCCCTTACTCAGTCATAGACATAAAACTTTTACCTTGAACTCGCTTTGAGTCTCCTTGAACTCCCACACAATGTGGGTCCACCAGAATTCTGTGCTCATGGGGCATCAGGAAGGCTACATGCAAACTGGGCTGCAAGAAATGTAGCTATGTATATTGCATATGTCTTCTCTGCTCCTATGCATGCTCCATTGTCACGTTGGATTTCACTTACAAGACACAAGTTCAAAGATAAAGTTATTAAGAATTTTAAGACAGCAACAGCAAAGCATTAAACCAAGTATGGGGTCCTCTGAAAGCAGGGTCCTGTGTGACTGCACAGGTCATAAGCCTTTGGAGCTGAGCCAGTGTTTAACCCAACCTAATTTGAGGTAAAATTCAATATTTTTAGGTTATAAAAACAGTATTTTTTATTTCTAACAGAAACAATGCTCTGTTTACCACCATTTCCCTTAATTAAAAATGCAGCCCATGTTCAGATTTGTGGTTTAGCGTTCCAGTCATGAGCAACTGCGCTCTTCATTATCTAACCCAGTGCTTTTTAAGCTATCTTAAATCTATCTTAGGCAGAGTTTTTTCTTTCCAATCCATCACCAGTTGATATTTTTGTAAAACAGAAAACCACACACTTGAATGTCCTGGTCATGTTAAATTGCTGTAAAAGCATCTAAATGCCTAATCTCTCTTTCTCAACTTATCTCACTGGTATTCAGGAACAATAGTTTGCATGCCATACCACACTTTGAGTAACACTGATCTAAGGGATAGCCCATAATTGTATTTTAATTGTGAAGATGATTGTTTTATGTTAGTCCTCAGTAAGGAACTGATTAGAAATATTGTCTTAGAGCCTTTTAATTCAATTATGGATGACAGAGGGATACAATGCTGTCATGTCTCTTTTACGTCTCTATCCTATGAAATAGTATTAAAAGATTTCTAAAAAAATTGATTTTTGACAATCCAGGTACTGTTACATGACTGACTTGAAATTCTTTTTTACAAACAATAAAATACTAGTAAAATTAGTTAATTAAAACATGAAAAGCAGTATTATATAATAAATACATGATTTTTCCTTGGATTAGAATTCCAATGGGGAAAAGCAAATATTCAGACCCACTCAATGTCTCCGGAAAAGTACTAGTGATTTCCCAGAACTCTTTGGGAAGTGTGGTTGGTTTGGAAGAGTTACTGAAAAGAACCGGAAAGGCTGGCCATCTTTGTCATTCTTTCTCCCAATGATATTTATTCTTTGAAGACTTCCCTGCTGGTTATTGCTTCACTCTCTCAATCCTGAGCTTTTTGGGAGACTTATCACAAGTTTCCAAGAGTCTGGCAATTACTGCTACTAAGCACACTTCCTTTTCCTCAGCTCCCAATTAGTTAAGTCAAGACAGAAGCAAAAAGAAAGCTGGACAGCCAAATCTCATGTGCTTCCTAATCTTGATAGGTCACTGCAGAAAGGAAGTAAGAGCAAGAAGGAGACCATTAGAACATTTTCGAAGTGGAACCAACTTGACTTCACTGTGGTCGTTCACACGCCAAGTGTCCAAAAGATGTTGGGGAGGTGACTGATTCCTATTTGCGGCGCTATACTTAAAATGAGAGGCTTTCACTTTTTTCTGTTAGAGTCATGACTACATTAAATGAACAAAGAAAGTTTTTCATTCTCTAATAAAAAAAAAGAAAGAATAAAATACCAAACCATTCAAACTGAGAAAAATAAATTTAACAGACACATTTATTTTACCTATTTTTATTTTTTTGTTCTATTATAATTTTTATTTAATTAATTTTGAGGCAATATTGGTTTATAATATTATACAAATTTCAGGTGTACACCATTATATTTTGACTTCTGTGTAGACTACATCATGTTCACTGCCCAAAGTCCAATTGCCATCCATCACCGTACCCATATGCCCTTTTACCCCTTTTGCTCTCTCTCCTCACCCCTTCCCCTCTGGTAACCACCAATCTAATCTCAGTGTCTATGTATTTGTTTATTGTTGCTGTTGTTTTATCTTCCACATATGAGTGAAATCATATGGATTTGTCTTTCTCTGTCTGACTTATTTCACTTAGCACAATCCCCTCAAGGTCTATGCATGTTGTCACAAATGGCAAGAGTTCATCTTTTTTATGGCTGAGTAGTATTCCATTGTATACACCCTCCTCCTCCCAGAAAAGTTCAGTACCTTTGAGATCGCTCCTGATGGTGCAGGGCTACAGCTAGAGCATGGTGTTTTCCTCAGAAGGGCTGTAGCTCTGCCTCTTCCACCCCTGTCTGTTTGTGAAGGTTCTTTTCATCCAGTTTCTATATCTCCCTCAGTACAAATGGTTCCACAAGTATCGTAGGTTTGTTGTGTTCATGGGAGGAGGTGAGTTCATGACCCTCCTACGCCACCTTCCAAACTCTATCCTTAACATATTTGAATAATCACTTCAGTACTAGAAGAAAATATCACGTGTTGTACATTTATTATCAATTTTGTGAGGTTCTCCTGGAAAGCTATTCAATCTTTGGTTCAATACACCAGTAGCATAAATTATACATGATATTTATTTATTTATAGTATTGAATGATTGTTCTAGAAAAATTGTGAAGTTGTGTTATTGGTGGACATAGTATGATATGAGATATAGAATTAATGAATCTGACTAATTTGGGTTTACTTCTAATTTTTAGATATGTTTAATAGTGCTACATAAAGCACAGGATATTGTAATGTGTCGTGATATAATGCTGCTGTGGTGAATACGGTAGCCCGCAGACTGACTCTTTGGCTGTTTCAGGGTCTACTTTACCAAGAGATCATAGCTGTTAAGGCCTTTTTGGCCTAGATGTCTTGTCCTCATTTGGGAGGACGTGTGGGCAAACTCATCCACTCATTCTTTCAATAGTAAGGGCTGGGTATTATGCCCTGGGCTGGAGTTATAACAAATATGAAAGAGATAGATGTGGTCTTGGCCTTAATGGACCATACCAGTCTCGCAGATGCTGTAGTTTACAGTTTATCAGATACTATAACACGAGATCAAGCCCACATGCCAGTGTACAATGTGAGATATGCCCTGCAGGATTTATTCATTCACTCATTCATTTATTCAGTCAATAATTTTTGAGTAGTTATTATGATCCAAGCACTCCGCTAGATCTTCTGAGTACAAAGATAAAAAATTCCTTTTGCTCTTGAGGGAGTTACAATCTAAAGAAAAATAATAATTTTAAAAGCCCTACAAATATCAATATTTTAAATAAAGGACGTATAATACAATACAGTGCATAATATGAAAAAATTAATAAATGAATAGGTTCAAAAGTGAAGCACCCAACTTGCTCAAAGAAGTTCATCGAGAAATACTTATATCAGCACATGGAAGAGCCCACCATCATACTGCCTTTCAATCTTGGACATGGTCCTAATCGCCTTGTGTTTCAGAGGGAAAAAGATAGTGCCTACCTCATGGGGTTATGAGTGAAGATTTAATGAGATAACACAGATAATGTATTTATAAGAATACCTGACACACAGTAAGTACTAAATAAATGTTAGTTATCATTATTTTCATTTTCATCTATACTGATTTTGTGTTTTTGTTTCCCTTTTTCCCATTAGATTTGCATGGGTTTATTAAATTCCTCAATATTGTGTCAAAAAATTATGCCCCTTGATTTATCAATTTAATTTATTGTTTTATGTTTCCTAATTTGTTAAATTTGTCTCTTATATTTAATATTTCATTTTTGTTAGGATTATTTGCTTTGTAAATTATGAGTAGTCTGCTTAGCGCATTAGTTAACTTATTTTCATTCTTATTTAATAATGAAATCATCCAATGTTACAAATTTACATTTGAACGTAGTCTTAGTCATATCACATAATTTTTATGTGCAGTATATTTATTAATTTATAAAAATGTGTGATCATATTTTTATTTTTCTTTGACCCAATAATTAAGGATAATGATTTAAATCTTGAGTTAATGGCTGTTTGAGGTTTTACTTTTTGTTCTTTACCTTTTTCTGGTTAGAAGACAGGTTAATATCTAATTTAATATGTCTGGGTCAAAAATTACAGCATATGCAATTTCTGCTTTTATAATTTATTTAGATTTTCCTTTTGGTGTGGTCTGTTTTCAACTACAGACTACAGACATTTGAAAAAAAATAGTGACACACAGTTTAGTATACACTTATCATATTTCTATTGTAATTTATTATTTGTCAATTTAATATCAAAATAATACCTGAAATAATATGTTGAAATCTTGCATTTAAGCTCTATTTCTATTTGGTTTAAGTTCTATTTTTTAAAAAAATTTCTGTTTTAGATACGTTGAGTCTCTGCTAATGCTTGAAATTTCATGCCTATTATAGCTTCAATTCATGTTGTCCTAAATAAAATGGTTATTTGTGTTCCATTTCATGCTTTTTACCTTGGAACCCCTTTTGACTGAGACTAAAACAATGATCAATATCTGCTTTAAACTTCTCAAATACCTGCATCTTCTTGCTCCCCATTGGATGGGGGCAGGAAAGGATGAACAGAATCTGGTTGACCTCTATGTCAAAGTAATACATATGAGATGTGGAAACTTTGTTTTTCTTCTGCCAAAGGTATTAAAATAGCAGATGGAGAATCAGCCCTACAAACACACATACCAGCTTTTAGTTTGCTTTTATTAATTCTTCATGTAACTTAGATTAAATTTCTCTTGATCAATAAAAAGTGTGAGTTATAAGGCCTTCTCAGTTTTATGACTATCACTCATTCAATTTTCAAGGTATTACTCATAGAGAGGAAAACGCAACCTTAACGCAAGAAAGCATATTTAATGTCTAAAAACCTAAACTCTTCTAATTAACCATCTAATACATTAATTATGTCTCACACAGTTACACCATACATACTTCTTGATTACGTGTTGTAATGATAAAAGAGAGCTTTGGATAGATGAAAACAGCTGCATTTCATTTTTTACTGTCAATATTTTATTTTTCTAATCTTTGAAAATTCAGAAAAGTAGTAAGCTATGTTAGTTTGTGTCCATTTCTTTCATTTTATATCTCATAATATGAAGTGCTAAAGAACAGCAAAGCAGACCAATGTGGAACGCAGAGGGAGAAGAGAAAGCCCCAAGAAACCACATGCTCTACACACATTCCCTGAAAAGGAAACAGGAAGAAAAATATAAACTCAATTGCTAAAGGACTTATATTGCCGCTTGCTTCTAAGAAACTCAACATTATCATCAGTAACAATGGATAAAATTTACATTTGTTGATTTTATAAATGTCTACTTGAAAAGCTCTAAATTTTCTTCTCTCAACCCCTAACTGGGTTAAAACCTCTTGCTTCCAAAAGCTAAATTGGGGGAATTCTCTGCTACAATTTTTGCTACAGAAAATTAACTTAAGCACAGGATGAAAATCAATATATACATGGGAAGCTGCTGTTGGAGAAAACTGAATATGAGACACCAAGAGAGGCCACAACACCAGATAAATCAGTTGTGTTAAGCAATCCAGTGGAGACGTGTTGCAAAGCCTAGCCTCCTTCACATTTCATGCTACGGGTAACAAAGCTGTAATTAGAGTACATGCCATTGGACTTCAGGAGGGGAAATCTTTAGGAAAGAGAGGGAAAGAAAACAAACTATTTCTACAAGTATAAATAATTAAACCTAAGAAAAAGTATGGGAAATCTCAAATAAAAGTTTATTCTTCCCCACTCTCTCTATATGAACTTCGGGTGACCATACATGAGATAGTCAGATAATTTTCTCCTTATCAAAGAACAGAACTGATTAAAAAGTAATGTTACTGAATCAGGTTCTTTTTGTCCTTCACATGAAAAACCCAATCACTGAGATGATGAGTCTGTAGCAGAAAAAGGGCTTATTCACAAGGCAGCCAAGCAAGGAGATGGGAGAACAAATCTCAAATCCATCTCCCCAAAAAATGGGACTTAGGGATATTTACGGGATAAAGGAGCAAGAGTGGTCTGAAATGTGGGAATAGGCAAAGAGGAATGAGGTACTTAATGATCTGCACAAGCATAGACAAACTTCACGGCTCTTCATAGGACGCATGTTCCCAAAATGATGGTGTTGGCATGATCTAAGGGTGGAGTTTTGGTTCCCTGGTGTCAGGAGGTTGCTATTCGATCATCCACACAGACCCAGTTGAGTCAGTGGTGTCCTTAACCAGCTTAAATTGGACAATGAGTCAACTCTCAGTTCCTGAAAAACTTAAGCACCCGTTACCATGGTGACCCAAGCATCAGACATGTTATCTGTGAGGTACCTAGTGGGAGTCAGATAATACGTTGCCTGTCTACATAACTTTAAAAATAAGCAGCACAGCTAACAACGGGCAGGCAAACAACTAAAGGCTACAATTAATAACTGCCTAAAGAACTTTAGTTACTAGCTACCTAATCATTAACAGCTAGCTGTCCACCAGTTTCAGTAACTTATTTTGGTTCATGTTCATAGAACATAATAACGTATTCCTTCGTACACTGGGAGTCTGTTTAAGATATTTCCAAGAAATTTGATGTGCTTATGCTCTAATAGAAAAGAGCCTGAAATTTCTTAGTCTTCACTTTACCACTTACTAACAGTGGGGTCCTGGACAAGACAGCACAAGAAAGAATGTAGGTCCCTACTTATTCTAAGATTTTCTGTGTCTCTTCTCTGAAAGATTCTGTTTATTTCTCCGTATTCCCACTCCAACCCTACTCTTGTCTCGGGTCTGTTTCCACCTGTCCCCTGCATTCCTTTGATTCTCCTTCTTTTGTAAGTCTGACTTAAGGTCTCTGTAGCTGCCACTGAACCCTGCCTGTGCAGCACTAGAGAGGGACTGAGATGGGAAAGGGAGTAAGGGGGAGAAACAGACAAGATAGTCCAGAAAGTAAGAGCACACCAATGCTATCAATTTCGCCATGCCCTACTCTCTCTTTTTCACCAATAGAATCAAGAATAGGATCAAGAAATTGAAATCCTTTCTCATCTAAACACAAGCCAGTCGCCATGATGGCTCAATCTTCAAATGAGAAAGATAAAGCAAAACATTGTGTATTTCTTTCTGATTGGTTTATGCACCTCATAGAATGAAAGGGGCTAATAAATAGTGGGAGAGCTTGACACAGACAATATTCACATGGTTCGTGTTTCCTTCAGAGAACTTGAAAGTCTTGAGACCTAAACCATATAACATAAAACTAAATTTTGAGGTAACTGTTAAAGCTATTTATATGCACTAGACAATTTTCTCGAGGTTTATTGTTTTTGTCTCTCCAACTAGCGCTCCATCATCAAGTTTTAACTCACACGTGCGGATAGCCCTCCTACTTCTCCGAACTTTTTTAAAACCTGTAAATTAAAGGCACTGAAAAAGAATTCACATGATCTCATCCGGACTGCTGTGTGATCCTGCTTGACATTCTCCCGCGTTCTTTTTATAACGGGTCCGCAGCAGAGGGGCTGTAACTGAGCCCCTTATTTCAGCACTGGAAACGTGAGGCACTTTGCGCTGGGTTCAGTTCTATTCTGTTATGCGACTCCCGTTTGTCAGTAGGTAAAAACTTTTCCCATTCCCCAGAAGGCAGTACCTTCTGTGAATAGTTGCTTTAGACAAGCACTCATTGTTCCGAGGGTTTGATTCCTCACTGAGCAAAAACTACGGCATTATAAAGATGCCAGTTTAAATTTTTTTTTTAAGCTTGAATGTTTTAAAGCTAGAAAGGAACCCTCACTGTTGAGGCCGTCCTGAAAGAAAACCTCTTTTCACAACCCCTGGAACAAGTGGATGAAGAGAGTAAGAGGAAAAGTGCAAAGACTGGGAACCTGGCTTTTTTCCAAGAAACAGAAAAAGCCACAGTGAGAAGAAGTAATTGAACATTTTGGAAATCTCTTTGAAGACCTAATGCAGTGGAACTTTTTTAAATGAATAAAAGCTAAATGCATAATAATTCCATGTAAGAAAATATAAATGAATGTTTGAAGTCCTAAGTAATGAATTTATAAATGTTTAATGTAGTGAGACCAAGCAGTAACACCCTTTGGTAATGTGTGTTTGGCATTAGCAATGTTGTTACTTGGAGGGGGCAGATGAAAGCCTGGCAAAGTTTTACCTCTTGTTATTTTGTGTCTTGAATGCTTTGTCTGGTTCATGGTGATGATATTCGCTGTAGTGATCATCCTTTGTCCAGGTGAATTTTGGGCACTTGTAAACTGAATTTTGAACATAGGAGGAAAAGGTAAAATGATTAGACTTAACTACAAAAATTCTCCACTCTTTCGTATTGTGACTAATGACACATTAAAACAATCTTCTGTATCGCTTATAATAACAGCAGGGGCAGTTGCATTTAGCTCTGTTAATAGAACCCACAATATGAGATTTTAATATCATGCTACATGAGGTATTTTTAATTAAATAAAAGTGCAGAAATCATTGATATTTGAAGAACTTTGATAGAAAAAGAAATATATGTAAAGGGTGGTGGAGGATGAGATCTAAAATGGAAAAAGCTTCCAGAGTGTATCACACTGAAGGAGAATGTGTTTTCTGCTAAATGTGGTATAAGATGTTTTGTATTTAGCAGATAGGATCAGGTGTAGCAACCTTCCCTAAATATTCCAGTCGTTTCTTTGTGCCAGCTTTCACTGGATTCATTTCTCCATCCTGCTCTGAAATGACTGCATTTGCAGGAAGGCAAAGAATAATATTAGGCCCACTACTGCACACGTACCAGCAGGCCAGTATTGTTCTACTTTGGAGCAATGATTTCTCTCTGGGGCATGTAGATGCTACAGAAGAGTAATAGCTACCTGGCACACAGGTAAAAAGAGGAGTTCTAATGAGGAGGAATAACTTTGATATGGTGGAACATGACAGAATCCTGAATCAGAAAAAAATAATAATAATAACAGAATCATTGGGTTGAAAGGGACTTTAAAAATTGCCTAAGCCAACTGTCCATCTCATTACCTCATTCGGCACTGAGAGGCTCAGTTCTGACTGGTGTTACCTTGGAAGATGACTAATTTCTAGTTCTTGTTTTTGTTTTTGTTTTATTTTGTTTTTGAGGAAGATTGGCCCTGAGCTAACATCTGTGCCCATCTCCCTCTATTTTGTATGTGGGACGCCTACAACAATGTGGCTTGATGAGTGGTGCGTAGGTCCCCGCTCAGGATCTGAACCGGCGAACCCTGGGCCACCAAAGCGAAGGACATGAATTTAGCCACTACACCACCGGGCTGGCCCCCCTCCAGTTCTTGTTTTGATTTTAGTTTGTGGAATGATTTCCCAGCCCGCCTCACAATCTCTCCTCTGAATGGGAAAATATTACCTCTTTTTTTGCAAAGTGTGAAGATAAAGCAATAAAACTGATTTTGTGAGTCATATCCGATCTCCAAAAACAGTTCCTTAAATGGAGTTACCAAAATATTCCACAGCATGGCAACACGGTTGGAATAGACGATTGAGGTGAACATTCTCAATGGTATCTCAGTACTCATTTTATAGTTTAATGTCTCTGTAATCACACACTGAACTCAAGACTAAACTTTAGTAGCTTTCCTACTAAACAAAATACATAAAAACACATTGTGTCTATTGTTTGCGTAGAAAAATAGGATTATTTCTTTATTAGTAGATCTCATTCTGTGAAAGCAGAGTCTGACAAAATTTCCTCTTCCTCTCACTCAATTATCTAAACACAAGGAATGCTCCTGATCTGAATTAAAATTCTGTTTAGTGTCAAATGGAACAGATGCAAAATCACTTATGAAGGGCCTTCCCTTGGAAATAAACTCTTTAATTCAACAACTATCTAATCTCAGAATATTCCACAGAATATGAACACCTAGTTAAATTCATTTCAAGTATCAAAGAATATTTCAGCAATAACATTTACATACTAATTTAAACTTAATTATACAACATAAAACATTTAAAACCATTAAATACAGGAAGCTTATTTTGACTTAATTGCTTCTACCATCATTAACAAATTAGTATATTTAAAAGAACGAATTAAATATTTAAATAAACCCTTATCCTCTAATTCTTTTAAAGATTATTTGGAACTTGCAGTATACTTAGCATCTACAGAAACTTTACTAACTGGACACCCAAATCATGTAATTCAATTAATAAAAGAGACCTTTTATAACATTGAAACAAAGTTTAAAGAAAGTCAATGTGTTGTCATTTTGTTTTGTTTTGGCAAAAGTGTTATAAAAAGCCACAAACATAGGAGTATGAGTACACATTACAATGTATTTTATGTCTAATGAGCATTAAACTTGAAGTTCACTAGTAATCCTGTGGGATTTTATCATTGAGTTACAGGAATAGGAGAGGACATATAGCTTTTTCTGTCTCATTTTATAATTTACCTATTATGGTACATGAATATTAATCTATTTTATAATGGCCTTGTTGAAGCAGATTATACCACAGATTTTAGCAGATCATTCTAGTATTTAACCACATTTCCTGTTAAGAATGAATTTATCATCAATTTTTCTTTAATTGTCTCGTGACGCTTCTTAAGCTCTGTTCTCTCTGGAGATGGGTAAATTCTAATAATCATACCATCTATTATCATCTTAGAAATCATTAAAGCTTCTCTTCTTTAGACATTTTTAGCAATCTTAGTTTCTCAGGAATCTAGTTTTATAAGCTCTCATTCTTTTTTGCTATTCATTTCATATTTGCCTTTACCAAAGAAGTAATCTGCTTCTTACCCACTTAGAATAACCTCCTTCTTACCATTTTAGAATTACGCAGTCTCATGGAAGTCTTGTGATTCTTTTTATATATTATTCTCATTTTGTTTTGTGAAACTGGCTTGCGCTATTATTCTGAGATTTTCTCATGCTATGTAGCTGCCTACCTATGCCCCTGTTTTTCATTTTGATGTCTAGTTACTCTGCATGGTTAATGTTATTTGTAGTGTAATTAATTCTCTTCTCTAAGATGCTGATGAACTAATTGTATTTAATCATCAACAAACTCAGAAAGCTCTTGGTCTCCCCTGTTTTATTCAAAGTACTGTCCCAGAATACTTCTTTCTAGGAAACTAAAAAGAAAAAGTGAACAAATGCTGCTGTTGAGTTACAGAAAACAGAACCGCTATGGATTATCTAGCAGCCAGAGATATTATTCTGTCTTACTTGACCCATACTCTGGAAGATAATTTGATCTTAACCATTCCCATGGAGTGGCTGAGATAATTTAAAAATTTAACTTATAACTGTGCTACAGTTATAATAGTTTTATGATAGTGTTCACAGTGCCTTCAGTTAAATGATCACTTTTAATACTGGGGAAGAAGGCATTAAAGCAGCTGACCTATGGTCCATTCACTACCATTGTGGGGGATCAGAAATGAGGATGCTGTGGGTAGGGTCAGTGAGCAGATAATTTTGTGTAAAGTCCTTGGAAAAAGCTGAAAACTAGACTTCTTGGTAAGTGAACTAACACTATTTATGAGAAGAGACCTTATCTATGGAATGCTCTTAGCAAGGTATTTCTGGTTTAGAATTGCTTATGGCAAACAAACCCAGAGTCTGTGGATTTATGGAAAATGTGAAATATGGAAGTTTGCTGACTATCTGTATATCACATGTAGATATTTTATAACCTAAATGCCTCTCTGCTGTGTGAGACAAGTAAAGGCGATGAAGCTTTACAGGGTTACAGATGGATGAAGTTATGGATCCAGTGGGTATACGGAGTGGGGAGCAATCAGTTTTACCCTTGGAGAGAGAATATGGGATGGGATTCTGCAGATGTCATCAATACTCTGTGCATAAGGTAGATGCCCCAAAGTACCTCAGCCAATTTCATTGAGAGTAGGATGTAAAAAAGGTGAATTGGGGCCGGCCAGGTGGCTCAGCGGTTAAGTTTGCACATTCCTCTTCGGCGGCCTGGGGTTCGCTGGTTCGGATCCCTGGTGTGGACATGGCACCGCTTGGCAAGCCATGCTGTGGTAGGCATCCCACATATAAAGTAGAGGAAGATGGGCATGGATGTTAGCTCAGAGCTGGTCTTCCTCAGTAAAAAGAGGAGGATTGGCAGCAGATGTTAGCTCAGGGCCACTCTTCCTCAGCAAAAAGAGGAGGATTGGCAACAGATGTTAGCTCAGAGCTAATCTTCCTCAAAAAAACAAAGAAAAAAAGGTGAATGTACATTCAGGCTGGCAAGTAACTCAGGGGGGAAAATTCTATATAATTAAATCCAAAATTAAGTAATTCTTTCTGTTATTTCAACTCACTGGGAAAGTCTCAAAATGAGGCAAGGGTATGACTTGAATGTTTGTACTAGCAAACTCCTAGTTACATTATCAGGGTTGCTGTATATCTGGGTCCATTTACAATTTATAATGGCATAACTGCTGCCAAAGTGCACAGGAAATTTGAGGTTGCACATTCAGAAATACTAGCATCGAAGTGGAACAATTACCTCATAATTTTCTTAGCTCAGGCTAACCATTAGTGGGGATGTTGCTTGTCCATACTGGCTGTCTATGCTGGCAAACTCATCCTACACCTCCTTGTTAATGTGATTATTATGGCATTTGACCTCTAGTCTCATACCTCCCTGGGAAACAAGCTATCTATGAGCTGATTGCTGCAACACAGCCTGTCTGCTGGGGATGAGTGCTGAATGGAGGTTACAGAGAGTACAGTACAGAATTGTATGGACAGTTATAGGTGTTTCTTTTGAGGATTGATCATATCACACTGTCAGTGCCCAAACAGGGTGTGACCAACATGTGAGTGTGTGGTAAGGACAATAACATAAAAACAAGAGGACTGATGGCATCATTAGAACAAGGAACACATAGCAAAGTCTTCTCGTTCCTTGTGAGAGAAGTTGGCAGAAGACCTCCACTTTGAAGTAACTTTTCTTTGGCTCCCAGCTGATACACTTAACTACATTTCAAAAAATACATATGTAAAACTAGTCCTAATATATAAAAATGTCTAGGTCTTGAACTAAGTTGATTTATTTTCTATGATGCTCTTGGCTTCTTTGTGACCAGGGTCCTACCCAAAACATTCTTCATCTTTAGCTTTCATCTTGACACACACAATGAGGAATATTATCTTATATTTATGAAGAAATGTGGTATAGAACAGTATTTCTCAAAATATATTCTTAGATTGGCCACATCAGAATCCCCTAGACATTAGAATCTCCTAGACTGTAAAATGTAGATTCTTTGGCCTCACTCCAGATTGGAGTAGGGATAAAGAAATCTGTTTTTAGTAAGTGTTTCCTGTGACTTCTAAGAATAATGATTAGTAGAAAGAACACTGGATTAGGTGTTTCTGGAAGAGCTATTGTTGTCACACGAATGAATGCTGTTTCTTTCTATCTAAATAGGCTTGGACAGGTTATAAAAATATTCTGGGCCTTAGTTTCCTCATCTATAAAATAAAACAATTAAATTGGGTGGTCATGGAGGGCTAGTCCAGGTCTTATTGGTACAATTTATTATCCAGTTGTTCAGCTTAAATGTTTTAAAATAAACTATCCAAACAAACAATGCTCTCCTAGAGGATTTGCCCTGCAATTCTGTTTCTAGTGTACTCTGGGAAGCCTCCTATAGCCACAAGAGCAAAACCACTTGGGAAAGAAAAAGTATATATTTAGTGAGGGGAATGCCAATGGTTACAAATTCCTGGCATCTTGCTCAGTTCTCTGAGGAACTGGCAATGTGGCTACTCCATCTAATACAGTGGGATGTGATCAGTATGTTAATGAGCAAAATGTTGTGTCTCTTTGAGATGCAAGTCTATGAACTTTCTGGTGAATTTATATGCAGTTTAGAGAAATTTGAATTTTAAAAAAATGTTAGCATTTGCTTTGCTTTCCATAACAGATATGTATGTAAATAGCCACAAAACTGCGAGAGGTCTATAACTTTTTAAGTTTTAGTTATAAGCCATATGCCTAAAATACTTTATTTGAAAGTTTGGCCCTATATGCCATAAATTAGAAAATTGATAGGAAATTGTCAGTGAGAAGACTTAACAATTATGAGCTGCAAGATAACAGAAAGAAATAGATTGTTGTCACAGGATAATGGCCGTTGACTGTGAGATAAATGTCAAGGCAAAGTCATGGCAAAGTCTGGCCATTTATCAAAAGTAAACATGGAAGAAAAGTAGGATACATTTATCAAGCAACTGTTCTAGTCTAAAAGTTTTATTTTTCTCATCCTAGCTGATCTGTGATTTAGATGCTGTCATTCCACCTGCCAGATGTTTGTGGAGCCAAATGACTTGAGTCACTGCTGCATTATTTACTTATATAACCTTGATTTTTGAGTGATGATTTTGTTTAGTCCAAGAAATATCTGTTAGTAAGAAAATAATTAAGAAAGTTAATTGATTTGGCTTAGTTTTAGTTTTTTTCTTTCTCCTTAGAATTTTTTATGCCCTCATCTATTTTCTAAATGTGGTTTTGTAAGGTTCACATTAAAATGCATATCCAATAGATCAGTAGGATAGACATTCTAATAAAAAGTTAGAACTAAGAGGAATTATGCTCACAATTATTTTAATATAGGTAGAACGATTTTAACAAGTATACTGATTGCTTCTCGACCTTTTACTCCTTGACTCATGCTGTCTATTGAACCACAGGTCTGATATTATCCTTTGTTACCGACAGCTCTATTGTCATCCATAGTGTTATCCTTGTCACCACTGCTAAATTACTGTAAAAAGAGGCCACCATTCTCCTAATTTAACATGTTCTTCTAAATTTTAACCATGATGGTGAGTTTGGAATCTATTTACTTTCTTAAAAAAATGGAACCCATAGACCAGCTTCCTCAAATGGAGAGCAAGCCGCCAGTAATTTGTAATCTGAGAACGTATAAGGAAATCTTCTTCGTATAACTGATACAAGTAGAAGTATATATACTTTATTTTCAGAACTACTTGGGAATGGCATTACTTGGAGTATAAACATGAAGAAGACTTTCATCTTCTACTCCCCAAGTATTCAAGGCGATTGAGTATGGTATATCCCTTCCAGAGTCTTGCCCAATTCCTGCGTCTTACAGATTCATCCTCTCAGCTGTGAGAGAGGCTGAACCAAATTAATGAACATAATGTACCATAAAATACAGTTACCTAAATGCTTTTAATCCCTTCCTTCCTTCATTGCTTCCTTCATTCGTTCACGTGTTCAATCAAAACTTATTGAATAACTGCCACGTGTTGGGTATTGTATATTGTTAAGGTCAAAAAAATATAGATGGGTAAGACACAATCTCTCCATTGAGGAACTCCTAGCCAATGGATTTGTATATCTGTATAGGCTGTGGATCTATATATATACACATACATATATATATGTATGCATACACACAAACATATACACATGTATGTATGTGTTTAGATAAGGACAAGTAGTTCAGTGCAACTGGGAGCATATGTTTGGGATAGGATTGAGAGCAAGTGGGAAATATCTGGAAACATAAGACAAGTTTAGAATATAAAAATCCTTGTATACTTACTGAGGAGTTTGAATTTTGTCCTGTAGGGAACAAAAAGTCATAGAAAGATATTAAACATAGGAATGATAGAATCATGCCTGACTATATTGAAGGCATCATGGAAGCTATAAAATATTGGAGATAGTGAGCCTCTGCCACACTTTAAGTAGGAGCTGATGGTTGCTTGAAAAAATGCAGGGGTAGTAGAGGTGATAACAAGGGCATTGACTAAGGATATATGAGAGACCAAATTGACAGGCCTTGGTAAATTATTTAGAGACATAAGAGGAAGGAATAACTCAGGGATGACTGATGTTTTTAGCTTGGAAGCATAGAATTGTGCTTAAAAATAAAAATAAAATAAAATACCAAACTTTGCAGTGAGACTATAAAACTGGTTTCACCACTTTTTATTTTATCAGTGTGACATTGGGCAATTTGCTCAAACTCTTTGTGCCTAAATTGTTTTACTTGTAAAGCAGTAAGTAATTATTTTTACCTCAGAGGATTGTTGTGAGGTTTAAAGAGTTAATGTGTGCAATGCTCTTAAAATTGTTCCTGGAATATAATAAGTGTTGAGTAAATGTTTATTCTTGTTCTTGTTATTACTATTATTGTATCACTATCACTAGCATTTAAAATCATTATTATTATCACTACCATTACTCAAAATAAAGAATTCCAACAAAGATGGTGATTTTTAGGAAAAGATAATGAGTCCCATTTTGGACTGATCAAACATTTTGATTAAACATTTAGCTGGAAATGGCAAGTGATTAGAAATGCAGTTCTGGAAAGAGATGATAGCCAGTATATAAATTTGGAAGTTAGCCACATACATATCACACTTGAGGCTATGTAATAGTTTGGATTGTCCAAGGGGAAAGTATAAAAAAAGAAGGGAAGGGAGGAATAATGAGAAACAAATCAACTGTCATGGAAACACCAATATTTAAGCAATGAGTAGAGGAGCCATCATAGTAGCCTGAAGATCAGTCAGAAATATAATGGAAGAATGTGAAAAGATGAGTGAGATTACCAAAGAGATAGAACCCAATAAGGAAGAAGGTGAAAAAAACTGCATTGTCAACTTCTAAAAATACAGCCTAAAGAGTCCTCATTGGAATTCAACAAGAAATTATTGTGAATAAAGTAATTAACTAATTTGATAACTGGGAAATCACTGATGACATAGCAAGCTATGTTCATCCTGTTCCTATCACATTGATTAGCATGTGAATACACTGAAAATAAATATTAGACTACAAAAAGCAGTTTCAGCAATGTTACGTTTGCAGTTCAGATTTCAGTGGGCTAAGTTATCAATATAAAATGAAGAAAGCTATGCTTTGGTAAAAATATAACTGTAGACAGATTTTTCTATTCAAGTGAATTATATGCCATCTAAATTTGCTCCCATACTATTATTCACACCATTGTAAGAGAAGATAAGTCAGCAAGTTTTGTCCATGGGCTGAGGAAAGAAAATGTCCATATATGAAGAACCTAAGAAAATTAACTGGAGAAAAAAGAGAAGTAAAATTTTTGAGTCAAATAGACTGTCTGGATTCAAGCAAGTTAAAAGCCAGAGACTTCCTGTACATAATAATAACTAATTAGAAATTATATCGGAAGAATTACTTTGTTTAAAGGAACAAATGTGAAATATTATCATTAAGAATCACCTTAACAAGAAATGAATGACATCTAGAAAGTTTTGCTTGGCTTAATGGCATGAGTAAAGAAATTCCTGAATGGGAAGATTGGAAAAGAATTATTTACTTCCAGATTTGTTCATATATTTAATTTAATTTCAGTCAAAATCCCAGTGGGATACCTTTAGGAAATTTAAAAATCAATCCTAAAATTCACATAACCAAACAACTTTTGGTAAGATAATTGGAGAAAGACGAGTAAATAGCTAACCAGAACAAATTATTAAAGCACAATTTTTAAAATAAAATAATTAAAATTTAGAAATCAATTAGACAAAAATAAAAAATCTCAATCTGCACAATTCATGAATAAATTATAAATTATTCATTAATTTAGAAACATAATAGCTAATTAAATAAAGAATATTTAACTTCATTAATAATGAAAGATATGCAAATTAAAAGCACAATGAGAAATATTCTTTTACTTTTTTGATTAGCCGATATATGAGGGGCACTTATCCTATTACATTTGACAAAAATAATAATATGCTTTAAATGTTTATATTATCTGTCCCAGTAATTACATTTTTATGAAGCTTTATAAAGGAAATTGAAATATAAAAAGACATTTACTTAAATATACTTATTAAAATATTATTTATAATAGCAAAATATTGGAAGCAAACTAAATCTCCCACAAAACAAGAAAAGTTGATGACAATCTATATTATGTAATATTATGCAGGCATTAAAATTATAATTACATGGGAAACCATTATTGTAAAAATTTGAGTAAAAAGCAAAATACAGAAATATATGTGCAATTTGATTTAAACCAGAAAATATATGATATATCCTAGATATTCTTTCAACTGTTTTTCTCTTGGGATCTGAATTATGCGTTGCTTTGCTAAGGATCCAGTAATCTAAATAGAAAAATTGAAGTGTATATAATTAGAGGCTTTCAGAGAGCTATTAGTCTGCTCACTTAAATTCAGTACTTACATTTAATATCACTGCCCGGACTAAAATAAATATGAGCACATTCCAAAATTAATTGACCAAAAACGATATTAAAACAATGTTGGTCAATTAAAGTAGCTAATGCATGTAGGATACAAAAATTTTGAAATCTAGTTTTGCATTTTATGAACCCATTAAAAGTAAATAAGAAATTTGAAAGGTAATGGACGAATTTCCAGAATCAGAGCAAGTGACCAAATTCTGACAGCAGATATGTCTACAGTAGGAAACTGGCTGCAAGTTAGGGTATTGGTCTAGAGAAGCAGGCACTAGCACAGCATCCTTAACTGAGGATGTATGTAGACCTATCTCTGGAAGCAATTACCTGAGATGGGATTTGTTCTACTTGTCTGGCAAGAGATCCTCTGTTCTCAGAGGTGAGCAGCATGGGGAGGATGAAGATGAAAAACATGATGGGAATTTAAGAATTTAAAACAATTTGCCAAAATATCATGATTATTAATTTTCTGCCACTTTTCTTCATTCAAATAAACAATCACAAAGAAAATAATTCTGGAAGTAAAAAATGGTTTGTTTATCACAAATCAGTTATATAGAAGATGAAGTTTAATAGTCATTTTAGTGAAAAGTATAAAGAGCACTAGGCAGCAATTCTGGACACCTGGAAGATATGCCAGTTTAACAATTACTACGTAAACAAACTTGAGCAAGACTCACAGTTGTTCTAAACTTCAGTTTCCTGACTGTAAAGTAAGGGATTTGTTTTTAAATTACTAAGGTCCCTTCCTTTCTTAAATTTCTATGACCATAATCCAAAACAGTCTCTCCACAATTATAGCCATAATAATAATTTCATTTACTGTTACTATTTAACCAGGTGTGGTACAAAATACTTTCTATACATTATTCTATTTAATTGTTGTAATGACTTTATAAAATAGGTTCTATTTTTAGCTGCACTTTTAATGAGAAGCTAGGGATTTAGAGAAGTTAATTAACTTGCCCCCGGTCACATAGCTGCAGTTGGCAGAGTGAAAATTCAGACTTAACTGACTGCAAATCTCAAACTCAGAGCCTTTACACTGCACTTCCTCTCTATTTCTACCAATATCTCATTTCTAAGCAACCAGAGCATATTAACAGCTAGTTGTAAGCATGTGAGATGTCTATCAAATTCATTTGACAATGTAGGAAGTTGTGTCTTACTTCTGTTATTCTCTGTAGCATCCAGCGGATCGTTTTACAGATACATCTTTGTTGAATATACTGAAAGACAGCAATTTTTTCTTCATGTATCCAATCGTTGGGATCTTTAAAAAAATAATGGGGAGGATTATGTTGAAAATTAACAGTCCTTAATGGTTTGGCACACGCAATTTGCTGTAAGCTTGCCAGAGACTTCAACATTGTATTAACAGTTACTTTTATAATGTCTTTTTCTGTTATCGCTTTTTATAAAAGGACTACATTTTTTCTCTTGAATAATGATGTTCACTGGTTAATTCATTGATGAAAGACAAGATTTTCTGAAGCTATCATTTTGTACTTTATTTTAATTAAAATATTTTGCTGTAAGTAAGAAATGCACAAATGTAGCTAAGTAAAGTTTATGGTTACTCTCAATATGAAAAAAACTGTATAACAGATACTTCTAGTATTTTGAGCAAATCATAATTATATACCACACACAAAGCTTTCTTTGGAAGGCCTGTTGAAGCCGGCACTATGTAGGCATGGGAATTACAAAGAGGAACCAGAGACTCTTCCTACCCTTAAGAATCTTTCACCCTAGCTGGAGAGGGACACATGTGAACAATGAGAAAAGAAGACAAATCCTATAACTGTAACATAAGCACAGAGAACAGCACATTATTTCTTCCTAGATATGGTGTGAGGATAGAAATCAGGAGACGTTTCATAGAAGATGAGATTTGTATTGCTCCTTGAAGAAGTGTTGAAAAGAGGGAGGATGGTGTTACTGATAAATGTACATGTCAAGGGAAGCCTAAAGGTCTATGAGGGTGAAGTGTTCAACAGGGAATAGGAAATACAGGTCTGAATATCAAGAGCGAGGTTGGGTTAGAGAAATGGGTTGAGCATTATCAATATCTAGCTGTTGATTAGAATCTTTGCACAGCATGGGAAGCAGAGCTTAGAAGAATTGAGATTGGAAAGGATTGAAAGGACAATGGGAACCACAAATATTATGGAGGCATGTGGAGGAAGAAGTGCTCATGAGGGGTCAGAGATGGTGCTTTTTCAAGTTGATCCCCCCTTTACATTGGTTCTCTTTCCAGTGCTACCTCTCTTTAGCTGTACAACCTTGAACACACCTCATGCATGTACTGGTACACCTTCTGTCATGTGTAAAGTGAGGGAATGTGACTAACTCATTCATTTCTAACCTGGGCCCCTAAAGATAGTGATGGAGTTCTTCAAACTAAATTAAAATTTCATACGTTTTTCAGTATTACAAAATAACATTATATATTGCAGCTTGTCCACTGATTTTAAATCCTTCAAAATTTAGGATCTGCAATTAAAATAATAAAAGAATCCTTACTGGTGAAAAAATTGCCAATTGTTAGCCCAGTTGGTTACTAGAGTCCCTTCCGGCTCTGAAAACTTATTATTCTATTATCTCAGTGGATATTTGCAGTAGTTGGTTTTTAACATAAAATACTGCACCAAACAATATTCACACTGTCCCCAGCCCTGAGAATGTAGCCTGCCTGGCAGCTGCGCGTGGGCCATTAGCACTGAAGTTTGTATAAGTTGCATTGATATCTGTTTTCTTTAGTTTGTTAAAATACAAAACACAGCATTTAAAATCAGTCATTTCTTGGGAGAAAGGCAAATGGCATAATGAAAGAAAAAGTAAGTCTTGAATGTGAACTTCCGGAAGAAGCCTAGTTTATTGACATGTAGTTAGGAGTCAAATTTTTGTTTCTTAGACTCTTAGAAGAAACTGAAATTAGCCTTTTGGCATATCAGTTTTCTTCTTTGTAAAAGGGATAGGATCATAATTGTTCTCACCTAATACTTCATGGAGATTTCCTAAAGAACATTTTTGGAAAGAATCTTTGTTCTTTTAAACATTGAAGGTCAAAAGCAAGGTCATTTAAAAAAAATGTAGTCAACAACGTAACAATATTTTTAGAAGAAAATTATTTTTACCACTAAAAATTTGTTCTTGTAATCAAATCAAATATTGTAACTGTATAATGTATAACCAATAGATTAATTAGATTTTAGTTTTTAGACAGTACATGTATCTTTTTCTGCCTTATTAAGAATATTCAGCTACCAAGCAGAAAGCTACTGCATCACATAAATCAGAAACACAACAAAAAGTTTGTTGTCTCAGGAGACAAGTTTGAAAACAATGATGGTGAAATTTTAAACAATAGGGGAACAATTGAGGGAGCATGTTCTTGGATACATCAGGAGTCATTGACAAGGATTTGATGAAAAGAAGCTATGAGAAAGCATGGAATCCCCAATTTTTAAATTTTTACCATTTCGTAGTTAGCCTCCGGAAGCTATGATGGAAATTCTGTGCTTCAGAAATGAATCCCACTTTTCTGACAAATAAATATACTATTTTTCTTTCTTGCAGATACAGGTTTGACAAATATGAAAACTCAAGTCGTGTATAACTTTCTTAACTTTTAGGAATTCATTCATTTCATTGTATTTTGAAAGGAGAATTAATGAGTAGAAGATTATAAAACTAGGATATTCTTGTAATATAAATGTGTAAGTGGATCTAATGGAAATTAAAACACATTTTAAACCTTTAGCCTTTTCAGACTGCCAATCTTAGTTAGTCTATCGCTTCATCAGTCAAATATTAATATGTTAGCTGATTCCTTGAATTCCATTTCAACTTAAGTCCACTGACCAATTTGACAGTAGCTCAATGAAAGAGCCCTGTAAGATTCTGAAGTTTAATATGCACAGTAAGTTAATTAAGAGAACGACGTTTCTTTTCTCCCCCTACATGTTTTGCAGTAGGTATTAACAAATATTTATAGCCTCAAATGGCCTGTTATTAGAGCAACTTGTTCTTCTACCTCTTAAAACATACCAGAAAAGGATTCTCACACAAGCTATGCTATTCACACTGTGTCACCAGCCTATTGTTTACTATAAATAATGAAATGACTGAGCGAGTGGTCTGAAGTGAGCTGTGACTCAGGGCAGTCAGTCTCTTGGTAGATAACACTTCCATGGGATTCAGAAGTAGCTCAGATTTTCAGGACCTTTCCTTAGAAGCAGATACCAAAGATAGAATGCTTGCATTTTCGACACCAAATGGTTGTCTTCTTTATTTAATTGATGTTGAGATTTGGAGATATAGGAAGACTTTTCTTTTGGGGTGGGGTCCAAAGGAGGAAAAATTAACAAGCATTATTAAGATTTCTTTACAAAATGTCAAGGATGGCTGGTTCTCTTGAATTTACTGGTAATCTGGAAATTACCTGATTTTTACTGGTAATCTTGAAATTATCTGAGGGCTTTTAAGCGGCTGCTGAATTAATTTATCCTGCTCTTTGAATATAAACGAGAGTCTTTCTTCATCCAAGAAGATAAGCATCCACATTCTTTTTGAGTTCTCACCTAAAATTTAATTTTTAGTTAGGCCATTAAAAGGATGTACTTAGCATTTCACTGTATGGAATAGAACTGGCAAAATGATCTTTTTTTTTTTTTCTTCGAAAACTGAATTGCTGGGACTGACATATATTCTTGGCATTGGTTTTATAAATATAAAATATATGACAAATTATTGAAAATGTATTATTCTGTTTGACATATCAAAATATAAATACTTTCCCAATAAAATGAAAATTTAGACTAGACGTGTTATAACATTGTTTTGTGTTTGTGTTATTATTTCCTTTGAGGCAATTGAAGTGCTTCTAATAGTAGTTATTTCATTCTCAAATCTACCACATGAAATGCTCAGCAGTAAATATTGTTGACCTTGCTTCACACATTGGAACACTTTTGTCAGGTTTATATTCATATGAACACGTAGACCATAATAAGAAAAGAGCTTGATTATTGGTTCACTGATGGCTTTCTTCACTCTTTATTTATTTGGGAAATTTTGATCCAAGTAATATGCTAAAATAGCTTGAAACTATTAAATAGTACAAAAAGACTTGTAAAGAAAAACTGCAATTTTTCCCTAAGCCTAGTCTGCCCCCTGATTGGCACCCCAGAGATAGAATACTCACCAATATACAATACCAGACATAATTTACTTATGTTGCTGTGAATTAATTAATTAATGTTTATGCTAATTTTTGACTTTGTGTTATGAAATCAGGATCCTGACAACACAAAGTCCCTTTTACCCAACCTATTAAACTACTAATATTGTATACTTTAATTAGTAGTCAGTTTTCGTATTATTATGTTTATGTAGATACTCATTCTTGATCTAAATTCTCTGCTATTCTTTCTTGTACCACTTTTTGTTATTCTTGGAGTTAATAATTTCTTTTTTGTTAATTTGCATGGTTTTTTATGTTAACTCTTCCAAATTTTTCCAATTTATCCAGTCTATCAAACCTGTCAAAAGCATTTTAATATATTTTTTAATGAAAAATTATCAGATAATCTATCAGCTTCTTGTTTTTCCTCTTGTAAACTTTCCTCCTAGAGCTCTCTACCTTTTTTTAATCCCTCACACTCAACTAATAATTTGATTGGTTGTAGAATTCCTTGTTGACCATCATTTTCCCTCAGATTTTAGTGTCTCTTGATATCCAGTGTTTTCTGCTGAGCATTCAGAAGCTGTTCTTTTTTTCTGTTCCCTTTTATGTGCTCTGCCCCCACATTTCCTTTGTAGTCTTGATTATTTACTCTTTATCCCTGGAGTTCTAAAATTTCAAGATGATGCACATTGATGTGAATTTCTTCATAACATTGTTGCCTTCCGTATTCAATGAACACTTCCCATCATGCCCTTAGTTATTTTCTCTCGTCTTTAAAAATAATTTAAAGATGATTTCCTCTTTGTTCTATTTCTGAACTGCTTTTGAATCAGATGTTGGACTTTCAGAATTGACTCTGTTTTATTTTTTTTCTATTCCCACTTTTTTCCCTTTCATTTTTATTCTTTATTCTGAGAGACTCCCTCAACTTTGTTTTCCAATGTTTCTATTGCAATTTTAATATTGGCAATATTTCCAAGAGCTTTTTCTTGCTCTTTGGTGGTTCTAGCTTTATAGTATTCTGGGTTTTTTTCATAGACACAGCATCTTTTTTTATAACCCTAAGATATTCACTATGTTTTCTCTCACGATCCTCTTTCAGTGTGCTTGCTTTGATCTCTTTCTTTCATCTCAGAGGCTAACCAAATGTTCCATGATCCATAGTTATGCATTCATATTTGATGGTAAGGCAAACGAAAGATAATTGAAGCTCTTAGTATATGGATAGAATTTGTTTCATGTGCTTCATTTGCAGTGATTAATCAGTGAGTTGGTCTTTTCATTGGGAGACATCAATATTAAGGTTCCTGCTCCCCATTTCCAACCATTCAGTTCCTGAAAAGAAGACTCCTCAATTTCATTCCTGGGAGGTATATCCCAGTAGCTGGGGGTCTGGAATCAAAGGGTCCCACCATTATGTCCTCAGACCTTCACTGCATCCCTATATTCAGCCCTGATCCTCACTTCATTTCTTCACTATTCTTAATGTTCCCTTATTCAGAGCCACTGTGGTTTAATTTCTCTTGAAAATATACATTTGGTTTGTTTTCCACATTGGCAGTGTGAGGGATCAGAATTGGCCACCCCAAAATGTGTCTTTTGGACTTGGTTATTTTTATTTATTTATTTAATTATTTTCATGAGGAAGATTATCACTGAGCTCACATCTGTGCCAATCATCCTCTGTTTTATGTGGGAGGCTGCCACAGTATAGCTTGACAAGCAGAGCTAGGTCCTCCCTCGGGATCTGAACTTACAAAAGTGAGTCTGCTAAAGTGGAGCACATGAACTTAAGCACTACACCACCAGGCTGGCCACTGGCTTGATTATTTTTAAAAACAAAAGACTCTGAAAGAAACTTTGACTTTCCACCTAACTGCCTAAAAGAATTTAACAGAGAAGGTCAGTTCCAGGAATGAGCTAATACCATAAGATAGCTATAGTATAATACAAACTAGGTGTGACAGACAGGGAACCTAACAAGGTCAAAGTCCTCTCCATCTCTCATTGTCTTTACAAGGCATGGTCAACATTTGTTTGTCAAACGTTTGCTATTCCATCTCCATGTGAATCTCTCTCCTCCCCCTTGAAGTTCCAAACTACTACCCCCAACATCCTCCTTTGTCCTTGGCTAAAGATGGTATTTAGGGTAGTGGCTTTGGCCATTTTGGCGAGTTACTTAGATTTCCTGGGTTTCTCCCATGTATACATGTTATTAAACTGTTTGATTTTCTCCTGTTATTTTGTCTCATGTCAATTTAATTCTCAGGCCAGCCAGAAGGACCTAAAGGGTAGAGGAATAGTTCTTCCTCCCCGACAGTAGTCACTTTGTTTTTAAAGCTGGGGAAAGGGCAACTAGAAAATATTAGATCCACAACATTCCTTTAACCAACCCTCCATTTTCAATAACTTCCAATTTCCACAAATCCAGGGTCTGCAAATACTGAACTTTCTAGGATACCATGGCTATATTGACCAGTTTCTTGTTGTTCTGTCCAGACATTTAGATGGAAGCTTGCTCCACAAAGTCAAGTCAGTTGCTACTCTTCCATTTGCCTTCTGATACCTCTTGAATCTCAGATGCTGATATTCCTGTTTCCCATTCTCTTTGAGTGTTTAAGGATTTTTTATTTCTTTGCAGTGATTTTGGTGAAGTTATTGGAAACAGAGAAAATAAGCAAACGAAACCAATCCAACATTTTTAATAGTATATCACTTTATTAATTTTCCAGATGTTGGTACCATCAGTTGCCTTCTAATATATACGTGAGTGTTGCTGAAGACATTTAGGATGACAAATTCTATCATTCTAAATTCTATTTCTAGTGTAAAAATAGACCTCAGTCAGAAAAAGGAAGATAACCAGAACTGGAATTTTAGTCTTTAACCTGTATGAAAGGACTAAAAATGTCCTACAGTAAGAAATTTCTGTGGAATTTCATGGACGTGAAGAGAATGACAATGATGTATTTGAATGCTTTAGGAAAAATTAGTTGCTAAATAAAATGAACGCTGAGAAAATGAAACGCCATTGTTTCTCGATACTTTACATTCCTGGTTGTATTAACTAGAAGGATTCTTTTCTGGTTATCTAGTCTACCAAAGTGCTGGAAATAAGAATTCCTCCAAAATTTAATTGTAGTAGCCTCTTAACTGGTTTCTCTGCTTGCATTTTTGTCTCCTTACAGTCAATTATCCTCTCTTACTACATTCTGAAAATTTTCTATTTCTTTATTTTTTGGTGTGTTTTTACCTATCTTCTTTCACCAGAACTCAGCTCTCTGGGAGTAGAAATTTTGTCTTTCCTTATCAACACTGTATTATCAGTGTCTAAAACAAAGTGGCCTCTTCAAAAAATTGTTGAATAAGTAAACAGACGAGTCACATATATTGTTAATATTCCAGAATGCATAAGTCCACATAGGTGCTTTGCCTTTCTCATAAGTTAATAGATTATCTTGACTGTTAATTAACCAGCATAGCCCAAAATCATGGAATTTCAAACCAAAGGATGATATTTATGGGTAGAAGGAACTCATGACCTTTGGTTTATTCTCTTGTTTTCTGGATGCAATCACTTAACAATTCATCTTTGAACATAGGGTAGACTAATGCTGTTGATCACAGTCACCTAGTTCTGCATGTCATCCAGTGTTCCAGACTCTCTGTCGCCTCTTTGTTGAGTGGCCACATGACTTCCACTTGAACCCTTCAGGAACAGGCAACACACTCTCTCCTCAGGTTTCCATTCCATCTTTAAGCAATTCTACTTATATTCGAGCTCTTTACACTGAACTACATTCTGCTGCTCTTGAGTCATCATCATTGATCTGAGCCCTGACAGCCAGACCCTCAAAAAACAAATTTACCCTCTTTTAGCATGATAGCTCTTCAAATATTTTAAGTAATCTAGTAGACATATTAATTTTCTCTTATTAGTCTAAATATCTCTTTACTTTCATACGTGCATTCTTTCAACTACTACTTCTTGAGTGTCTACAGTGTGCTAAGCATAGCAGAGATGAGCAATAGCAATTTGAGAAAACATTTCTTCTCACATGCCATTATATGATAACTCTCAAAACTAAACTTTAACCTTTCAGGATGCATTTGTCAATTAAATAGAAATTTAGTGGAGACTTAGGGCGTTTTCTTAATTCTAGTAGGAATGATGGGACTGTTTTTACAAAAAAAAGTTCATAGCAATACCTAAAAATTTTTAAAAGAGAGACTAAAGTGTTTAATCATACCCAAAATCAAGCTGTATAGAAGATCATATCTTTCCACTTCCCTTAAACATTTAAAATAATTTTAGGTTTATTCTCCAAAGAATTCTGTCAAAAAAAATCCTAAATTTCCAAGAAAGACCATCTGGTCTATTTCATAAGTGTTATGTATTTTTTTAAAGCTATACACTTAGCTCTCTAAGAAGAATAGATTTTGGGAGAAAGAACTAAAACAAAAAATTGCACCATAATTCAGTCGTCAGTTTTGCCCACAATCATCCCTTTCAATTGAAAACACTTATTAAATTTCTCAGATTTTATCACTAAACTTATCAAAGCTTGACTTTATCTGATTTTAAAGTTGAGTGATTATTTTTCAGAGTGTAAAGTTAATTTTATCACACAGCCATTTGGGACTGACTGCTCTAATACTCAGCTATTACAAATTAAATTTAACAGATGCAAACACATGTCCTATAGAAACTGGACAGAGCTGACTAGCAAATATAAGAGTCTTAAAACTTATAACAATACATCAAATAGAGAGGAATTTTTAAACCATAAAAATTATCCATAATTTCTCTAAACCATAGAAATTGTCTTGAAGCCCCAGATTCTGAGAGTTGTCTTACTTAGACTCGTCAGCACATTATAATCCCCAGTCTCTGCAAGGTTCTGATCACTGATTCCCATTCGTTTTCTCCCAGTCCTCATAGACATTCACTCTAATGTTTGATGTGTACCATATATGCCTGGTCATGTATGTATCATTGCAAAATATACCGTTTTGTGTATGTGCATGTTTTTTATTAATTTACATAGAGAATATTATGATGCATAGCATGGTATCTTGTTCAGTTTCTAGTCTTACTAAATAAGATCTATCCAAGTAACTGAATGTACGTAATTTCCCTAGTTTGGCTATTTGAAAAGACTCACCAGTCTGCGCAGAGCATACTCACCTGAGCCTTTTATTTAAATGCAAAATATATTGGTACAAGAAAAAAAAGAGAGTGCATGCAAGCCTTGGGGGTCCCAGAAACATGGGCAAGTCACCATTATTGGGAAAGCTCAAACAAGAGGTTCCCAGGGAAGCCATTTTATGTTCCTTTGGCCACATAAACAAACCCAGCTTATCAATCCCCAGTACACTAGTTGCAACCATCAGTAAAGAAACTGACTCTGAGGGTTCCCTACATGTCACAGTTTTCACTGCCCTTATCATGGTCAAGAGTTATAACTAAATCCCTAGGTAGCCCTGAAATAAAGGTAGCATTTCTCAGTATGGCTATAAATCAACTCTACTTCCACAATATATTTCTAGTTTATTGGTTCTCATTGCTTGATAATATTTTATGGCTTGTATTCCTTAAGTGTTACGTAGTGATTCCCTTAGAGATGGACTTCCAGGTGGCCTCCAGTTTCCAGCTACCACAAACAATACTGTGATGTACATATTCATACATATCCTCTGTAGACCTATGTGAGGTTCCCAGGGAAACTCAGGTGTGGAATTGCTGGGTCATCAGTAGGGCAATCTTATAGCTTATCATCCACATTGAAATAATTTTGAGAGTGGAAGAGGGCCTTTTTAATAATTATGCTGGATAAACAGCATGAACCAGAACCTGGGCAAACCAAGATATATAGTCCTCTAAATCACAGGTTGCAGGGCAGGCCCGGTGGCACAGTGGTTAAGAGTGCACATTCCGCTTTGACGGCCTGGGATTCGCTGGCCCAGGGTTCGCCTGCCTGGATCCCGGGTGCTGACATCACACCGCTGGCAAGCCATGCTATGGCAGATGTCCCACATATAAAGTAGAGGAAGATGGGCATGGATGTTAGCTCAGGGCCAGTCTTCCTCACCAAAAAGAGGAGGATTGGCAAGAGTTAGCTCAGGGCTAGTCTTCCTCAAAGAAAAAATTTTTAATTAAAATTAAAGTAAATCACTGGTTGCATGCATACACTTAGTATAACAGCCTCTTCTCCAGATAGCAAAAGGTACCTGTTTTCACACTTCCTTGCCAACACTTACTATTTCCAAATGTCTAATTTTGCAATTTGACATGTTCAATGTTTTCTTTTCATTTGCATTTATCAGATCAGATAGCTCTCAGAAAATTTCAAACTGCCTAATATACATGTAATAAGAGTCCCACAAGGAGAGAGAGGCAAAAATATTTGAAGAAATATGATTGAAAACTTTTCAAATTCAGTGAAAGCTATGAATCTATAAAACCAAAAAGTCCAATGAATTATATAGGATTATATATATTTATATTTTATATTACATATATTTATATTATATATATTTATATTCTATTTATAGAAATAAATAGGATTAGAGATTAAAAATATTTTTATCTGAATAATGGAATAATTTCTTTAAAAAACTTTGTGATGGAATTAAAACAGTACTTAGAGTAAAAAATACTTTAGACTTCAATTGATATTTTAGGAAAAAAATAGAAGGAAGTGTTCAATTGTATAAGCTAGAAGAAATAATAGGACATAGTAAAATATATTAATAAAAGGACATAGTAAAATGTATAATAAAAGAAAAATTAGCAAAATTGAAAAGATAATTGATATAATCAATAAAATGGAAAACCGACCTTAAGTAAAAGAGATATATCTATGGTAAGACTGAGCAAGAAAAAAGAGGAAAAGCAAAATAAACAATATTAAGAATGAAAAGGTTTTGCAAATATAGTTAGATATTTTTTTAATCATAGAGACATGCTATGAAATGAACAATTTTTTGAAAAAAATGTAAATTACTACAGTAACAGTCACCCAACGAGTTATCTGTTCACAATTTGTACACAATTTAAACTAAAAGAAAAAAGATAACTATAAGATACTAAATTAAAATAAATTCATAACTCCATACTGTTACTTAAACAGGAGAAGAGACGGAGGGGAGGAGAAGCTCTTCTTTACATCAAAATGCCAGCTAATAAAGTAGAAAAAATTATGTGAATAGAAAATCACCATTTTGTAATCCCTAATGCAATAACTGATTCAGGCAAGAGTCATCAATGGAATGTAAAGCCATTAAGTAAATACCCTGGTGAGGAACAAGCTATTTACACTAACTCAGTGTCACTCTGTAGATTACTTATTAATTACAAGGGGAAAATGTACATTCACAACCAAGAGCCCACCATCTTAACCAAGTGATAAGACAGAGCTTCCTCAATTGAAGGACAACTTGACATTATTTGACTCCTAATATGATGCAGTAAGAGGCACAGAGCGTTATTTATGTAATCTTGCCATAAATGTTTAACCTCAATTTAACCCTGAGAAATTCAAATACAGAATTTGAGATACTTTGTCAAATAAGTTACTATATTCTCTTCAAAAAATTCAATTTTGTGAAAAGCAAAGAAATAAACCCAAAAGGTTAGTGGGATCCTATTAGATGAAAGACTAAAGAGTCATAACAGCCAATAGCAATGCATGAACCTTGATTGTATCCTAGATCAAGAAAGAAATCAGTTTAAAATACATTTTGGACACAATTGAAAAAAATTATATGTGAGCTCCATATTATATGATAGGCAATTATCATTGTCTTCTTGAGGTATGATAATGGCATTGTATTCATGTAGGGAAGTGTTCTTTTCCTTAGGATATTTATTCTGAAATATTTAGCTGAGAAGGGTCGTGATATCTGCAATGTGCTTTCATATAATTAAGGAGAGAGAAAGGCTGAGAGTGAAAGAAAACAAGTGAAAGAGAGAAAGCAAATTAAAAAAACGTTCATTGATGAAGCTCAGGAAGGGTGTGCGCGTGTTCTTAGTAATAATGCTTCAATCTTTCAAACAATTTGAGAATTTTGCAAATAAAAGTTGATAGGGAGGGGCATGACATCCCCAGGACCAGATGGTTTTACAAGCAAGTTTTATTAAATTTTTAAGGATTTTTGAGTGAGAAAATATTTTGAGAGATAAAGTTTCCATACTAATTTTGTAATGTGAGTATAATTTGAAAGTAAATCAGATAAGGATAGGTTGAAAAATGCCAGTTTTAGTATACTACTAAACATGGCTACAGAAATGATAATAGATAAAATATTATCAAACTATAACCAGCAGTGCAATAACAAGTAATACATTATAGCCAAGTAGGGTTATCCTAAAAATGCAATAATATTTCAACAGTAAAGAATTGATTGACACTTTTACCAAATTAACAGATTAGAGAAAACCCTGTAATCATCTAATAGGTTCCAAATATTATTAAAATATAATACTAAGCTCAGATAAAATGAGTGAACTAGGTCTGCATGCATCCTCATGGACATACCTCTGAAAACATAATGTCAAGTGCACCAATAAGGTTGCGTTTGATACCACACATGTGAAATTTAAAAATCAACAAAAATACTATATCATGTTGGTGGCTACACATATTCAAAGCAAAAGCATATAAACACGAATGTTGAGAATATATCCCCTGCTTATGATATTCCAATAGCTTATCATAACTCCTAAGATGAATACCAAAATATTTACTATAGACTCTAAGGCTCTACGTGATCTGATTTCTGCCAACATTTCTAGAATTGTCAAATATTGCGCTTCTAGCTCTGTGTGCTCCAGCCTTTCCTAGCTTCTTTCACACACTTGAATGTGTCATGCAACAACTCACTACGGAGCCTTTGCTCACATCATTTCCTCTTTCTGGGATATTCTAGCCTTATTCCTCCTCCTACGTAATTTCTATTTATTTTTCATTTCACATCCCATTCCTCACTTCTTCAGGAGACAAAAGGTCAGATTCCCCCATTATACTCTTAGAACATTCCATACTATTGTGTCCCTCTGGAGCACTATAACAGTAGTCATTTCTCATTTATTGATGAGGTTGCATAATTAATATCTGTCCTTCCATTAGGTTTGTACCTCCCCTACATAAAATCAGAGACCACATCTGTTTGCTAACCAGTCTATCTCCAGCACCTAGCACAGTTCTTGCACATTAAAGATACTTACTAAATATTTATTAAATTGGTGAGTGAATTGGCAAAGTCACCTTCTTTCATAAAATTCATATATTTCTATCATAATCATTTTGAAACATTTTTCTTTCTGTGGGTTATTCTATGCTCTCATTTATCTTTCCCGTGTGACTAATGCATTTGGATGTAGTTTGCATGTCTCTCCCTGGATGAGAGGGGATGGATGCTATGATTGACAACACCATCTAGAACCCCAGGGATTGAATGGAGCCTCTCCCAGACAAGTGGAAGGGATATGCTAATCTTGGCTATATATATATATATATATATATATATATATATATGAATGTTAAGAAATTGCACAGAAGAGCTAATACATTAAGTTGTATTATGAATTAGGATATATAACAGAAAAGATCTCTGCAATAAAAGCTAGGATTGAAATGTGCCTTTCTTCATGTCTATATTATTTATGAACATATAATCATCACTCTTCCTGAGGAAAGAGTAAGAAATGGCTTCAAAGATATTAAGTGGATAAGGATCCACAAAAGTGAATTTTTAAAATGTTATTCTAGCAGCTGTTTAATGGAGAGTGAACAAAAACATAATGGCAGCTCTTTTCAGTATTTCCATCCTTTCAATTTAACAGCTATTTATTGAGCATCATATATGTGTAGGACATGGAGCGTGTGCAGCGAAGTGCATGATAAATAAGAAACAAACTCTGCCTTCAGAGAGCTTTCTGTGTGGAAGGAAGGGGCTTTGCCAGCACAGCTACAGTGCACAGCAGAGCCTAACAACTTTGACTTCCATGGATTGAGCCTATTCAGTTATGCCAAGGACTTTACACACAGTACCTAATCTGTATAATAGTCCTTCAGAGGAATGTACACATTAGCATTCCAGTGTTTACAAAGGAATAAATTAAGGGATGGGGGAGTTAAGAAATTTCCCTGTGGTTACACAGTGGCAGAGCCAGAATTAAAATCCAAATATGTATGACCCCTAAGCCTGAGTTGGGCACACTGCAAGCCAAGAGCATAAAAGTTTTGGTGAAGCTAATGAGCCTAGAAAAGTATATGTCTTTATGCTCTAAACCAGTGCTTCCTCAAATGTGATGATGTGCATGAAAGATCCCAAGGTCAAACATTGGAAATGGTGCATTATCACATACTCAAAAAACTCTGAAAAAGTTTTTAGTAAAGATTCTGCTTTTTCATTGCTTAACTCAGCACTTGAACAGGGAATTCTTTTTTTATGTAACACATCCTAGAAAAGTGTTCCAGGCAAGAGGGAGCTATAAAGTCTTTTTTTGTTTTTTCTTCTAATGCATATCTGTGTTTCAGGAAGACACTTTTGATAGTACCCCATGCCCTTTCTCATTCTGTGCTTCTGCTCAGGCTGTTGTCTTTGACTGAAACACTCATGTCCTTTATGTGATGGGGGCCACGGGGGAGAATTCTTATGTGTATATTAGTCCAAATGTCAGATTATCTGTGAAGTCTTCTGCTAACCCTTCACCCACATCCATATACACACACCCATACATACGTACAGAATAAGCACTGAAATCTATAATGTAATAAAATACTATTAACAATCACTCACCTTTAATGAGCATCTACCTTGTTTAGACCTGGCTTAACACATCACAAATCTCATTCAGCGTTCAAAATAATTATTTATTATTATTTATAATCCCTTTCATTTCCCTCCTGCTCACATATCATTTCTCTTATCCTCCTTATAGAAAAGTCCTCTAAAGGGGTGTCTACACTTCCTGACTCTGATTCTTTTCCTTACTGTCTCCCTTGAAAACAACCCAACCAGTCTTCTCCCTCCATTTGCCATAGCTGTTTCTGTCTAGTGAACTAATAAGTGCTACACTGATAAATCCAGGCAAAGCTTCATACCTCATTTTGAATTGTCAGCAGCATTTGACAATGTGGATCCCTCTTTACAAATTCAAACCTTTTTTCTCTTGCCTTCTGGGGTGTTGTACAGTTCTGGTTTTTCTTGTACGTCACTGGCAACTCTGGTTGAGTTTGCTGGTTCTTCTCATCTCTAAAGCTTCTAACTGTTGGCCTGCCCTGGCCTTTTGCAATCATTCCATTGGCAATTTCATTAAATTTCATGCTGAGTATTGTGGCTAAGAGCACAGACCTTTGGGAGAGACAGTCTGACTTTGAATCCCAACTCAACTACTTTGTTAGATGTGTAACCTTGTGCTAATGATCTATCCTATTTTACCTCAGGTACCTCAACTGTAAAAACTGGGATTATAACAGTACCTATGCCATAGAATTGTTGGGACAGTAAATGAATTAATATCTGTAAAAGGGTTTAGAACAATTCCTGGGACTATGTGTATTTACTGATATTATTAACTATACTCTGATGACTCATAAAATGTATCTAGTTTGGACTAATGCTATGAATTTATGAATCGTAAATCCAACCACCTACACAATGTCTCCACTCGGAAGTCTAATATACATCTCAAATTTATTGTGTATAAAATGGAAAATCTTATTACCCTTAAACCAGGTGAATTCAGTAAATGTCAGCTACATCCAGTTGCAAAGACTAAAAGACTTGGAGGCGTCCTTAACTCTTCTTTTTCTCTCAGGCCACCCATCTATCCATCAAATCTAAATTGCTCTGCCTTCAAGTTATCCAGAATCTTATCACTTCTTACCGCAACCATCCTAACCCTGGGTCCAAGCCCCAGGATCCCTTACCTGAATTGGTGTACTAGCTTCCTAATTCATCTCTCAGCTTCTGTTCTTGCTCCTCTGTGGACTATATTCAAAATAGCAGAATGAGTATTTCAAAATATAAATCAGATCATATCACCCCTCTACTCATACGCTTCCATGACCTCCTACCTCACTAATTAAAATCTGAGTCCTTACAATGGTTTATAACATTTCCCTAATCTGCCCCACTGCCCCCTGAAACTCTCTAATCGCATCTATAACCTTCACTTTTTTAATTTCACTCCCTCTGTTCCAGCCTCCTCCCAGGTCCTCCAGCAACTCAGGCATGCTCTTATCTCAGGGTCTTTGCTATTCCTTTCTGCTATTCCGTCTACCTGGAATATTCTTTTCTCAGGCACCTCCATGGCTCTCTCAGTCTCTCTCTCACCCTGCAGACTTTTTTCTCAAAGCCCACTTTCCCAAGGCCTTCTTTGACTACCCTATGGAAGATTGCAACTCCATTCCACCCCAGCCTTCTTTCTCTGCTTAATTTTTCTCCGTGAACTTGAGACAATTTCACACACTTCAGCTTTTGTTCATTTATTTATTTTTTGTCCAACTCCCTCCTATAGTTTATAAGCTCAAAGAGGGAACAAGCTTGTATTTCATTTGTTTTCTGCATATCCCCAGTGCTTAGCAGAGTATATGGCACATAATAGGCACTTGACAAATATTTATAGAATAAATGACTCCCCACCTCATGATGGATGAGGAAAATGAGACTCATAGAGTTAAGTAATTTGCTCAGAGCATTCAAAATTTGCCCAAGGCATCCAAGGTCAAATCACAGAATTGGAGGACTCAGGTCAGCATCAAAAGTGCACATGCTTAACCAATACGTAACACACAGAAGATAATATTTGAGTCATCATGTATGTACTCCTCTTCCTCACTAGATGGTGGCTTCCTTGAGCACAAGAACAATTTTAGTCATCTTTATAATCCTGGTACCCAGTACAGTGTTGGGACCACAGAAGCAGTGACTTGCTGCAGCAGCTCTCCCGGCTGGAGCGAGTCCACTGTGTGCCTCTCTCCCACCTCTGCTTTCAGTGACCTACGATGATAGCTTGGAATTGGCCAAGGAAATCACCAAGCCCTACAAGTCAGGACTTTTTCCCCAGAGAGATGGTTGTTAAATATTTACCTGCATACCACTGCATAGAAGATAGTTTAAAAAATGAATTGATGAGTAAAATGAATAGGGGAGAGATTATAGGCCGAGACGTCTTTTAGTAGACTGGTGATGTAGAGAAGGTAAAAGCTGGTGATCAATAACTTTCAATGAACATTATAAAAGAAAACAATAAAAAAATAACCCTTGAGATAGAACATAGTTCAATTTCCTGATCCATGAGGGAATTGTATCTAAGGAATCCTAAAAAATAGATATTCAGCAACTACTAAAAATTAAACCTTCCAATGAGAGGGAAGCCAAAGAAACCATGTCCATTCAGGCAGTGTTCTACTTCTTCCTTCTGGGGTAAGACGACGTAAGATTCATATTTCTTCCCAAGTATAGTATACCACATAATGTACTCTCATTTTGTATTTTATCATGATGTGTCTGTGAATATATCTGAATCTTCCATCAGACATGGGCTTCCTAAACATTTTTAAACCACCCTTTCTTTTAAGAGAATCACTTTCATATAAAAATGCAAAGATACCTAAAATTGTGCATACAATTTCTGGAAGAGCACAAAACTTCAAAGTACCCTCCATAGGCCCCAGATTAAAGAACAGGAATATTGTTATAGAATGAGAGAACCTCAGGAGCTGTTTCTCTAATTCATTTCCTCTTTCCAGCATGTTCCATGTTCTTGATTTGTAGTAGAGAGGATCAAGCTATTGCCTTTTTTCCATCTGAAATACATAGTTCTTAGGGTTCAAGATTCCTTTAATGTTCCAGGCAACTTTTAATCACCCATGATCCAGAGGGATCCTTTATTTAGCTAAAACTGTAGATCTTTTTCACCTAAAAGACTATTAAGCTAGGTCATTCCATTTCTCTACTTCTTCAGTGGATTATTAAACCTAACTCTATGTTTTTACACTTTAATTCCATTGTTAGTTCTAACCCACTGTTTTGGTCTGTGAAATTCTTTGTAAATTACATCATATAGTAGGTTGAGGTACTTAGAGTCATCCCCAAATTTATTAAATATGTCTTAAATAATATCATGTCATCAAATACTTGATTAAAAAATTTAAAATAATAATTATTAGAAATAATTTTAGAAAGATCTAATAATAGAAACCAGAGACCGTCTGCAGTTTGACATCAGTCCATTAATTAAAACCTTTCCTACTGAATCCAGCACTGTTCAGTAGGAAAAGTTTGCCAGCTAGAGAGTCAACAAATTACTCAGCAATCCTACCCCCTTGTATTCATCTTAACCACAAGAATATCTTAGGAATTATTTGAAATGCTTTGTTGAAATCCAGGTGACTCAGATGAGGCCTCACATCACCAAGAAACCTTTCTCTGAGATTCAATTGTGCATACCTCTTTTGTGTTTCCATAAAAATTTGTGCAAGTCCCTATCATAGTCCTTACACAATATATCAAATTCCCTTCTGTATCTGACTCTGTATCTGTGAAGTCCTTGGAGAATGAGTCAGTGCTTCTTTTATCTCTACATTCTCAGAACTTTGTGCATAGTACTTATTCAATAAATTTTTATCAAACTGATGAGTGAAAAATAGAAAGATACTCATGCAATACCATAAGATGTGGAGTCTTATATAAAGTTTGCTATTTTCTCGGGACTTATTCTAGGATGCAAATCACTAAGAATAACTCACAACAATTTGTGGGACTAGACAAGCCAGTTCATTTCTTTGTGCCTCACTTAGAACATTCTTACTATTTTAAATTCATGCGCATATGGAATGTGTGACTTGGTTTTATTATGGAAAGATAATTTCATCTTTTTAAAGCTAAAATTGTATGTGATATTGTGGTTATTTCTCTTTTCTTCCTTTTACACTGCACCTTTTGTGTTTCCTTTTAAAATGTCAAAAACAGTATCTCATTAACACTCTTCAGAGAACAGTTGCCAATGTTCCCTTTCATAGACCTAATACTTGGAGTGCTTTCTTCAAAATCATATGAAAAAGATAAAATGCAACAAAATGTTCCCCAAAATGTATGCACTCTGGTATATAAAATTTCCATAAAGGGGCCAGCCTGGTGGTGTAGTGGTTAAGTTCTCATGCTCCACTTTGGCAGCCTGGGGTCCGCAGATTTGGACCCCAGGCATGGACCTATGCAATGTTCATCAAGTCATCCTGTAGCGGTGTCCCACATACAAAATAGTGGCAGATTGGCACAGATGTTAGCTCAGCAACAGTCTTCCTCAAGCAAAAAGAGGAAGATTGGCAATGGAGGTCAGCTCAGGGCCAGTCTTCCTCACTAAAAAAGAAGAAAAAAAATTGTGCATTGAACTTTCTGTTCCTCATCTGATACTGATAAATTCATTCACTTATTTGGAGAATAAAATACCATTATCTTATACTTTCCTTTTGATGGCCAGATACAGATACATTTTTTTCCAAAGCCACTTCATATAAGGAGATAGTCGCTGATATCTCCAATTGAATCCAGTTGAATCCAGAGTTCCTGCACACATGTTGAGTAATTAGTATCTACTACAGACTAAAAAGCTCAATGGAAGGACAAAGTGACCTTGTACCTTCTGTGCAGTATTTTTTCATTGAACTCTAAGCTAGCCCTTGAGATTTTTATGCAGTCTGCAGCAGAAAGGTCAATGGAATGCCAATAAATCCTCTTCTATTTGTTAGTTCATTCTGCAAATGCTAAAGTTGAGTGAAAGGATTCGATTCATTTGTAATCCAATACCAAAGAGGAAAAAGTGATTTTCTTTTTATTCATCTTATCCATTTTCATTTGCATGGAAGGTAACATTTCCATGGAAAATCAGAGGAATGTTTTAATAGCAATGAGCACGTTAGAGGTTGAGCATGTTTCTCATTTCTTACTATGTTATCATAAAATATCTGCAAAGAAATTATTATTTTGAATTTGAAACACTAATAAATATTTATTTTGAACAAATACTATATTTAAGGTGCTCTTCTGGGCTCCCAGAATACGACATAAATAATTTAGTCAATGACCTAAAAAAAATCGAAAAATCAGAATCTAATGGGGAAACCGAATACTGAGAACTCACTCATTATAATACAAGGTAAAGTAGGGGGAAATATTTTGATATTGATAGGAAATAATCCTGTGGGAGCACAGAGGATTCAATGATGACATTTTATAAAGTGGGGAAGATTTGAGTTGTCCCTTAGAGGATTAGCATGGTTTTACAAATTTTAAAGAAGATTCTAAGCAGAAGGAAAAATATAGGCAAGGGTTCTAAAAACAACTAAAGATATAAAATAATTGGGAAATGGAATATAGCCCTGTGTGACTGGGAAATAGTGAGGAGTGGTGATAGATAAGCCTAAAAATGAAGGCGGAGGTTAAAATTTGAAGAGCTTCTTTTCCATATTAAGTTGTTTGAACTTCAGCCTCCAGACAGTGAGGAGCTACTGAGCAATTCTTAAATGTGAATACCTTGAGTTAAACCTGAGTGACTGTGTTTTAGAAAGTTTTCCTTAATGACAACACAGAAGGTGTGAAAACTGTAACTACCCTAGTGTAAGAGAAGAGGCTCTTGGTTGTGGCATTGGAAGTGGGATTGAAAGGAGGGGAAAGATTTATTAAAAGTTGGAATTAGGGCTTGGTGTTTGAGTGCAAGTGGAAGTTAAAGGAGATAAAGATGGCATTGGGGCTTTTACTCAGTGTTATTGCTGATAATTGTAACCAAATGTGACTTCTTCAACATAATAAAATAGTTCATATCTAATAATTTAATTAGCACTTCAGATTTTTAACCTGAGTGTTCTTAATTCTGAAAAATTCTAAATTTATAAAGGAAAGTAAATTTATAAAGGAAAGTAAATTTATAAATATATAACTGAATCTTTCCAGTTCATCCATTTGTGTGTTTTGTTTTACTGAAAGATCTTCAAGAATAATTTTTCAAGGAAAACAAAATAAAGGAAAAAATTTTAAGAACATAAAAATGTACATTTTGTTACATGTTCAGTCATTTCAGTAAGGAGATCATAGTTTCTCTCCTTGACTAGGAGAGAAGAGGAATAGTCTTTATGCTCCACATTCTTCTTTTCTGCCTGGTGAATGTCACCAGGAACTCGCATCTTTTTAGCCTATAATGAATTAAGAAATGTATATATACATATTACAATATATTTGACTAATTAATAGTTATTTCACTTCATTTGATATCGTGTGTGTGTGTGTGTGTGTATGAATATGTATGTAACACCTCAAAAAGTAATTGGTAGGTATTTCGGTAAATCACAGTGAAACTTCCCTGATTTGTCATGACAATTACATGCAGATAAAAGCTTCCTAATATTACATCTTTACATAGAAGTAGGAAATGGTATTGTTGCAAGATCATTGTTTATTTTTTGAAAATGATGTATGTTAAAGATCATTTTATTTTTAAAGGCTGACATATATTATAACCATATTCATTACAATGACAAAGTAAGAAACATGTATCAGAAATTTTACAAACAAATAAAGCGCTAAATTGACCCTTTTTTTTAACTGATTATTATGTTATAGCCATTCGTTAAACAGAAAAACTAATATGATGTTATACTTCAGCAGGGGAGGAAGGAGTAATCCTCTACCCTCTAGGTTCCTCTGGCTGGCCTAAGCATTAAATTGACATGAGACAGGATAACAGGAGAAAATCAAACAAATTTAATAACATGTACACATGGAAGAAAACACGGAAAACTGAATAACTCATCAGAATGGCCGAAGTTATCACTTTAAATACCATCTTCAGCTAAAGATAAAAATGGGTGTTGGAGGTTGTGGTTTTCAAATTCAAAGAGGAGGAAGGCAATTCACATGGAGATGGAAAAGCAAATGTTTGGTAAACAAATGTTTGCCACACCTTGCAAAGACCATGGTACAGGGGGAGGACTTTGATTAAACGCGCCTTGCTAGGTTCCTCACTGTCTATCACACCTAGTTTATTCTGTACTATAGTTATCTACAGTGATAGCTCCTTTCTGAAACTTCAAGACTTTCAGGCAGTTAGAGGGAAGGCCAAAGTTTTTTTCTGAGTCTTTTGTTCTTAAAAATAATCAAGCCAAAGGGACACATTTTGGGGTGGCACACTTCTTACTGGGATCATTTTCTCATGGTTACTTCTTTTCCCTTTTATGTGAATCCTAGGACCTATCATTGCTTTGTGTTATTTTTAGCCAATAAGATTTTTGTGGGCAGGTGATTCTCTTTGAGAAAAGTTATAAATTCTTTCTCTCAACGTTGCCCCAAATGGGCCATGAGTCTACTTTTGAGACACATTTTGCTACAATGCAGTCATCCTTAACTTAGAGTTGCATAAGTGAACAGCCTTAAATTTACAGCTTGGTTTATAATTACATATGACTCACTGAATTTGAAGTCCAGGACAGTTAAATCTTAAGCTATAGATGGAGCTGGGTTTGATGTCCACATCAAATAGCACATATAAATTGTGTATTTATTTTCCCCAGTATACCAAATTTGAAGGGAAAACACCTTCGCATTATACCAGAGAGAATAGTTTAAGCTTATATTCCTCCCACACTTCCAGCTGCACTAGAATATGTGACATACCACACAAGTTAATAAACATCACTTATTGAGAGAAGGGAGTTTGAAGAACTGATGAAAGTCCAGAGTGACTAGAACAAACTGAACAAGGCCAAGAGAGTAGCAAGCTGGATCTAGATTCCCTCTTGCTCCTCTAAAGCCTTGGGCTGTTGGAAAACAACAGTCAGGAGGAGACCCAGGCCACCTGCTTTCAGCCCTGCAACACCATCTGAGGAGGTAAACAAGGAATGTCCTGAACACCTGACTGGGGGCTAGGGGAGCAGCCCAGTGGGCACTTCAGAAATATTATCATGAATCGGCATCAATTAAGAAGATTTTAAGTTCAGTCAGGGCCATATATATATATATATATATACGTATTTTTTTTAGGTACTTCCCTTCTTCCTCTCTCCTCTCAATTTCCAACTCCCAGGTGAACAAAATTCTTAGGCTGTCTTCTTGTTATTCCAGAATCTGTCACTACAGCATTCCACCAGTCCCCCACTACCCTCCTTACCTGAATCCAAATAAAATTGATGAGGGATGTGTTAATTTCATAGGGCTGCTGTAACAAGTTACCACAAACGATGGTTTGAAGCAACAGAAATTTATTCTCTCAAATTTCAGAGGTTAGAAGTCCAAAACCAAAGTGTTGGCAGGGCCAGGCTCCCTCAAAAGGCTCCAGGAAGAATCTTTCCTTGCCTCTTCTAGCTTCTGGTGGTTGCCAGCAATCCTCGATGTTCCCTGGTTTGTGGCAGCATCATTGGAATCTCTGTCTCTGTCTTCATGTGGCCTTCTTCCTTAGGTGTCTCTGTGTCTCCGAATTTCTCTCTCCTTATAACAACACCAGTCATTAGATTTAGGGCCCATCCTGATGCAGTGTGACCTCATCTTAGCTTCATTACATCTGCAATGACTCTATTTCCAAATAAGGCCCCATGCACAGGTAGTAGGGGTTAAGACTTCAACAAAACTTTTTTTTTTATTGAGTTCATAATAGTTTACATCAATGTGAGATTTCAGTTGTATGTTATTTCTTGACTGGCACCACATAAGTGCTCCCTGTCACCCCCTGTGCCATCCCCCCACCCCCCTTCCCCTGGTAACCACTGAACTGTTTTATTTGTCCATGTATTTGTTTATATTCCACATATGAGTGAAATCATCTGGTGTTTGTCTTTCTCAGACTGGCTTATTTGGCTTAGCATAATTCCCTCTAGGTCCTTCCTTGTCATTGTAAATGGGATTAATTTGTCTTTTTTCTGGCTGAGTAATATTCCATTGTATATGTATACCATATCTTCTTTATCCAATCATCAGTCAATGGGCACTTGGATTGCTTCTATGTCTTGGCTGTTGTGAACAGTGCTGCAATGAACATAGGGGTGCGTATGTTATTTTGGATTGTTGATTTCAAATTGTTTGGGTAGACACCCAGTAGTGGGATAGCTGGGTCATATGGTATTTCTACTTTTAGTTTTTTGAGGAATCTCCATTCTGTTTTCCATAGTGGCTGCACCAGTTTGCACTCTCACCAGCAGTGTATGAGGGTTCCCTTCTCTCCACGCCCTCTCCAACATTTGTTATTTTTAGTCTTAGTGATTATAGCATTTTAACAGGTGTAAGGTGGTATCTTAGTGTAGTTTTGATTTGCGTTTTCCTGATGATTAGTGATGTTCAACATCTTTTCATGTGTTTATTGGCCATCTGTATATCTTCTTTGGAAAAATGTCTGTTCATCTCCTCTGCCCATTTTTTTGGTCAGGCTGTTTGTTTTTTTGTTGTTCAGTTGTGTGAGTTCCTTATATATTATGGAGATTAACCCCTTGTCAGATACATGATTTGCAAATATTTTCCCCCAATTGGTGGGTTGTCTCTTTGTTTTGATTCTAGTTTCTTTTGCCTTGCAGAAGCTCTTTAGTCTGATGAATTCCCACTTGTTTACTTTTTCTTTTGTTTCCCCTGTCTGAGAGGACATGGTATTTGAAAAGATCCTTTTTAGTTCAGTGTCAAAGAGTGTACTACCTATATTATCTTCCAGGAGTTTTATAGTTTTAGGACGTATCTTCAAGTCGTTGATCCATTTTGAGTTTATTTTTGTGCATGGCATGAAATAGTGGTCTACCTTCATTCTTTTGCATGTGGCTGTCCAGTTATGCCAACACCGTTCATTGCAGAGACTATCTTTTCTCCATTGTGTGTTCTTGGCACCTTTGTCAAAGATTAGCTGTCCATAGATGTGTGATTTTATTTCTGGGCTTTCAGTTCTGTTTCACTGATCTGTGTACCTGTTTTTGTACCAGTATCATGCCATTTTCATCACCATGGCTTTGTAGTACATTTTGAAGTCAGGGATTGTGATACCTCCAGCTTTATTAATTTTTTTTCAGGATTGCCTTAGCAATTCGGGGTCTTTGGTTGCCACATATGAATTTTAGTATTCTTTGCTCCATTTCCATGAAGAATGTCATTGGGATTCTGACAGGGGTTGCATTGAATCTGTAGGTTGCTTTGCGCAGTATGGACATTTTAACTATGTTTATTCTTCCAATCCATGACCAAGGAATGTCTTTCCATCTCTTTAAGTCATTATCAATTTCTTTCAGTAATGTCTTACAGTTTTCATTGTATAAATCCTTCACCTCCTTGGTTAAATTTATTCCTAGGTGCTTTATTCTTTTAGTTGAGATTGTAAATGGAATTGTATTCTTGAGTTCTCTTTCTGTAAGTTCATTATTGGAGTATAGAAAAGCAACTGATTTTTGCAAGTTGATTCTGTACCCTGCAACTTTACTGTAGTTGTTAATTATTTCTATTAGTTTTCCAATGGATTTTGGGGGGTTTTCTGTATATAAGATCATGTCATCTGCAAACAGCAAGAGTTTCACTTCTTCACTCCCTATTTGGATTCCTTTTATTCCTTTCTCTTGCCTAATTGATCTGGCCAAAACCTCCAGTACTATGTTGAATAAGGGTGGTAATGGTGGGCATCCTTGTCTTGTTCCTGTTCTCAGGGGGCTGGCGCTCAGTTTTTGCCCATTGAGTATGATGTTGGCTGTGGCTTTGTCATATATGGCCTTTATTATGTTGAGGTAATTTCCTTCTATCCCCATTTTGCTAAGAGTTTTTTATCATGAACGCCTGTTGGATCTTATCAAATGCTTTCCTTGCATTTAATGAGATGATCATGTGGTTTTTATTCCTCAATTTGTTGATGCGCTGTATCACGTTGATTGATTTGCGGATGTTGAACCATCCCTGTGTCCCTGGTATGAATCTGACTCGATCGTGATGTATGATCCTTTTGAAGTATTGCTGAATTCCGGTTGCCAAAATTTTGTTGAGGATTTTTGCATCTATGTTCATCAGCAATATTGGCCTATAGTTCTCCTGTTTTGTGCTGTCCTTGTCAGGCTTTGGTATCAGAAATGTTGGCCTCGTAGACTGTATTAGGAAGCATTCCATCTTCCCTAATTTTCTGGAATAGCTTGAGAAGGATAGGTATTAAGTCCTCTCTGAAAGTTTGGTAAAATTCCCCAGGAAAGTCATCTGGTCCTGGGGTTTTATTCTTTGGGATGCTTTTGATTGCTGTTTCAATCTCTTTCCTTGTGATTGATCTATTCAGATTGTCTGTTTCTTCTTGACTCAGCTTTGGGCAGTTGTAAGAGTCTAAAACTTTATCCATTTCCTCTAGGTTATCCATTTTGTTGGCATATAATTTTTCATAGTATTCTCTTATAATCCGTTGTATTTCTGTGGAGTCGGTTGTTATTTCTCCTCTTTCATTTCTGATTTTGTTTACTTGAGCTTTCTCTCTTTTTTTCTTTGTAAGTCTGGGTAGGGGTTTGTCAATTTTATTTGTCCTCTCAAAGAACTAGCTCTTTGCTTCATTGCTCCTTTCTGCTGCCTTTTTTGTTTCAATAGCATTTATTGCTGCTCTGATTTTTATTATTTTTCTCCTTCTGCTGACTTTGGGCTTTGTTTGTTCTTCCTTTTCTAATTCAGTTAGGTGTAACTTGAGATTGCTTATTTGGGATTTTTCTTGTTTGTGAAGGTATCCCTGTATTGCGATGAATTTCCCTCTTAATACAGCTTTTGCTGCATCCCATATGAGTTGGTATGGTATGTTATAATTTTTATTTGTCTCCAGATATTCTTTGATTTCTCCTTTCATTTCTTCAGTGATCCATTGTTTGTTCAATAGCATGCTGTTTAGTCTCCACATCTTTGTCCTTTTCTCAGCTTTTTTCTTACAATTAACTTCTAGCTTTATAGCATTATGATCAGAAAAGATGCTTGTTATTATTTCAAGTTTTTAAAATTTAGAAAGGCTTGCCTTGTTTCCCAACATATGGTCTATCCTTGAGAATGTTCCATGCATACTTGAAAAGAATGTGTATTCTGCTCTTTTTGGATGGAGTGTTCTATATATGTCTATTAAGTCCAACCGGTTTAGCTTTTCATTTAATTCCACTGTTTCCTTGTTGGTTTTCTGTCTGGATGACCTATCCATTGATGTGAGTGGAGAGTTGAGGTCCCCTACTATTATTGTAGTATTATTAATATATTCTTTTATGTTTGTTAATAGTTGCTTTCTGAACTTTGGTGCTCCTGTGTTGGGTGCATAGATATTTATAAGTATTATTTCCTCTTGATGGAGTGTCCCTTTGATCATTATATATTGCCCCTCTTTGTCTCTCTTTACCTGCCTTATCTTTAAGTCTACTTTGTCTGATATATGTATTGTGACACCTGCTTTCTTTTGTTTGACATTAGCTTGGAGTATCATCTTCCACCCCTTCACTTTGAGCCTGTGTTTGTCATTGGAGCTGAGGTGTGTTTCCTGAAGGCAGCAAATTGTTGGATCTTGTTTTTTAATTCATCTCACCACTGTGCGTCTTTTTATTGGAGAGTTCAATCTGTTTACATTGAGGGTGATTATTGATGGCTGAGGGCTTAATGCTGTCATTATGTCACTCGTTTTCTGGTTTTCCTGCATTTCCTTTGTTTCTCGTCCTGTGTGTTTTGTTCTATGCATTGAATTATGTGGTTTTTTATGATGTGTTTCTTTGTTTTTTCCTTATTTATTTTTTGTGTCTCTGTTGTGCTTTTTTGTTTAGTGGTTATCCTGAAGCTTGTATTCAGAATCTCATGTATAAGACAGTCCATTTTCTGATGACCTCTTATTTCCTTAGTCTAAACCGATTCAGTCCCTTTCCTCCTCCCCTCCTAAGTTGTTTTTCTCATATCTTATTCCAACTTGTGCTGTCAGTTTGTGGTTAAAGGGACAAGATTGTCTTTGTTTTTGGTGTTTTCCTTCCCTTTAGCCTAATGCTATAGTTGAATATTTGCTATCCTATTCTGATTATGTCTACCTAATTATCTCCTTATGCTGTGTTTTGTGGTCTCTCTCTCCCTTTTTTTCTTTTTTTTAGGTATAAGGGCCTTCTTAAGGATTTCTCTTAGGGGGGCTCTCATGGCTATGAAGTCCCTTAGCTTTTGTTTGTCTTGGAATGATTTAATTTCTCCCTTGTATCTGAAGGATATTTTTATTGTATAGAGTATTCTTGGCTGAAGATTCTTGTCTTTTAAAGTCTTGAATATGTCATTCCATTCACTCCTAGTTTGTAAGGTTTCTGCAGAGAAATCCTCTGAAAGTCTGATACAGGTTTCTTTGTAGGTTATTTTCTTCTGCCTTGCTGCCCTGAGTATTCTTTCTTTGTCATTCATTTTTTCCAGTTTTACTACTATATGCCTTGCAGTAGGTCTTTTTACATTGACAAATCTAGGAGATGGAAGCTTCTTCCATACATATTTCCCTCTCTTTTCCTAGATTTGGGAAGTTCTTTGCTATTATTTCTTTGAACACACTTTCTGCTCCATTCGCCTTCTCTTCTCCTTCTTGGATACCTATAATTCTTATGTTGCAATTCCTCCTTGAGTTGGATATTTGTAGGACACTTTCTTCATTTCTTTTTAGTCTTAGTTCTCTCTCCTCCTCTCTCTGGAGCATTTCAACATGTCTATCTTTGATTATGCTGATATACTCCTCTACAATGTCCACACAAGCATTCATGGAATCCGTATTTTGTTTTATCTCTTCCATTGTGTCTTTCATCTCTAATGTTTCTGATTGATTCTTCTTTATAGTTTCAATCTCTTTTGTGAAGTAGCTCCTGAATTCGTTGAATTGTTTCTCTACATTCTCTTTTATCTTGTTGAGTTATTTGATGATAGCTGTTTTGAATTCATTGTCATTTAGCTTACATATTTCTGTGTCCTCAGGACTGAGTTCTGGGTGTCTGTCATTTTCTTTCTGGTCTGGAGATTTGATGTAGTGTCTGATGTTGGAAGGTCAGGTCTTTCTCATTCTGATATTATTTGGCTGCAGTTACAGCCTATCACCACTGGGTGGAGGTCGAGAGCCACATATTCTGAGCCCTCCACCTTCAGCTGAGATCCCAGGGGTTGGAGCAGCAGTGAGCTGGTGGGGGTGAGGGGCGCTTTCTCCTGTTTGCACTCTGGGACTTTCCTATCAGCCCTGGCTGTCTGGTCTCCTTGGGTCTTGGCTTGATGAGGTCACCCCACATGAAATTTTTTGCCCCATTAGAGGGCTGCCCTCTAGCCCTCAAGGGCCCAAGGGAGTCCTGGGTGATCCTGCAAATGACTGACCCCTCCCCCACTCCTTTCCTCACAGATCGTCCTGCAGCAGCAACCGCAGTCTTTAGGGGAGGGATCGAAGTTCTCTCTTACCACATGCCAGCTCTTCCAAGGGGGGCTCCAGCCTCTCCACCCTCCATCATGTAGCTGTGTGTCTTTCCAAGGTATTTGTGTTGTTAGGATGTCTTCTGTTGGAGTATGGCTATCCCTTTTTGTTGTATGTTGGAGGAGAGAGAGTCTCAGGCAAGTTCACTCTGCCATCATGCTGACATCACTCCTTCAACAAATCTTTCTGGGAACACAATTCAATCCACCACAGGGTGGGGCTAATCTCAACTAGGTGTTTAGAGGAGGACCAAATCCCATTAATGTACATCAAAGTCAGAATAACTCTAGGGTTCATTTGCATTTTTAAAGAAAGATTTTGTAACAGATGTGTTAATAACAAATAGACTGGTAGGGATCAGAGCATTCCTGGTACCTGCTTTCTGCCCAGAGCTTCCAATCCCTCACCTTCAGCAAACCCAAGGCCACCTCCCTCCCCTTCACCAGAATGGATCAGCTACGAAAAGAAGAGGTGATATGCATGTAGAAAGTTTAGGTTGTATATCTTCTTTTTTTTTAGAAATGTTTTCACTTTTATGGTAAATATTTAAATATTTCCTTTGGATCACATTATATGAATCATGGTTTTATACTTCATTTCCGTTGATTTAGATCTACATATTTCCCATATGTGGTCCACATATGAAGGACACATATGACAAATATGAAGGACACTCATGCAACAATTTGGCAACAGAAAACTATACAGATGTAAATGATTTTGGTAGCCATGGATTTCTTTTCTTCCAAAATACTTCCTAAGTGTGAACAAGAAGAATGAAGAGGAAAAAGTAAAAGTCTTTGCAAAGTTTAAATCAGGTAATCTGGGTTCTTCTATGCTTGTCTGGTAGAGTCAATATCCATTCACAATCATGGAGCACTTGCTCCTGGATGAGTTAAGGACAGAAGAATGTGTACCTTTATTTAGGCCATTAAAATATGGAAATTCAAGTTTGAAAATGATTCAAAAGGAAATGAATGCATTTTAAAACAAAATGCTTTTTCTTATATTCAATGAGTCAGAAGACAGCTGTGTGGTAAAATTTCCCTACATTCTGAACAATATAATGTAGTCCATGTTTTTTAATAACTTGGTTTATTTGTAAATCATGCACCATCAATACACAGCTCAAACCATTGCATTTAATGCAGTAATTGCAGCCAAAATTGGAATGAATTCTTTTCTCTCCCAGAACATTATTTATTTGAGAATGAGAATTTAATACAAAATTCTGATTTTTAAAAATCTTTCATCAGTTTTAACACAACTTTGGAAAAGAGGAAATACATTATTCTAAATTAAGTTGCCATGGTATACAATATCCATTTACATTTTTGTTAGGATTAGCTTTTCTTCTTTCTTAGTTACAAAAACATATTATGCTAAATTTTATTATTTTGATTATTGATTTCTCAAGAGACTTTGATCTGAATTTAAAAGCTACAGCTTAAGTTTTATAATTAAAATTTATAGCAAAACATTTATTTTTCGTACCAATAATTTACACTCAGGAAAAACTTTTAATAGTTATTTAAATAATTATATGAATTTCTATAGTCCTTCATTCAACTGTCTGTTTTGATCAGCCTGGAACTGACCTAGCTATGATTCTTCACAGCGTGGTCCCCAAACCTCTGTAACAAATTCTAGTGGGAGGTTAGAGGACTTGTTACATAGAGAAATTCTGGACCCTACTCTACTCACTATTTATCAGCATCCCTGGAAATATAGCTCATGCATCTGTTTTTACTAAGCCATCCAGGTGATTCTTATGTTCATTAATGCTTGAGAAGCCTGGATTAAAGGGGGCAGACCAGTGGAATCTAACCTTTTCAGCATTGGTGACCTCTAGGTTCTGCAGTACACTGGGAGAACCTGTTCAGTGACTATCAACTTCTTCCTCAGGAAGTCACTCAAGGGACAGAAAAAGAAAGCCTCAACCACCTCCCAATGCCCCCAGAGTTTTGGCAGCTAGGCTAAAGATAGCAGGCAGCATGCTTGGAGCCCAAGAGAAATAATCACAGACTTCTAGTCCCTCCCTCACTCTCTCTCTGCCTACTTTCCTCCTTCCCTCCCTTCCTTCTGTCTTCCCAGTGCCCTCTGCAATTTTGTCAAAAGAATGGGGTGAGTGGAGGGTATCTAGAGGATGGCAACAGTTTATCAAAAACCCTCCCTCATCTCATCTATCTGGCTAAATCTCATTGAATATTCTTAAAACAGATGCTTAAAAAAGGAAATGTCCTATTTTTCTTTTTGTTATTGTCATAGACAAAAAGAAAAGACATAGTGTCACCAATTCTCTGTCCCTGGCCAGTCTCATCCTTGGTGCCAGTCAGGCATCTTCCTTGTGGATGAGTGTGACTGATGATGGGTATAAGTACCATACAATCTTTACCTTGGCTTTACTTGCTATCTCTCATTTTCAGATCCTTCTTCCAGAGAGGGTTTTATAACATGCAGCATCAAAAATCAAAACACCATCTGAACAAGCAAGTGCACTTGCTTCTTGGGAGCCGCAACTAGAGTTCAGCCCAACCCTCATCTTGTCCATCAGAAATTCCTGGGCTACTGATTGGCTGTCTCTCCCAGGCCTGTAATCACAAATTAGGGCTTATCATTCATTGGATTAATTACCCCAAGACCCCCTCAGAGCTAGAGAAATCAGTTGATGGAGTGCTTAAACTTTATCCATTCAACTTAAAGATGGGAAAATCAAACCATTTTTAGACCCGTATCTCAGTGACATTTTTTTAAAAAAGATTCATTATGGTTTAAACTAGAAGTTGGCAAACTATGGTGCATGGGACAGATCTGAACTATTGCTAGTTTTTATAGATTACAGTCCACTGGAACACAGCTACAGCCAACTGTTGATGTATTATTGGTCTGTTTTCACACTACAACAGTGGAGTTAAGTTGTTGAGAGAAAAACTGTATAATATATAAATATTTATAGAACATCTTTAACTTTGCCTCTTAGCCTGCAATGTCTAAAATATTTACCATCTGACTCTGCTGTGCACAAGCTTGTTAACCTCTGGTCTAATCTGAAACATTCATGATTTACTTTCTCCAGTTCCTGAAGGCAAAATATCAATAAATTAAATTCCATAGAAAGATTCCCCTTACACATGTTAAAACATGTTATGTTCTTTTCTCACTAACCAGCATAAGATAATCATAAATATGTGGGAATAACTGCTTTAATTCCAATAGTCAGAATAGCATTTATCATAGTAAGGATTCAGTAAATGCTTGATTAAATAAATAAATCTTGAAAAATGTATGTGCATCCTGCATTTTATGATACATCTCTATTTTAGAATAAATTGCTTTTCCCCAAATCTTTGAGTAAAATGGATACTCTGGGAAGAATGCACATGGTTTCTAGCACTGCTTCAAGCCCCAGGTGGAAAAAGCTCAATAGTTTGCCCGGAAGTGTTCTGCAGGTTTTAAGAGAACAAAGCAACCCACCTTCTTTCAAAAAGTGTGTGCTGTAAACTATGTCTACGGGTAAAATACATATATAACCTATGGACAAACCATTTTCACACATCTATTATAAAAACCTTTAACCTGTATTCCAAGCATAAGTATACTTTAAGACCTCAAGACATTGATGTTTGTTAATGGTCCTAAGTGCTATTAATTCTCTGGAATCAGTCTGTGTAGGTACTTCTCCGGCTGCACCCTTTACAAGCTGGGTGACCTTGGACAAATTGCTTAAGCTCTCTATGCTTCATATTCCTCTTCTCTAAAACTGGATTAATATCTCAGGCTTGTTGATAAGATTGAATGAGAACATGTATATAAAACCCTTAAAGCTATGGCTGGTATATAGTGAGCACTCTTATTATGAGGTGATATTATTATTACTGTTAATTAGGTTCGACTCTCAGCAAAAGACTCAGCCTTATCTTGTCTTCTCTCAGCCAAAGGGCCCTCCTGTGACCTGCCCTGCTTACCTTTGCTGCCTCCTGCATGTGCTTCATTACACGCTTATCTCTTTGCTCCACTAAAGCCAGATTACTTTTTAGTCCCAAACTATATTATCTCCGTCCTCTTTATCTTTGCTCATACTGCACTGTCTAGTTGTCATTCAACATTCAATTTACACAGACTATTTTCTATTAAGCTTCGGCCAAGTAAAGTGGAATGCTGCTACATTTGTGCCCCTAGCCAGACATTTTGTACAAATTTCTTCATTTCTCTTTCTTTCGCTCACCCTCTCATCTACGAACCCTTCAAGGGCAGAAGAGTGTTTTAGTCACCCTTTTAGCCATAGCACCTGGCAGCTGTTATACAGAAGGCATTTAGTAAAATGTATGTTGAATTAAAGAAGATTTAAGGCTTAAGGACCCAGTCTAGTAATTCTGAAGTCATAAAATTCTGTTTAAACTACAGCCACAGGAATCAGCTCAATGACCCCTTCTGGCAGCAAATCTCATTTATCATTATAAACTGCATAAGGTAATTGTCTTTATTTGTTCAAAATTCAATGTCTTTTAATCACATCTGGTGAATTGAGTTAAGGAACTTACTCTTGTTAATGGAATTCAATTTTGAATGTATCTGAGATGTTTCTAGCCATGTCATTCAGAGTCTTCTAAAGTTTTCTTCTTTATAAGTAATGCTCCATTTGGCTATTTCCCTATTCTTTCATTTAAAAGAATTATATAGCATTTTTCTTAATCACTTATACTACCTTTAATCGATGGGTTCAACACTAATTAAAAACAATTATATAAAACAAATATGTCTCCATATTTGCCCCCTTTGGTGAATTTTACCCAAATCTACTGAAGAATTCTACATAAGCATCTACATAATTTTTGTTTTTCAAATTGACCCTTTGCTAAAAAAAATAATAATCTATAAAGATGGCTCAAAAATGCATGTGTGTTTGTGAAATGGTGAAATTAATGAATATGATTTTATATTTTATTCAAAGATATCCAAAATCTAAACACTTCTCTCCGTTGTCACTGTCACCAAATTTACACTCACCATCTTCTCTCAACTCAGCTACTGCAATAGGCCTTAGGCTGGCTATCACTTCCAGGCTTGCCTCTACCATCCACAGAACATTTGAAATGATCCTTCAAAATTTTAATCACTTCCCTGGACAAAAACTTCCTTTCTCCAGTGTATCATGAATAAAGTCTGAATTCTTTATGATGGCCTATGTGGCCCAACATCACCTGGCTGCTGCCTGCCTGTCTACCCCACTCCCCGTCCCACCACTGCCACTGTGCCCTGTGTCACCACAATGCAAGCACTCTGAGCTTTTCTCTCCTCCTTGAACACCCCAGACTTGTTCCTGTCTTGGGCCTTTACATCTAGTGTCCCCTTTCCTTACAATGCTTGATCCTGAAGATAAGACTGAGTTCTTATCTTTAGCTCACACCTGACCTCCTTCATGAGGAGTCTCTTTGTTGTGGGCTCTTCTGCTGCTGACATTTCTCAGTCAATTCTCAGCTCTTTCTCTGTCTAAGGGCCTTGCTACTTCAATCTGCCTGGATCTTGGCAGTTCAGGCCCATCAGTCTCCACTGTTACATACATTACTACTTCCCTCTTCTGACACCTGGTTAAAGCTGAAAGCCTCACAAACCTCTGTGGCTGAGCCTTTTTGCTCTCAGCAGGCCCAGTTTTTCTCAACTCCTTATCCATGCCGCACAATAACCAAGGGAGACTTGGGATTACAAACAGGGCCTATTTGTGTCATGGGACCCTCATGATATTACTGGACACCCCGTATTAGTATGAGATTACTCAGCGCAGTAATCTCTTCCCAAAATCACAGGCAAAAGCCCTGAGAATTCCCTCAACTTAACTAGAAATTTCTAAAGCTATTCTCCCTAAAGGTTTGGCCTCAAGAAGCTGGGAGGAGAAAACCAGAGCTGCCGCAGAAACATTCCTCCCCTACCGTGGTCTTCTTTCTCTCCACCTCTTCTGATATTTCTCCCCAGAATAGATGAAGAAGGCTTTCTCTCTACAGGATTTGAAACTCCTTTACATGAAACTCATGCAAACCTAGTCATTTATGCTTGCTGACAAATATCAAGGTGAAAAGTAAAAAACAGCGAATCATCTTAAGTCTCATCCTTAAGTTACTAAGCCTGTGGATCTTGACAAAACATCCAAATAATAGACTCATCCACCTGGAACTGAAGGAATCTAGAAACGCTTTCTTCCTCAAGACTGACTGACTTTAAACCATATATCAAAATAATGCTTTAAATGACAGAAACTGAGTGTCTTGACCCCACTTCTACCCCATGTCAAGTGGATACTTTGACTGCTCTGGAAGGAAAGACAAGTATGTAGGAAAGAAAAAGAGAAAAACATATATCATCATTTGACTGGGTTAGATACAAATGTAGGGAATGGAAGAGAATGATCGTTTCCCTATATGTCATACAAAGAGGATAGAGACAATAATTATCTTCAGAAAAAATTTTATCAGCAAAAATAATAACAATGTAAGAGTGATGGCATAACTTGAATGCTATTTATTCAGCATGCTGAGCCTTTAAATCATAGCCGTGATTTGGGGAGTACACACGAATTCACACACACACACACACACACACACACACACATACAAACAAATCTGAGTCACCAAATAGACAACAGAACTCAGGCCACTTGCTGGCCCTCATTATTTGTTCTCATTCTAGATAGAATTTTAAATGTTTGATTTTTCTGACTTTCCAGCAAAGATCATTTTGAAAGCATCAAATCTGATGTTGTATAGTAAAAAACAGAGAAGGAATGGCATTTGACATGAGACAGAAAATCATAAAAACAATTCACAGATGTTCAAATATTATAACAGCCTGGAACCAGTTGAGACAAGCATAAATGACCCTTTTCTATTTTTCTTAATTTATTAAATGTATTGATCCTTTATGTCAATATTTATAACCAATGCATTACGTATATTATTTGCAATAATTGTGTTTGTGGTTTTACTCATTTAACAACCCTACGCACAAGATATATACAGTTTCAACAGAAAAACTTGATCAACCTTACAAAATATTTCATTAAACTTTTTCAAATTGAGAACTTAAATAGTATTGAAAGTTGATATCTAAGCAGGACTATCTTATAAACAGTGTCCAGGGAGCCATGTGCAAGTAAAGACATTTTTGTCAAATTAATAAAAAGAAATCTCATTAAATTGGAGTCAGGAGGCCAAAAGGGGGAGCTCTCATGCCCTATGTCAATAGCAGAGTCCAAAAGTAAAGAGAAAGATTTTGTCTTCTTGACCAGCAAGAAGTTTAGCCAATGAGACTGTCACACTCAGCCAATGAAAAGACACTACACATTGAACTCTCAATTCCTGCAATTAGCTCTCTGTTTACAATAGCCCTTCCAACTTCCTCTTCCCCTCTATAAAAGAGTTTCTCCTCCCTTGCTGCTGGAGGACTTGCATATGGCTCAGCATGGTTGCAGATCCCAAATTGCAATTCTTTGCTGACCCAAATAAACCCATTTTTGCCGGAGGAATAACTGGCTGTCTAGTTGTTTAAGGTTAACCCTTTTGAGTAGACACTTTGAAGTTAGAGCTGGATTTGATCTCCAACTACAATACCTTCAAGCTTCTTAATATGGATGAATTTTTTAAATTATCGAAACCCTATAAAATGAGGATAATAAAACCCTTACAGTATTGCTGTGATGATTAAATGACAATCATACGTTTTAACAACATTAAACAGCTGTTACAAAATATAAACATTTACTATGTCTTATACCTTTGAGAAAGGAATAATTAGGTAATACTTGATTTTAAAGACAAGACAGAAATTCTATATCTCTTCTCTATATTTTGATCATCTTAAGTGTGTTTGAATCCAATATTGAAGTGTAACTAAAGGGAAAAATTACTAAATTAGAGGAAAAATAAATTCTTTTCTATTAAGCATAAGCTAAGCCTATGTGTAAATCCAGAAAGAAATCAGATGGAATTTGCATTGAAATCTGTGGATTGAAGGAAGAAAAACAAGTTAGGTGTTTGGGGGACATAAAATGGGAACAAGAGACATGGTGCTTATGTGTGTGTGTACTGAGTACAGGATACTTAAACACCACTTTTAGTAACATCTAAGTATGGGTGTGTTCTACAGCAAAAAGACATTTTTGACAAGGAGTAAATTCATAAAATGCACTTTGGGGAGGCACTATGTTAAAGAGAAAACTGAATCCACCCTCATTCCATAGTTTGAAGCTATTTGCTCTTGATTGGGGTAATAAATGTCAGTAGGTCAGTTTCCCACTTTGCATTAAATCTAATCTTCATTCTTTGTAGAATAAGTAGTTCAATAAGGTTTGAAAGCTGTTGCCTCCATTTATACCCAGTCAGGTATGTGGGCAGTTGTCGTTGTCCGTTTGGGCTGCTGTAACAAAATACCACAGACTGGGTGGCTTATAAACAACAGAAATTTATTTCTCACAGTTCTGGAGGTAGGAAGTCCAGGATTGTGACACCAGCAGACTGGGTTTTTGGTGAGGATTTCCCTGTTCATAGACAGCCATCTTTTCACTGTGTCCTCGAAGGGCAAGGGAGCTCTCTGAGCCCTCCTTTATAAAGGTACTAATCCCATTTATGGGGGTTCCGCCCTCATGACCTAATCACCTCTCAAAGGCCCCACCTCCCAATACCATGTCTTGAGCATTAGGATTTCAACCTAAGAATTTTGGGGTGGGGGAGGGTGAGCACACATGTTTAGATCACAGCAGCTGGCACACATCAAAGTGAAAATTAAGGACGTTTAGACAAATGATCTAATTATTTGATCTTTATTTTATTAAGCATCCAGATAATTATATCTAGATGATGTAGTAACTTTTTCTTGTATTTTTTGTGCTATGGACACAATTTATTCTGTAAGTGGAAAATATAAAAAATAGAGATCATGAAATATATTTAGTTAAAAAGATATCATACCCATTTCCTTAGAGTTTCAATTACAGTATTCATTCTTTTTAATAATTTTCTCTTATTGTATGTTGAAATGAAAAGTAATGCCATAACATTTTCCTAAAAATTAAAAGAAATCATAAATTAATATAAGCAAATGACACAATAATACATACAGAAAGATCTAAGCTTGTAAGAAGTGTGATTTCTTTTAGCTTTTTTTTTTTTGGTTATTTAGCTACATATATAGCAGTACATTTAATAACATACTTTTTTCTCTCTCTCTTTCGCAACAGGTTTAGAACGTGATAATTCAAGAATTTGATAATACAGTGGAATAGCTTAACAACTGTCTATGTGCTTCCCATGATATGTTCTCTATATTGTAAGTATATATTTACTTTTCCAAACTAGCTTGATTGTGAGAGAAATGTGTTCAGTTACAACTTACAGTTAACTTGGATTGTTTTGGAAAATTATAAGCTAAAACTCCTCCAAAGTATAGAACAGTTTAAGAAGGTTATCTTATATGAAGAGATGTTCTGTAAATTTAGATTTAACATTACATCAAAGTTAAAGCTTAATATAATTATTTATCATGGTAGAATAATATGCCTATGTTGTTATATTTTTTATAAATGTTATTCTTAATATCTGTAAGATTTCTACACTATTCTTTAGTTTTCTAGAAAAACAATTTCATAAAGATTGGACATGGAAAATTTTATGCTAAAGTATTAGAATTTCCTGAAATTTTTTTAAGAATAGAATGTGTAACATAATTTCAAGGCCAGGTTATTTTCTTTCTATGTTACTTATCTTTTCAGAAACTGGTTTTAGTTTTGGCAAGGTAATACGTATACCACTAAATCATTCATATGTGTGTGTGTGTATTTACACATATACCTATGTGTGTATATATTTATGTACACACAATTTCTTTAATAAGCTAAATAAAAAGAGGAAGAAAAGCAGGGAACCACTTTTGTTCAGTACAGGAACCTCTGGATATTAATTTCACATTTCTGAAAAGTAAGGAGAGAAGTGGAAGGCTGGGATACTGTGCTTTGTTTTTGAGTTAAGAAGTACCAAGCAGTAAGTGCTAACTCTCAGCAGTGGGGAGGACAGGACGCAGCCCAATATTTTTCCTCAGAAGAAAGTAAGCCATGAACTGGTGCCCTTCAGTAATCAGAAGTGTTCACAAAATTTATGGCATATTTAGGGCCTCAGGAGATGCTGTTCCTTAACAGCATCAGGTAGTGCCAGACCTATAATACCCATCTCAAGCCTTACTCTCCATTCTCCCAGCCCTTCCCCTGCTGGAGTCCCTGTCTGAGGATATGAAATCTATCACAAGTGACTTGGAACTTAGTGAAACTTGATCCATCTCCCCAAAGGCAGGAGACTGAGCTGTGCCTGATTATGCAGTGGAGGTTGGAGGTGGTAGTGGATAGGTTATTAGCTTGTCATTTCAGAACACTGATTGCCTTTTGACACAGAATATGGTACATGGTTCTAAAGCAGTGCTATCTAATTAAAATATAATCTGAGCCAAACATGTAATTTAAATTTTTCTTGTGGTCACATTTAAAAAGTAAAAAAGCAGCAGTAAAATAGGTTTCAGTAGTATGTTTTATTTAGCCTTATATATTCAAAATACGGTCATTTTAACATGTGATCAATATAAAAATATTAATGAGACATTTCACATCCTTTGTTTTCATACTAAGTCTGAAATCCAGTGTATTCTTACAGCACATCTCAATTCGGATGCTAAATTTTTTATTGGATATACTTAATCTGCATTTAGATTTCATAAAATTTAAAGTTGAAAAAAGTAGGTTTACAAAGTCAAGTTGTCCCACACATACTTAAAAGTTTTCCTATAACTAAATCAAGTGTCAGTTTTTAAATTTATTTAAAATTGAAAGTTATTTCCTTAGTCACAGTAGTCACATTTCAAGTACTTGACAGTCCCATGTGGCTCGTAGCCGCCATATTTGACAACTCTTTTCCAGAGGACTGTTGATATAACACTATAATTCAGCTACCTAATGAATTTTGTAGGCTGATCTCGGAGCATAGCAACGGAGCATAACTTTAAAATTTTAATGAGAAAAAAGTCAAATCCTACACCTCTGACTTAAAATGATAAATGGAGCATAAGTTTAAAATTTTAATGAGAAAAAAAAGTCAAATCCTACACCTCTGACTTAAAATGAAATTTTATTAGAACTACCTGTTTATGAGAATTTATGGATAAGAAAATATACAAGGTCTAAACCTCTAAGCTGTGCTGCACATTGGAATTTGGAAATTTTTTACTTGCTTCAGTGTACGTGCTCTGTTGTAACTGAAAGAATTAGGTGATCACAGCCCTTCGCATTACACTGAGTGTATCAAAAGCGAAAAATAAAATAAAAATTTTTAAAATGGCTTTGTGAAAGACACTGTTAAAAGAATGAAAATATAAGCTTCAGACTTGTAAATCAAATGTCTGATAAAGGATTAACATCCAGAATATATCAAGAATTCTTAAAACTTACCAAAGAGAAAACGGATAACCAGGTTAAAAATGGATAAAAGATCTGAACTTCGTCAAAGAAGATGCATAGATGGCCAGTAAGTATATGGGAAGATGCCCAACATTGTTGGTCATTAGGGAGATGCTAACTAAAGCCACAACGAGACAACACCAGAATCTATTAAAACGGATAACAACCTTTAAAATCTAACAATATCAAATGCTGGTGAGCATGTAGAACCAAACGGATTCTCATTCATTGCTGATGGGAATTCAAAATGGCACTGCCACTTGGGGAAACTTTGCGTTGGTTTCCTACAGAGTTAAACGTGCTCACCTTACAGCCCAGCAATCCCACTTCTGGGTATTTACCCAAGTGAATTTAAAACTTATTTTTACACAAAAACATATATGTGAATATTTATAGCAATTTTATCTACAACTGCTAAAATGTCAAAATAACCAAAATGTTATTCAATTGGTGAATAGATGAGTAAACTATAGTATATCTATGCAATGGAATACTACTCAAGTATAAAAAAGAAAGAATTACTGATTCATGCAATAGTATGAATGAATCTTAAATGCATTTTGCTAAGTGAAAGAAGGCAGACCCAAATGACTGAACATTATATGAATCCACATGTATGAAATTCTAGATGAAGCACAACATAGAGATAGGAAAGAGACCAGTAGTTGTCACAGTTTAGACATACAGGAGGGCTGAGAACAAAGTGATAATGTGAGGAAATTTTGGGGGTGATGGAACTGTTCTGTATGGTACTGCATTATTAGATAAATAACTGTGCCCATAGACCCATCAAAACCCATAGAGCTATAAAACACAAAGAGTGAGCTATGTAGTCTGCAAAATAAAAATAAGAAAACAAATAGAACATTGGAATTTCCCAAGATGGAGTAGAGACTGTGACAAATGATCTAACCAAATTACAATTGTAAGGCATAACCTCCTTGAAGGCCATGGAGGAAAAGGATCTAGCCTAAGTACCTTTGAGAAACACTGTCTTAACAGGACAAAGACTAAAAAGAATAATGCCAAAGAGCGAAATAACTGTACGAAGATATTGTACTCTATTTGATACATTTTTTTAAATCACAGATGTATAGGTTAGTAATTATGTGACTACTTTGAGTGTATACACATAAGCTAATAAAATTGTTGATAACAGAAGCTAGGTTTCTCATTGTCAGAGAAAGAAGTTACAAATAAGTGAAAGCGATAGCTAAAATTAACCTTGTAGTGCTATATTAGAGACAGAGATATCAATATGAACTCATTTTTTCTCTTAATATACATACAGATAGATACAAAAATAAATATAGATATGTGTGCATGCGTACATAACATTTATTAGCTCTACCTACTGAAAGGTCCTAGAAGTAGTTATACACAGTAGCAATGAGCATACCTCATGTCCAGATTTTAGTTTCTAAATAACCATTCTCCAAAAAAAAAAGGAACCAGGGCCCTCAGGAAAAATGGTTGATTCTAGAGGTAGGGCAGTAAAAATACAAACTGAACCTGAAGTCTCTTGTAGTGCCAGAAAGTGAAAAAGTGGAAAAAAAGTTATTGGGGCATGTGAAAAGGACACAGGAGCCAGTCAGAAAGAGTTCCCAGTAACCAAAACTGAAACACTTTGAGCAACAAAATAATGATTGTATTAGATCATAATCTAATGAATAAAATAAATATCAATGAATCCACACTGATATAAACAGATGATTGAATAGATGGATAAATGACAGGGAAGGGAGAAATCTTCCTTCAGAAAAATTTCAAATAATATATGTAGATATCTTACCCACCTCCCAGGAGGTGAAGCGTAATTCCTCTCCCCTTGAGTGTGGCCTGACATTGTGACTCAGAGAGCATGGAAATGGGGGAAAGGTAACTTTTCCATGGAGAAACATGGTAGACACCACCTTTATCGAGAGGTCAAGGTTAACATCTCCAAGTCATGTTGACACCATGTGCCCCAGTATGTGATGAGGACACCTCACTTCTGTGATATTCTTCCCCAAAACCCATAGCTCCACTCTAATCTTGAGAAGAACACAAGACAAAGAGAAATTGAGGGTCATACTACAAAATGCCTCGCCAGTACTCTTCAAAACTTTCAAGATCGTGAAAGGAAAGACTGAGAAACATAGCAGGGGAGATGAAAGAGAGATTACGAATTAATGCAATATGGTATCCTGGATTTGATATTGAAACAGAAAAAGGGCAACAGTGGGAAAACTAGTGAAATCTGAATTAAACCGTGGTTTAGTTAATATTATATTCCTAGTTTTGACAAATGTACCATGGTTATGTTAACAGTAGGGCAAGCTGGGTGAAGGGAACTCTGTACATTCGTGCAACTTTTCTGTAAATCACAAATTATTGTAAAATAAAGAAATCTTTAAAAATGAATTCAAGCTTTGAAAACTTGGTCAGTGATACTTCCACTTTTAGAACGATTCTTCTTGTAATGTAATCCAATTCTTTCTGCCCGAGCATAAGCACATCTTGATATTTTTCTCTATTTATTCTAAGTCATTAGGAACCTCTGCTCTTTATTTGCCATAAAAAAGTTCTTTATTGACTTAAAACTTGAGAATTATAAGAGGTCTTCACATATATCTGTACTTTTACCAATTAATACTATTCAAACCATCCAAAATTATAGTTTAATTTTATTCTTTTTACGGCCATTTGGTTCCATATTCTGTGGCACCGCTGTCTTCTTTTTTTCTCCCCAAAGCCCCAGTGCATAGTTGTATATCCTAGTTGCAAGTCATTCTAGTTCTTCTATGTGGCTTGATGAGCAGTGTGTGGGTCCACCCCCAGGAACCAAACCAGCAAACCCTGGGCCGCCAAAGTGGAGTGCACGAACTTAACCACTTGGTCACGAGGCCAGCCCCCAGGCACTACTGTCTTGCTGGTCATATAGGCGTAGCAACTTGACAGTCATGATTGGCTACCATTTTTATTACACAAACGGTTATATGTTAAGATACAAAATAAATCAATAAATGGCCAAAATAACTGTAATGCTTTTTTAAAATTGGGACAGTTAAGGACTTGTGTACCTTATCTACCATGATCATATTACATCAAGGGGCCAAAGTTCTCTTACACTTTTTTAGGTTTAAAGGATTCTTTATCCACATCGTGACATTTCAAACTTATAGTGAACATGTAAAGTAGGAAATTCAGATAACATTCCTTATTTATGAACAAGAAAAGAAGTCTCTGAGAGGTTGAGTGGCTTGCTTGTAAAGGGTCGAACATCCACACAGGACACACCTCGCTTAACTTAATCCTGTGACTTTGGTACCGCATCATGAAGTCCATATTATATGGAAATAGCCTTATTTGTTACAGTATTTTCTTGTTTTTCTTAACTTCCAGAGATGACCAAGTTCTTTTCCTTAATTTAAATGAAATTCTAACAAATTTTATATCATTAAAAAAATATTATTCAGATTTAAAGCCAAAAAATCTCACCTGAAGTATCTGTTTTCTGTTGAACTTCAAAATCCAACCAAGGCTGTTAGACTGGAAATCACCATTGCTAGTTTATTTATGTTATATTAGACACAAGTATACTTTCACTTTGAGGAAATCTAATGTATGAGAACCAAAAAAAATCACAAAATACGTAACTGAGAAGTTTTATTTTATTATAAAATGATATTTGTCTCACAAAAGCATTTATCATGTCTTTTCTTAACTATCTTCCCTGGTGCAATTTCATTAGATTTATACATAGTATTTCAGAAGAAATAGATTCATTTTATAAAGCAAAGCATGCCTACCCTTGAGCGCTGTGATCCTTTCCTTCAATACTGGCATCACTGTGCCTGTCTGCTGCAGTTTCTCTAAGAGGGATCTCATCATCCATAGGCAGGTTTAATACGGAGAAAATTTATAGCATACTGTCACTTATCAATAAATCAAGCTTCCTCCCTCTTGCTTTCCAATCACAATGCCAACTTCTAGGGGAGCTTATTTTATTAGCTAATTTGAAAATACTTTATTAGGCTATTTGAAAAACTTCTTGAATATGAGAGAATGATAAACAATAAAAGAAGATACGCCAATAGAAAAACATGTGCTATACCTTCAAATAATAGAATAGTAGGTACAGAAGACAAATGCAAAATCAATGTGGTCCATTCTATGCTTAAATTTCATTTGGTATTGGTTACAATGCAGAAGTATGCACTGAAAAGATCCCCAAATCTACCTCTACCATACTTGAATGTTTAGAGCTGTCATGATTGTCTTTTTTCCAGTCTGGATTCCTTCTACCATAGTAATAGCCTATTTTATTTTTCATTGTGGTTCTTGTTGTTGTTCAAGAGGTCCTCTGAAGAGTCCCTTTTAATAAACCTATTTTGTACTAAGCTTTCTTACTGTACTGACTGGTGCATAATAAGTATTAAATTTCTAAATAAAATACCAATGGGCATATTTTTCAGTTAAGGAAACTAGGCTTGAGGTGTGAGCTAATTTCAGGAGCAATTGGGGTTTCCTGGGTGGGACCGTAAGTGTGAGAGTCTCCAGAGTCCTGGTGTTTATGTTGACCATTCTATATGCAATATAAAATGATTCTAGGTGTTTCAAACCCTACTGCCTCCCCAAGGAGATGTAGGTGGAGTATAGATGGACAGATGCACGCATGGGCAGATGGAGGAAGATGTATCGATGGAAAGATAGACAACCTATTCTTCTGTTATAGCTTCCTGACGCATGTGTTCCATACCATCGATAATATTGTATCCAAAGATGGAAAACTTTTTAATTTTTTTTTTGCTGAGGAAGATTCACCCTGAGCTAACACCTATGCCAGTCTTCCTCTATTTTGTATGTGGGTCGCTGCCACGGCATGGGCACTGACGAGTGGTGTAGGTCCATACCTGGGAACTGAACCTGGGCTGCCAGAGCAGAGTGTGTTGAACTTAACTACTAGGCCATGGGGCCTGCCCTGGAAAACTTTTTTAAAGGAATTGAGAAACATAGTTGATGATAGAGAATTCTATGGAATTTGGATAATTTGGGAGAAAATGGAGGATACAACACTTTTACCCTCTGTGCCCAGGAGAACTTATTGCTTTATTTTGGTTACCTGCAAAATGTCAGTTTACTTTTGCCTTGTTAGTAAGGTCCACATCAAAGCCAATGGAAGACTGTTCCTGTAATATTGACTACTTTATAGTCTTTTCTCTTCTTATCCCTTTAATGATACATCTTTATTTCGAAAATGCAGATATAAGCAGCTTTAAGCCTATACTTCAAATTTTATGCTCTGGGGAAAGAATTACTAGACAAAAATGTCTGGAAAATCTGAATTTATTACATTCAAATTGGTCTTAACTTTTTATTTTTAGAGGCTATGATTTCCCTGTAGCCACGCTATAAAGAGAAAACACTTCACAGTGAAGGAGCTTCTCCAGGAAAAACACTGTGGTGTGAATATTTATGTTAGAAGTACTTAGAATAAGTAAAGCAGATAAACACAGCCTAAACTTTTCTTTAAAATCACGCATATCAGCCCTGTGGTATTTCTAGCTGTCCTTATAAAATACATGATTCTTCCATAGATTTTTGAAGGTTAATTTTAATTATCTTCAACAATCTCTATTTTTGGTTTTCTTTCTTTTCGATTTATCTTCCTAATAAAAAATTAATCTTCCCTTTCACTTTTTATGTCCCACTAGTCCTATTAAATTTAGATTATTTTTGTACTCAAAACACAGTAGGATGTTAATTTAAAATTTGTGACTTTAAATTAATGTCATTTAAACCAAAAAAATGAGTGTAGAAATTTCTCCATTCTTATGTTTGGAATATCAGAATCTATCTCAAAATAAATCTCTATGTTGCTAAAAGGTGAAATCTGACATATGCCCCATTGGTTTTATGGACACACAATATCAAATCTTCCTTATACTCAGAGCAGAGGCGGAAGACGGCGAGCTGCCTTACATGACAAAGTGGGGAGAACTCATCAGTAAATCTTCAGGGAGGAGAAGATGAGCAATGTGCAGCATAGCCAAAAGAGTTTTAGGACGGTGGTGGTCTGTGTTCTACATTAACTTGCGCATGCCACTGTAATATAATACCTCTCCATCTAAAACTTCAGAAATACCTGCTCCCTATACCTTGTGTGAAAGTTTCAGGGTTAAGTAATCGAGTTCCACATCCAGGTCAAAGCAATCAGAGGGAAGAAAACATTTACGGTAAATGAGACACGGATAGAATCTGGAAATCTCCAGGATAGGAATTCAAAGCACTAAATAATCAGGAATTCGTAAGATGCTTGGAATTCTCAGAAAGTCTTTGGAACACTGGAATTTCCATAGAATATGAGATGATTGTCTAGGAACCTCAAATACAGAGACCATAATTTGTATCTAGGTTACTTTTGCTATTACACAAACATTAAAGCAATATTTTAAAAACTCAATAAAAATGTATTTCACCTAGAATCCAATCACCCCAGAAGTTCACATAGTTGTTTGTCTATTTCCTTTTACTCTCAATCCATATACATACGTAATTTTACATCATATCATTGTAATTTTGTGTTTTGATTTTGTACTCAATCCCAAATCATAAACACTTTGACAGATTCATTTTTTTATAGGTGTCCTTATGATGCGGGGTCGGTGAGCCAAGGAGTCGAAAGAAAGATTTCTTAGACTCTTAAGATCTGCCAGTAGTGCTCTTTTATTTAAAGAATAGTATAGAATAGCATGGGGACAGGATCCATGGGCAGTCAGAGCTTCTGCTGCCGCTTCTGCTGCCCCGCTGGCATGGGGACAGGACCCATGGGCAGTCAGAGCTGGTGCGTGGGGATAAGACCCACGGGCAGTCAGAGCTGCTGCTGCTGCTGCCTCTGCTACCACCACTGGCATGGGGACAGGACCCATGGGCAGGCAGAGCTGGTGCGTGGGGACAGGACCCACGGGCAGTCAGAGCTCCTGCTGCTGCCCAGAGTTGAGGGTTAGGGCTAAATTTAAGGCCTAGGTATGTGAGTCATCTCTTTACTAAGACAAAGGAAAGAACATGAAAAAAAAGTTAAAATGGTATCAGTGCAGGTGGGGTCTGGTCGTTGGGTGATCCCATGACTTTTAGACAAGAATCAAATCAGATTAAGTAAAGGTCAGAAGCCACCACCCTAAATCAGTTACATGAGATTGCCAGACAGCAACCAACTTAAGTTCTTGCCTTCCCCATTAAGAGTTTCTAGGGATAAGGTCATCTCTCTTCTTCTCCCTGGTACAGAGAGGGAGGCACCTTTTACAGATAGAGATTTACCTTACAAATGTAAATGTGTCCCAACAAGGGCAAGTTCCATTCCCCAGAGCCTCCCTCCCTGTCCCAGTTTATCGAAAGCAATCAGCCCCAGACAATCCCGATGCCAAAGACACATATCCTGGGTGGCCAATTTCAGGTCCCTACAAGGTCATCCCCTCTTCCTTCACAAATGCAAATGTCTCTCAAAAGGGCAAGCAAAATTCCAGTCCTCAGAGCCTGCTTCTCATCTGTAGTTTAAAAATAACCAGCCTAAAATCCTCATCACTTATAGTGACTATTTACTTAACTCTTATCTTGGATATCTGAGTGTTTGAGGTTCTGCATATATATAAATAACACTTCAATTTAAATGTTAGCAAATGTTTTTGTCCTTGTTTTGGATCTTTTCCTCTTGCAGAGGAAGTAGAAATCTGACTTAAGAGTCAGTCTCTAGATGTTCAGAGTGTAGTAGGTATGCAGCTATGGCAAAGGTTTTAGACTTCTAGGCCTTGTTTTCATCAAATGCAAAATAGAAACAAAAATAGGACTTATATTGTAGAACTGTTGAAAGGATTAAAAGCAAAATGCATAGCAAAGATTATGCAGAGTGTCTATTTGGGCAAATGTCTAGAAATCAAACTATTGATGCAAAGGATATGATCACATATATTCTTTCCAAAACTGTTGCACAAATTGTTAACTTCTAGAGTATTCAGCTGTCAAAACAATGAATACCAGTCCTCAGTATCTTAAACAAAAAACTACAAAGCTGAATTTATTGTAACTTAAAGAAGGGGGAACTATACTGGTCAGACAGAGGCTTTTAGAGCAGAGAAGATTGATGGTATCATACAGGGTGTGGGGACAGAGTGGAATTCAGTGAGTGGCGGACTTTCGAAGGAATTAGTGTATTGGTATCATTTGTAGAAACCTGGTTTCTCGGGTGAGAATGTCTTTCAGGTGTCTCAGGTGATAATTGGCTTTCATAAATCTGTTGTTCAGAGTGAGTTCTTTTCTGACCAACTGACTTTCAGAAGCTCCAATTGTTACTAATTGATTTGCAAACACATGTTCACAGAGGTGCATTGTGTTTCATTGACCAAATTGTGTAAAATTAGTTCCGATGATTTTTAGAACTGCCATTATTTGAGTAAGCAGATTTAAAACCAGTTCTGGTAGTCACTTGCTACCACAGCTACAGAAAAATCAGTTAAGAATATTTTATTCTCAAGTTATATTTAAAACAACCATATGAGAAAAAAATTTCATGGGGAAAATGATGGAGGAGGCCAAGATTGGTTCTCAGCAAGGAAGACTAGGAAATATCTAGAAGTTTGCTTTTAATGCAGTCTTTTGATTCACAAATACTGTAGCAGTATCAAACAGTAAAATAAATGCAGAAGATTAGTGCCCATTGAAAAACGGTGTGGAACTCAGATAGAAAGGTAAGTACAATTTACATAAGTCAATAAAGTTGTCAAAGAAAACTTACTTCCTATTTCATCATCAAAAAAATCATAAAATTTTACATTTTGGTGAGATCATAAATGTCACCTTTTTATTCAACTTTTTAGTTCATGAGCTGCGTTTCTCTAAATTTATACTTACCTGAAGTATTTGATCTTTGGTTTTTTGCATCATTTCTCTCTCCCTCTCTTTAATATACATTGTGCTCTCCTTGCTTGTATTTCACTGTAGAGTGGCCTCCAGTCTCCTTTCAGAAGGTTGTCCCTGCCAATTCCAATTTGGCTCTCATTCTCCTGAATTCTGTTCTCCTCCATAGTCAACATTATTTTTTTTTGCTTTTTGAAGATTGGCCCTGAGCTAACATCTGTTGCCAATCTCTCTTTTATTTTGTTTGCTCCCAAAAGCCCCCCAGTACATAGTTGTATATTCTAGTTGTAGGTCCTTCTAGCTCCGCTATGTGGGACGCCACCTCAGCATGGCTTGATAAGCAGTGCTGGGTTCACACCCAGGATCTGAACCAGCGAACCCTGGACCACTGAAGCGGAGTGTGCAAACTTAACCACTTGGCCACGGCCAGCGCCCCACTTCTTTTTCATTTTTTTTTTAAATGACGGTTTCTGAATTATTGACTTCTCTTGTTTCAACTTCTACCCTTTCTGTTCTTCTATCATGCAAAACTCTCTCTCCTCTCTTCCTTTGGGTAAACCTTCCAAAAATGCCTATCTTTTTCTCTTGAAAAATATGTTAGTAAGATAAGTCCAGGTTAACTCACTGCAGATGTCGCCTGTATCTTCCATTCTTCACTCTTCTACAGCTCATTCTTGCACCATCAATAGACAACTCATTCCAGCCTGAACTCGTGAAAAGATCTTTTAGTTTAGAATCAGACAGAATAGCAAGAAATTCTGATTTCTTCCACTTACTGGCTGCCAAGGTCTTATGTGAGTAATTTAAGCTCTATGTGTCTCATTTTCTTTATGTGTAAAATGTGAATTCTACTACACAGAATGATTATGGTGATATAATGAAATTATGTTTAGGAAACACATAGCACACTGTCTCTACCCAGGGTGAACTACATAAATGATTTATCTTCTTACTTGCGTTTATTTCTTATTGTCACTTACCACATTACTTTTTCTCAGAATTGCATAACCAAAAGACCCATGAGACCTAATGTCAAAAGCCCACTGTCTTTGTCAGTCAGGATCTTAGGTAAGACAGTTTATCTAGTATAAGTCATTTGGAAATAATAATAATTCCCTCTCTAACTTAATCTCATTGTGAGGATGACAAATAATAACAATAACTGTTAGCATTTTTTATTTTGTCATTTATATGCAAGGTACTGTGCTGCCAGTTAATATATGTGGGATCAACCTTTACAATTACCTACCGGAGAGTTAATACTATTTCCAACGTTTATGTGAGGGAACTTCAGCTCAGAGAGACGAAGTAGTTGGGCCAAGGTATATAACTAGGAGTGGGCAGAGCTGGAATCGAG